>NC_064430.1:6670000-7285000 GCF_023375975.1 Astyanax mexicanus
GTGTTTATGCATAGACAAAACTGATACAATGAATCCCCTCCTACAGGGTTCATGACATGAAAGTGTGGTCTCAAATGAACTGTGTGAGATGGCATTGTGTGTTTATGGCTATATTTATATATAAAATACCATGTTGTTTTCCAGACATAAACCTTGTTAGGATGGCAGGGCAGTTTCTTAATATAAGTACAACCTGAAGTCATCCATTTGAAATGTAATTTTTATGATACAAAAAAAAAATATGCATTACAGCAACCAAGATAGCACAATAATTTGGGCCTAAATTGGCCCGGCTCTAGTTTATATCTAGGTTTAGGTCCCTAATACTTGGTTCACTACCAGGCAGAGTGCTCTTTATGCCGACACCCCGGCTGCAGGGTATATTATTTAACAATTGCCCAAGCCATTTGCGCCAACCCCTTGGTTTCCAAGTATTTTATGACAATTGCCCCAGTTAAGTACAATGCATCAATCAGTCCAAGTCACATATGCCAACACCCCAGTTGCTGGGTATAATATGGTCATTTTGTGGAGCCACTTGTGCCAACAACCCAGTTGCCAAGTATAATGCGGCAATAGTCCGAGCCTTTTGTGCCAACACCCCGGTTGCCAAGTATAATATGACAATCGCCATAGTTATTTGCGTCAACCCTTTGGTTCCCAAGTATAATATGACAATTGCCCTGAGCCGTTTGTGCCAACACCCCGGTTACAAGTTTAATACTACAATTGTCCAGAGCCATTTGTGCCAATACCCCGGTTTCCAAGTATAATACAACAATTGCCCCAAGCCATTTGCGCCAACCTTCGTGTTTCAAGAATAATATGACAATTGCCCTGAGCCGTTTGTGCCAACACCCAAGTTACCAAGTATAATACCTCAATCAGCCCAATTCACATATGCCAGTGCCAACATCCTAGGTTGCCAAGTATAATGTATCAATCAGTCCAAGTCACATATGCCAACACCCCAGTTACTGAATATAATATCGGTATCGGTCTGAACCACTTGTGCCAACATCCCAGGTTGCCAAGTATAATATGGAAATCGGCCCATACTGCCTGTGCCAAAAACCTGGTTACTGAATATAATATCGTATCGGTCTGAGCCACTTGTGTCAACACCCCAGTTGCCAAGTATAATACGGCAGTTGGCTTTAAAGAACCCACTTTTAGGACAGATGAGCAAAATTACCACTATCATATCAAACCTGCCTGCCTTCCTCCTCCTACAGCCACACAGTCCAGCTGGGAGGTGTAGAACTGAAACTGGAAACTCAGCATTATTCAGCAGCTCCACACAATGTCTGCTGCAATCTCATTATACTGAATAACATTTACAACAATCCAACATGTCCCACCTCACAACAGTTTCTACAGAAGACCGTGCTTATGGGTAGAGCATAGACCTATCACTGACTCAGCAAATTCAGATACAGGTATGCATTTTTTTTTTCTTTTTCAGTTTATTTTGGTATATTTTTGTCTCTATTTTTTCAGTATATTCAGTATATATCAGATTTTTTTGTATATTTTTAAGCTCTTAAAGTCATAACTTGACTAAAGTTAGACTAAAACTAAAAAAGGGAGCGGATGCTTTTCAGGAAACAATAGTTAACAACTTACAGCTGTTTTGTAGCAATAGAAACAAACTAAGCTTTGGAAAGGGATGCAAGATGCAGAATTTCCAAAGCCTTTGTTTAATGTAGCATTTATACACTTACACACAGCACATTCACATTTGCATAATAATAACTAGAAAAACACACAGAAACACAGAGAACTCCATAGATATTAAAAGTAGAAGTCTTTACAGATGAAGCCAAAGTTTCTTACACCTTTAAAAAACTCTTGGAAACTGGAGAAAACTGCTACAGGAAGCATCACGTCTGGCTGACCCACATGGAAACAGCTTTAGCCTTTATCTTTGTGAAAAAAGACATATTGCATTAAAAAGTATCCTATCAAGCTGCTGCTCTGCCCCTGATCTGTGAGAAGATCACCATCAGCAGAACAGACAGAAGGTTAGCTAGCATGCAGGCTAAGTAATGAGACTCCTCCCTATCTCTCTCTCTCCATTAATTAACAGGGCCTGGGCTTTGCTCTCCCTCTGCAGGCTAATTAATGTTAATCGTTGTGAGATCCTCCAGAGAGGGCTCTGTTCAGCATTCACAGAGCGTGAGAATCCTTGTTATTCCATGCGATCCGTGTCTTACGCCGCCACACAAATCTCATTAGCTACTTACAGTGCAGTCAGACGGGCAGCCTGAATGCCAGGCCTCATGTGTGGTATAGTGTATTGTTTCTGGTCGCACTCTCTGACAGCGCTCTGTTCAGACTAGGGATGCAACGATACCATTATTTCCCTTTCAATACCGATAGCAGATTTTCGAGTGTCTGCCGATACTGATACCGATACCAACTCACAACCTACCTGCCTAACAAGTCAATATATGCCAATAAATCCAGATATGTGTAGCATTTATTTTTCTTCTGTTTTATTTTGGTTAAGCAGTTTTCTGTATCCCAAATAATAATATATTAAGCTTTTTTATTTTTAGATTATCATTTTAAGATACAACGTCATTATTTTAGGATTGTGTATAGATTGCCTTGGATTGCATTGGGACACTAAGTCATTATTTTCTTTTCCTTATTTTAAGGTACTCATCATTTAGAGATACTATTTTATTGTTTTGATTTTTTTTTCTTTGAGATACTATTTCTTTATTTTGAGATACTATCTTGTTGTTTATGAGCTCTTATATAATTATTATTACTGTTCTCTGGTCTACGAGACTAGATGGATCTATGGTCTGAGAGACTGTAGACTGATCTATGGTCTGAGAGACTGTAGATGGATCTATGGTCTGATAAACTGTAGACTGATCTATAGTCTGAGAGACTGTAGATGGATCTATGGTCTGAGAGACTGTAGACTGATCTATGGTCTGAGAGACTGTAGACTGATCTATGGTCTGAGAGACTGTAGATGGATCTCTGGTCTGAGAAACTGTAGACTGATGTATGGTCTGAGAGACTGTAGACTGATCTCTGTAGACTGATCTATGGTCTGAGAGACTGTACACTGATCTCTGTAGACTGATCTCTGTAGACTGATCTATGGTCTGAGAGACTGTACACTGATCTCTGTAGACTGATCTATGGTCTGAGAGACTGTTGACCGATCTCTGTAGACTGATCTCTGTAGACTGATCTACGGTCTGAGAGACTGTACACTGATCTCTGTAGACTGATCTATGGTCTAAGAGACTGTAGACTGATCTCTGTAGACTGATCTATGGTCTGAGAAACTGTACACTGATCTCTGTAGACTGATCTATGGTCTGAGAGACTGTACACTGATCTATGTAGACTGATCTCTGTAGACTGATCTATGGTCTGAGAGACTGTACACTGATCTCTGTAGACTGATCTATGGTCTGAGAGACTGTTGACCGATCTCTGTAGACTGATCTCTGTAGACTGATCTACGGTCTGAGAGACTGTACACTGATCTCTGTAGACTGATCTATGGTCTAAGAGACTGTAGACTGATCTCTGTAGACTGATCTCTGTAGACTGATCTATGGTCTGAGAAACTGTACACTGATCTCTGTAGACTGATCTATGGTCTGAGAGACTGTACACTGATCTATGTAGACTGATCTCTGTAGACTGATCTATGGTCTGAGAGACTGTACACTGATCTCTGTAGACTGATCTATGGCTGGAGCTCTGGTGCATGTGTCTGCAGAGTGATAACAGCAGATAGTCTTTAATGTGTTTAATCTAATAGACTGTACTCAGGCCTGCGGTTCTGATCCGCTCTCGCTGCTGCTGTTTATTTGTGATTTCTGCAGCGACGGGTCTCCGCCCCTCCCCTCCTCAGTCTCTATAGCAACCAAGAGCAATCTGATGAGCCTGGACCTTCTGAGCATCCTTCAGATCTGACTGCCATTCACGTCCTCACTCCATCTGAAATTCTACCCCATCACCTCTACCTCTATCTCTCTTTCTCCCTTTTTCTCAATCTCTCTACCTCTCTCTCTTTTACTGTAGCTTTCTTCTTCACTCTTTCTCAATCTCTCCCCCTTTCCCCCTCTCTCTCTTTTTAAGAGTGGTGTTATGCTGTATATACTACATACAGTTTTCTCATTGTTTAGAGATATTATCTACATAATTATGAGATAATCAACCATAATGCTGAGATACTACCTCAATAAATCTGAGATAATCAGTCATTATGTTGAGACACTATCTCAATAAGTCTGAGATGCTTATTAATAGTTAATTATTAGTTAATTAGTATTATTAGTCATTATGTTTAGATATTATTTTATCAATTTGATATAGTCCATCATTATTTTATCATTATTTCAAGACAATATCAGGTTAATTATCAGGAGATAATTTATTATTTAAAGATATAACATATTTTAATATATATTTTAGTATATATTATATATTTGTATATTTTAATATTATATTTTAAGATAAATAATTATTGACTAATCATTTTAAGATATGTAATTGACATATCTCACTAAATCTCTCTCTCACTCTTGCTTTCTCTCTCTCTAACTCTGTCTCTCTCTCTCTCTCTAACTCTGTCTCTCTCTCTCTCTTTCCCTTTCTCTCTCTCTCTCTTTCTTTCTCTCTCTCTCTCTCTCTCTCTCTCTCTCTCTCTTTCTTTCTCTCTCTCTCTCTCTCTCTCTCTCTCTCTCTCTCTCTCTCTCTCTCTCTCTCTCTCTCTCTCTCTCTCTCTCTCTCTCTCTCTCTCTCTCTGGCCTTTTGTATGATTTTACCATCTGTTAATCATCTCAGCTGCATCCTGGCACTTGATGTGTTTACTGTGTAACAGCTCTTCACTCCCAGCATCTATAATTTCCATGACCCTGATTGGAGCTCGGATATTTAGTTCTGCTTCAGTTTAAGTTTCATTTTGCATTTTGAGTTTTGCAAGATCGCCATTGGCTACATAGAATCATCAATGGCGTTTAACAATAGACTGTATGCATGCCTTTCTTCACATTTCTTATATACCTGCAGATTAATTTCCGTTTGTATAAAGCTGTATGCACCTTATTGAGGGAGCCACATTTGTTTACATGGTTACATAAAAGAATTGCAGCAATAATACCCACGTAATGATGAGTAGTATAATACACTCAGCTAGAGGGTGTTACAGTAATTGGTAGAATTAACTTAAAATTGCAGAAAGATTTACATCCACTACCTGAATTTAAAGCATCTTTAAATTAGATTCGATTATTCTTAGATTATTCTCGTAGATTACGGGGTATAACAGAATACCCTTTATCACTAGTAATACCCCCAATTTTAGAAGAATCAGGACCAGCGCATGCCTCCTCCAATACATGTAAAGCCAGTCACCTCCTATTTTCAAACTGCCACTGATGTAGTATCACTAAACAGCCAATGAGCACTTTCTACATGTCCGTTCATTGGCCTGTTATCTGTCAACCTGCCTGTTTGTCTGCCTATGTATCTGTCTATCAGTTTATTGGCCTGTTTGACTGTCTATCTATCTACCTGTCTGTCTGTCTGACTGTCATTGGCCTATTTATCACTCTCTCCTGTCTATCTATTTACCTGTCTGTCCATTGGCCTGTTTGTCTATCTAACTGCCTGTCGATATATTGACTTGTTTGTCTGTCTATCTACCTGTCTATGCATTGTTCTGTTTGTCTGTCTTATCTATCTGTCTTTCCATTGGTCTGTATGTCTCTGTACCTGTATGATACATTAGACAGCATGACCAACTGTGCTCTCTCAGACTCTGGCCGCTGATGGCGAAGCAGCAAGATATGAACAGAATGCAGGTTTATGCTCGTAGTTATGCTGATTATATGCTGCTGATGGTATGTGGTACTTTTGAAATGCTTCAGATGATTCACGTTTCCACTGCTCTCTGTGAATTGTTCGTGGCAGCACTGTGCCGCTGTAAGAATGGCTCAGGTTTTAATTGGTTTGTTTACAGGATGTGGCGGTCAGTTGCTCGGGGAACGATGCGCTGTGGAGCGGCTGACTGAGTGCAGGCATGGCGAGCTCCACCGGGGCACTGACTGTGCTGCAGAGCAGAGGGTTCAGCAGGTACCTGGGTCAGAGTCACAGAGAGTCCACTGAGGACAGAGGTGATAATGTGTGAATCTTTCCTGCTGCAGGTAGAACATCACACTACACACAGACCCACACTTTAACACTGTAACAAGAACAGCAAGAACAATGAAACAATAAAAACAACCATTACAATAAACACATTATAGACATCTATCTACCTGTCTGTCTGCCTGTCTGTCTATTTACCTGTTTTTCCATTGGCCTGTTTATCTGTCTGTCTACATGTCTGTCCAATGGCCCATTTTTCTGTCTATCTATGTGTCTGTTCATTGGCCTGTTTGTCTGTCTGTCCATCTATCTGCCTGTTTGTCTGACTATTTACCTGTCTGTCCATTAGCCTGTTTATCTGTCTATCTATACACCTGTCTGACTGACTGTCTGTCTGTCTGTCTGTCTGTATATGTAAATGTCTGTCCATTGGCCAGTTTATTATTCTACCTGTCTGTCTATTGGTCTGTTTGTCTATCTACCTGTGTGTTGGTTCATTGGCCTGTCTGCCTGTCTGTCTGTCTACCTGTCCGGCTATTGGCCTGTCTGCTCGTCTGTCTATTTACCTGTCTGTCCATTGACCTGTTTGTCTGTTTGTCTACCTGTCTGGCTTTCTGTCTATCTATCTACATGTCTGTCTATTGTTTTGTTTTTCTGTCTTTTTATATGTCTGTTGATTGGCTCGTTTGTCTATCTACCTGTCTGTCGGTCATTTGGCCTGTCTGTGCGTCTATCTATTTACCTGTCTGTTTACTGACCTGTTTGTCTTCCGTTTGTCTGTCTGTCTATCTACATGTCTGTCTACTGGCTTGTTTGTCTGTCTTTTTATATGTCTGTCCATTGTGCTGTTTGTCTTTTTGTCTTTCCATTGGTCTGTCTGTCTATCTACCTGTCTGTCCATTGGCCTGTCTATTTATCTAGTCTGTCTGTCTGTCTGTCTATCTCTGTTTCTCAGTCAGTTTTTCTCTGTCTGACTTCATCTGTCTGTCTGTCTATGTAACTGTTACTCTGGCACCCTGTCTGTCTGTCTCCCTGTCTGTCAGTCAGAGCTCCTGGTTTCTCCTGCTGCAGTGGTGCAGGGAAGCTGAAGGCAGCTGTCGCTTCAGTGGAGTCATAAAAAGCTCAGAGCGGTGGGGCAGCCCCGGGGACTGGCGGGAGGTGGGCGGAGCTGAGTCCTGGACATATGCCAATTTGCTCACCGATGGACAGGCAGGCAGGTGCAGTGGTGCATCGACCAGCACATTAATAACTAACAGCTCTCTCGCTCTGACCCGAGGAAGGGCCTGATGCTGCTGCTGCTGCTGCATGTTATAGCCTGGAGACCCACGTGGGAGCAGGAGACCACCTGACCAAATCAGATATTCAGACGGACAAAAACACGAGCGTATTGACAGGAATTGATGGGGAGTAACTGAAGGAGCCAGTTCAGCCAGTGCTACAGCCACTTACTGAATCTATCACACGGGTCTACTCTATAAACAGCAGATATCAATACAGAAGTGCACTGCAAAGAAAAAGCGACTGGAACTGTTATGGTGCTAAATAGAAGCAATTATTTATAAAGATTTGATTAAAAAAAATCAAGAACTAGCCTGTGTTGCTACTATTACATAGTGTAAATAGGAAAAAAAGCAATATCAATATAGACTTTAGCTTGAAGTGCTACAAACTAGGGGTGTCACGATTCTCTAAATCCTCGATTTGATTTTATTTCCGATTTTAAGGTCACGATTCGATTCGATTCTCGATTTTTTTTTTTTTTTTTTTTTACAGCAGAGAGGCCTATTCCAGTTTTAGATTAGTCTATGGTCAGTCATTGGTTTGATTCATCAAATTTACAATATCTTATTTCAAAAGGTGGGCTTGATTTAAGTGATGCAAAGTGATACAAGTGATCTGTAATACACCACATCAGGCACTAATGCTCAAATTTAAAAAGAAAATTAATTAATATATACATGTAATGCCATCTAGTGGCTTTTTCAGGTAGCAGCAGTGTGCACAGCAATGTGCAACATAAAATAAATAATAAAAAAATACAGGAACAGTCATGTTCAAAATAATAGAACAATTAGAGCCTTAACAAACTGAACTCTATCCTACTATAACAGTTAAACATGAACAATAAGACTCGGTCCCTGAGAATGACAAGTTTTTTTCTTTAACAAAGATATATTATTAACTTTATCTGAGAGAAAGATGCTCCTTAAGGTACCGAAACTATTAACATATTTGAGGCTAGACAAAACAACTGTTATTTTTATATTTTTAAGTTTTTCTTCAAGAAGATGAGAATGTCCACATTCTCTGGAGAAAGGGCTTCTCTTTGAGCAGTCACAATGTCCGTGGCGTCGGCTACAGTGTGCTGCTTCATTTGCGTAGCACGCACGCATGCTTGTGTAGCTTACACAGGAAATTTGGCAGTGTTAAATCAACACTATTAGTGTTAAATTAACACTGAGAGTGTAAAGTTTAACACTTATAAGTGTTGATTTAACACTAACAGTGTTGATTTAACACTGCCAAATTTCCTATGTAGAGGGAGGGATCATCGATCCTCTTTTTGACGTCGAGTCTCGAGACCATGACATAATTTTGATCGATTCTGATTAAATATCGAAATCGTGACACCCCTATTATAAACACAACCAGAAAGATTACACTGTTATGGGGCTTTATATAACTTACATCCACAGCCTTTCAAAAAGAGGAGCTGCATCTATGAAAAAGGCAGTACATTTAAAACATCTATCACATGTCCATACAATGCTTCTACAATTTTGTTGAGGGAAACCAAACAGAACATCCTAACCCAAAGAAAAATCTCGGTTCTGGACCTCACAAAACCTTACAGGACCAACACAGAGCAGATATTATTATCATTATTATTATTTGGGTGATGGGTAATAGGGCTGCAACGATTAGTCGATATAATCGACAATGTCAAATATTAAAATGAATCGTCTACAAATTTCATTGACCTGCATTACACAACGTGCCTTTTAAATACCATGTTCATCTGTTTATCATATTTAGAGATGGAGGACATGGCAGAAATTATTACCAGAGGTGTCAAGTAACGATGTACAAATACATAATAATATTACTTACGAAGAGATGTTGGTTATCTATATGTTACTGCTGTAATTATGTTTCAGACTATTTTTATCTTCTACTCGTTGCATTTTTAAAATAGCCTTATTACTTCTATTTTATTTCAGCTTGTTTTTATTCCAGCTTTTCATCATTCAACAAAACCCCAATCCTAAAAAAAAACTCTTGGGGTAGTGCACTTTAGGACTTTATGTGTGACATACCAGAGTTCAAAAGGACAAATTGTTGGTGCACGTCTTGCTGGAGCATCTGTGACCAAGACAGCAAGTCTTTGTGATGCATCAAGAGCCACGGTATCCAGAGTAATGTCAGCATACCACCAAGAAGGATCAACCACATCCAACAGGATTAACTGTGGACGCTGTAAGAGGAAGCTGTCTGAAAGGGATGTTCGGGTGCTAACCCGGATTGTATCCGGATTGCACCTCAACTCTCCTGTTTCCACCAGAACTGTCCATCTGGACAATAAATTATTATTGTGGTCTAAAACCAGTTTCAAAAATTTCTGTTTCATTGTCCAACCCCTGTATGTGAACAAACATACAAATAAACACAATAGACAACACCATATCACGATTATCAAAAATGACTGAGGTCATGTTCATTTATTGTACGATAAATTGATATTGTAATTATTGTGACAGGCCTAGCTCTTAGTGGAGCTGAACGAAATGAACGTTGGGTGTTAATGCATGGAGGTGGTCATAATGTTATGCTTGATCGGAGTACAGTACAGTTTGTCTGCTAGCATTCCTTGTTCCTCTGCTTTAGTAACTCAGGACACTTCATTTACAGATTTCCGATTGTTTACAGGAGATCAATTTCCCTGTCACGCAAACTGCCGACAACAAAGGGTTCGGACGACAATTGGACGCCGCATCTTGTTGCTGATTGCGTTTCTGGTAAAATGATGGCTTTCGGCAAGGCTGTAGTGGAAGTGACAATTACTCACTCTCGGCGGCGGCGCGATCACGGAATACAGAAAGCTCGGGCGAAGTTTGTCACGTTTTCTGGCACCTCGCGAGAAAGAGCGGCATTAATCAGTTTCATTTGAGCTCTGAAACGGTTGCCGTGGCAACATATTCCCAAGACGTCCACGGGGGGAAAAGCAGCATCTCGTCTGCCAAGGACATGAATATATCAGGTGCCTGTGGGAGAGCAACACAAACAGCTGCTGGATGAGCACGCTGCCGCATCTCTCCGCCGGCCCCGGGGCCCCTGAGGCCCCTGAAGCCCCTCACGTTGCCGAGCATGGGGCACCGCAGACGCGGCTCCTGGCTTGGCTGTTTAGATAGTAATCCATTCAGTCATATGACTCACGTTTCCATTAATTCAGATGCGATGCGCGTCAGGCCGGCTCGTGTCTGATTCACGGATAATGAGAACTCTTTAGAGCTGAACTGTCTGAGAGCAGATCTGATTCAGGAACTGCGTGCTGATCCAGCGAAACACAGCGCAGATGTGCACTTCACCACGCTGAGACCGTAGTAGGCTATTCTTGGCGTCTACGCAACTTTGAATCGCACAACCAAGGGCCGCCAAAACTTTCAGTGAGCGTGCACTTTCTATATTTGGAACAACGGAACACATTAAACAAGGGCTGAAGTTCATTCTTCAAATGATGAAATAAAAGGGCGTCTTTATACTTAAAAAAAAAACAATGCAGCAGAACTGGTAAAACTGGTGAGGTAGGTCACACAGAGCGGAAAGCTTCAAAAGACCTTCTGCAGTCTTAAAATGTTCAAATTATCCTGTAAGCAATGTCATTAAATCTACTAATGTAGATATGCTAACTTGTCACTAAAAGCAGGTATAGATCCCTCCTTCAGATGACATCTGCCTACTAATCTTACTAATCTTTTCTTTTGGTTATGCATTGGCGTAGACTACCAATTACTACCAGTGTCGTAAACATTATAGGTAACATACTTGCCTAAGCTTCCACTAGGGACATGCACTTGTTATACACTCCTAAAGGAGACATACTATATTATACAAAATTATCATTTTTTGTATCTCCACTTGGTTCTCCACAGCCCTTATAAACATTTTTTTTTTAAACAAATCAATTCACGCACTAGTGAGGGAGGTCACACAGAGCAAAAAGGTTCACAAGATGCTTAGAATAAAGTGTTCTGCAGTCTTAAAATGTTCACCTTAAATCTACTACTGTAGATATGCTGACTTGCCACAAACAGCAGGTATAGCTCCCTCCTTCAGACGATGTCTGCTGGCTAATCGCGCTGTGTATTGTCCTGTCCTGTTACCTGCTGTTTGGTTATGCATTTGCGTAAATTACCAGTTACTACCAGTGTCATAAACATTATAGTTTGCATATTTGCCTGAACTTTTACTAGGGGCATGCACTTGTTATAACACTTGTTATACCTGGGTTTCGACGGCCCTTATAAACAAATCCATTTATTCGTTGTCTGTGAGTCAGTTGAGAGAGTTTTGCAAACATATGCTTCGATGAGCCGTTTGGACGCTCTCTTATTGTGATGTCACAATAAGAACGGAAACCTGCATAGAACCACCCTAAAACCACCTTTAACCCATTAACACACACCAGAGCCCCACCCACTAGATCAGTTTCAGTCATTTTGAATGAGACCTCTAGAGAGAATAAACAGCAAGATTAGCAGCAGACTTTGTCTGAGGGAGGAATCTGTACCTACTGTCTGTGGGAGGCTCAAATCCATCCAAGCCTCGCATCACCAAACCAGCCAAAAGACACCTTGTGCTGACCAACATCTCACGAGGTTGGATGGTAAAAAGGCAATTCACTCAGAAAGCAAAGAAAATTCAAATCAATGATCTCCAGCTGCTCTATCATAATTAACTTAAACTTTTTTCTGGAGCCACACAAGCCAAGGACCACTCAAAAACGTTTATGTCTTGGTCAGCTTCTTCCTTCATTTCCCTGAAAATATTCCCGTAGTCATCATAATCAGACCATAACCATCATAACTCCATCTGGGAAATTGCTCCACATTAAGAACTCAAGAACTTAGAGCGGTTATCAAGTGTGTGAATCCTACTAAAGTGATCGCCTTCATCAAATTGTGATGCATTTTGTGCACCACACTCTCGCTTATCATGCTCTCAGCAGCTGATTCATCAGCCTCCATCCTGTCACCAGCTATTAACATCATGCATCACTACATTAACAACCTCCTATCAATTTCATATACAAGACCAGTACGGCAATCAGCTGCTAGCTTCCTGCTGGAGCAGCTGCTGGCTTCTTCTTATATAAAGAGCTTTTTTTTTTAAAAAAAAGGCTTTCACTGGACCTTTGTTCCTGTTCCAGGTATATTTAACAATTTATGAAATAGTAGCTGGGCCTAATAAATTGCACTCAACTTTTATAGCGGCATTAAGTGTTTATAGGGCAGACCTGTACTCAACAAACTCAAAGATTTTGACAGAACATGAAGGAAAACACAATCCTCTGACTGTAACTGTATCTACAACTGTATCTACCCTGGTGAAAAAAAATATATACTTAATTGTACTTAAAACAGACTAAGAAATGTCTAAGTATGCTGTAAATAAACTAACAGATTTATGTACTTACTTACAATATATTTAGATATATTAATATTATGCTTTCTTCAAATGTTTGAAAGTACACTTGGATCATACTTCTTAAAAAGTACAATATAGTGTATTAAAAAAATATATACTACTATGAAGTACACTTTTAGTTTAATGTAACTCAATATACTTCTAAAATATTTATTTCCAAATATAGTTTTGTACATTTTTAGCAAAGTGTGTTAAAACAACACTACAACAGTAGTTCACTTTAGGTACAATGCATCATGTAACTTTTTAGAAAATAAATTCAATTACTATGTTTAAAAAAGTTAATGTGTAACATGCTAAAAACTGAAGTGCAGTATATTAAAATAGATTTTTATACCCAACGAAGTATATTAGAAGTGAAAATATGGGGTTACATACATGAAGTAGTATGTTTAAATGTGTTAAGTATATTCAAAACTATTTTAAATTTTAGTACAGTTAAGTACACTTAGCACATTTTAAGTAAGACTTTTGTACTATTTTTATACAATTAAAGTATAATAAGTGAAGAAAGGTTGCTGCATTCTAGCACTCTTTAAATATACTGATTAATAATGCGGCTACGAATACACTGTAGTGCACTAAAGCATAATAATGCTTAGTATACTTTAATCTACTTTTTTTCACTAGGGTATTTTAAGTCTAATGCACCCCTTGTACATACCCAATTGGTCAAAAAGGGTGGTAAAAGGTTTGGATGCATGTTTATGCAGAGTTATATTGAGGGGAACAGCATTCTTTTTGCGTATGCATGACCTATTAAAGTAGATCTGGAGAGATGCCAAAGACGAATGCAATCTTAGCGGCTATAAAACTTCATAATTAACATCAGTTTCATGTGATGAGGAGAGAAGAGAGTTCAGGAGGGGCAAGAAGATAAAAGAGTTAGTAAAAGTCATATTTTTTTTTGCTAATTATGTTCATATTAAATGTTTTTGACTGTTGTAAAACTGTTATAAAAAAACTAATAAAACACTAATGTTACAATACTTTCTAATGTCTTAGTGAATACCCCTTTTTAAGTAATGTTCTACTCCATATTATGAGAAAATCTACTCAACTAAATAAAGAAAGAATATTTTAATTAATGAAGGTCAGTCAATCTAAAAAATCTCACACACTTTGAAAGTATCCTGAAGTGCAGTCGCAAAGACCATTAAAAATGTTTGATTAATAATGATAAAACTGGCACTCATCAGGACATCAGGAGTTACCAGTCTCAGAAACAAACAAAAAAAAGTTGCCAGCTCCCCTGATAAAAGCACCTAAATACTTCACTTAAACACTTTTAGGTTACATTTATGATTCCTTTATGTGTTCCTTCATAGTCTGGATGACCTCAGATTTCATTTACAATGTAGGAAAAAAATTAAATATTGAATAAGATGGCGTGTCCAACCCTTTGACCCTTTGGTACTGTTCACAAATCTAATCTATAGTTAAAATAATGTCAAATCTTGATTGAAACCATTACATTGACGGTTTCTTTCCAGAACCAAATGTGGATCTTCTCTACACTCTTACTGCTATCTTTATTTATAGTCAGTTCACTGACCCAAAGCTTCCCCCAAAAAGTAATCTGCCTTTAATTAGGCAGCTTGAATGAAGGCTTAATAAAACACGGATTAGTTGTTATCCCAAGAAATCAGTAAGTGATTTACAATCCAGTGGTCAGGTCTTGGCACTGGCTCTTGTACACTTACAAAGAAGCAATTTACAGCATGAAAGAACATCCAAACTATTAATGAGGCATTAAACTCTGTCTGTCTGCCAATGGGTTTTCCGGTGCAAAATGGACTTGAGTTGTAGTAAAACATGATAACGAGTGAGACCTTTTGTGATATTTTAAGCAAGACAATATATTGTTTAAATTTATATTTCTGGGGGGGGGAACTTTGAGACTTTTTATCCAATCAGAAACAGTGGGATCTAACAATAGAACACAACACTGCCATCTAGTGGGTGGATTTTAAACACAACACAAAAGGAACCAACCACTTCTGAAACCAATCTTTCATCAATCAAACATTTAAACTAATAATTAAAAATCAATATGTGTTTTTGAAAATTGATATAATATTGCAAGCCAAAATATTGACCCAATATTTTCTCACACAAATAGTGTTGTGTTAAAACCCCACCCACTACATGGCAGTGTGGCACTCTGTTGTTAAATCCCACTGTTTGGGATTTGATTGGATAAAAAGTAAAAGTAAGTTTTAAAATTTGATTTAAGCAATCTCGGTATATCGCTTTGCTTACAGTATCACAATATATCAAGACATGTAGCGTATCGCCAAGCCTATATTGCCAATACACAGCCCTGCATTATATCTGTAGAATAAAACAGTCCCTTTTTACATGACTATGGCACTATTTATCACAATTATTTATTGATGATATATCATCCAAACATATAGCTGAAATTTAAAACCTCTGGAATATAATCAAGAGGAAGATGGATGATCACAAGCCATCAAACCAAACTGAACTGCCTGAATTTTTGCAGTTGTCCAAAATCAGTGTGTAAGACTGGTGGAGGAGAACATGATGCCAAAATGCATGAAATCTGTGATTAAAAAACAGGGTTTCTTTGCATTTTTTGAGGTCTGAAAGCTCTGCATCTTTTTTGTATTTGTTAGTCATTTCTCATTTTCTTCAAATAAATGCCCCCAAGGACAATGCTAATTTAACTCAAACATACATCCATACATAGTAAAATCAGAGAAACTGATTCAGAATCTAAAGTGGTCTCTTAATTTTTTTCCAGAACTCTATATACATATACAGTTGGGCAAACTGCAAATTATAGTATTTTCCAAGTTTTTTTTGGAATTTAATAGAATTCATAGAAAGCTTCCTTTTTCCTAAATCTATACATCAAAGCTGAGATCCTTTCTTTCAAAGAATGTTCACTGAAACACCGGACCTGCTGATACACATCCATAATGCGTCAGCTCCGTGTGTGTGTGTGTGTGTGTGTGTGTGTGTGTAAGTGTGTGTCACCACAGAAAGCAGCATGGGCACATGCAGTAAATAAAGGAGAAAGGCTTCTACTCGTCATGCATTCTCTTTAATCTAACTCCCGGAGAGGTTAATTTGTGTACGAGCGTGTGAGCGTGGGGAGCCTGCTCACGGCAGGTTGCACAGCAGTGCACTGTAGGCATGGAAGCTGTGGATCAATGCAACACGATGCCTGGCCAGATTGCATGTTCCCCCAGGGCGGAGGCCTGTAATCGCTGTAGGGCTTGATGGATGGCTCGCGATGACATTTCAGCCGGAGATGATAGGACATAAAGTGCTAAAATATAACATGAGATAGTGTAGCATAACATGAGGCAACCAGTTGCACATGTAGCCCAGCTAACAGAGAACGTTATTACAATGTCTTAGCGTTTAGGATGGTTAGCCTGTAATATTTTAGAATAATATTACAGGAACTTAATAATGGTTTGCATCACAACATTATTAAAATGTTTTTCACATAACGTTTCCAGTTAAACGTTAAAAGTCTTTAGCATTCCCAAACTTAACCATTAAAACAACATTACCAGAATGTTAAAAAACATTAAATAATTAAATAAAGACGTCCATCCAGAAAACTTGAGATTGTTAACTGTAATGTTCAGAAAATGTTGTTATCTGGGAGGCTACCTAAGGAAACTGCTGTTCTGTTAAATTACACTGCAGTACAGGGGTTGGGTAGTATAGTGGATAACAACACTGCCTTTTCTATGACAGGGTACAAGCACTGGCAGACCCAAGGGGGTATGCAAGGGGGGCAACCACCCCCCACCCCCCCCCCCCCCACAATACGAACACCACCACCTGTAAGCATTGCTAATGTTAGCATCGCTATCCAAAAGCAGTGTGTAAGACTGGTGGAGGAGAACATGCCAAGATGCATGAAAACTGTGATTAAAAACCAGGGTTATTCCACCAAATATTGATTTCTGAACTCTTAAAACTTTATGAATATGAACTCTGCATATTTTTTGTTATTTCAGCCGTTTCTCATTTTCTGCAAATAAATGCTCTAAATTACAATATTTTTCTTCGGAATTTAGGAGAAATTTTGTCCGTAGTATATAAAACTATATAGTGCCCCTACACTGGCAAATAAGAGATAAAGTGCCCAATTGGCTTCCTTTCTTAAATGCAGAAAAAGTTATTAAGTAGCCTTTAGAGTGATTGCATCGGGGCAAAACATGCCCGTGTCGCCCAGTCTGAAGGGTGTTTGGATAAAAAAAATTCTGCATTTTGGAACGTTATGGAGGTGTGCTATTCATCAAAGGTAAGTACTTTTTATCATGTTTTTATCACTACACCAAAAGTCCATTTTAGACCGGAGTTCTCCTTTAATAGAGAATAGTGATGTGATGCACATCTGAGGTGCTTCTACTACTATACTATAAGTATAAAGTTACTCACCCTTGCATATTTAGAAGAATACGGGTCCTCAAAGAGTGCCCAGACGCGACGTTGCCAACGTTGCCACAAGCCCCCGGCTTTCCCATCAGGTGCATCCCCCAGTGCCAGCCTCTTGGTCATTTCCAGCTCCTCGTCTCCATCACCCGGGTCGCCCAGGCCGTCCGCATCCGTGTCATCGTTGCCCAACTCCGCGGGTCCCCCTCCGAAGCTGTCCAGAGCCTCCTCGGCCTCCCGGTGCTGCCGGTAGGTCATCCAGCAGCACGGCTCCACGTCCGTCTCGTCGATGCCCCAGAAGGCGAGCTCCTCTTCATACAGCGGGCCGCACACGTCCGCGGGGCAGTGCAGCTTGCCCGTGCGGTAGTAGTTGAGGATGTGCGCGAAGACGCCCGGGTGCCGGTCGAAGAAGAACTCGTCGATCTGGGCGTCGTAGTCGAAGTGGCTGTGCGCATCGGGCTCCGCCAGCCAGGCCAGGCGCGTCCCCGGCAGCGTGCGCAGGGTGCTGCGGTACGTCTGGTGCCGGATGCCGCCCACGTTAATCACAACGCGGTCTTTCTCGTCGCCTTGGACCATCGCGTCGCTCAGGCATGTCTCGGCTACGGTCCGGTTGGTTACCAGCGCCAAGTGCACGCTCGTGCGCACGCGTGATCGTCAAACGTGGAGAGTCAGAAGAGGAGACAATAAAGCGAGAGAAGAAGCGCACGCGTGCTTTGCGTCAGTTACGCATAGCTTCTGCAAAAGCCAAGAAGCGCAAACGTGCACAATTAATTGCGGTATTATTTAACACGCTCCAGAAAACAAATTGAAGAAAGAAAAAGATCCAGTGGATGAAGGGATGGGTTTAGCCTCCCACGAACGCACGAAGCGACACGCCAAGAAGAAGATGCTCCATGTTCCGTCCTATAGGTATAACGTTATAAAGTCTTTTATATACCAAGCCTTTAGAGATGATCACTAGATAATAGATCCAGTGGAGGAGGAAGACGAAGATCTGTGAGGGTCCTTTAGGGTCTTCATACCCCCAACAATCAATGAAATGCCCAGAATGTTAGGGGTTTCCCACCTTGTTTTTTCCCCACAATCAATCACCAGTCTTTCTGAAGGTGTTCATTAGAAAAAAAGAAAACTCCCACCAACCATCCAGCCACTTACTCTACCAGGCAACAGTTATTACCCTACGATCGCTAACGTTACGCCATACGATACGATTGGTCGGTCCGTTTCCACGCTATCCTGAATTCAGTCCTCAAACCGGATCAAACGCAGCGTCCTCATGTTGCATCCCCCCCAGAAGCCGGAGAAGCCCTATATCTGGATGAATCCCTCTTGTGGATCTGCAGGTCTCTGTCTCTCCAGCTCTGTACAGCACGAGCTCAGGGAACTGAATGCACTGACGCTCCTACAGCTAACTATGTTCCAGTGATCCGGCGACGCGCAGGCGCAATGCTTTTTTTAAATGGCTTGGAAATTTTTTGCAGGATTTCAGCACCACCGACAGCTCCGAGCCAGACCGCCCATACCCAAAATACACTGTACTCCCTATGGAAAAGGGGCGTGGTCAGCTCATTTTAACGGTGTTTCAGTATCCCTTTTAAAAAGTGCGCTAGACTGGGGGTTGAGTCCCAACAGCTCCCTTAACTTTAAAAGAATACAGTATTTTTGTTGTTTTTTTAAATCTATAAAATTTTGTATGAAAGCCTATTTTGTATTTCAGCCTCCAGTAAGTCATTATTATTAGATATTAAATCACTGTTAAGAGAACTCAGTCATACTAATGACAAAAAAATGTCATAATTGAGAAAATCATTATTATGAGATTTTCTGTCAAACTAATGACAAAATCTGTCATAATTAAAAGAAACTAAATCACTATTATGAGCTATTAAATCATTATTATGAGATACTCAGTCATACTAATGACAAAAATATGTCATATTTAGAGAAACTAAATCACTATTATGAGATATTAAATCATTATTAAAAGACAGCCTGTCATACTAATGAGAAAATAAGTCATAATTAAGAGAAACGAAATAATTATTATGATATACTTATCCATAATATTGAGATCTTATAATAGTGACTTACTATCTCATAATTACAAATTAGTTTCTCCTTATGACTGATTATCTCATTATTATGACTTAGTGTCTTATTATCATGAGTTTGTTTCTCATTATTATTACTTACTATCTTATAATTAGGACTTAGTTCTCATAATAATGATTTAGTTTCTTATTGTTATGACTTAGTTTCTCGTTATTAGGACTTAGTAACTCATAATAATGACTTAATATCTTATAATAATGCTTACATTTTTTTATTATTATGACTTACTTTCTAATAATTATGACATAGCTTCCTATGACTGAGTGTCTCATTATTACGACTAAGTTTTTGTTATTATGACTTAGTATGTCATAATAATGACTTAATATCTCAAAGTAATGCCTATTTCTTATTATTATGAATTAGTATCTCATAATTATGAAGTAATATCTCATAATAATGACTTTAATTACTTTTCTCAGTATAGGAAGAACCTATTTTTTATAGTGGCATAAATAGGCTTTCATAAGTCAAAATTATATCAATATATCAATCTGTCAATCAATCAATAAACCTTTATTTTCAGCTTAGCAGCAACATTTTCAGTGATATTTACAGCTCACTTGCTGTCTGTTCAATTAAGTTTGAATACTATGTAAAAAAAAAAAGACATAATAAAAAAAGCCTATATAATATAAGGCTAAAATAAAAAGTTAATCTTAGCTAAAATAATTAAAAGCTGTTTGAAGTGAGATGGTTAGAAACAAAAAAATAAAGATTTTAAAATTAGTTTAAAGTGACACCAGTAAGATAAGCCTTAGAGACTTTTAGACCAATTACAGGAGGCAGGCTATTGCTATCTTTTCAACAATAGAAGAAGAAAAAGAATTGGTGCAGATTACGGTGCTGGTGATTCTGTATCTACTGTAACTGTAGATTCACCTTTATTTACAATCAGAAATAAAGTCAATCTGAATGTACAGAATACAATGTAACACATGAACCTTAGGTCATCAGATGACTGGGCACATATTCCCTCAGACAGTATCCCTGAAGAGTGGTGGTAAAGGGAAAGTGGGGGAGGAGGGGTAATGTCTACTTCTGAGCACAAGTTTTATGTTCCCATCAGCCCCATTGACATTTTACTGTCCAAAACTCATTAACGCAGATTACTGCAGCTGATCTGGCCTCTGAACTCGCCCATGGCAATTACTTAAGTGCAGTAATGACTGCTGGATCTATATCAGCGTCTGCAAAAGTGTTAATTGTGTCTGATGTGAAAAAGTCTTTCTATTGAGCCTATCCAACAAATAATCATACACTGGTACAGTGAGTGGATCAGATACAGCAGCAGGGCTGCTGGAGTTTTTAAACACTGTGTTTATTCACATTCTGTCCTCCCTCCTATATTACACACTCCTATATGAAACACCTTGTAGATAGTAAAGTATTTACAATTTTAGTTGTTTTATTTTACTCTTTTATAAATGAAAAAATACATATATATGTATATATGTATATATATGTATATATATATATATATATAAATATATATATATGTATTTTTTTTTTCATTTATAAAACAGTAAAATAAAACAACTAAAATTATGTTTATTTTTCATTTCATTTAAGAGTTCAACTGTTGTTTTTATTTTTTATTATAATAATGATAAACAATATTTAAAGATAGACTTATCATTAGCTTGTCATAAAATCACACTAAATATATAACACATAAATTTTATTATGCAAGAGATATATCGTCATATTTCTTATAAAGAGGGAGATTAGAGTTATAGCACCATCTTGTGGAAGCTGATGGTAACATAATCTTGGTGAAATCTTATTGGCCTATTTTTTGAAAGCAATTTGCTCATGACTGTTCTTCTACTATACTTCAGGGGGCTTTTATCTCACTGTTGTTTCATTTTATAATTTATCATCAAATTAAGTACAATACTGTTATCTTGTACCATGGGGTTTGTTTTAACCTGTATGTCCAGCTATCTGACCACCATGACCATCAATAAATAAATAAATGAATAAATAATAAAAATTTCTCAGTTTCAGAACTAGTAATAACCGAAAAATTATAGTCTGAAGCTATTGCTAATTTTGACCACTCTTTTATATCCAATATAGCAATCTTATACAATCATATCTTACACATAAATGATACAGAAGAATGGAAAAGTTATAATCAACATATTGGCGCCTCAAATCATTATTGTACTTCATTCCTCATTTTTATAAGTGCTTATATTTAAACATTTTTTTGAATTTGCACAGTATTTTATACATTCTTAATTTTTTTTCACAATGATTCCATAACTTAACCCCTTTAACACATATATATCTATTTCTTAAATTTGTTCTTAATTTTGTTTTTTTAAGCATACCTCTTCCTCTACGTTCATATTTGCTCTCTTTAATTTCAGACATTACCTGTGCAGTTTAAAGGTTGACTATATAACTGAATTTTACAAAACTACAGTTTATGCATTTTGAATTATTTTTATACTGAAAAATGGTCTCATCTTCTCAAAACAAAAAAATACCAAGAGTTTAATAAAAATGGACAAAAGTTTTTGAAACCTTTTAAACGTGTTCCAGCTGTATCACCAGCATCAGTTTACCAAATAATAATAAGGTCATGGTAGCAGTAATGCTAGCATCTTTACTGCCTGAAATCTAAAGCCTGTTAATGGAAGAAAAGCAGCAAGCATACATTTTATTTATATATTTTTTATTTTTGCAAAATACTTTATTATGCCTTTGTAAATTAAAGGAATGTCTTGGGTTAGTTGATAGTTACTGTTTTCAAATGTTCAAAGGTTTTTAGCTGATTAGCTTCATTCACTCCCATTCATTAAGGACTCCATCGTTGGCGCACTCTAGAGGTGTGCAGTAATTTTCTAATATAAAGGGGACCACTAGGAGAAAGCACAGATATTAAACATTCTCTTTTACTACTTTCTACTAAGAGCCTCTAGAGGGAGACATATGATAGATAAAGCACAGCATCGAAACGCCAATATTTCATACTTTAAATTCCGATATTCTAAATATACACTAGATTTAAAATAATCGATTAATCAACCTTGATTTTACTCGGGAATACATTGAGGGTGACCCTTATTTACAATGCAGCCGAGCATTTAAGGTAAAAAGAGGATTGGAAACATTAGATAAGAAATGAGAAATAGAAAAAATATAATAATAATAATAATAATAATAATATAATAATAATAATAATAATAATAATAATAATAATAATAATAATAATAATAATAATAATAAAAACATTTCATATAGATTGATAAATTATGTATATAAAAAAAGAAAATCTTAATAAAATGACCACAAAAACGTTAGAGGTGGGTAACCCAGGTCCGGAAAGTAAAACTCCATCCCAGGGTTTTGTACCACCTGCCTGGTCGGCCCTGCAGCATCATAGCCGACCAGGCAGGTTTTACATAAGACTGGGATGGATTTTTACTTTCCGGACCTGGGTTACCCACCTCTATAAAAAGTAAAAAATGTATTAAATATAAAGGGAAAAAAAATACTAGTAAAAGTAAATGATAAAATAAAATAATAAGAATGATAAAAATGATAAAATGAATAATAATGAGGTAAGATCATATGAATAAAAAATTAAATGTAAAAGAGTATGAACAATAAAACATTTTAATAATGAGAGGAAGGATAAACTCAGTTAAAACTAGATAGTGGAATTACTGAAATAGAGATGAATAAAAAATAATGATAATTAAATCGTATTTTTTAGCACCTTTCATACATTAAAATGCAGCTTAAAATGATGTACATACACATACTGGTGAAAGCAACTCATTAAAGTTAATTAAAGACTAAAATGCAAATGTAGGCTAGTAAAAAGATAATGAAATAACTAAAAAATATATAAATAAATAAAGTTACCAATAAAAACAAACAATATAAACTATAGATATGAATAAAGTATGGATTATTAGAAGAATCAGAAAAAATATTAAATAAATAATTTTACTAAAAGGTAATACAATAACTAAAATAGAGATGAAAAAACAGTTATAGAAGGATAACAATAATATATACAATAAATATTACCAAAGTATGGACTCATAGAAAAAAAATAATGATAAAATAAATTATTTTTAAAAATCTAACATCTAAAAAACATTAATAGAAAGAACAGAAATCCTGTAATTGGTGGCTATGAGGATTTTGTTTGAATGAGAAAAGGGTTAATGTGAACCTGGTGTTTTCAAATAAACACACACACTGTCTACAATATTAAGGTCATGTGGTTTTATGTCATTACCTCAGTCACAAACTGGCTCCTTCTATTTAGATAATGAGAGCTAAAATGATAGCCTACAGTGCCAGTGCCACTCAGTGATGCCACGAGATTTCTTATTACAGTGATTTCTGAGTTTAATTCTAACTGTAGGGTTGAGTGTAATTTATGGTGCTGTAGTGAAACCCTTCATTTTCACCAATTTCACCACAGAACACCCTCAGAAAGTAAAGGTAACAAACTTTCGGGATATAAACTCTGTCACTGGGCTGGTATTCTCAGAGGTATCAGAGTCTTATTGACTCTTGTTGGCTTTTTATTATATTGTTCATAAGTTATAAGCCATTAAAGGAAATCATATTGCACATTATTTTCGACCTTACGCTGCTGTAGGACATTTACATTGTTTGTTACATTAGTGCAAAAACACTGATGTACTAAATACAATTTAATATTATTCAAGATTAAGATTAGGGATCAATTCTTATTTTTTTTACATGACATTATAACACATGCTAACCAATGAGCGGCCATTCCTCCAGTAGAAAGTTGAAAAAAATACATTTCAATGTTCAGCTTTTAATCCTAAATTACCATGTGTTTCAGAGGATATGTGTTTAGCAGGCTTCTCTCTTTGGTTGCCTAAAATTCCCTCTAGATGATTAGCTTAGCATAGCTTTGCTAAACAGCTAACAAATGAGTGCCCTTAATACAGTATAAAATTAAAATCCTTATATCAAATTACAGCTTTCACCAAGATTTAATGCAGGTTTTGCTCCCAAATTCCCTTGTTAAAACAAACCTTCTAACAATGTGGCTATAGCTATCTTTTTAATAAAAAGCAGAACCGCTGTTTGTACGTTCTCTACTGGTGGGACATGCGCTAACTTGTTAGCTGGGGAGCTAAGTTAAAAAATAAACATAAAAAGCTGATTTGCTATCAGTAAGTTTTATGAGTACTGGCAATTTCACCACTGATGGAATGGGCACTAATGGGCAGTATGTTTTCTAAGCTGTTAATTACCTAGGTAGTGTCACGTCCTTGTCCTGTCCCTTGTCAGCCTTCATGTTTTTCCCCTCTAATGTTTGTTGTCCTAGCCGTGTGCTCATTCCACATGTCTCTCCTTGTCTCTGCCCATATCTTCAGGGCTCTCACCTGTGTTCATTTGTAGCTCCGCCTCCTTATTGCCTGTTTCCTGTTCACTCTATTTGTCTTTAGCATTAAGTTGATCTTATAAGAAGACCTCGCTGCTCCCGTTCTGCCTTTAGCACTGCTTATTGTAAATTTTACAATAAACTACTTAATAAATACTTAACTACAAAAAAAATAAATACTTTAGTATTTCCACTTAAGTGTGGTGCTTAAAGAATTTTTACCTAAGTCTGATCTCTAGTAATTTATATGTCTGGTCTCAACAACAATACACAACATGTGAAAACCCACTCAGAGCTCATGTTCACCTGGAACCCACGTGGAATCTGCATGAGCATGTTGGCTGGAAACTCTGACTAAAATAATATTGCACATCCTGTGACTTGACTATTGCACACTCCCACATTGCCCCGGCCTACTTGAAGCACCCAACCACAACTGCCCAACCATAGCGGAAGTCTGTGTGTGTTTTTCTTTTTTTTTGAAAACCGAACTATGGTTACAGTAATTAGACGTGTGGTTGGTGTAACTTGTGGTAAAAGGCTATAATCTACCACATTTCAGCTAAAAACACTAACACTACTTGTTAAGATATGTGATAACATATAACCAGCATATGGGGCAGTGGTGGCACAGTGGTGACCGCACCAGGTTATTGATGACAGGGTTGTGGGTTTGAGCCCCATGTTTGACAGCTTGTCACAGTTGGGGCCTTGGGGACGTTGAGCAAGGAACATAATCTTTACTGTATGTATGGAATAATGGCAAAGACTATGTTCCATCTGACATCAAACACAAGTATAGCAAATATCCAAAGTGGACATTAATTTGATAATGTAGTTTTTGTGTATATTTCCTTTTGGATTACTTTTTACTGCAATGACATTACAAACTCAAATATCTGCTGTATATCTTACCAGCCAACAAGGAATCCTTTCTTGATTGTAAAACAAAAAGTAAGCGTGATTGTACCATTTAATTTCCTTCTTTCACAAACAGATATTTTTCCAGTTTTCATTTCTTTTTTAATTCTGCTCCCAACAATCAGAAATATAAAGCATATAAATATTAAATATTCTCTCAATTTTCACTTTGCAAATTATCTCAAGGTTCAATCTAAATTACTTTTGTTACAAAGTGCTAAAATGGAAAAAATAGCCATTTTTTTTATAAAACTACAAAATTTGGGAAATGGATGAAAAAATATTTCTTCCTTACTATAATAAATGGAAAACGATTTTCTATTTAATTTCTATGAAATTTCTACTTTTTATGACTAGATCTAGATTAGAAATTCCTATTTCAGAGTAATAATATCAGATCTACACATCTATAAAATCATTCTGATCATAGTCACATGACCTGAAATCATATGTTAACAATAGTAATTATTATTATTTTTTTACTAGTGAAAACTGGAAAAAATAAGAGACCATTTAAAAATTATGAGTTGCTTTGATTTTACCAAATTGATAACCTCTGGAATATAATCAAGAGGAAGATGGATGATCACAAGCCATCAAACCAAGCTGAACTTTTTAAATTAAATTTAAGTTTAAATTATCCAAAAGCAGTGTGTAAGACTGGTGGAGGAGAACATGATGCCAAGATGCATGAAAACTGTGATTAAAAAACAGGGTTTTTCTACCAAATATTGATTTCTGAACTCTTAAAGCTTTATGAATATGAACTTGTTTTCTTTTCTACATTATTTGCGGTCTGAAAGCTCTGCGTCTTTTTTGTTATTATAGCCATTTCTTATTTTCTGCAGATAAATGCTCCAAATGACAATATTTTGTTTGTAGTTTATAGAATAAAACAACAGTGTTCATTGTACTCAAACATATATCTATAAATAGGATTAGAATTAGCATTAGAATAGAATTATAATATAGATTAAGATTTTAGTAGATCTCAGCTGCTGCTGCTGTACAGTATGGGGTTGTCTGGCTCGTTGGATGGGGCGGAGCTGAGCGGGGTGAGACGCTGGGCGTTGCCGGTCTGACGTCGTCTCTGGCGCCTACACGGTCTAACAAAAGCCCCTGAGAAGCGGATTAGCCCCGTTAGTTCTGCAGGACCGTAACACTGCTCTGTTTCAGTCTCTCTCTGCTAAAGGAACGAAAACCAAACCCCAGAAAGCAAGATGGGCGTGGAAGGCTGCACGAAATGCATCAAATACATGCTGTTCTTCTTCAATTTCATCTTCTGGGTGAGTGCTGGCCTCGCCTCGGCCCGGAGAGCGGCCGTTACTCCGCCATTGGGGCTGTTTGGTTGTCGGAGGGGCTGCTGGATGTGAGGCGTGTTAGAGCGGGTAATGGAAGGAGAGGGCTGCGGTGATTGCGGGACGGCGGTGCGGAGCTGCGTGGCTTATTTTAGCGAGTCTGGAGACTGTTTACATGTTTTTAGAGGACTGTAGAGGCTCGTGTTTATGTTTTGAAATGAGTTAAACACGAGTTAACCAGTAGCTAACCTGGGTTACTGTTCAAAACAACAACAACAGTAGTAGTAGTACCCAACAAACGAGTTGGAGCTGTTAGATTGAAACCTAGCTAACCTGGTCAATTAGAAGGTTTTAGCTTTTCATACTAAATACGGGTTTATAGTATACGGGTTTATACGTTGAATAAACCATTAAATATCTTATTTGTACTACAATTTAAGTTCCCTGGGTAGCTAAATAGTTAGCTATGCGACTATATTCCCTCCTGTTAAATGCTGTGTTGTAGACTAACAGTTAACCTTAACGCGGTAACAAGATTTAGTACAGAGCCCCTAAGGTGACGTCATGCTTAAAAAAATAAGGTGTGGAAACGAGATAATTAAGCCGTGGGAACGAGATCATAATGCTTGTCAACGAGATAATCAAGGCATGGGAATGAGAGGATAAAATCATGGCCGTGACTTATTAAGATGCAAAAACGAGGTCCTAATGTGTAGCCATGACTTATTAAGTCTTGGGAAGGAGATAATGAAGGCGTGGGAACGAGATAATTAAGGCATGGAAATGAGAGTTTCGTCGATTTGTGAAGGCGTGGGAACGAGATCCTAATGCGTGGCCAGACCTTAAGGCGTGGGAACGACATCCTAAGGCGTGGACGTGACTTATTAACACGTGGGAGCGAGATTCCTAATGCGGGGCTAGGACTTATAAAGGTGTGGGAACAAGATAATTAAGGCTTGTGAATGAGATATTAAGGCGTGGGAACGACATCCTAAGTTGTGGCCACAACTTAATAAGCCGTGGGAATGAGATTTTAAGGTGTGGCAACAGCGTAAGGTTTGAGAACGAGATCCTAAGGTGTGGCCACAACTTAATAAGCCATGGGAATGAGATAATTAAGGCACGTGAATTAGATAATTTGTTAGAAAGTGGAAAGGGAATTGATTTCTTTTTATTTTCATTGTGGAATTAATTATGGTGATTTTTTTTTTTTTTTTTTGGTATAACCAACATTTTCCGTCATATTTTGCCCAGCATGAGCCAAAACTCAGACTCCTACACTTTGTCTTACTGTACTTATTGCACCTTGTAGTTCTATGCATGGTCTTTATATTTTTTTAAGGGTTTGTAAGTTTAATAGAGCATTACAACTTTTTTTCAATAAAGCCTACAATTTATCTTAAGCTCCCTAGAAGTCCATTGCCCCCCTTGCATGTTTATGTTGTTGATCACAGTTTATGGGATGGAACTCTTGATTAAGATTAATGTTGTTTATCTCCATATAATACCAAGTAATAGAAGCTAAGAAGCTTCCAGAGCAGCTGGATTGTATGGATTGAGTTAACGAGTGTTCATTTCTGGGGTAAAACCACTTCAATAGGTCTTACTGTAATATACTTACCACTGTTACCACTGTTTATGGAAACATTTCTTGAGATTGAGGTTGTTTAGTTTCATATAATAGCAGTTAATGGTATTTGGGAAGAGTTTGTAGGTTGAATAAAGCAATAAGTCTTGAAATTTTAGTCTACAATTTAACTCTAAGCTCCCTTAACAAACTTTGTCCAACCTGCTTGCTTGTGTTGACTATTACAGGTTATGGGAACACCTTTTGGTTGAGATTGAGCTTTAGTTGTTTAGTTCCATGTAATACCAGTTTTTGCAGTATGAAGGAGGAGCCTAGACCCCTACACTTAATTACTTGTCTTACTGTACGTATTGCACCTCTAGCTTTATGGATTGTGCTTGTTTTCCCCAGTGTTTTTCCCCCCAGTGATGTTATTGGTATTTGGGAAGAGTGTTTAAGTTGCATTATGTTTTTAGTATATTATTCATTGTTTAAACAAAGTTCTCTAGATGTATACAATAAACATGGGCAATAAATCTGTCATGAGTTTATAATATGTCCAACAGATGTAAGCTCCTAGACCTGCATGGACCCCTCCTGCTTGCTGTATATGTGAAATGATAGCGTGGTAAAAAAACACTTATGTAAGAGCTGTGCTGTAAACAGCCACAGTTTATGAGGACCTGAAATGTAAGTTAATAGGCTTTCAAGGTGTCATTTGTGTGGTTAAAGTCAATATGTGTTCATTTCTGAGGTGAAAACATCTATATTTTAGTTCTAGATTTGGTTTATTGTTTTGTTATATTCCTTCTAAAGCACACCAGGTGTCAATTACCAGATAAAAATCAGTGAACTTTGTGGCACTCTGCTCACTATTGCCCACCCTTGGTCTAAAGAATCTGTTGAGACTAGTCTCAATTGTTTGGGATGGCAGTAAAGACCATTTTTGATCATATTCCCTAGTGCATTTTGTTTCTTGGTATTTGGGAAATGTTTAAAAGGTTTTGGATGGTACAATAAATCTGTCATGAGTTGATAAAATTGGTAAGGACCAACCTTTTTGGCTTATGGTAAGAGTTATACTGTAGAAGACTACCACAGTTTATGGAAAAGCATGTAAGATTGAGGTTGTTTATTTTCATGAGCTTCCAGTTAATGTAAGATAAGAAGCAGTGTGATAGAGCAATGTGTGCTTAGTTTAGCTTAATATCTGATGAAATTTACAGATATGTTGTAACTCTCTTTTGAAAGTTTGTTATTTCTCAAGTTTTTGAGTTGGGTTTAGCAATGGGTGACTGTTAAGACCAGGTACTATTCATTGAATTAAAGGTAAAGCTGCGTGTAGTATATAGAAATCCAACAAAAACATGCATTGTTTCCGCATTGTTCATGACTCCACTTTAAAAACACATTAATTTGATTGATGCCTCTTCAGAAATGTTCCATCTAAAGAGTGTATGAAGGAAAAAAAAGCAAAAAAGTATGGTCATTTCGTCTTGATCCTCCAAGCTAGAATGTAGAGATTGGAAGTCTTTGGAAGTCTCTAGTATTAGAAAGGTTCTTATACTTCACCCAAGCAGCAGCAGTCTTTACAGCATTGCAGTGTAGACACCCATCAATAATTGCAGATAATTGCACCACATCACATCAATTGATGGATGCTGGTTGATTTCTTCCATCCATCAATGTTCTCTTCCTGACGGTAGCTCAGAATTAAAGTGGTGGAAGAACAAAGCATTGCTTTCCCCCATTAGCACAGGACATCACCTCTTATACTGATTGATTCATAGACTCAACAAGTGGCCAACTGTTTTAAGAGCATAATGCAGTGCTTTAAATGAGAACCACATAGTGAAATATTCATTTATAGGATATCCAGTCTGAGTTTGAGTTTATACAGAAAGCAAAATACCAAAGGAAGAAGGTGTCAGTGTCATAGGCCTGCAACTCTTGAACAACTTAATCAGTATCTCCAAAAGTGCCCAAACACAACATATTTACTCCCTAAATATCAGTATTTTCCACATTTAAACATCCTTTTAAACATTTGAAGAGTGGTTAAACCCTATGTTACGTTAAGTGTAGATTCTCTGCTCTGGCCTGACCCGAATGTTATAATCTAGTGCTGAGTAATTATGGGCAAGAAATCTTCGGTTTTTGTACAAAAGAAATCTGATTTTCGATAATAATCAATTATTTCCCCCCAACTAAAAATCAAACTACAGTGACAAAGAAATGGTTCAAAACTAGGTCTACCTGTCAAAAAAAAAATTGCTTTGGGTTACGTTGACTCCAATTCAAACACTGTTTACTAGCCCATGCATATTTTTGAAAAGCTTAGTTTTAAGGCCCTGCTTACTAAAAATATCAGGTTTAAATCGGGCTCTGGCACATAGTAACATGTTATGGGGCGGGTCTGGTTAGGCTCGGGCAGAAAGTACACAGGCTTGGGCCGGGTCGGGTCTGGCTGGATTTTTTGGTCCCATCCTCAGCTCTAATGGTCAACTGTTCAACTTGGGCAGCAAAGAAATAATCCATGACTAATAAGCTAATCAAAAAAATAATGACCAGATAAGTCGACTGTCAGAGACAAGGTCAGCTTGGTTTTAAAAGTGAGCCTGAAACTGTGAGAGTAAATTTGAGCTGGCAGGCAAATAGATGTCGAACTAGACTCATGGTCACACTGCTTTGGGCCCCAGTGTTGACGTGCCAGACATTCTACAAACCCCTATCACTTAGTCACGGGGTAGAAATAACCACCATGTCTCTGACAGGCAAGAAGAGGAGGAGGAGGAGGAGGAGGAGGAGGAGTCTATGAGGGGGTTTCTAATAAGATTTCCCTTCTCTTTGCAGAGGCCTATAGACTGGGCTTCCCAGAGTAAATAGGATAAACAAGAAGGCCCAAGAAAGTTTCACAATATACTGAAATACATGAAAATGGCACAATGATGGCTTTTGATAATTTTACTCTTGGAGCTTTTTCCGAAAAATAAATTGTGGCAGCAACAGCACCACTAGGTTTATTTTAGCATGCCTGATTCACAGGCAGCCAGAATTAAAGCCAGAGATTCCTGTTTCTCACTTGGTAGACATATAAGATATATATAATGATGTTCATCTTGGCAGGAAGCTGAAAAGCTAAAAACTGCACCATAGCAACAGCCTCTCATTGGAATGCCCCAATCACAGCTCGGCGTGGTCCAAACACAACCCAAACTTCCCACCGCTGTTAGGAGAAGCAGAGGAGACCAGGGCTTTTTGCATAACCATTGTGTGCAAACATCACACTAAGAGCATTAGCATACTGCTGACATGCGATAATGGCTTTCAGCACTTGAAGCAAAGTGCTTCTGTTCTCTGGGGTATTTAATAATATAATTAGGGCTGCACCAATATGGGATTTGTGGGCCACTGCTGACATCCGATATATTTTTTTAAGTATGTATCTGCTAATACTGATACCGATACATGATTATGTGAGCACTGCTTGTCAATAGGGATTGTGGTGGGTCTGTAGTTTATCTGGAATTGTTAGGAACAAAACAGGATTAATTCTTGGAAAGAGCGCAGGATAATAAACTATTTATACAATTTTTACAATTTGAGAATTCATACGCATATATGTTCTTTGGTAGAAATTAAGTTAAATAAATAAACATCAGGAAAAAAGGGCCAAAATAAATGAAAACGTACAATAAACAGTGATTGATTTAGGGATTTGGCCACCAGACAATTGTTTAATTTGTATGGCTAAAAACTTATGATAAAAGTTGAAAAAGTATGACAGTATTATAAACATCAGGTATGGCAAAATGATAGAACCAAAATATGGCACTAAATATTCAGCAATCTAAATTATTTGTCCAAAAACGGCAAAAAAGTTTTTTGCTGTGCAAGTGGTGGAAAAAAAGGTGCAAAATAAATGAAAACCTTCAATAAACAGGGTTTGGTTTGGGGATTTAGTTAGAAAATAGTTACATTTTTATCCGATCACTCAAACCACTTCAGAAGGTGGTCTGAGACGCATTTAAAACCAACTATAGATCTGATGACTCAAACCACTTCAGACTGTGGTCTGAGACGCATTTAAAACCGGACATAGATCAGATCGCTTATACCCACTTCAAAAGTTATATTCCAGCCCACACAGCATTCAGTCTTTAATTTCTTTAATATGACTAACACACATTTGTACCAATGTAAATTCATATTGCTTAAAACGTATGATAAATAAAATTTAAAAGTATGACTATTATAAATATCAGGTATGGCAAAATGATGGGACCAAAATATTGCACCAAATATTTAGCAACCTAAATTATTTGTCCAAAAACAGCAAAAAAGGTTTTTGCTATGCAATGTTGGAAAAAGATGCAACATAATTGAAAACCTCCAATAAACAGTATTTTGATTTTGGGGTTTGGCCACTGGAAAATTGTTTAATTTTTTCATTCCAATCACTCAAACCACTTCAGAAGGTGGTCTGGCAAAAAAAAGAAGAGTTTTTTGCTATGTTTGGATGAATATGTGAAAAGACTACTACAAAAAAGTTACCACAAAACAATGACCTTTTCTTTAGGCTATTCAAACGATGCTATGTTGGAAAAAGGGCCAATAAATGACAACCCACAGTAAACAGTGTCTGGTTTTGGGGATTTGGCCATTCAGCCACCCCAACCAGTAATTGAACCACAGTCTCCCACACGAGGTAGTGCTTGCTGGTAGTGGTGTTATCCACTGTGCTACACCAACACAACACATAAGGAATCATGTAGTAACTTAAAAGTGTTAAACAAACCTACATACTCTGCATTTAGGTACTTTTATCTGGGGTGCTGTTAACTTGTTGGTTTCTGAGGCTGGTAATTCTTGCTCTTTCTTTCCTGAGGTGATCCTGATGAGAGCCGGTTTTATCATGTCTCATACTATTAGCAAACATATTTAAACTCTACGAGAAGCCTTTTAATTACATTAGATTTATTTTCAAAAATGTAATTTTAATTGATCTAAATGTAAAGTAAGTTAAAGTATGTGTTCTTTGGCATTATGCATCTAGTTTTATAGAAAAAAAGATATATCAAAACTGTCAATCTGTGGCAAAAATCATGTGAAGTGTTATGATGATGGATTTATTCAGGCTTTTGTATCTGAAACTTGACACTACCAGGTTCCTCAATTCAGGTTGAGGAAATGCCTCTTCCCTCTTCTATTTAAATCAAAAGATAAGAACACAGACACTTATTTCGTAATGATGGTAATGTGTGTGTGCGTGAGGGATATAAATCGTGGCAGGGAGCCACGCCTAATCAGAAAAACCATTGTGTACTTTATCCTCTTCCCGCCACTTAGAGTAATTAGAGACCGAAGTCAGTCATCTGATTTTGTATTGTAGATTCATCTCTGATTCTTTTTTGAGGTCTGATTGTATTGGATGAATTAAATAATTCATAGTCCTAGTCATTATAGTCATAATCCTATCTGTTTACCATTATAGACTCATCTGTGGGATGCATCACTCTTAGAAAACCACTTGTCTGCTTCTGCTCACTGATGCTGTGCCAGTTTATGGAACGTCTGTAAGCTACTTCAGTGTGTTAGACTGTAGACCACCATCCCATACTCATCTAAAGTTAGATTTAAAGATCTTTTGAATCTTTTTAACAGTGCTCTACAGCAGCAATTCTTAACTGGTGGGTCGGAACCCAAAAGTGCTTCATAGTCACGCTCTGCAGACATCTCTTCTTTTATATTTGGGGAAAAAAAGAGACATATCTCTGAATGCAGAGATATGAAGAGAAGTGAAATATCTGTATTTATTTTGTGCAGTTTTTATATTTAATTCTATTGTAGTAACTTTTATACATGTAGTTTACATACATTTCTCCTCAGTTTCTTAAAAAATGCTCTCAAATTCACTTTGCACTCATATGTATGTTTAAATGGGTTTTTGGAGGCTATTTTTTAAAAAATTGTTTGATTTATATTACGTAAAAGTGAGTCATGACTTAATGGCAATGAGACACTGTGGGTTCAGAGGCTGAGACCAGTTTAGAACCCCTAATCTATATGGTATTGTTATTGATATATCAAAGTTTTGTGATATTCAGATTTGCAATCAAGTAATAGATTTTTAATTATTAGTTTACATATAAAGATTAGTAGCAGACTGTAATTAATTTAGTGTTGTAGTGTTCTGTTTAAAGCTTTTTTTTATCTTGAAAGCTTTAAAGTACAGTTTTCAAGCCTGAATACCTCTATTTTAACAATATACATTTTTTTGTTGTTTTAAAAAGTATGACAAAATTATCATCTACGATATGACGCACCCCTACTGTCATTAGAGCCCACTGTTCTAACTGAATAAAAAGAAAGCTTTTCTTTTACATTGAGTTTTACTAGGGGTGGGCGATACGGCCTTAAAATAATATCACAATATTTAATGGTATTTTTGCGATAATGATACTCTTGGTGATATGACAAAACACTGAACTACTACTGCAATAAAATGTAAATTTAAATTTTATTACTGCATACGGCACACCCCTAACTGAGATATTAAAAAATACAACAATTTATTCAGGTTTCTGACAGAAGTCAATGATCCAGAATGTCATGATCCTAATAATAATGCACTCCAAATATCTCCATATATCCAGGATTAAAGTAAAATAAATGATACTGAACAGATATAATCTGTCTCTAGGAGATATAGTGAGAACGAGAAATTTGTAAATTTTTCTTTTGCTAAAATCAGTCAAAAAAAAGTAGTGATATAACACGATATTTCAGGGTATAACATCTTTCACGATATTCAAAAATGTTGGTGATGTTATTGCGAACGATACAATATGGCATACCCCTACTAAATACCTCTATTTTCAATTATATATATTTTTTTTATGTTTTAAAAATGACAATGTTATTATCTATAATATGACACGCCCTTACTGTCATTAGAGCACACTGTTTTAATTGGATAAAAACTAAGTTTTTCTTTTACTCAGATTTTTATATATATTAAATCATAATCCTATATTGTGATGCTTATACACAGCCATAGCTTTCTGAAAAAAAACATTGTTTTTTCCTTCAAGGTCATTTTTATCAGGGTGTATTGTGGTATTTTATTGCAACATGTCCAAGGATAAGAGCCTGGCATGATGAGAGCAGCATGCTGCACATTTCTGGCCTTGTGAAAGAGACAGTTTTGTAATGTTGTGACTACACAGCAAAGTGCGTCTACATTACAAGTATAGAAAATACGCTAATGCACCGTCTGATCTAATCAAACAGGATTTTTTAATTCGCAAAGTGCTGTTTTTACCCCACCCGGGAAGACAAATCTCTAAATATTTGCCCAATTCAAAAAGAGACGTGCATTTAGACAAAACAGAAACGGCGGCAATCCGAGCGGAAATATCTGGAAAAAAGTGATTTGTGCTTGGGAGCGGCTGAAGGATGGGGGTTGGCATCAGATTACACAGATCTTTAGTTCTCAATGTTTTTTTTCCCTTCACTCATGTTACATTATCTTTTGGAATAGAAAAAGTACTAGGATCTTCCATTAAAATATATTAATTTGTGTTGAAATGTCATAAATCTGTCTGACAATGTTTTAAAAATGCACATAAGTACAATATTTGGTGCATTAAATACATAAATTACAGTTTTGTTTTTATTTTCATGCATTGCATTTTGCAGTTTACAAATTTGATATTGTTGATTTCAGATTTAATTTTTTTTTAGGACAAGTCTTCAAAAGCAAATTTACTGTTGGTTTTTAATTTTAATCTTTTTTTTTCCCTCATTCGCTCCCATTCATTTTCGATCCCCATCAAATTCCAGTCTCCCCTTTGCCTGATGGCAACCAAACTGCCCTCAGGGAAAGTAATTGTGCTCTAATCCACAGCCAAACGGTACTGCACTTAAGTGTGTTTTTTGGCGCCACTTTTTTCTACTAGTATTTCTATTAAGGGCACATAGCTGTTTTTTTTATGCAGAGCCACCTGAGGGCCCAAAGATCACCAGCATCCAATACTGACTGTTGGCCTTGTCAATTGTGATCAGGGATTCCTCCAGATTCTCTGAATCTTTAAATGATGGGGAAATTTTACGTTGAGCAATATTTTTCTCAAATCATTTGGCAATTTTTAGATGTAGTATTTTCACAGATTGGTGAACTACTGCATATCTTTGGGGGTAAAAAGAGCATTTTAGAAAGCAGAGACTTTTAGAAGCAGACATGTGAGTTTGAGCCCTTCCTGACTGTTTTTGTGGAGTGTGTTTTTTAATAAATAAAATGAAGTTAAGTAGATAAAACTTGAAAAATCTCAGGTTTATACTGTCTGCAGTGAAATAAGTCAAAGTAAACACAAGACACATTTGCATTTTTTATTTTATTTGCATTTTCAACACTTCCACAGCGTTTTCTGATTTAGAGATGTAGTCTTATTTTTAATTTTGTATCTGTATAAAGTCATGTAAAAGTCTGTAGGCATGCCTGCTTTTCTGCTCCATGGTTTGGTGGGGAAGTGCCACTAAGGTTGGCAGTTACAGTTACACAAAGTGTGTGTGTGTGTGTGTGTGTGTGTGTGTACATGTGGGTGTGTGCGTATCCGTGATAATGTACAGTAATTTGAGAAGCCAGAGCCTCTACCAGTACAAGAGACAGCTGCAAGGCAATGACGGAATGTTCCAGAAATGGCTGCCTGACTAAGCAGCAGCAGTAGCAGCTCTTGGGAGCTCCTAAAGTAGTGAGTTTCCCCATGTTTTTTTTTCTTCTGTTGTTAATTTGCATTGGTACTTTGTTTTTAAAGCTGTAAACACTGTTGGAATGATGCGCCTCAGTGTGACTTCAGACTCCAAAAAATCACATTTTCTACTGTTGGGTAGAGCATGTTAAAATCACTGTATTTTATTAATTAAGGTGTTTAATTGAAGATCGTTTGTGTAAAAAAACAACTAGTTTAGTCTTATATACACACAATGTGGACTGCAGTAGGTGAAGAAAAGAGTTTATAAATAGTATGTATAAATATAGATCACTTCAGTTTCTCAAAACAGTTTCTCTAATTTTGCTATTTATAGGTTTATGTTTGAGTAAAATGATAATAGTTATTTTATTCTATAAACTACAAACAACATTTCTCCCAAACTCCAAATAAAAATATTGTCATTTAGAGCATTTATTTGCGGAAAATGAGAAATGCCTAAAATAACAAAAAAGATGCAGAGCTTTCAGACCTCAAATAATGCAAAAAAAACAAGTTCATATTTATAAAGTTTTAAGAGTTCAGAAATCAATATTTGGTGGAATAATCCTGATGTTTAGTCACAGTTTTCATGCACCTTGGCATCATGTTCTCCTCCACTAGTCTTACACACTGCTTTTGGATAACTTTATGCTGCTTTACTCCTGGTGCAAAAAGTCAAGCAGTTCAGCTTGGTTTGATGGCTTGTGATCATCCATCTTCCTCTTGATTATATTCCAGAGGTTTAATCTCTTGCAATTGTATTATCATTAATTATGTCAAAATGACAGTAATATCTTTTATCACAGTAATTTCTGTAAAGATATATTCTCTTGAGACCCAGCGTCCTCATATGAGGACATCCCATTTCTGCTTCTCTACACCATTATACTAATTTTTTTTAGCCTTATATGGAGATACTGCCCGTACTATTTAGTGGTCACATGACAACAATATACTTAAGTGATTAAAACAATATGGTGAGAATCCCAGTCAAAAGTTTCTACAGCCAGGTAAAAAATATCATAGATTTTTATGTTTGAAACAAGGTTATTTACTTTCCGTAAAAAAAAAAAAACATTTAGTTTTTGGACTAATTGGGTCCTTCTGATCCCAAATGGCCACGTTTTTTTTTTTTTTTTTGCAAAAACGCTTCCTATACAAAGAAAAAGTTACGTTTCTATATTTATTTTATACTTGTTAGATACTTCTAAATAGATAGAACAAATTAAAAATGCACACCAAGCTAAAGTCCAGGTCTCAGGAGGATATAGTCCACAAAGATTATCATGCTAGAAAAATACTGGACTAAACTAAGCAAAACTAAAAAAACCTTCATTGCTTTGTTCTTGTTGAGGATCTTAAAGAAACACTGTTAGCTGGACACGCCTCACTTCAGATTCCAGCATCTCAGAATGAAACCGAGACTCAGGGAAACCCCCTCAGTGATTTGCGTTGAGGGAAAGAACACAGTGCATTAACTTCATAACTAAAGCAGAGTCATCTGGCTCTACAGGAATGTGCTGGTGAGGATGAGTTTTGCGAAAGCTTCATGCCGAGGGTCCGCGAATCCAGCCTCACCCTTTGGCAGTGCTTGTGTTTATCGGGTCACTAAGCGACCGACTGCCTGAGCTCTGGAATGGGGCGGCCGGCCTAAACAGAGACAGAAAAAAAGAGAGAGAGAGGGAAAGAGAGAGAGAGGGAAAGAGAGAGAGAGGGAGAGAGAGAGGGAGGGAGAGAGAGAGGGAGGGAGAGAGGGAGGGGAGGGGAGGGGAGGAGTGGGACGAAAGCTAGTCTCTATATCAGTCCCACAGACACTTAGTCAGGCACCCTCAAACTCTGAGAGGAGTGGCTGAACTTTATACCCCTCCGGGGGCCGCCACAGTCTGGCTTGGCAACACTTAAGATCAGAGGCATGAATCCTCTCTCTGGAGGAGTCTCTCTGATGGTTTTGTGTTGGATTTTCTGTGTGGTTTTCTTAGAGAAAATTTCCTTAACCAATTCCATTGCTCACCATTGCTGTGGAAAGTTTTTAATTCAAAAGTTTGAGGGCGTTTTCACACCTGTAGTTGGTTTCTATGATGCGGATCAGTTGATGAGTTTGTTAACTTTAATAGTTTTCTCTCTCTGTTGTGTTTGGTTTGGTTTCACACAGGCACAAACCTGAACACACCAAAACGTGCACTAATAAACCACTCAAACACATCGTCGCTGATTGGTCAGAGCTGTCTGGCTTGGGAAGAAGAACGTAAATGTAACGTGAAGATTCTGTTTCAGTGTGTATATCTGTGCACAGAATGCTCCAAAATTTAGCCGCTATGCTTTCAAAGACTGCTTTTAATGTGACGTGCTGCACAGGTGTACGCGTAGCAAACAGAGTTGCACAGCTGTGAGCAGTGAACACAGCACACACTGCGCTCAGTGTGTAAACAGCATGGAGCAGCAGGGACAGCATTTGTTCATAGTAATCAGCTGTGGTAATCAGATTAAACTGCGCCTTATTAGCAGTTTAGCTCAAATAAAAGGAGTATATTTGATTGCTGAGTCAGATCGAGACCGCATCACATTTCTCACCACCAGCAAGCCGATATGAAAATAAAGGGATTTATTACACAGTTACTAAAGTATCCCATCCAAAATACCGGGAAATACCAGCACTATTTTATTAAATCATGATTTTATTCTTGATTTTTTTTTTTTTTTAAGTAATCAACACCACTAATATAAATATTATTGAACTTTGCCAATCTAACACTGATTCTTTTATTTGCATTTAAATTCCACCTTAAAAATGTTTTTACTGTCTTTAGAAGAAAAAAAAGATTAAAGAAAAAAGAATACTGCTGTGATTTAAATATGATTTTTTTTTTTTTTTTTAAATCTTTGATACCACTATTTTTTGTGTTAATTTTTTTTTGGCAAAATTACAAATTGGCATTACAGGAGAAAGATATAATTTTTTTTTCTTTCAATTGAAGTCAATGTAAAAATGTAATTGACTTATGGAAGTCATACTGGATTGGCGTTTCTGTTGGTCCAATCAGAATTGTGAAATTGTGGCACAATGTAAAGAACTCATATGCAGCAAACAGTTATATAATATTCTTTTAAGTACCTTTTAAAGATTTATAGGCATGATTGTTAAAACATACATAACAACCAGACGGCAAAAGCAGGTGAGAGATTCAGTCTCCAGCTTTGAAAAGACCACTGAAAACCTGTGAGCTTAAAGAGAAAGAAAAAAAAAGCCCACACTTTCCCACCACTCAGTTTGTACCTCAGTGCTGAGAAAGCTGCAGTGTGAAGAGAGGAAAATCCCCTGGGTTTGACCTGTGGGGGGATATGCGTTTAGTCCTGCAGCTGTTCGCAGATGTGTGCTGGTGTGAGTGAATTAGTGAGTGTGAGTGAGTGAGTGTGTAAGAAAGAAGATGGGAATTGATGGGGAGGGCTTAATGGATCCTGTAATGGAGGATGAAGGAAAGTGAAAGAATGTTTAATGAAGGGTTCAGTGGTTCTAGGGAGATTTATGAGTATTGATCAAAAATTTAAACCACAAAAGCAATGGTGGTGTTTGTTGCCTCACAATATAGAAAGTGTGGAATGTGGGCCTGCCCCCGCTGCTTAAAAACCCTTACATTACAGGAAACTCTGTACAATGACTAATTTAACTCATTACAATAAAATATTCAAAGAATTCCTGTGTGGCGTGCTGAGTGGTCCAGCGGACTAAGACGCTAAGACGCTACCACTATGATCAGGAGATCACTGCTTCCACTCCTGGTCATGCAGCTTGCCATTGGCTAACGGAGCTCTGAGAGGGCACAATTGGCCTTGCTCTCTCTGGGTGGGTAGATGACACTCTTTCCCCTCATCACTCCTAGGGTGATGTCGATCAGCAGAAGGCTACGTCTGTGAGCTGATGTATCAAAACCCAGAAAGTTTTGGAAAAGTCATGGAAATTTGGTCTACAAATCTTTTTTTTTTTCGTTAATTGATGGAGAAAATCAATTTTGAGCTAACAAATGCCAGTTCAGAGATAATTCAGTAATTTAGCCCTACATAATGGAGCTCTCAGAATTTGACACACATTTTAATATGGAAAAAAATCATGGAAATTTATTGGTTAAAAAGTATATGAATCCTGTTTTAACTAGGCCTCAAATAGTTCATATCCTAAAAGCTAGCGTCAGTATCAGATGCAGGAAGTTGAGGAAGCTCTACTTTTCTAATGAAATCCAGGAGCAGCTCTTTGCGTGTATGAGTCAGTGACTGGTTTCTGCTGAATTCCTGCAGTAAAACTCCGGCTCCTCTCCTTGTTCCCGCTGCTGTTCCGGGGGTGGAGTGTTTGGATGGTCCCCTGGTTGCTCGGCTCGGCTCTGCTCGGCTCCTCCGGGCTCCAGGTCGTCTTCGCTTCTGCCTTATTTGTGTCCCGCATTCCTCCGCAGCGTCTCTCCGCTCCTGACGAGGTCCAGCTGCCCCAGCAGCCCTCGGCCAGCGCCTGATTGGACAGTGATTTATCTGTAAACAGAGGCCCCTTTCCCGCTTCCAGCTCCCCCCTGCATATACAATACCAGTCATTGTGTTAAAAAACTTTACATGGTCAATCTGACAGACTCTGACCTCTTTCTTTCTTTTTTCCTCCTTTTTTCAACTCTGACCAACCTTCTGTATGTGGAGTATTGGTTGGCGATATGGCTCTAAAATAAGATCACGATATTACTGGGAATTTTTGGGATACCAATATTCCTGCCGATATAAAAAAAAAATATATATATATATATCTTTATTTCGTTATTTAATTTATTGTCTACATTGTACAAGGGACACATATGGAATTAGTAACCAGTAAAAAAAAAAAAAAAAAAAAAGAATTGGGTTGAGCTGGAGCTTTACAGCATGAAGGAAAAGCAGCACCTATTGTTCAGCTCCTCCAGGAACTCCTTCAAGACGCTGAGAAAACAAATAAAAATGCAAGTGGAAAACGACACTTTTTAATTACTAAATAATTCCAAATGACAATCATAAAAAGGTAGAAAACACATTGAAAGAGAAGAGATGTATCCAAACCTTTCACTGGTACATTCAGTAGAAACCTGAAAAAAAACCCTGTAAACTTTTTGCAAACAAGTTTCTTTTTTGCATAACATAAAAATAAAAATCCCCAAAATATTGCATGCAGAATATTTAGTCAGGGCTCCAGATTAACATCATCCCACCGTCCCAGGGATGATATAAAAATAGCATGCAAAACTGAATTAAAACTGTTTTGGGTGCTTTCAGGACAAAGAAATTTGTGTGGTTGAACCGGTTATCAGCAGTTTATTAGGAGATCGCCTGCAGGTTGAAACAGAAGAGTTTTCCTAATGCTTAGCACAGAGTCCCACCTTTTTAAAGTAGAGCCAATCAGCTTTGCTGGTAATGCAGCATGAGTAGTAGGGTCAATGTGGTGCTACTGGAAGTAATTTTTGTTGGTGAATCGACATGTCAGTCAACTGTGGAACTTCAAAAGTGGCAATAGTAATCTGGGAAATTGCACCACTCACTGCCTGAATATCACTAATTTTCACATTTCTAAAATCACAATGTTAGTTACAATATACTGTATATGATGTGACGCCTCTAATCCCTAATTTACTGTATTTACAGTACTTAATTTTTTTTTGAGAGAGCTTGTATAAAATCACTATACTGAGATATAGCATTATAACTTTGTATGTAACCTTTAAACATTAATTAGGGTTAAAATGTTTTGCGGCTCTTATATCGAGAATATTATGAAAAAAGAAAAAACATCACAAATCAAAATATGATTAATCATACGTTCCTACTATTTTTATCTCCATCGTTGACGGGAGGCGAGAGGAAGCGGATAGCCTGCGTTCTCTTGTGTATTATACTGAATGCTCAGTAAGAGGGCCTCAGACCCTTTGTTGAAAAGTGTAAGCAAGCTCCAGAAGGAGTTTGCGATAAGAAGATAGGGACCACAGGGTCACGTGAATTTGCTGACAGAAAGGCACAGACGCAGCACTTCCTCTAGCTAACGGAAAACAAATAAGCCTGCATTGCGTAGCAGCTTGGCATTGGGAATGTGTATGGGGTTCATGTCATGGAGCTGAACTTTGAGCTTTGGCCTCCTTCACACTTTAAAGCAGCATGACCAGATGAAAGACTCCTAATCTCTGCCTGTGTCTTCTTTTTTGTCTTGTCAGCTGGCCGGATGTGTAATCCTGGGTGTGTCTCTTTGGCTCCGCCATGACCAGAAGACCAGCAGTCTGTTGGACCTGAAGTATGAAGATGCATCAGCACCCAACACCTTCTACATCAGTAAGCGTTCTGATATTCTCACAGTAAACAGTTTCTGCTGGATGTAGGTCTGTCACAATAATAACCTTATCAGTTTATCACTTTATTATTTTAGCGATCGTACAATATATATATATATATATATATGGAAATAACTATAATAATTTAGCTGACTTCAGTATTGCTATTGCATTTACTTAATAAAAAAAAAAAAAAACTTAATAAAGGAATAAACCAGTATGTCAACTATGATTTAAAAGCATTGGTTTAAAAGTGGATTTAAAATTAATTTAAAGTTCTCTTTAATAAAGTATGCTGTTGTGTTATTAGTAGGGATGCACCAATATGAGATTCTGGGCTGATGCTGATATTTGATATTACAGGCATATAAACAGCTCTGGAAAAAATTAAGAGACTACCTCAATTTCTGAATTAGTTTCTCTCATTTTGCTATCTATAGGTTTATGTTTGAGTAAAATGAACATTGTTGTTTTATTCTATAAACTACAGACAACATTTCTCCCACATTCCAAATAAAAAAATTGACTTTTAGAGCATTTATTTGAAGAAAATGAGAAATAGCGGAAATAACACATAATATGCAGACCTTCCAGACCTCAAATAATGCAAAGAAAACAAGTTCATATTTATACATTTTTAAGAGTTCAGAAATCCATATTTGATGTCTTACACACTGCTTTTGGATAACTTTATGCCTTTACTCCTGGTGCAAAAATTCAAGCAGTTCAGCTTGGTTTGATGGCTTGTGATCATCCATCTTCCTCTTGATTATATTCCAGAGGTTTTCAATTTGGTAAAATCAAAGAAACTCATCATTTTAGTGCTTTCTTATTTTTTTCTAGAGCTGTATGTCTTGCTGATATAGTTGCTATACATATTTATAACTTGCAGAGAGACTACACCTCCGGTATAACTTCAAAAACAAATTTTTTGTATTTGTCTCACATTTTAGCTTTGTAAAGCTGTCTGCAAACTAAAAATATATAAAAATAATTCCCTGCCCTAATATTCGGACTTCCCCCCGTCCTCTCGTTCTCTGGATTTTCCATGGTCTTCCTTTCAACCAGATTTGTTATTGTTACTGGTCCTGGAGATGGGTGTAATATCAACAATTTATAGTTTATAGTAACATAGTTTATTACTTTTCGTTGAACTCTTTCTGCAGTTTGCAGAAACTTTGACTTAACCCAGGATTTTTGCTCCCTTTTTACATTTCCAAGCCAGATGAAGATGATCAGACTTCTATTGACCTGCAAAAATCAACTCAAAAATAAAAAAAAACAAGGTGCTGCAAAAAAGATGCTCTGAGCAAAACCATGAGGCAGAAGTTCCCAGCCTTGTGTAACTTGTGGCCTAAATGAAAATTGTCTGCTTGACTAATGAGTATAACCGAATCGCTTTAGATTCCTTCTATTTTAGTTTATAAATAAGGGTTACTCTACAGTTACAGTAGATACAGAATCACCAGCACTGTAATCTGTTCCACCCATACTGCTGCATAACATGCCAGTATGTACGCAAAGGGAGTCTTTTTTTCTTCTTCTATTATTTAATGGCCTGCATTAACTTGTGGTAATTGGTCCAAAATAGTGTTTTTACACAGCAAGTAAAGCCAATCATAGTTTAGTTGATCTGCACTTAAAGCACCTCTTGTGGTTGGACCTAATCTTGTTCATTTTGTCTTTAGGACCATTTTGGTTTTGGTAAAAGATCTTTATATTCACTTTTACTACCGTTTTTCACGGACTATAAGGCGCACTTATTGCGCACAATGAATGCCTGGTTTCTGGTCTATTTTTATGCATAGGGCGAACTGGAATTTTTAAGGCGCATTTTAAGCGGCAATAGTAAGAAACAAGGGTATCGCAATGTTTTCCTTCTAATTCAGCAGGTCTTGCTGTTGGGGGTGCCTAAGTAAACAGACAAATTGTTGCTTTTTTAACACAATAAACATGCAGACTACAGTCCAAAATTACTCTCCTTTGAATGGCGAAAGAGCTAGTGTTTCTGTTAGCGTCTAATGCTAATACTGCTCCAGCCTTAGGGCTGGAGAAACTTCACTAAAATTCACCCTTACAGCGCGGTACTTTAGTGAAGTGACTTTACTGCTCCTAATACCTGACTGGTAGAATTCATACATAAGGTGCACTGGATTATAAGATGCACTGCTGATTTTTGGGGAAAATTAAAATATTTTTTATTGCTTATTTGACCTGGTTTGCTTTGGAGCACCTTTTATTTTGTAAGATTATTCTCAAGCTTGAACATCGAGTGATCATTTGCTTATAAGCTTTTATTCACACCTTTTGATATAGTGCCAAACATGCTCATGTTCAGGCAAAGCGCAGAGCAGGGGATGATCTGGCATTGACATTACAGAACGCCCACATTACATTACCCAACCTCTGCTGAATTTACTCTTTCACTTGCAGTTTACTTCCCTCTTTTTAAGAAAGAATTATTTTTTTAATATGTCTCCGATGGGGAAAGACTTATTATAAATCAAATTACACAGAATTTTTCCACTAGCTTGCACAATATGGTGGATATGGAGCTTTTTTTCCCCCACTTACTCAACACTATTCAATGTCATGTTCATTAGTAACTACACTTGACATTTTCTGGCCTTCATTTCCTCTCAGTTTCTCAGTGATCATTGTACTGTTACTCAGAGTTTAACATGTTGAAACAAGCATCATTGTCATGTGAACAGTTGATGTTGACATTTTTTGAGATAAGGCTAAGCAGTGAAAATGTTGGCAAGGTTATATATTTCCAAGCATATCCTTTTTTTCTTGGATATACTGTTTAGTGTCTTTACACACTTCTACTCAGTGATAAAACTGTTGCTTCGGGACTGCAATTGAAAAAAACTGGAGGACCAGTGAGTTTTTTTATTTTTTTTTTATTTTTTGGCATTCACGGTCACACAACATCACGTTCAGTAGCTCCTCCATTTCCACTCACTGTTGTATGTACATGGATCTTTGTGGAAACGTTTGCCCAAAGTGTAAATCTGGTGCGCAGCAGTGGACAAATAGCTGTTTTACTAAACATGAGGTGATGAAACTCAGAAATGTGTGTCTGGAGGGGACTAAAATTACCGGAGGACCACAGAGTTCAACGAAAAACAGTAGATAATTCAGCCTGTAATTTTCTCAGAGGGCGTCTGAGAAAAAAACATCATACATGGTCGTTCTGGATGGGAATAAAATCACAGAGGACCCCCATATAAAAGAGAAAATTACTCCAGGACCCCCTGAGAAACTAATCCTGTCCGGATAGGTGTTGTGACTGATCTTGTTTTGTAATGGCAACTGCGCCACAGGTTCCACAGCAGCATGCTGACTCTCCTTTGCTTTTAGCACAATCCGCAAGCTGATTGGCACTTTTTGTGAAAAGGGTGGGACTTAACCCTTAAACTGATTCCATGATTAGCATTGCGAGAACCCCCATTCATACTGCAGTAACAGATCTTTCTCCTCATTAATACCATATCTGGTACAACACAGGTCTTACACACTCAAACAACATCGCTTTCCTTTGTCTACCAGTGGATCTAAGCAGCCGTGACAGTCCACCTGTGAGTCAAATATCCAGGCCTCTGATCTGTAAAACTGTCTTGTAGCACCCCGGTAAGCTCCCTGCTGGATAATGGTTGTTTATTCAGGAGCATCTTAACAGCAGGAAGGAACAACTGGCCAAAAATCCAAGTCAACAAAACAAGCTGTGTGCTGCACAGTTCCCATGAGAAGAGTGCTGACGCTCATTTAAACTAATCAGACCACCAATTAAATGAACTCTAAAGCATCTCCAAAGGTATTTGCCTTATTTCCTACAACTAGAGACAAGGATTTTTGGCTGTTTTTTTGACTCGGACCATTAGATGCCATTAGAAAACACATTTTGGCCAAAGGTTGAATACAGAATAGCATATGTTTTCATTTATTTTACCACTTTTTATCGTTTAATAAATTAAATAGCTTAAATATAGTTGTTCTTACCACAATTTAAAAAAAAATGTTAAACACTATGCATTTTTAATATCCCAGCAGATATGCCCACCTCAGTACAGCTATTCTAAACATGAATGTACCTCAGCTGTGCTTTTCTAAACTTAAATTACACAAGCAGTGCTTTTCTAGTCACACGCTTAGCTACGTCAGCTCTCAGCAATGCAATTCAGTCTCACATTTACCACATTTATCTAATCAAAGTTTTACCTCAGTAATGCTACTCAAGTCACTTGTGACAAAACAATTACAGTGAAAAGGGCAGCCTGATTCGAAAGCTAAGTTAGCTCAGGTATCTTAGCTAACGTAACTATAAAAGGCCTGTACAGTTTGTACCTTTTCAGTTGGATTGAACCAATGACCTTCCTGTCTCAAGACAGTTACTTCTTTAAGCTGTAAATCACGACTGCACTACCAAAAATCAAATACATTTTCAGCAGAGTAAAATAGGGGTGTTCGATATTGCCCTAAAATAATATCATGATATTTAATTGTATTTTCTTGGTAAAGATACTCTTGGCGATATGACAAGACACTGATTAAAAAAATAAAATAAAATAAAAAAATACACCATGATATGATTTGGTGCACCCCTAACTGAAATATATTAATAAAATAAAAGAATTTTATCAGATTTGTACAGAAGTAAATGATCCAGAATATGACTCTATTCAAATAATAATGGACTCCAAATATCTCCCTATATCCAAGATTCAAGTAAAATAAATGATAGACATAATGACAGATATATTCTGTCTCTAGTAGGTATATAATGAGAAATGAGAACAGTGTGATTTTTTTTGTTGTTTAAAACAGCTAAAAAAAAGTAGTACCCTGATGTTTTATAGATAATTAGGGGTGAGTGATATGGCACAATATTTCAGGGTATAATATCGTTTGCGATATAAAAAAAAAAATGTCGCAGATATCGGAAATGTTACAGTACAGTACAATTCGATATGGCACACCCCCAATATAAAAGTATGAAAAAAAAAAATCGTATTGATTCGATTCAACTATAATGAAGTGGGCTCTACTTTGGCTAACTTAAATCAGAATCAGTTCTCGCACTGGAGCTACTGAATCGAAATCCTTTTGCCATTTTTGAACTCAAGCTTCAAAAATTGAAGACCAAGTGTGAGTGATTTGCTTGCAGTGGAGATTTTTAGAAAAGGGAGTAGAGATCTATTTCCACTCCCTCCTGCTAGAATTTGTGGCGCTCCCTTCCACTCCCACCAAAAATCCCACCTGCAGTCCCACATTCTTTACAAATAAATCACTTTCTTCTGAAGCAAGATAGCAATCAGACAACATTTATTTTATTGCTTATCAGACAAAAATTAGAAAAAGTAAGCATTTATTAACATATAAACACCTCTATGCAAAATATTGCTGACTGAGGGGTGTGCCATATCGTATCGTACGCAATAATATCGGCAATATTTTTGAAAATCGCGAATGATATTATACACTAAAATATTGTTCTATATCACTGACCCCTAATTATCACATCAGGGTTCTACTTTTTTTTTGCTGTTTTTAGCAAAAGAAAAATTCACACTGTTCTCATTTCCCATTATATATCTACTAGAGACAGATTATATCTGTCCAGTATCATTTATCTTACTTTAATCCTGGATATATGGAGATATTTGAAGTGTTATTATCATTATCATGGCATTCTGGATCATTGATTCTGTTACAAATCTGATAAAATTCTTGTATTTTTTAATATGTCAGGGGTGTGCCATATCATATTTTATGCAATAATTTATTTTATTTATTTTTTTATTTTTTTTGCAGTAGTGTATTCTTGAAATAATATATATTTTTTAAATCCCATGTTTTGTCATATCGGCAAGATTATCGGTATCGCGAAAATACCATGAAATATCGTGATATTTTAGGGCCATATCGCCCACTTCTAGTCCTGTATTAAGAAAATCTTTTTTTTTCTTTTTTTTTTTTTTATAAATTATCTTAAACTGTTCTCTATTTTAGTACTCCACTTTTTAGTACAGTCTATCATACAACGTCTTGCCATTTCTGAGAACAAGAGACATAGAAATAGTCTAACAGGCTATTCTAATCTTTCCTATTTTCTCTTTTTTTTTTTTTTTTTCTTTTTTTTTAAGTTTTGTTCAGAGAACTTGACTGTGTTTTTTTTTCGCTTGGCTGCAGAAACACCATTGCTCTGAGTGTTTATTTATTTCCAAGGCTGTTCCTAAAATTCCTGCTCACATCAGCATGTTCACAGCCACACCCTGTTTAGCACTGGAGAACTGAACACTGGAGAACTGAAGTCTTTAAATGTCTTTCTCAAGCTTTTTCATTCACTTTCAGTCCCTCCCGCACCCTCCTACACCCTCCCACACACACACTCCCCCCTCCCTCCTTCCCTTTTTTCCCTCTTGCTTGCTAAATCTTGGTGGAATCTTGGCGAAGTTTTCCAGCATGATTACATTTCCTGCCGTGTGGAAAACTTGTGCCTCGCGCTCGTCCAGACTTGAAACCGAGTCTTGTAAAGTTTAGCCGTGTAGCTGCAGCACAGAGTGTTAGTGGTGATGGGAAATGAACCCAGGGAGTTAAGAGACTGGACGACAGAGAGCCTGTGTGTGTTTGTGTGTGTCCGTGTGTGTGTCCTTGCTCTTTCCATTGCCGCTGCTTGTTTACTGGGAATAAAAAGGCTTGGTTGAAAGCTGAACCCCTCTATTTTCAGCTACTTGAATCATCTCCATTGTGTGAGTTTGGGGGAGTTTTTTTTTTTCAGGTCTGTTTGCTGAAAGGAGGGGTGTTGGGATTTGAGGAAGAGGGACTTCTCTGAGGCTTCGGAAAATGTAAAATTCCATTTGAATCATTCACGGTATTTCCTGAACATTTATGGCTGGTCAGGGATTTGAGTAACTGTGTGTGTGTATATATGTGCCTGTGTTACCATGTGCGGGATACCACAGGATTTCCTAGTTTTATTGCTGGAAATGGAGGCCAGCATACGTTTTTAGATCGGAAAAATTAAAGCGTATAAGCTTTAGTCAAGTAATTTTATTGTTAATACTGCATATGTACAGGACTTACAGAGAATTGAAATTACGTTACCCTCCTTCCCAAACTAATTACAGCAAGTACAGAATATAAGATATATAATATAAAAGAATGGGAGACACTATATGTACGATACAAGGACACAAAATATACATACGTAAGACAATAGTGCAATAGTGATGGGGGGTGATTTAAGATGCAATAACAGTACAAGTTTAAACACAACCCGTATAAACAGTAGTGCAAATATGATATAATAGCTTAAGGCTGGTAAAGTGAATTAGTGCATAAAGTTCTTAAAGTTCACAGTTTTATGGCGAGTTAAAGTGAGTAATGCAGTGCGAGTATAGCAGTAGTGCAGGTATGGGGTGTGTAGTGCATGTCAGTTTTAAAAAAGTTCCATTGCTGTGTATTCTAGTACAGTTTTAGTACTTTAGGTGATTTCTTAAACACAGAAGTAGCAGATTTTACACATTTATAACGTACAGAGAGACTAAACACCTCTGTTTTAACTTTAGAAACAAACCTAACATTTATTTTTCTTACATTTTAGGTTTCAACAACTGTGTTCAAACAATAAAATGAGTCTCCTGAGAGATATGGTTTCACATTTATTTAGATATCTAGTCCTCACACAGACTAAACACTGCTCTAAACACTTTTTTTAAATTAGAATGTTAATTTAAACAATAGTTCTATTGAAACTAATAAAAAATAATACTATAAAATGAGCTTAAATCAATGGATATCATACAAGTATCAAGTACTGTGGCCAGTGTCAGCCAATTGTAGTAGCTTGTATGTGCAGCATGCCTTGGTCCATTTCTGGCATACAATAAATGTCAGCAAGTATCTGTTTAATATGTTGCTCAAATCCTGGCATTGGCTCAATGGCAGTTCACAACAGTGACTGTAAACTGTACCCACTAGCGTATTAGCTTACAGTGCTAGTTGTGGGGGGCGTGGCATATTATACATAGGCTTTCAATACAATGGAACTACAGGGGCTGGACAATAAAACTGAAACACCTATAATTTTAGTGTGGGAGGATTCATGGCTAAATTGGAGCAGCCTGGTGGCCAATCTTCATTAATTGCATATTGCACCAGTAAGAGCAGAGTGTGAAGGTTCTATTGCAATGCACACAACATTATGGGTGAAATACCAGAGTTCAAAAGAGGACAAATTGTTGGTGCACGTCTTGCCGGCGCATCTGTGACCAAGACAGCAAGTCTTTTGTGATGTATCAAGAGCCACGGTATCGTCAGCAGGGTAGTGTCAGCATACCACCAAGAAGGACTATCCCCATCCAACAGGATTAACTGTGGACGCTGTAAGAGGAAGCTGTCTGAAAGGGATGTTCATTAGCTCAGCTGTTCAATATTAGCATTAATAAACTTTAAATTGAAGATTTTATCCAATATGAATACATATGCAGACCTGATTTAATCAGCCCACTGATGTATTCGGGCATATTATATACGTATACATCTCTCTGTGTGTATGGATGACCTTTAGAAAGAGGAAAAATAACATGGAATCATGAGCATAGGTCATGTGATCTGTGTAGAAATGTTAACAGAATTGCAAGCATTTGCCACCAGCTCTCAGAGAAGCGCTGAGGTCGCAGTCCAGCCATAACCCCAATATCTGCAGAGTAGTTTAGCAGGGCCTTGACCTGCTGACCTGGAGCATTCAGGGTGGGGTCACTGCGACACACTGGCCATTGTGGAGCCCTGCGGGTGGCCGTGCTGATGTCTGGGAACAGCTGAAGGTCTCACAGGGGCTCCACACGCAGCAGGGCCTGTTGACACTGACTAATGCAAGCAAGCAAATGCAGAATTTGAATAGAGTTCAGCAACAAAATTCAAACGCAACAAAATTACCAAACGATGAACTAAAAGTCGCAACTGTTGCAGTGTTCTGTGTGTTTTGCGTTTGTGACATGAAGTGATTGCAAATTTTAAGATTTTGCCACAATGCATCAGATTTGACCCTGTGCTCGTCCTTGTGAGGAATTTAGTAATGCATTTAATCATAGTAATGTGAAACTGATGGATAAACTGCTTTTATTGGACATGCCATATTTCTTTGTAACCATGACAGACATTTATTATGTAATTAAATTTATTTGTAAGGCAGGAATAGTGACATGCATTTTAAAACAGTGATTTCTCTGTGTGAGGCTATCTTTCTCCATCATTTTTAAATATATATATATAATTATCACATCAGACTCCTACTTTTTTGTTGATTTCAGCAAAAGAAAAAAAATCACTATATATATATATATATATATATATATATATATATATATCTCATTTAGGGGTGTGCATATCTTATCATATGTAATAATAAAATAACATTTTCATTTTGTTGCAGTAGTGTATTCTCAAAATATATTTTTTTAAATCAGTGTTTTTTGTTTTTTTTTTAATATGCAAGGCCAATTACCCAATCCCCATTCCCCCTTCTTAACCCCTTCATTGCAATGCCTTCAACACTAAAGTGCGAGTCTTCTCGTATACATGCGAAACCAGACTCCGCCTCTTTTCAGACTGCCGCTGATGCAGTATTACTAGGTAGCCAACACAAGCTCGATGGGAAGTGGCGTATACTCAGCTCTGATATATCGGCTAACAGATGCCTGTGTTGACCAACATAGATCATTGCTAAGTGCTGTCTCGGACTCCGGCTGCTGATGCCAAGAAGCATGATCTGATTTGAATCAGCTATAGCCCTATAAGCTATAAACAGAATTCAGTGTTTGGGATTCAGGCTGCATTTCATTTTGTCATCATGCATTTTTGATTTTCACCTTTTTTACTCTTTATGCTTCATTAAATAGACAATGTTAGTATGCCAACAGCGCAAAAATAAAGATCTTTTTGGTTGTGAGGTGACCAGGCTTCCAGTTAAATTCCAATTACACCCATTTCACAAGGCAAATGTCTGGTAGTTTTGCAACTTTAGACACTTTCAGGCTCTTCTGGCCATGGGTGGAGGCAGCCAGAGTGCATTCAGATGCTTAATACTGGAGTCATAGATCTTAATGCAGACCTTCATTACTGCCATTCTCAGAGAGTCATTCTCACTGCAGAGAAACAGGCCTGCACCCAACCACTGAACACACCCATCCTCTCTCATTATGGCCTGTAATGTGAGATAATCCTCGTAAGTTAGGCCTATCAAATAAAGAGAATTGGATGGACTCCAAAGCAGAAGAACAGCAGCCAGAAGAACAACAATAAAAGTGTAGCTTCTGGTGCACAAGCAAACCAGACGAGGATTTTCTCTCTAATGAACCAGCTCACCTTTTATTTCACCATTATAACCAGATTGCACAAATGAATGATCTTCACAACCACAACTGGAACACACCCTTACTGTAAACCATGCAGTGAGCAAAAAAATAACAACGCAGTCACATGACCTCAGCAATATTTTAACTGAATAAAACCACAGCATGTGCAGCAGAAGCATCACAGTGTGCACTTCTACTGAATTACACTGAATTACGTCCCTGGACAGGTATTATATACTGTTGCTTTGCTTTTGGAAATTTGACACAGTAAATAAATGCACACGCTGAACCACAAACCTAATAAAAGCGTACAGTATCTGCTGCATACTCAATAAAGTGCAAATATATACTTTCTGGGCACCCCTAGTTGTACTATATTAAAGTATTTAAAGACATCCATTATATTTCATACAATATAACATATTATATTCAAATAAATATTTATATAATATTTATATTATATAACAGTGTATTGAGAGCTGAATATGGCCACATTGTCCAGTCCTTTCACTGTTTGCACTGTATTTAATTATGTTAACCACACTAAGCGCTAGCTCTTTCACAGATCAGAGGTGAGTATTATCAGCCTGTAGCCTGCTGCTAACCCCGGCTAGCACACCTGGAGCAGTATTAGCATTTTCTGCTAACAGCGCCAAGAGCTAGAACTTCCACTGTTTCACTGCTGTAGTCTTTAGTCGCGTTTAACATGCTAAACAAGCTACTTGGGACGAACAGCTAACTAATATTGTCCTGGCTTACCAGAACACTTTTTACAGGCTTTCTCAGTAGCGGCCAGCACTAGCGGTTAGCTGCTAATGCTAATGCTGCTGCACCTAGCTTTAGTGGAAATCTGGAAATCTAAGCTTACTGTAATTAAATAGAAGTGATTTGCTGACCCAAATAAACGGTTTTCAGGAGAGAAATCTGTGTAGAACATTCAGCACTCGTTTGACTTTGAAATAATCAAAAAATAAAAACATGGCGACACCCCTGTTCCTTACTATTTTCACATAATGCGCCTTATAATTTGGTGCGCCTTATAGTGCAAAATATATAAATGAAAGTCAGTGTTGTGAAGTATTGATATTTAGTTTTACAATACTGTTTTTTTTTTTTATCAATTTAGATGTAAATATTAATGCCAGACAGTGGTTCATTGAGTGTTTAAAGCCCGCCCACTAGATAGCAGTTTCCTACTCTGTGTTTAGATTCCATCAACTGTTCTGATTGGATAAAAAGTGCATTAAACTTTTTTTTTTACATAAATTTCATAGAATAACTACAATATACCACCTTGCTTACAGCACTGCAGTATATTGCAATTGCAACCACTGTATCATGCCAATACATAGTCCAATATAAAGTGTAGTAGGATACGATTTTGTCCTAAACTTACATTTATAACTAAATTTAACTGTTTGTTTAAGTGGTTCTCATATAAATACCACTAGAAGACTTTAACTGGTACAGTAGAACAGTCGGACACGTTTGTTGCACTAGAAGAACATGGCTAGTTGGTGTCAGGAGTGCTGATATAAGCCAGATGAGCTAACAGATGGTCCTCTGCAATGGTCTGAAATGGTCATGCACAGCAAAGTCCAGCCTACTGGTTCTATGGAGGGGGTGGGTGTGTGAGAGGACTTGCCTGACGATGGCAGGAGCAGCTGCTGGGAAGTCGTTTGAAGTTGGAACAGGTGTCGAGTCTGCACACTCGTTTTTCTCCACTGCTTCAGCAGAAGGTATCCTGAACTGATTAACCCCTTAAGCCAAGCCTACACTGAACGATATACAACTCCTGAAAAACAAATAAGAGACCTCTTAAAAATTTTGAGTTTCTTTGATTTTACCAAATTAAAAAATTCTGGAATATAATCAAATGGAAGATGGATGATCACAAGCCATCAAACCAAACTGAACTGCTTGAATTGTTGAGTGGCATAAGGTTATCCAAAAGCAGCGTGTAAGACTGGTGGAGGAGAACATGATGCCAAGATGAATGAAAACTGTGATTTTAAAAACCAGGGTTATTCCACCAAATATTGATTTCTGAAATCTTAAGCGTTATGAATTTGAACTTGTTTTCTTTGTCTGAAAGCTCTGCATCTTTTTTGTTAATTTAATAATTTCTCATTTTCTGCAAATAAATGCTCTAAATGACAATATTTTTATTTGGAATTTGGGAGAAATGTTGTCTGTAGTTTACAGAATAAAACAACGATGTTCATTTTACTCAAACATAAACCTATAAATAGCAAAATCAGAGAAACTGATTCAGAAACTGAGCTGAATTTGACAAAAAGTAAACTGTTTGCATCTCCAAAAGTGCTCAAACACAACATATTAAATATTTACTCACTAAATATGAGTAATTTCCACATTTAAACAAAAAATCTGGGCATAAAAACTGCGTTTTTACTGCATGTTCATCCGTTTCTTTAACTTTAAAATGATGAAGGTCTGGCAGAAATAATCATTAACTAATAAACTAATTAGAAAAATAATCAGATTAGTTGACTTCTCCACCAAAATAATGTTCTTTTGTGATAACTTAACCTAAGACCCTCTTAGGTCCCAACAAATAAAATAAAAAATCTGGTAAAAAAAAAAAAAAAAAAAAAACTTTAACTGCGGCTGCTTATGTACTTTTTATTTTGTGGTGGGTAAATGTGGTCTATGAGCAACATATCCTTGTTTGTGTGGATAGTAGTGTTTGTTAACTCTGTTGTGTTGCCGTGCTAAGAGCTACTCACGTTTCTTGGACTAAGTGACACACTTAAAGGGGGTATCAAGTCAATGTTCTGTTACTAACTACTCGACTAAGCAGTGCACTTTTAAGGGAGGTATCTGGTTAGTGAGGATAACCATTTTTGTTTTCTTTTCTTACGGAGGTGTGTTAGTGTCATATGTTCTGCAAATATGATTGGCAGAGATTGCGAATAAGAAGAAAGCTGCACTAGACAAACTAAAACAATGCTGCAAATCAGCTCTGTTGTTCTACCTAGCAAATGAACAAGGAAATAACCCTGTGAATGAGCCTCAAAGAGATGCTGTAAATCTTAATTCTGTATAATATGTTATTGTGGCTCTCAGGGTTGGGTAGGTATTAGAGAAATATCCCTATTATTGCTTACTATGACTCAAAATCTTCCAATAGCCACTCAATGTTTCCATCTCTATTCACGAAAAGGGCATTGTGTTGATGTCCTCATACATTTTGTTTATATACAAATGAGGTGCAATTTAAATCAAGTTGGTGCATCACTGTTTTTCAGTGTGTTAATTATTCTTTAACTACTTTTTAAAATGTAGTAGTGAGAAATTGAAGTATAGATGCTAAATTAAAATATAAAAAAAGTTAACTTGCTTTATTTAGCCTTTATTTACCACCACATTGGGCATCATAGCATGTAATAAAAGTGTTTAATGAGATTTTACAGGAAGCGGAGCTCTCAGCCTGGGTGGGCCCTCTGGTAGGTGGGCTTAGGCTGTGCCGAGGTGGTTATAGCTGTTTGGTTTTCCATCTTAAACCCTCTCTGGCGCTGCCTAATCTCTCTCTGCTGCAGTTCAGGCTGCACAGTGTAGAATTTATTGTTTGTTAATTGTTGTTATGATGATATTGCTCTGGGCCAGACAGTAAAACACTGCAGCCCCCACTGTAATAATATTGTGGTCCTTAAACCATAGTAGGATATTACTATTATTATATGAGTTATTTGTCATATATTGCGATATATTGTAAATGCTTGATTTAATTTAGATCCAATTATTCTTTCAAAAGAAATGTCAGTTTTTTTCATTCGTTATTTTTTACAGAAATGATAACAATATTTAGAGCAATTACTTCATGCCTTTATGTGAATGATTGAAGAAATGTATTTGGTCCAAAAATGGATATAACATACATGCACTAATATTAATAATCACACCAAATAATATTGATATATGAGCCTCCACAATTTGAAGAACAAAATATATATATGTTATACTCAACTTTAAGTTTTAGTTACTGTATGTTGTAGCATTTAATATATACAGCATATTTACAGTTTATATATATATATATATATATATATATATATATATATATATATATATATCACATATATAAATCACATCTGAAACATTTTTTTTATGTCATGGATGTGTATTGGCACAAATATATTACAATATACTCTGATACTCAAAGCAGTCATGTTTTAGGGAAACTCTTATACTATAAAAATACACAATCATATTGATCAAATTTGAATAAAATAAAAGTTTTTTATTTTTTCTTACCCAATCAGAACAGTGGTTTCTAATGACAGAATGTGACACTGCTATCTAGTGGGCGGGGTTTAAACACAACATAAATTAAACCACTTCTGACACCAATCTTTACATGCAAACTAATAATTAAAAATCAATACTTTGTTTTTAAAACTAAAAAACAAATTTTACCAGTCAAAAGTTTGGACACACCTTCTCATTCAATGTTTTTCTTTTATTTCTTTCTTTAATGTATTGTTTACATTGTAGCTTATCTAAAAACTATTAATGGACACACATGGAATTACGTAGTAATCCCCCGATCTAAACCTGATTAATAGAGGTGTGCCAAAAAATCGATTCACATAAGAATCTTGATTCTCATTTACTACGATTCAGAATCGATTTAAAATGTCCCAAAATCGATTCTGAGGGGCGGGTTTTAGACTGATTTTGGGCTGGGTATTTTTGTTGGACCTGGCAACCCTGGGGATAGGGCTTGTCCCTTCAAACGGAGATCTTCCAGACACACACAGAGCGTAGGTGTTTGAGAATCACCGGTAAGATGGCAGAACAAGCACTATATTACCTTAGATTAACGTGTAGTTTCAATGTTTTATGGCAGAATGCTTCATAACAAGCATAAAAAAGATCGCTAGTAGTTAGTTTCAGTAACTGTTAGCTAGCTAACTAGCTAACTTTCCAGTTCCACCTTAAATAACGCTACAGGTGGCAGCGGGCTGCAGCATTTAAGGCGGAACGGAAAAATAACAATAAGCTAATCAGAGCTAATTTCAGCTCCTCATCACAGAGGAATTAAGGAATGGACAATATGAATTAATTTCTCCACCTCCTGCCCCCTTTCTGAAGAAATACAACGACCTTAAAGTTAACTAGTTAATCAGCAGCTGCTCCTGAACTTTAGCGCTTCACTGCTATCATCACATCAGCCCAGCAGCGTCACCTACACACCACCGCTAGTAGCCTGGTAATAAAGCAGTGTTATTTATTATTTATTTATTGTTCATTAACGTCATTGTGATATCCCAGTGATTTCTCTGTCACTGAGGACCCACATTCCTGCACATTTTATTGTTTTTGTAACACATTACTTGCTCCAGGACCAGTGTATATTATGGAGGGTTTTTTTTCAATAAGATTCATAAGCCAGAAGCAGAAATTTTTATAATTCAAATCGTTTTGAATCAAAAATCGATTTTGAATCGAATCGTGGCCCCCAAAATCCGAATCGAATCGTGAGATAGTAAACGATTCCCACCCCTACTGATTAACTGATATGGTGATTTGAGGTGATTTAATTGGGATGAGCTGGAGCTTCACAGCGTGAAGGAAAGAAAAGCAGCAACTATTGTTCAGCACCTCCAGGAACTCCTTCCTTCAAGATGCTGAGAAAACTATTCCAGTTGACTCTCCCTTAAGAAGATACTGAGATTAAAATACCAAGAGTGTGCAGATCTGTCCTCAAAGATAAATGTGATTTCTAAAGTATAAAACATTTTTAAATTACTAAATAATTCAGCATGTGTTCCTGTATAGCTTTAATATAGTCTTTAGCATTAATTTTGCAATTAAAAAAATCATAAAAAGAAATAAAACACATTGAAATTAGAGTGTTTCAACTGGTACTGTTTGTTTTAATAAATGGTACCTGTGGCAGGGTGTGCATGCTTCAGCTCAGAGCAGCAGAGGAAGGAAGGCAGTTGCATATTAAATAATTTATAAAGGCAGAGCGAGATTTACTGTGAGGCACAGACAGTACGTTAACAATGACACACACACACACACACAGAAATAGCGGCAGCTTTCCAGCAGGTGTGTTATGACTACATTCTGTTCCATTGTTTTCCCAGGATTTAGATTTTATTTATCCATTGTGCCCACAGGGCAGAGATTTTGCAGTAAGGGGAACACGCCTTGTTGTGTGTGTGTGTGTGTGTGTGTGTCGTAAGTGTGTGTATGTTGTGTGTGTGTGGTTAGGCTTGGCTGGAGAATGCAGTGGGCAGAGTGCTGGAGGAATCGAGTTGGGTTGGGGGTGACTCAATTATCCCTAATGGGAGGAGAGTAATATATCCATAGAAACCAAATTACTTGAGTGGTTCTGCTTTGTTAATGCCTCGGCCCAGCACAGGCAAGAACCTCCTGCTGGAGACAGAATTCATTTTTCAGACTAATGGCGACTTCAAGCATTAGGCAGGAATTTTTTCCTGCATTCGTTTGGTTTACTGTGCACACCATCGATTTCAAGCACGGCCGGTGGTATTACCTCATCTCCATTCATAACTAAATGCATGTGGTGGTTTAAAAACAACAGAGAAGCTAAATCTTAAATCTTAGAACAGTTTTAGAATGTGGAAATCAAAAAATGCATTTCTGTAAAACTCTAAAACTCTTTAGTTTGTATTAGTAATTGGCACAAAATTGGAATGCACCCACTAACTTTGCAACGTATTGCCAACTTTGTGCCGTTTTTGCCATTCTGAGCTTCATTTTCTATTTAGCTACTCAAATATCTGATCCTGTTTTCTTTTTTTGCCCGACGTTTTTGTCATTTTTAGATTTGCTGTTAGTTTTGGTTACCTGTTCGTGTTTGATTTACCTGTAGCTCTGTTCTCTGGTTTGTGTACAGCCTTCTTATATCTTATTATTTCCATACATACAATTATGCCTACAGATATGTAAATGGTTATAGGTGTGTTCTGATTTGACAACTTTTATGGAGATGCAGATTTCATTTTCCAGCAGGACTTGGCACACTACCCACAATGCCAAAAGTACCAATTAGTGTAATCTGGTATTAATAATATTAATATAATCTTATGTATCTGAGATACTGACTTTTGGGATTTCAATTATCAGCAATAAAATAAATAAATGCTGGAAATAGATCACTCTATATATAATAGGTTTCACATTTTGAACTGAATTACTGAAATAAAGTAACTTTTCAATAGTATATATTGGTGATGGGGTATATGTAGTATGAGGGAAAAAAAACATACTAAAGCATCTATATCAGTATGATCATATGCAGTACCCTGTAATTTGATTGCTTGCTATTTGATAAGGTACTGAAGTTCAGAGCATGCAGGCTGGAGGTGTAGTCCAGTGAGTGTAAATGTGCAATGTGCAGAGTACAGCCCATACTCTTGCAGTGTGAAGGGATATAATATATATATATATATATATATATATATATATATATATATATATATATATATATATATATATATATATATATATATATATATATATATTGTGGTAGGCCCCTGGGGTAGGGGGGCGTGACCACTGTGACCAGGAAGGAGGAAGCTCACAGAGAACTCAAAGCATACCTTTATTCGGCTTTTAACTGCCCTCCACCACACCCAAAACAACTCAAAACATAATGCTCAGCCCAATGGGGCTCTAGAGTCTGTAGAATTACTTTTAGTTTAGTTTTTAAGGTTTTAAGGTCCGTGCAGCCTCAGCCCTCTGCTCCCCAGTGTAAGTTCCCCCAAATGATGGCTGAGGCTGAGTATATATGCCTGTCTCAACTGGCGGCTCAATCAGCCCTCATGCGGGCCAGCTGAGACAGGCATGGCTTTGCGCTCTGGCGTGGGGCGGACCCACAACTCCCCCGCCTCCTCACGCCACTATATATATATATATATATTTGTGTGTGTGTTTGTGTGTGTGTGTGTGTGTGTGTGTGTGTGTATATATGTGTATGTGTATAAAGACACAAGGCTGTGATCACACCATAGCTCAAATGATTGCCACATGAATGTTTGTTTGCTGTGGTTGTGGATGTGGTTGCTCTGGTCTCACTGGGTTTATAGGCATCATTGGTAAATTATGGTAATCTAACAAGAAAAGCTCAGTGGTTGGTAAAGTAAAGGTGGACTACAGCCCTTTAAAGTCTGACTTTTATAAATGTTTATTAAAATAAAGGTTTAAATGCCTAAAATGACAAATTTATAGTATCTGCCGATACAAAGTCCCGGTCCGATACTTTTGCATTTTTTGATATCTGTTTAATTATTTTTAAAACAGCAGTATCAAAACATACCAGTTGTCTGCCAAAAACAGAACAAAAATGTCTTAAATCAAATATGAAGCAGAATTCTTTATCAGAAGCTGACAAAAAACACTAAATAAAATAATGTAAACATACAGGTAAAAAGCCCAGTGATTTCACCAGGGGAAGTCAGCTCCTATACAGCATTAGCTCTATTATTTGCATTTACATTTGTTTTATCATTGTACTCTTCCTTACTGCCACTCTCCTGAATTGCTGCAGTGTATTGGAGGATTTGTGCTGAGTACTTATTGTTTTAAGGTCATATCGCCACCTGAGAAACAATATTACAATATTTCGTGGTATTTTCATGATAATGATACGAGATGAGAAAACATTAAATTAAAAAATATATATATATATATTTCAAGAATACACTACTGCAACAAAATGAAAATTACATTTTATCATTGCATTTGATATGATATGGCACATCCCTAACTGAGATATTAAAAAATACAAAAAAATATATTAGATTTGTAACAGAAGTCAATGATCCAGAATGTCATGATACTACTAATAATAGTGAACTCCATATATCTCCATATATCCAGGATTAAAGTCAAATAAATGATACTGGACAGATATAATCTTTCTCTAGTAGATATATAATGTGAATTGAGAACAGTGTACATTTTTCTTTTGTTAAAAACAGTAAAAAAAAAAAAAAAAAAAAAAAAAAAAAGTAGTAGCCTGATGTGATAATGGGTATCGGATCATTTCAGAAAATCATGTGAACAACCCTGAATTCAGATCAGATTCAGAAGTGATCAAGTTACTGACTTCCCTGTTATTTAGTGTAAACTGGCATGAGTAAACTGTACTGTATTATTTAGTTTTTACACTAAAAATGGCTGCTACTTTTACACTAAAAGTTACGCAGTCTAATAAGAAATAATAGATGCAAAGAAAAATATTTAAGTTAAAGTATTATTCACCAAAAACCAGCAGGATCGATTCATTTTCACATATTTCACTTCACAGTTCTGTATATTGCATGTCTGTCTGATGGAACAGCTCCTGGGCACTGTGTCTTGGAAACTAAGCAGACTAAGTGTGAACATAACAAATGTAACCCAGGGTGAGTCAGATATGTTCCAGCAGTGGAGCTTACGCACTTGTGAGGTCAGAAACAGTGAGGCAGATTTTAGTCACTGCACCATGTGAGATTGCAGCTCTTTACTTCTTAAACTAGTGAAATATAGAAAACTTTTTACTTAAAATCCAGTTTATTTGTGAAGAATGTAAACTATATGTTGCTCTGTTCTACTTTGAGCACTTAGAAATTGTATTCTGTCCTGTTTGTTCGGTTTAAGAACTTTTAGCTGCAGTTTTATCTTCAGTTTTCATCTTCAGAATTGTATTATGCACCAGAATTATCTATAAAGAGATTTAATAGATCCTGACTAACTTTAGCTCTAAGATGATATATGTATATAGGTATATTAGGCCTGGACAATAATTCGATATCGGTAATTATCGCGATAAGAAATGTTTCAATAACGGTGATATCAGTTTTGTGGTATATCGATATGTATTAGAATCACGGACAGGCGTTTTTTACTGGCATCAGCTCGCCCCAGAGCTCAACACATTCAGCCCCCGTAGCTGGGCTACGTCAGTGCGTGATGACGTAACCACACAGGCACGTAGCCAAATAGGCTAGGCAAGGCTAGGTTAAAATGGCTAGGCTCGGGTCCGCTTCGCTACTCAGCACATATGTCTCGCGCTGGAGCCAAACAGAGCCGGGACGAGTGGATCCAAGGCTAAGGTAGACTCGATTCGGTCGGCCGCGGGTCCGCTCGCTCGGCCGCGGGTCCTCGAGGCCGGCCGCGGGTCCGCTCCCTTGCCGCTTTGCTGCAAATTGTGCCGGAGAGTGCAGCCGACCAGCAGCGGTAATGTTAATACATCTAATCTGTTCCACCACTTCAAGCAACTCCACTACATACAATATTTTTCTTATACTGACTGAAGCACTTTTATAGCTTATGTTGTAACTAAGTTATTCATAGTTGATAGAGCCTGTAGGTTTGTTTATTTGACGCGAAAATCTTGTTGCTTTTATGTATATAAAGGCTTCTTGTATTCTATATTCTAGTTGAAACACGTTTTAATCTGTTAAATTTGTTCACAAAGAATAAGAAGCTCTGCCTCTGTTGTAATTTAAAGTTATTTTTATTGGTAATAGTTATATAGGCTTATGTTTGACAGGGATGTCATGTTATTATTTTGCTATATGCAAATAATATTGAGCATTCATTTATTTTGACTACTTTTATTTCTAAAGTATTAAAGTTTTTGTGAAAGGAGGTTTCAAAGTCTTAAATTAAATTTTCAGACAGTAGTAGGTACAGATTTCCATTAGATAGATAGATAGATAGATAGATAGATAGATAGATAGATAGATAGATAGATAGATAGATAGATAGAGAGAGATAGAGAGAGAGAGATAGAGAGAGAGAGATAGAGAGAGAGAGATAGAGAGAGAGATAGAGAGAGAGAGAGAGAGAGAGATAGAGAGAGAGAGATAGAGAGAGAGAGATAGAGAGAGAGAGAGAGAGAGATAGAGAGAGAGAGATAGAGAGAGATAGAGAGAGAGAGATAGAGAGAGAGAGATAGAGAGAGAGAGATAGAGAGAGAGAGATAGAGAGAGAGAGATAGAGAGAGAGAGATAGAGAGAGAGAGATAGAGAGGGGTGCATATAATGAGGGTATCTGATGCCAGCAATACAAAAAGTGCAAATACACAGTTATATAATAATTTAAATTTGCAGTGCTGCAGGGATTGCAGGGCTTCTTAGCAGTTTTCTGAGGCCTTCAAAGTATTTATATCAATATCGAAATTATATCGTATCGACCGAAATTTAAGGAATATATCGTGATATAAATTTTGGCCATATCGTCCAGCACTAAGGTATATGTAGAGAGGTTTTTAGTAGAAGTTTTTTTGGACAATAAATCATCCCAGAATTTTATTATTGTCATTTTTGAACAATAATTTAAGAACATTTTTAGGGTTTTGTGCCAATAATATAAGATTTGTATAATAGCATAATAATGCAGCAAATACGTTTTTGAATAATTAAGAATTTTCAAAGTTTGAAATTGGGATGTAACTTTTTTAAAAATCCTGAAAAAAATGCAAAACATGAATGAAAAATAGATTACAGCTCTTCATAAACTAGTGAAATATAGAATACTTTTACTTAGAATACAGTTTATTTGTGAAGAATGTAAACTATATGTTGCTCTGATCTACTTTGGGCACTCAGAAATGTGTTCTTTATTTGTGGATTTGGAGTTTAATAATTGTATTTTATCTTGTTGGTTTGGTTTAAACACTTTAAGCTGTAGTTTTACCTTCAGTTTTCAGCTTCAGAATTTTATTATGCACCAGAATTATATATATAAAGAGATTTGGTAGATCCTGACGAACTTTAGCTCTAAGCTGACAGAAGTTATATTCTCTTTTTATACACTTGTTTTGTCCCAGAATATATTGAGACAAACTATATTATTGTAATTTTAAAACAAGAGTTTTTTTTTAGTAAAAAGATTCTTTTTTAGTAACTTTTTTATGGTTTTGTGCCACTTAAATAATAATTATATATTATCATAATAATGCAGCAAATACTTTTTTAAATAATTAAGAATTGACAGAGTTTGAACTTGGGATGTAACTTTTTTACAAACCCTGAAAAAATGAATAAAAACATGAATAAAAAAGTAAAACTACTCTTTAAACAAGTCAAGATCCTGTCTTACTCATATTAATGGCATATAAAAATATTGTGACGGGCCTACACAAAGAAGCATCAGATTTGTTCCTAAAATTAGCAAAAAATCATTCAGTGAAACTTCCTTAAATCAGCAAGTTCTTTTCTAACACTTCTCATGTTTTCAAACCTCTATTTTTATTTTCTTTTTTTTCCGGAACTAAAAGAGCTTCTTCTTTTTCATCACTTAATCTCTTAAATAATCGCTTATTTATTCAATTTTTAGTCATAATGCAGAAACTGTACGGTAACAGTAACAATTTAAGCTGTTTTAGCAAACAATCTTGTGGAGTCCCACAAGGCTCTATTCTGGGGCCTATAAAATTGATATAAATTCCAAGAGTCCAAGGGGTTAAATAATTATTTTAAGGACCCTTATTTATTACAGTGTATGAAAAGGTACTTTAGCTGATACTTTTGCTACATCCAGTTGAGGCATTATGACATTAAAGCAGCAATATCTTACATTTTATCTTATGTGGTTTAAGGATACTGTACTGTATTATATATTTCAGGAAATACAGGAAGTTAAGTTGAACTAAAGGTCAAGAGATGACGTTAAAAGGCAGGTTGATTTATAATAATACAAAGCAACCATGTCATATAAAAACTTCATAATGACTTTTTTTAATATTTGTTTACAAATATATGTAATATGTCAACAATTAGAAAAAAGAAAAAGACCCATGTTTCTCAGGCAGATTTAAGCAATGCTGTGACAACTGCACAAATTTATGCAATACGGGAAAGCCTGAACAGGAAGGAACGACGTGAATCACACTTGTTTCTGGTCATTTCCTCTGTCAGAGTTGGTGGTTTGAGTCATTTTACTTCATCCATCGCTCTTCTATGCATTGTGTAGGTCTGTATGTGTAGTATGAGGAAGCCTGTTGGGTGTAGCATTGATGGAGATTAGTGCTAAAAATAAAAAGTGCACTTAAGACACAACAACAGATTACTTTGTTTTAAGCCCTATCCAGATGGGTTTAGTTTCTCAGGGGGTCCCGGGGTAATTTTCTCTTTTATAGGGGGTCCTCTGTGATTTTATTCCTGTCCAAAACAACCATGTTTGTGTTTTTTTTTTAGACATTCTCTGAGAAAATTACAGGCTAAATTAACTACTGTTTTTCACTAAACACTGGTCCTCCGGTAATTTTAGTTACGTCCGGACGCACATCACTGAGTTTAGTCTCCTCACGTTAAATAAAATAGCTTTTGGTGCACAAGCACGCACCGTAATTAAACTTTGGGTGCACGTTTCCACGGAGATCCGTGTAAACACAACAGCGAGTGGAAATGGAGGAGCTACTGAACGCGATGTCACGTAATCGAGAGCCAAAAAAACTCACTGATCCTCCTGTTTTTAGATAGATAGATACTTTATTGATCCCCGAGGGGAAATTCTTGAAAGGAGGAGTGGCCCGTACGGGGAACGAACCCGCGACCTTGGCGTTATCAGCACCAATGGCAGTCTAGATAAAAGAGATTTAGCGTGAAATATTTTTCACAGACGTCCCCCTGAGAAACAAATCCCATCCGTATAGCGCTTTTTATCATCAATTAAAGGTGCCATCTTTACATGACCTTCTTCCATTGCTGCATAAAGTTCAATCTTTATGATCCCTATCAGATTGAAGCCATTTTTGCTGGTTATCCTCACAGATAATTGCTTTTCTTAAGGCTTTACAGCTGTTTAGTCCCACTCCCTTTATATCTCTTCATATTGTGTGAGTGAGAAAGCTCTTACTTTCACTATTAAACATATCCCTCACTACCAGTGTTCAATCTTCTTAGATGTTTTCTTTGCATTATTAATGCATGTCTATTATTTGATTCCTCTGATACAGATCAAAATCTTTTCTATGACCACAGGATGAGTCTTTCTAGATGGTTGTATAAAAAAAATGAGAAGCTACTCCCTGCATCAGTTATCAGTTATGGTTAAATGACTTGCTGTCAGCTGAAATATAAACACCCATGCAGTAATTGATTATCTATTTAAAGAATCTTACGTATTTACTTAGTTACATCCAGGTAGTTATTTAAAGAGGATGTTATAATATTATAATTGCTGCATCCAATTATTACATCTCTTTCTGTGCATCCTCGCCTCCTACAGGTGCCTCTGCAGATGTTTCTATAGAAAGAGTTTCCACCTTAGATACTAGAAAATCCCCTTTTAATCATGCATCTTGAATGTGGTTGGAAATGTGTGAAAAAACACAACTGCACATAGGTGTCTGTTTGAGGGTGGGCTGTGAAAATGCGTTATTTCCTCTTTGGCTTATTTAGATAGAACTCTGATCGCTAAAAATAGCTTCTAAATGACTTTTACTTGAATGATGTATTTGTTTAGAGCATGCTGACAAAATGAAGAATGAAAAACAAAAAAAAAAGATACAGAATAATGAATTATTTAAATGCCAGCAAATCAGCACCTAGAAAAAATGACCATGGACAATACCAAAAAATAATATAATGGGTTATTTGTGCACTTAGCTGCAATACTGATATATAAAATCTATTTAATTCATAAAATATAATATGCAATAAAATATAATGATTTATCCCCCAGATTATAGACGCTGGTATTTTTGCCTAAAAGAATATAATATATAGAATATAATTTATATAAATTGTGTAAAATATAATGATGTGTCTCTCAGAATATAGACACTTCTATTTTTGGCTGTAATAATATGATATGCTGAATATAATATACATAAAATGTATAAGGCAACAAAACAATCTGATTTATATCCCAAAATATACTTACCATATTTTACGGACAATAAATGTATATATTTTTTTCTGGTCTATTTTCATACATGAAGTGCACCGGAATATAAGGCACATTTTAAGCAACACTAGTAAGGAACAAGGGTGTCGCACAGTAATCTACACAGATTTCTTTCCTGACAAATGTATATTTGGGTGAGTGAAGCATTAATTGTTTATTTAAAGTAAGCTTAGATTTTTTGTCATATTTTGAACAGCGTGGTTAGTAGCGCATAGTGCTATTAAATGTATGAGCTAGCAGTTTATACCACATAGCTTATTTTAACATGGTAAACAAGCAGACTACGGTACAATATACTCGCCTTTGAACTGTGAAAGAGCTAGCGCTGCGGTTCGTAGTAAATGCTAATACTGCTCCAGCCTTAGTGCTGGAGAACCTTTACTGAAACTCCTGTATAACGCTGTACTTCAGCAGAGTGGCTTTACTGCCTTTTACAACCTGACTGTTAGAATTCATTCATGAGAAGCACCGGATTATAAGGCGCACTGACGAGAATTTGGGCAAAAAATACAATATATATATATATATATATATATATAATATATCACACACATTTGTACTCTTGGCTAAATCTGCTAAAAAGAATAGAGATAACCTGCAAACCCGAACAAAAAAAAGACATATTGTGGCTTCTCTTGATCGTTATCACGACGTGAAATCCTCATACCTTTAAATATCTGATCCCTCATGCTGCAGACAGTCTTATCTGTTTCTGTCTTTGCTGTGAGCAGTGAGTAATGTCTGTTGCAACGTTCTCAACACTATTATTTTAAGTCCATCACCGCAGGCCATCATCTTTAGAAGGCCTTCCTCTTTAAAAGCCCAGAAGAGGTTTTAAAGGTAGTGAAAGGGAAAGTGTCTCTATGGCCGTCTGCCAGGCCGGCCCAAAGACCACACCTGTTAGACAGCTGCTCAACAGGATCGATTCATCTGCTCAATCACGGCGGACGTCTCTTACCAGCCCCATTTTATTTATTCTGATTCATGCTCGTAGTTGTAGTTTATCACTTGTGCGATTCCTTCAGTAGTGAGAAATCAAGACAATAGATGTGGTCGGTTGATACAGTACCAATGAAAAGATTGGACACAAGCAACATTCTGTGTTTTATTTATTTTTTGTGGGCGATATATTGTCCCAGAAATTATTGCAATAATTGATAGTCATTTTAAGACCATTTAATGTCACTGATATAATGATAGTTGAAAATCATTACAAAAAAGAAATTATACCTTTTTTTAAAGAAAACTACATTTTAATAATCATAGTTTTGAAAGTAAATATTTTTTTTTCACCTAGTGCAAAATTCCACACTGGGTGTATGGAGAAGCATTGGTCTGTTATTGCTGGCTAAAATACTTTATAATGTATAAATTGTTATATATGTGTACAAACGTACAAATAAACACAATAAACGAAATCACGATAACAAATATTATGGAGGTCATGTCCATTTATTGTACGATAAGTCGATAATGCAATTATTGTGACAGGCCTAACTACGTTAAGTAAAGCTAAGCTAAGTAAACAAAGCTGTATTTAAAAAAGACTTTCTTTTAAAGTCAAGCAAGCTCTAGATGTTAAACTACACAGATTTATCTCCTAAAAACTGTTCAATTTGGTGAGTAAAGCACTTCGGTTTATTCACAGTAAGCTTAGATTCCCAAATTCTTCAGCACTAAGGCTGGAGCATTAGCATTAGCATTAGAGACTAACCATTAGCAGGTAATGCTAATGCTACTCCAGCAATGCTAGCCAGGGTAAGGAGCTGGCTACAGGCCGATAATACTCTCCTCTGAACAGGGAAATAGCGGTTAGCATCTAATGCTAATGCTACTTCAGCCCTGGTGCTGGAGAACTAAACTGTCCTTATTTACTTGGAGCAAAACAATAAGCTGCATTTGTGTCAAAAAATCAAGAAAAATTCTCCAAAATCACTTGAAATGCATTTTATTTCCTTTTTTTTTTTTTAGATTAAACAGGTTTTTATTTATTTATATTAATATTGATAAAATTGCATTATCAATTAACTGTTTTAATGATGCTGTATTGTATTGTTGCCATATTGCCCACCTTTACCTAGCCACTGATCCAACCTCTCACATTTAGATTATTGTAGTAAATCAGTGTTTTTCTTCCCAAGCCTGGAGTTCCCCTGCATTCTGGAGCAGGGGCAATTTGTCACTCCTGTAATGTGTGGGCAGCAGGACAGGCATGTGATGCTCTCAGAGTTTCAGTTTGTTATCTTCAGGAAGAGAGCTGGACTTTGGGTCCACAGGTCAGGGCCATGGGCCGTGGATCAGTGGCTGATTAAATGTATTTAATTTAATCACATTCAATGAGGTTGAGGTCTGGGCTGGGGGTGTGAGTCTGTAGTCCTTCATCTATTGTTCTGGAAAATCCGCAGCACCATATCCTTCCAGATCTTAGAGGAGTTGTTTTTTCCCCTCCCACTATGGAAGGTTGAATGGAAAATCTGATGTAAAATGAGAGTGGTGCTTGTTTTCACCTTTACTTTTTCTCTTTAAGATGTAATCAGATGAAAGCCTGTCAGGTCTGGTCTGGTTGTCTGGATTCTGGCCAATTTCAGTCTTATTCTGTGAATGTTTTTGATTATTTTTACTTGTCTTATGACTGGGCGATATAGTGTAAAAATATTGCATTCTGATATTTTCAAACATTTTCCTGATACATTAGATTTATTATGATACATCTAGGGCTACAACGATAAGTCAATATAATCGACAATGGAGACACATGGCCTGTACCATCCAGTGGTCACATGACAACATTACACATTAAGCGCAAGATGATGAGAATCTGTCTTTCAGTCTCTCAGTAATTGGGTCCCTCTAATAACAAATGGCAAGGATACTTTTTTAAATGTGAAAATAAACTATTGTCCATATTTGAGACATATACAGGTCTGGGAAAAAATAAGAGACCTTTTAAAACTGATGAGTGTCTTTGATTTTACCAAATTGAAAATCTCTGGAATATAATCAAGAGGAAGATGGATGATCACAAGCCATCAAACCAAGCTGAACTGCTTGAATTTTTGCACCAGGAGTAAAGTGATTAAACTGTGTGTAAACTGTGATTAAAAACAGGGTTATTCCACCAAATATTGATTTCTGAACTCCTAAAACTTTATAAATATGAACTTGCTTTTTTTCTCTTCAGCAGATGAATGCTGGGAAAGTATCTAGTGTATATCCCCAGCATATATACTAACATGCTTCTATATTGTTTACTATATTTTATTACACTTTAGAGATGTGACCGATCCGATACAATATCGGTATCGGGGCCGATATCGCCAGAATTCAGCGTATCAGATATTAGGCGAGGGTTGCTGATCCGCTAACCGATCAATATTCCAGTCCGCAGCTTGAGCTGGACAATAAACTCGCCATAGCGTTAACATGAAACGCATCACTGATCCGGATTCCAGTTCCACTGTTTACTCTGAACCCCCAGCAGCTTCAGTCTGAGGCTGACTGAGTAAACTAGCTGTTTGACTACAAACACACCTATCTGTTATTAAAAACAGTGATTAATTTATTTTGGAAATGCAGTTAGCATCGCCAGTAAGCCATTAGCCATCTCCATTAACATATATTCCACATACAGACTGCTCATATCTTGCTTTAGCAGTGAATGTAATCTGTATGAACAGCTATGGAGTCTAAGTGTTTCCTGCAGGAGAGAAGAGGACAAAGAAAAGAAAAACAAGGCCGAAGAGAACAGGAAATAAGTGTCATTAGGACGAAATTACGGCCAGCGAGGCCAAGGTCTGCAAGCTTCCAGTCAGCAGTACGTATGGGCAGAGGATGCAGTCTGAGCGCGAGAGTGTTCTGAGAGCGAGAGTGTTTTTGGGTGAGAATGGCGGGGGACGTTTCCGCTGTGAGGGACACACTCGGACCCTCCGCTTGTTCACTGCTGTTGTTGGTAGAAGACTGAGGCAGGAAGCTAATTAGAGTAGCATGGAATTTCTCTAAAAACACAATAGTCTAAATATAACGGCGATTGTCGATTCACAGCCGCAGCGGAGGGGTGGTCCCGCGCTGGGCAGGACCCTCGCAGAGGAGCGAGGAAAGAAAAGTGCGGTTAGAAAGATGACGAAAGGAAAAATGTGCTCTGCCCCTCCTCCACTTCTTACAGAAAATTCCTACGTTATCTCCCCCTTTCTCTCCTCTCTCTCTCTCCCTCTCTCTTGTTCCCTTTTTCTCTCTTTTTTCTTTTTCTCACTTACCCTCTTTCTTTTTTTTGTATTTTTTATGAACTGTTTTTTTTTATTTTGAAGTTAGACATTCACACATATAAGCAGACATTAAAGGGGGAAGATAAAAGGGCAAAAATAATAAAAAAGGCACACTCACACTCACCCTCTTTCTTTCTCCCTTTTGCTGTTTCTGTCCCTTACACGGTCTTTTGCTTTTTCTCTGTTTTGCTGTTTCTCACGCTGTCTATCTCCCTCATTTTTTTGCTATCTTCTCTCCTTCTACTCATCCTCTTTCTTCTCTATCTATCTCTTGCTGCTCTATTTTTCTTCCTGTCTCTTTTGTGCCATTTGTTAAACTTTCCTTCTCTTTATTTTGCTGTCTTTAGCTTTCTGTCTCTTTTCAATTTTCTCTCTCTCTTGCACTCATCTCATTTGCACTCTCTCTTTAACTTTCCTTCCCTTTTTCTGTTTTTATTTTTCTTTCTCTGGAACACCTTCTTTCTCTCTTGCTCTTGCTATTTCTTTTTCTTTTGCTCTCGTTATCTTTTCTTCTCTTTCTCTTTCTTTTTCATTCTTTTTGTCCTTTTTTCTCTTTATCGTTGAACATTCTTTTTAGCATTTTATATATTTTCATTCTCTCTCTTTCTATCTCTTTTGCATCTTTTCTTCTCTCTCTAAATAAAGTAAATTCTCTCTCTCTCTCTCTCTCTCTCTCTCTCTCTCGCCCTCCCCCTTTTTCTTTTACATCACTTTCCACTGAGGTTCAGCTCCAGCCCATCTGTTTGTGTTTAAAGTCTGCATAGTGTACGCTGTCTGCGTGCTCCCTCTCTTTCTCTCTCTCTCTCTCTCTCTCTCTTTCTTGCTCTCTCACTCTCTTTTCCCCTTTTCAGTACCTCTTTCGCTCTCCTTTTTCTCCTTTGTGTGTGTGTGTTTTTTTTTTTGTGATTCCTTCTGTTTTCTCTTTTCTCCGCCTCTTTTTCTTGTCGCACTGTCCTGGTTCTCTCAGCTCTAATGGCTCCAGGAGGCTTTATTTCATTACTGGCCTTTTTTTCCATACTTTGTTTTCCTCTGGCCTTCCCGCTATGTGCCACGCCCTGCTTTCTCCCTCCCGCTCTCTCTCCCTCCCTCTCTCTCTCCTTGTCTTTCCCACTCTCCCTTTTTCTTTTTTTATCAATTTATACAGCAGTGTCGTTCTGTGTGACTTGGTGACTTGTTAATCAGTAAGAGTGTCTCTTGCTCACCCTCTCTCTCTCTCTCTCTCTCTCTCTTTCTCTCTTTTGCTGGCCCAGGCCCAGCATCTGCTTTCTAAATTAAACGAGAGTAGCAGCTGCATTTGGCATTGACGACTTTCGTTGCTTTAACTCACTCTCTTTTAAAGCTCAGCCTCAACCCCCTCCTCCAGCTCCATGGCTCTCGAATCTTCTGGCAGTGCCAGAGGGCCAGTACAAGGGGCTGGATGTTACAAGCATGATCTCAACTGTTTCATGTTAATAACACACACACACACACACTGCAGGATGCACCTGAATTCCTCCATAGTTTAATCACAGGCTTGCGTTTTTGTTTGCTGTTAACTCAAAAACTAGAGCAAAAAGCAGAAGTGGGTAATGTATTCTACACTCAACTCAAACGTGTTGGAAACCACTGAAGCAATCTATCAATCCTGTTGTCAGAGCACTGCTATTTATAATGTCGACAGGTAGAATAAAACATTACATTACATTTGGCAGACGCTTTTGTCCAAAGCTACTTACAATAGTGAAGTACAAAAGTAATAGAAGTTTAAAAGTAAAAACATCTTTTTATATAGGGCCTAAAGGAGGTCGAAGGGAAATAATGGGATAGAGGAGTGAAGGAGGGGAAGAGGAAAAAAGAGGTTAGAAGTAGTTAGTGTGTTAGAGGTGTTAAGAGAGTAAGTGCTCTTTGAAGAGCTCTGTCTTCAGGAGTTTATTAAAGATAGTGAGAGGTTCTCCTGATCTGGTAAAACAGCAGGTTCAAGTTCATTTTTTACACTCTACACAAATTATATAAATTAAGTGTAGAAAAGATTATGTATTCATTTTTTTTATTTTTCTTATTATCCCTATAACGATATGCTGATTTATTTTATTATAGGAAGACAAATGGGAAGACCAAACACAACAGATTACACATTTCCTAACTAAATAGCAGCACTTTCCACATTTAAAAAAAATCTTTAAATGTTCTGGCCATTTCTATGGCATTTTTAATTCTCAATTTTAGCTTTTTCTATAGTTTTAAACTGATATCTAGAGAAATCTAGTAACAGGATAGCGAGATATTCTCCTGATCTGGTAAAACAGCAGGTTCAAGTTATTTTTTTACACTCTACACAAATTATATAAATAAGTGTAGAAAAGGACTGATTTATGTATTCATTTATTGACTTTTCTTATCTCTTCACCCTGTCTGTTTTCCACCCGAATGATACGAGCTGTACAGGACTAGGATGGTAATGTTACCTGAACTAACTTTTCATTCTGGCTTTTTTTGTTTGTTTTTCTTAAAGTGAAAAGAACAGCACAATTAGAGAGGATGCTAGACGATTTACAAAGAATCGTATTTTCTTATCGTTATCCCTATAATGATATCCCAATTTATTTTTATTACAATAAATCTGTAGAAACAGCTGCAGTAACGCTTTGGATAATAGTGAACTAAAATTGCATTACCAATGTGCAGCATGAACAACTGCCCTGAAGGATGTCACAAACTAAGAAAAATCAGAGTAATGACCTCTTCCTGTGAATCAAACAGAACTGGTCTCATCCTGCTTTCTCTTTTCATTCTCTTTTCATTCCTGCTTTCTGTGAGGTTTCTGTGCTTTCTATATTGCTTTAATTTATGCAGTATAGTACAAATGCTGCGTGTTTCATTATGGTTTACTAGAAATCTATAACTGAAGTTTCTGTGAGTTTCTGTGCTCTCTATATGGCCTCAATTTCTTGTAGTATAAACAAAATTAGGGCTGCAACGATTAGTCGATATAATCGACAATGTTCGTAGTCGACTTATCCTTAATTTGTGGCACTACACAAATTACTGTGGACAGAAACTCAATGGGAAGACCAAACACAACAGATTACACATTTCCTTACTAAATAGCAGCACTTTCCACATTAAAAAAAAATGATTTAAATGTTCTGGGCATTTCTATGGCATTTAATTCTTATGTTTAGCTGTTTCTATAATTTTTAACTGATATCTATAGAAATCTAGTAACAGGAGCCGTATCCACAGCAAGCAAATATGGAGGGAATGGCAGAAATAATCATTGCCTAATGGATTAATCAGAGAAATAATCGGCAGATTAGTCAACAAGAGAATCTAATCAAGAGCAATTTCATTATTTTTCATAAAACTTTAATAAGAGGCCATTGAAATCACTTTGGCCAATGTTCCTCAACTTCACTCAAAAGATAACATTTCAGAATGGGTACAGGTGTGGGAGTTCCCAAGCAAGTTGTCCCTTGAGGTAACATTTCTTTGTGACCAGTTTGCACACTGCTATCCAATTTCTTTTCTTATTTTTCCCATGATATACGTGTAGTTAATACTGGCTTATAGGCTAAATTTTGAGGTAATGGTTAACTTCCCCTCAGGTAAAAGTGAGTGTGTGAAAATCTATATATTTTTTGAAGCTTTTGTATGTGAAAGTTCAGGAACTTTACAGGGCACCTCCAGCACAGGTTAATAGTTAACCGTTGGACCTTGTGGAAGTGGGACAGCCCATGAATAGAAGTCAATGGCGAGCTTCTTGCTTTGAGAGCCGCCTGAAGTGGAAATAAAAGGGAGATTGTTGCTGGGATGAATGCGAGGCAGCGACCGAGGGAAAATGAACAAGAGCAGGCAAAGAGGAACTGATGAAGAGAGAGGGAGATGTGATGGAGAGAGAGATATACTGAGACAGCTGGGCAGAAAGAGAGAGAGAAAGAGAGACTGAAAGCGATTGGCCTGCATTGTCCAGCTGATCAGTATGCCAGTCACGGCTGCACTCGCCCATTTCTGGTCTGTCACAGAGAGCTGACAGTCGTCCGCTGGGCCCAATAGCGGCCACAATTAAACTCCCTCAATCCCACTCTTCCCCCGGACCCCGCCATCGATTCCTTAAGACACTCCCGAGCTACGAGAGGAGCCGGCAAACGTCAGCGAGATATTTTTGAGACCTTTTCAAACCCAGGGCCTCCAGACAGCCAGAATTGAATTAACCTCTGGAGATGAGTTAGCTTTTGCAGAGCAGAGAGAAGATACAGACAATCACACTGACAGGGATGGCAGACTGTGATGGATTAGACCCTAAAGAACAGAGCCTGTGAAAGTGAAAGGAACAACACAGATAAAGAGGATGCTAGAGATGTGCAATGAATCGTATTCATATCGTTATCACGATAGGATTTTTTCTTTTTATATATATATATATATACAATAAATCTGTAGAAACAGCTGCAGTAAAGAACGCCTTGAATAATAATAGTGAACTAAAATTGCATTTCCAATGTGCAGCAACAGAGGGAGCTCTACACACTGCAGACTGAACAGTGTTCTTGTCCTGACCTTAAAGAGCTGGAGGTAGAGCGAGGTAGAGGTCCACAGTGAATGCTCACACCAAACTACTTCAAAGCTTAGGAAAATGATTGCATCCAAGGGCTTAAGGGCTATTTTCACACTGATAGTCTGAACCAGAGTCATAACCATGTCATAACCAAATGGTTCATGTGTATGTTACATTGATTACGGTATATTTAATCCAGTTAGTTTGGTTTCACACTGCAGTTTACTGATTGAGTGCAGTAAATAACACCTAAATGGCTGGAGTCTCCCTATACTCTACCTTTATTTGGTTTTGTAGAACGTTATAAGTTCAACAAGTTGCCTTTCCAGGCATTGTGCTAAATTTTGACTAAATTCTGACTAAATAATGGTTAATCTACAATTACAGTAGATGCGAAAAAGCACAGAAAGGTCTAAATCATCGGAAAAAAGTGTTTTTCATGGTTTAGTTTGATCAAGACCCACACCACTTCTTATCACTGGAGAAAATGTTGATCCTGACTAAACTTTAATTCAGGATCTTTACTTTTTTATTATTTTATAATGATTTTATATTCAACAGTAGGGCTGAGCAATAGAACTACATTTTATTGTATTGTAATAAATGAGATTCTTTCTCTCGGAGCATATATAATGTAGATAGCAGTGTTTAACACTGACCGAATTGAAGACTTCATTACAGACAGTATAATTAGTGCTGTTTTAACTGCATCATGTGCAGCAAATTTTGATTAAAAATCACAGTAATATTAAATTAGTAATATGGAGCTTAAAAGTAGACTTATGTATTGGAATTAAACTCACGTGACCATTAACTTGTATATAAGTATTTAATGGTGTAATAATTATTAGGCTCCATAACGTAACTGTAGTATTTATTTAGCCCTTTGTTAAGATTCTGCCGCTACTGATTATAAATATTGTTTATTGTGAAAATTGTCCAGCCGTAAAGGATGTTACAAACTTAAGAAAAGTACACTGAAGCAATGACATCTTACTGTGAATCAAACAAACAAAAAAAAAACTTGTCTCAACCTGTTTTATCACCTGATCTGTAATCTGATGTGCTTTGGTTTGGACCTGATTATGTGAGAAGAGAGAGAGTTAGAGAGAAAAGGGTGGGATTAAATGATGGTGTAGAGATGGAGCAGATGTACAGAGCAGTCTAAACACCTCCTGCATCTATTAGGAGCTAATTAATCTTACAGATCTCACTAAAGTGCCAAAAACGTCAGCGGCCGTGTTTAGAAGGAGCGTTCGCGGTCTGCAGCCAGCGGTTCTTAAAACAAACACTCGGGCCTCCACAGATGATCCACATATTTGCTCCAGCCAAACTTCTTCTTACGCAGAGGGATGAAGGAAAAATGTGGAGCATCTGGGGGAGGGCTCAAAGGGGCCAGATAGAGAACCTGAGGGTGTTTTTTAACCTTGTTTTGGTGCTTTTGTTGCAAAACGTCTTCCTTTCCCTGAAAATCTATGCAGTGAAAAATCAGAATTTCTTAATCAAGAGTTTATAATCAAGAGCTACTAAATTTTTCGCACTGTAAGACGCACTTAAAACCCTTTAATTTCTCCAAAAATTGACAGTTCGCCTGATGAATTCTACCAGTCAGATATTAATAAGCTGTAAAACCAATCCGCTGAATTACAGCATTATAAGGGTGAGTTTTTAGTAAAGTTTCTCCAGCACTAAGGCTAGGTGCAGCAGCATTAGCATTAGCCACTAACCGCATTGCTAGCTCTTTTGCTGTTAAGAAGCGAGTATATCTGACTGTAGCCTGTGTGTGTGCTTTTACTGTATTAAAACAAGCTACGTGGGATGCACCACTAGCTGATTGCTGATAGGCCCTGGGTTACAGGAACACTAGGGCGGCATTTACTAGCGCTAACCACAGCTGGCTAAGCGCTTGCTTACCTTGGACAAATGACTTGAATTCTAAGCTTACTGTAATTAAACAAAAGCACTTTACTCATCCTAATAAACGGTTTTCAGGAAACAAATCTATGTAGATTAACATCCAGCGTTCATTTAACTTTGAAAGAAAAGTTATTATATTATTATTATTTTTTTTTTTTTTTTTTTTTTAAGAATTACAATTTTAATTGTTAACCTAGGCGCTTCCCCATTTAAAGGGTACTTGTGTTGCTTAATGCACCTTATAATCCAGCTTCTCAACAAGAGAACATAGTCTCTCTTCTGTCTCTCTCTCATGTCTTTCAATGACTGTCTCTCTCTCTCTCTCTCTTTCTCTGTCTCTCTCTTTCTCTCCCTTTTATGTCTCTCACTTTGTCTCTTTCTCTGCCTCTCACTTCTGTCGCTCTTCTGTCTCTCTCTTCTGTTTCTTGCTGACTCTGTCTGTCTCTCTGCTGCTTAACAAGGTCGCTCTCTCTCTCTCTCTCTCTTTCTCTCCCTCTTTCTCGGTTGCTATAGTTACGGTGTCGGTGCAGTCAGAGCGTTAGCAGGATGTAAACAGGCTGGGAGATGGAGGTTGTTGGGAGGGGAGCTTTAATTTGTGGATTTCTTTTCCCAGTTTCTTTTTCTTTGCTACTTTTTTTCCCCTCTTTTTTCCGTAGCTGCACCACATCTGCTACTTTCTCTCTCTGTGATGAACAAGTCTGAGCTGTTACATAAAGATGACTGGTCTGATCTTCAGTCCCGGGCTTTTTTTTAGTTGAGTGGTGTTTTGGTGGATGAGAGAATGGAAAGTAAAAGTGGAGAGAGGCGATCAGGGTTTGCTTAATGTTCTCAACACACCAAGCATTTCCGCTCCTGTCACTTCATAGGGAATTACCACTGTCTAAATACAGGTGATCACATGCTGACACCTGGTGGCTGCAATGAGTATTACAACTCGGTGTTTTTATTTATATGTATTACTGTATTATATTATATTTATATTATATGTATGTTTACTGTAGCTAAGAAATGAAAGAATTAATTGAAATATTGTGTGTTCTTAAGCAAGATAAAGTACATCTATTTAGATTCTATTTGACGGTTTATTAACTTTTTAGACAATTTTTTTTTTAAATAAATGAGAAGTTAATTTCGTAACCCAGATAAGTTCTGTTTTATAAACAAACTCTTTTGATAAACTATATAGTCTATATTTTATTACTACTTTAAGCCATTTATATAATGATATTGTTATCATATAATAATGAAATTGAGCTCTTTCATAAAGTAATGCACTATATTATTGGAATAGAAATAATATATCTTTTTTTTATTATTTATTATTGTTGAAAATATCTTAGTATCTAAATCACCCACTGAAGATATATTGATGACATAATGCAAATTAAGCAATTATATATTACTTTAAAAGAGCAATACACTTTATTATTGAAATAGAACATATTTAACATATTATTAAATAAATAAAATGAAAATGCTGCTTTTAAGCAAATCAAAATACCAGCTCATTCTTATTTCTTCTCCCCGCTTGAGGTCAGCAAAAATGACTGTGGTTATATCTGTATATTGTACGATAGGTTGAAAACATCATTATTGGGACAGACCCATTGTATGTTTGATGTTATAATGTATTTTCTGTGATTTTGGTTGATTTATAATAAACTTTTCACACAGTGTAATGAATAACTGCCATTAATTTGTAATATAAATTAAATGACAGTCCTAAACATTATATGAACAAAATTATTGATGATCTTTTGTCTCCTTCTTCTCCTTCTCTTCAGGTGTCTACATCCTGATTGCCGTTGGTGCCGTGATGATGTTTGTTGGGTTCCTCGGTTGCTATGGTGCCATCCAGGAGTCTCAGTGCCTGCTCGGAACAGTGAGTCACTTCTCAGCCAATCAGAGCGCAGCTAATTTGCTTAGTCATCTTGCTGTCTGATCCCTACATTTTACGAGAAAAACAGTAACATTCTAGTTAATCGCCTGGTCTAATTTTACACATCGAGCAATATCCATTTATTTTTTAGCTCCACTGATCATAAAGGACACTTTAATCCACTCAAACAACTATTATTATTATTAATATTACAGATGCAGCAGTGCTGCTGGAGTTTTTAAACACTGTGCCCACTAGTAGTGTAAATCACAAATTTATTTATATAGCACCTTTCATACACAATGGTCATTCAAAGTGCTTTACAAATAAGTCAAATTATAAAACATATATAGGAAAATTACAAAATTAGCAACAGTTAGCAACACCTTAGCAACGACCGCATATATGATATCAACCGTCTAGCAACAGTTTAGCAAAACCTTAGCAGCCACCTATAATACCTTAGCGGCTGACTAGCAACACCTTAGCAACAACCACAGATATGATGGCAGCCATCTAGCAACAGCTTAGCAACCACCTGTAATACCTTGGCGTCTGCTTAGCAACATCTTAGCAACAAACACATATATGATGGCGACCACCTAGCAACAGCTAAGCAAAACCTTAGCAACTACTTGTAATACCTTAGCAGCTGCCTAGCACCACCTTAACAAAGACCTTAGATATGATGGCAACTGCCTAGCAACAGCTTAGCAAAACCATAGCAAGTGCCTGGGGTACCAAAGTACCAACATGGCAACATAGCAACAGCACTTAGCATTTTTCTGGGATGCCATAGCAACTGCCTACCAACACATTAGCAACCAATTCTTACACTTACATTTTCTTGGTTGCTATTGCTCTGATTACTTGAGTCATCATAGCCACTGCCTAGCAAGACCATAGCAACCTCCTGTAATACCTTAGCGTCTGCTTAGCAACATCTTAGCATCTTACCTTAGCAGCCACCTGACAACAGCACTTTTTACACTCTTCTGACAGAAACAGCTTTTAAAAAGCAACCATTTTAATTGTATAATGTAATTAGTTCACACTTACAAGCCAACGTAAAGTTTGTTCAGGAACTTTCCCTTTGTAGTTTTATATGTACTTTGATTTTCTATTTTTTGTAGTTCTTCGCTTGCTTGGTCATCCTGTTCGCCTGTGAGGTCGCTGCTGGCATCTGGGGATTCATCCACAAAGACAAGGTGAGGAGGAAACCCAGAGATGCTCAGTTATTAGAGCAAAGACTTAAACACTGAACTTTTCATTTAATAAAACGGGCTTAACATTTCAGAAATCTGATTGGCTTAACCAAGTTGCTGTGAAATACTGTGAATATAGTCAATGTCAAGTTTTTCTTTTTATCTTTTTCTTTTCTTTTTTTTTTTTTTTTGAAAGGAAGTGAGTTTTTTCACATTGTCAATTTCACAATGAATGATATTTCAGGGTATTTGTTCATAAAGAATATTATTAATAATATGAAAAAAACACTGAAAATATTGCATTAATTAAAAAATATATACTACAGGAACTAAATTAATGTAAAGGTTCTATTTAATTTTAGTTTTTTTTCCCATTGTCAAAATTTCACAATGAATAGTCCACTATAAATGCTCAAAAAAAAAGCCTGGAATACAGTTATATAACTTTAAGTCACTTTAAATCTGGCCTCTATGAAAGAATATTCATTATATAGAGAGACTGAACCCTATTTATTGCATTTCTTCAATGAACTGTGATTTTTTTTTTCTTTTCCCCAGATTTCTAAAGAACTGATCAACTTCTACGACTCTGTGTACGACAAAGGCATGGGGCAGACTCTTCAGGATAAAAAGGATGCTGCAGCTGCTGTGCTGAAGGTCTTCCACGAAACTGTGAGTTGATGTCAAACTACATCCACACCTCATTATATCTTCTGTGGCCTTCACTATAAACTGTTTAAGGGTGTTTTCACACCTGTAGTTCGTTTCTCTGGTCCGAATCAGTTAATGAGTTCGTTTACTTGGAGGTTTTCTCGCTCTGTTCGGTCTGGTTTTACATACACATAAATGTAAACGCACCAAAATGCGCATCAATAAACCACACAAGCAGCCTGTGTCCTCTGATTGGTCAGAGCTGTCTGACACGGGAGTACGTTAAATATAAATATACGAAAAAAGTAAATACAGCGAGAAGATTTTGTGTTCCAGCGCAAATATCTGTGGTTTAACACTGAACGCTGAAACGCTGCGCTTTCAAACACAGTGTTTCTACGTGCAGCGCAGATTTATACATAATAAACAGAGTCACGCGGCTGTGAGCAGTGAACGCAGCGCAGATTTATACATAATAAACAGAGTCACGCGGCTGTGAGCAGTGAACGCAGCGCAGACGGCGCGTGCATGGACACAGTGTTTGTTCACAGCTGTGGTAATTAGCGTTATCTGGCTAATATATCAGTTTAAACTGTGCTTGCTTTATCAGCAGTTTAGCTCAAATAAATGGCTTATATTTAATAGCTGGACCCGATCGAGACCGGATCACGTTCTCACCACAAGCGAACAGCTCCAGAGTTCGTTTGGTACCGGACTGAGACCACCTCCTCTAGCTGCTCTCGGTCCGGTTCTTTTGATCCGTACCCGAGTGCGATTACTGTTTTCACACCTGCTCAATCAAACCGCACTAAAGTTACAAATGGACCAGAGTTCGTTTTAACCGGACCAAACAGTGCTGGTGTGTGAAAGTCCACTGTTTTTTTAAGAAATCTTAAGAAGTCAAAAATACTGTAATAAGGCGTTATATGTACAGAACTTATCACATCAAAATATTTCAGGGCATTTGTTCATTAAGGATATTATTAATAATATGACGAAACACTGAAAATATTGTATTAATTAAAAACATATACTACAGCAACTAAATTAACATTTTATTTAATTTTAAATGTAACTCTCAAATTTTCATTAGAAACAAAAAAATCTGTATATTTTTGTCTATCAGTAAGTCTCTTTAACCAAAACTTTGATTTTGTATGTGTTCTCTCTACTGTATATAAAACATGCTTTCTCTGTTTTTCAGCTGCAATGCTGCGGCAAAGAGGGGGTCACCTCAATTTTCACTGGCTTTGCGACAGATCTATGCCCCAAGAAAGATTCCATATTGGACATTCAAGAGGTAAGCTTTATCTGCACATCACCCAAATAATAACAGCTGCTCTGTGGTGATTCTATCCTGTGGGGTTCTGAGTATTGAAGAGCATGGTGAAAGGATGGTTAATAAAGTATACAATGAAACAGATATAAAACTTTATAGTTATAAAACTATTAAAAGTGCTTCTATATGATGAGTGGAGCTGATAAGATGGAAAGAGAGTGTATATGGCTGTGTATTTTTAAGGGTTTAAGCATAGCATTTGATCAGTTAAGTTACTACTTTTAGAATTTTTTTAATTTGACTTTTTCCACTGCTCTGCACTTTTATTTTTTCGTATCTCGTTTTATTTGTGTAGTACTTTGGGTAATTTTGTCTATGAACCTTTTTTCTTTTTTGTTATCTGCTACATAACTAAAACTGTTAACTATTAAACAATTAAAGCTATTATTATTATTATTGTTATGGTTGATTTATATTAATTGTGACCTATAATACATTTTCTCTGTATTTTTGTCTTCACAGGGCTGTCACAGCAAAATCAGAACACTCTTCACTGAAAAGATCTACCTAATTGGCATTGCCGCCTTGGTTGTTGCTGTCATCATGGTGAGGGAATAATACTAAATAATACTCAAAACTGGAGGGCTATACCTCGAGCCCACGCTTGGTATTAGGCATGCTATTTGGAAGTTTATTATTAAATATGCTCCAGAAGGTCCTTATTTTCATTGGCGGTACTACACTACAAAAACAAAAAAAAAAGCCCATGGTCACTCTGGAGGAGCTGCAGAGATGCACAGCTCAGGGTGGAGAATCTGTCGACAGGACAGGACTTCAAGTCATCAACTATGAATCTGGCCTTTATGGAAGAATATTTATTATATTCTAAAAAGATATTTGTGTGTTAAAATGGCTCAATTAAAGTCCTGACCTAAATGTAGTAAGACAGGCTGGACTGGTATTAGCATTAACCGCTAACCACGCTAAACGCTAGCTCTTTTGCCGTTAAGAGCTGAGTATTATCGGCATATTGTCGGCCTGGCTAGCGCCAGCGGTTAGCTTAACCTAGCTGCTAATGCTAATGCTGCTGCACCCATTTAAGCTTACTGTTAATAAATGGAAGTGCTTTACTCACCCAAAAAAGCAGTTTTCAGATGAGAAATCTGTGTAGGTTTTTTTTTTTTTTTTTTAACATTACAGGATTTACAGTCTTCACTACCCAGCAGCGAGACGTTCTGAGTTAGCAGAAAAAACATGGCAGCACCCCTGTTCCTTACTAGTGTCTCATAATGCGAATTTTATTCCAGTGTGCCTTATGTATAAATATAGACCAGAAAGTAGACGTTCATTAATAGTGTGCCTTACAATCCAGTGCGTCTTAAACTAGTGTGAAAAATACGGTAATTCCATATTTGCCCCTTAATTGCTTTCATGTCTTTTAATATTAATCTACAATGTAGAAAATAAATAAAATTAGGCAATAATACATGAGAGAAGGAGTGTTATAACATGTCATATTGGCACTGCTGTGACGCGCCTGTGCCAATAAAACCCGTTATAGCACGAATCTCGAGTGTATTATTTAAAATGGCACACTCGTCAAAATAGTTAAAATTGCTCTGCATTATCGGCCATTTCAGCCAAAAATGTGGAAATCTAAGCTCATTGTAAATAAACGGAAGAGCTTTACTCACCCAAATAAACGTTTTTTAGGAGAGAAATCTGTGTAGATTAAAGTCCAGTGCTCATTTGACTAAAAAAAATGTTTAAGAATTAAATATTTATTTACTTCTGCGCCCCTCAGGGGCAAGACCTGCGGAATTCAGTCAATTGAGTCCACCTTACATTCAGCTTAACATACCCTATATTCACTGAAGAAATATATACACATAAGCTTTTATTTTAATAATAACTCTTTAACCTGATATTAGTGGCTGATAATTTGGGTAAAAATGTGTATCTTCGAATCGCTGGGGTTATTTTTTTATTTGTGGGGCCGTGTCTTATTCTGCGCCGCCGTGTTTATGGGCTCCAGCGCCTCCAAGTGGTGTATAATGATATCACATTTGCTTTGTATTTGGTTTGTAAGTGCTGCATTGGTAGGTTGCTAGGTTACCTGTAGTTGGCGGAGTAATACATGGAGACCAATCAAATTGCAGGGTTGGAACTTAACTGTGGTATAATAAAGAATTGACTGTGCACTCCCAAAACAAACAATTGACACAATATTTTGTATATATTTTCCGGCAGATCTTCGAGATGATCTTCAGCATGGTGCTCTGCTGCGGTATCCGAAACAGTCCTGTGTATTAAAGCTGCTGAGGGGGCGGCGACGGGAGCTGTGGGGGTGTGGCGTCTGGTGACACCAGCCAATGAAGTGAAGGGAAGCTTTTACTCCTGATTTAATTTTGTATCTACACATAATTTTCCTAATGTAGTCAGTTTGTCTCTTGGAACAAATGATTTTTATTTCCCTAGTGTGTTTTCGTTGCTATGATACCACCGTCCAATCACGATCGTCCCTGTCTGCAGTTGTGTGGGCTGTGTGTGCTCTCTGGACTCCAGCTAGTTTAGGGGAACTTTGATGGTGCACACAATGGCAGACGGGTACAGTCGGAGTTTGGATGCTCACACTTTATATATATATATATACACACACACACACACACACAGAGTTATCCATCTGTTTGATCTGTAAATCTTATCCTGAGTTCTGTAGTCTTCCTGCATTAACAGTTAGATGTTTTATTATTGCAGTTGATTTCTTTTCTTTTTTTCTTTCTTGTTTTTATTCATTTTAGTATGTATATGTAAAAAAAGGAAAAAAGCAAACTGTGTATATATTTGCAGCCCTGTATGACTTTCCAGCATGGATATTGTACTAAACTGATCCTCATGACTTTCTTTTCCAAATGTACGCTTGTCTGTTTGCTCAAAGTCTGTATTAGTGAAAGATTGGAGAATGGAGGAATTCAGAAAGTGAAACTACATACTGGAAATGAAAATCTCATGCTTGCATTCTTGCATATCTGGTGTAGCCTCAGTATTACGTAAGGCTGATTTATACTAACGCATTGAGTCTAAGACGTAAGTGGCCTACACTGTTGTGAGCATTTATACTGTACATTTCTGCATCGTTTCCTGCTACATTACATTTCACGCTACACTTCACGTTACATGTTACATTTTTGCGTAGTCTAAGCATGGTCTAATGTCGTGTCACAGTATGTTTCACGTTACACTTTACGTTTCACGTCACATGAAACGTTACATGTTACATTTCTGCGTAGTCTAAGCATGGTATAACGCCGTGTCACGCTCCGTTTCACGTTATGTTTCACGTCACATGAAACGTTACGTTACATTTCTGTGTAGTTTAAGCATGGTCTAATGTCGTGTCACATTATGTTTCATGTAACGCATTACATTTCTCTGCAGAAATGTAACGTGAAGAGAAATGTAACTTGTTACATTAAACATAATGTGACACGACATTAGACCATGCTTAAACTTTGCAGAAAGGTAACGTGAAAAGTTTAAGTGTGGTCTAATGTCGTGTCATATTATATTTCATGTCACGTGTTACATTTCACTTCACATTACATTTCCTTCACGTTACACGCTACATTTCCGCATAGTTTGAGCAAGGTATAATGTTGTGTGACGTTACGTTTCAGGTCTCATTACGTTTGAGTTCACTTTACATTTCATGTTTCACGTTACATTTCTGCTTAGTCTAAGCGTGGTCGAATGACATGTCATGTTACGTTTCATGTTACACGTTACATTTTGAGTTACATGTTACGTTTCATGTTACGTTTCTGCTTAGTCTAAGTGTGGTCTAATGTCATGTCATGTAACGTCACAAAAAAACGTAACATTTCGAGTTACATGTTACATTTCATGTTCTATTTCTGCTTAGTCTAAGCGTTGTCTAATGTTTGAAGTTACGTTTCATGTTTCACGTTACACATTACATTTCACTTTACATTTCTGCATAGTTTAAGCGTGGTCTAATGTCATGTCACGTTACATTTCGAGTTACACGTTACATTTCATGTTACATTTCTGCTTAGTCTAAGCGTGGTCTAATGTCATGTTGTTGTTATGTTTCATGTAACTCTACATTTCGCGTTACACTTCACATTACACGTTACACGTTCTGCATAGTTTAACATGGTCTAATGTGTCATGTTACGATTCATGCAACGTGTTACATTTCTTGCCACATTACACGTTAAATTTCTGTGTGGTCTTAGCAAGGTGTAGGGTATGTGCCTGCACATAGATTCGGCACAAATCATAAATTGGCCTGTAGTTCAGCAACCAATCACAGTCTGTGTTACCACAACACATCATTACATTTCTGGGTAGATGTGCGTCATCACAACACCACAGGGTACACGACCATGCCTGGGATTCACTTCATTTTAATGTAGACTACAGCGCTGTAGACTCAACGCTGAAGCATAATTTGGCCTTTTTAGCCTTTGCTTCATCTGGACCATCCAATACTGTACTGCCAGCTCTCGTCTCTGCAAGCACTGCAAGCATGCTCACGCTTCTAAACTCCAAACTAAACTCAACTTCATCAAATCAGAGGATTCAAAGTCTTTAGAATGAAAGAAGTATCTCTCTTTTTACTCCACACACCTTATTTAGCAGCATTTCCCTGCATGCTCTTCTCTGCAGAGGGAGGCCGGAGACCTGTAGGTGTAGTACGCACCGCTATACTTGCTTAGCTTTGCCCCGCCTTCCAGATATGCAGAACGAAGAACGCCGGCCGTGCCCTCCACGCCCTCCACGCTCTGACTAACCCAAGCCATAGTGAGCTCTTACTTATTATATACATATATTATATACACTTATACCTCCCAGCCTTATTGACCGAATGTTCTAACCTGTTAAAAATCAAATAAAATAGAATAAAAGAAGATCAAAAAGATAAAATAACGTTGAGACTGCATATTTAGAATGTCCTGTGGATTCCTAGTGGAATTTCCTACTCTTATATATATATTGTACACTATCTTCTGTGTAGCCATCCGCAGGAATGCTGTGTTCTAGAAGGGAAAAAAAAGATGCAAAGAAAAGAAACACAATTAATATGTTTTTTTTTTTTTTTTTTTTAAGTTACTTTTTACAAAATGCTAAAAAGAAATATGGCCGACACCTTTTTTGCCAAATCTCCTGCGATGCCAGGAGTTGCTCAACAATGTAATACAATGTCATAGCTGTATAGTGTCACGAATTACTCTACTGAGAATACTGTAAGTAGTTTGAGTGTGTGAGTGTGTGTGTGTGGTGTGTGTGTGTGTGTGTGTGTGTGTGTGTGATGTGTTGACAATAGGGTCCTTTCAGAAAGTGTTAAAAAAAAGGTTTATTAGGATGGTTTTGCCAAGATCTGTCACTGCCACTCCTCCTGGTCACAGTATGTAACTGTAATACCTCTGCTGTACCGCTAGGTGCCGCCAAATGCCATGAATTTGGCATCGTTTCCCAAGCAGTGTGTACAAATGGCACAAATAAACCGGAAGTGTAATTTTTTAGCTCTAACTTTAAACACTTCCCTCTTAACTGCAAACAATGTTAATTGGTGCTTTTGGGAAACCTCCCCCTTTCTGATGATAATAGATATCTGCTGAATAGCGATTGTACACTCCTCCTCTTCAGTTGATCACATCTTACCTAAAACCAACACACACACACACACCTGTACACACCCAATACACACTCAATACACACTCATACTCATATACACACACGCACACACACACATGCACCACACATTTTTCTTTATTTTTGTCTTTTCCTACATGCCATCTGCAAGCTCAACCTCTCTTATCTTGTCTTGTTTAACACATAATGCCTATGCTGATATGCTGAAAATTGTCTTGTAATATGTACAGCTATATATTATTGTACTAATGACTATGTAAAGGCAACGTATGCCTTTTATTGTGATATCTTTTTTTCTGGTACTTTGTCAAAAAAAGAGAAAGAGGGGCAGAGATTTCAGGTGAAGCACGCCAGGCTTTTAAAGGTCAAGAATTTTGTCATCAGCCGACGTAATGCATTAGAATGATAACGATTAAATCGAACTGATATAATGAAAATGATGATCTATTGCATTGATTGGGACCTTGCTTATTATCCGTTCAGCAGAACTCAGCCTGGCAGCTCTCGCTCAATTCTCTGCCCTGACTCACAAGTTATAGTTTTTGTTTCGGTTTTGTTGCCCAAATACTTAGGGATTAAATGTATTTTACAAATAAAAATTGTGTGACCGTGTGTTTTTCTTTTGTGTGTGTATTTCATGTCTCAAATACATACAGCTCTGGAAAAAATAATAAGAATAAAAGAGCACTTCAGTTTCTGAATCAGTTTCTCTGATTTTGCTATTTATAGGTCTATGTTTAAGTAAAATGGACTAAAAAACTATGAAAAACATTTCTTCCAAATTCCAAATAAAAATATTGTTATTTAGAGCATTTATTTGCAGAAAATGAGAAATGGCCAAAAAAAAAAAAAAAGATGAAGAGCATTCAACATAAAGTTGTAAGAGTTCAGGAATCCAAATTTGTTGGAATAATCTGGTTTTGGTTTAAAATCACAGTTTTCATGCATCTTGGCATGTTCTCCTCCACCAATCTTACACACTGCTTTTGGATAACTTTATGCTGCTTGACTCCTGGTGCAAAAATTCAAGCAGTTCAGTTTGGTTTGATGGTTTGTGATCATCCATCTTCCTCCTGATTATATTCCAGAGGTTTTCAATTTGGTAAAATCAAGGAAAAACATCAATAAGTGTTTTTTTTTTTTTTTTTTTTTTTTTTTTTTGCCAGAGCTGTATGTAGAGGCCTGCACACATAGACATCAACTCTGCCCTTTATTAACCAAAGTGCCCTTTTGAAACTTTTTTATATTATTATTATTATTATTATTATTATTATTATTATTAAGATTTTACTGAAGCCATGTTGAAATGATCTTTTGAAAACCTGTGCGATTAAAAACGAGTGGAAACAGAATGCCCTGAAATCAGCTCACACAGGACACCTCGCTCTTCCTCTGTCACGTGACCCCGCGCGGTCGCGCAAGCATAGGCCAATCACGGAGCCGGTTCAGGAAGAAAGTCCCGCCTCCTAATAGAAACAGCCAATCAGCTCGCTGGTTTTGCGGAGCGGGGAGGAGAGTGTGGAAGCCCCCCTTTTGCTGTGGAGGATTTGTAAAGTTTTCTTTTTTAGATTTAGCAGCGGGGTGCAGCGAGCTGACGTTATAACAGATCTGGATATACAGCGATTTTTCTAAAAGGTAACGGAGCTTACCATGTAAACTGTGTAGAGATTATTTCTGATAGCTGGTTAAAAATAAACGACTCAAAACCCACAGATCAAACCCTCTGTGAGCTTGTGATAGTCATTGTGACTTGTAGACTAGGATTACTGTAAATTATAATGAAGGAAAATGATTTTAGCCAGTTTAACTAGTAAGCTAGAAGCTGGATGTAGTGGATATACAGAATTTAGTACAATACTTCATGTAGGTAGTTTAAAGCAGTTTCTTAATCCATCCATATGACCAGCCAATAAATTCTCATTTTTTGAGTTTACCTGTTAAAATCCCTTAGCCCCTTAGATTTACTAATGGAATATATCTGGTCTTTAGTAAAAGCTCATGAAACTAACAGACTAGGAGGGTTTGGGTCATCTAAAGTTTATATTAACATCTGCCAAAAATCTCTAAGGTTACATTCTTTTACATAAAAGACCACCATTTAGTCGAAAAAAGGTGGCGTGAATGTAAATATACAAATATACAACAGAATTGACATGCCAATACATAACAATAATAGTAATAATAATAATAACAATAACATCTGTTATATTCTTTTAAAAATTAGGTGATACCGTATCATTTTTTTTTTCATATATTTATATATAGTTCAGACATTGCACGCATATATTTTTTTATCAACAGTAAATGTAAAGTGGAGTAACATGTACATGTTTAGGTTGTAAAGTGACCTTTACTTGGATGTAACTAGTAATAAACAGAAGTACAAAAATGGTTTATTTGTGATTAAAGGTAATTCCACAAATGTTGTTTTAAGAGACTATAAGATGGGCTTATTCAAATAAGCAGATTACATTATATTATATTATATTACATTATAGATGTCCCGCCCCCCCCCCCCCCCCAATATCAAACCTGCTCCTACGTCCTTGCTAGCAAGGCACACTAGATGTGCTGCAGCAGCAGTTCAGTTCAGCGAGTCTTCAGCACAGCACAGCTCCCCCGTGTCCCACCAGCCAGGTAACATACACATCAAGTAAAATCCTACCTTTTGCCCTCTAAACCCAAACTGAAATCAGTTTGTTGTGCAGTAATATGTCTCATTCAGCACCAAACTACTATGTATTTTATCAGTTGGTGGTGTGACATTTTTCCATTGACAACTCACGTTTAGAGAATGTTACAAATAAAAGTAAAATTTCATTCAATATGTGCGTGTAATTTTTTTTTATAATGAAGTGTTCCACGTGCACTAAAAAGTGCCCTTTTTCCCCCCTGAGCACTTGCCCCCCAAAATGTCTGTGCATGCCACTGGCTGTATGTGCAAAATTTTGACTTGACTATTTAACCATTCAAATGCTTAAATTAATTTTTGTATTCTATATAAGCAGTTCTTATCTGATTTATTAAACTAAATGTTAATAATAGTTATGAAATTGTTGTAATTTTTGTTAAATCATATAAATATTTACAGTCATTTGCCTGCAATAAAATACAAACTCAAGGAGCTTCACTGTCTTTAGGTTGCCAAATTTATTATTTTAGTTTTCAAGACCAAAATCAACCGACTATAAGATCATACAGTACCAAAGTCATAAGTTTGAACACACCTTAAATTCAGTGTTTTTCCATTTTTTGAAAAGTTTCTGCATTATTGATTAATACTGAAGTCATGCAAACCAGAATATGTTTTATATTTTAGATTATTTAAGGGGCACCTCTAGCTTAGATGACAGCTTTGCATATATTGGCTGGATTTTCTCAGTCAGCTTTATGAGGTATTTGTAAAGTAGTGAAGAGGTAGAGTTACAGGTATACAGTGAATAGTGAATATTTGAGTAATGTTCTAATCCAGATTATGGCAAGAACTACTCAACTCATTAAAGAAAAAAAACAATACTTTTAGAGAAATTAAGGACTTATAAGTATCCTCAGGTGCAGTCACCGTAAAGACCATCAAAAATGATGAAACTGGCACTCATCAGGACCACCCCAGAAAGGAAGAGCAGGAGTTTCCTCTGTTTTACAGGATAAGTTCATCAAAGTTACCAGCCTTGGATAAGATTTACCTAAATGATTCATAGAGTATTCTGGTTGGTTTAACATTTTTAAGTTACTACATGATTCCTTATGTGTTTCTTCATAGTCTGGATCACTTCACTATTCATTTACAATGTAGGGAAAAATAAAGAAAATTGAATGAGAATCTATTAAATATATCTAGTGTTCTAGTTTTTAGACCTGAAGAGATTCTTTAATCTATTATTTTAATCAAAAACAAATATTTTCCTTGTTTTTATACCTTCAACACTGGTGTTGGAAAATGTTCAATACCATTTCAGAATAAAACCATATTTTGACTAGTACATGATTAATTTAATATTTTTAAGTGGTTTCAATTAATTTTTAGGTTAAGTAACATTCATTTATAAAATTGTAAAATTATTTGATATTAGAGCGAAAAGCCTTAAAATGTGGGTATGTAATTTCAGGCGCTAATTGGTAAAATTAGGCTTGGAGCTTAAGAGGTTAAAGATATTTTGTGCATTTTATGCATCTGTATCTTTGATCTAAAAGGGATGGGTTAAGGTGAATGACTTTTAAGAATTTTGTATATCAATTTAGAATCTATAAATATATAGTTCAAAATGCGAAACTCATATATTATATATATATATATATATATATATATATATATATATATATATATATATATATATCTATATATATATATATATATATATATATATATATATATATATATATATATATACATATATATGTATTACAGTGTTGGAAAATGTTCAATACCATTTCAGAATAATCACGTATTCTGAGTCCAGCTTTAGCCCTCGGATGAACTCTGGTTCTCAGGGTTGTGAATCATGTCCCGGCTTTGTGAGAAATAGTGAAATGGTGAATGGTCACTGCTTCTGTATTAATGTGCTGGGTGTGTCTGACCTCATGACTGAATACAGGGGTCCTATTTGATCCCTCCTCCTTCTTCTGGAACAAAGGCGTCTCTCTCCTCAGATCAGAACTGATGATCAAGGACATTTTTATTAAAGCATCAGAACATTTTACACAGAAACCTGACTGTAGCCAAACTGGGACAAACTGGTACAAGAAAATAAGGGGTCAAATTAGTCTCAGTAAACACATTAAAAATACAAAGGAATGTTAGACTTTACCAGAAAGATACATACATAATACATAAACACCTTCTTTTCTGCAAAATGAGTTGTAAAATTTAAAGTTTTTATTATTATTATTATGTTTGCAGTCCTTTCGAGAAGGACAGGATTCTCCCAGGAGCAGATGAATATTAAATTTCACTAGTGAAAGTGAAAATGTAAATACCTTATAGCAAAATACGGAACTGCAAACACTTCATCCATATAAATATTTCATTGTATGAATCTGAAAATAAAAAATAAAAATAGAAAATCTGAAAAGCGCCTGTATTTATTTCTTGTTTTTACCATATTTTGACTATTACATGTTCAATTAAATAATTAAGTGTTTTCACTTAAACAAAAACACAAAAAAAATGCCTCTGAATTATTTAATACTAGAGTGAAAAACTTAAAATTTGGAAATTAGGAAATTTGAAATTAGGCTTGGAGCTATTTTTATTTTAAAAAATTATAAAAGTTATAAAAATATCATACTGTTTCAAACATGTTCAGAAATTTAGGATAACCCTACACATTTAAGAACACCAAAACATCACAACCTTTATACTGTTTTATTTTTTTTAACGTTCTAAAAACACTTGCAGCTAATATAAATATAACATGGTAATTTCACTTAATGTTTCTCATGTTGTCTTCATAGGTAGCTATGAAGACAAGATTTTTACATTTTTACATTTCCCAGGGACATTTTACACTCATGTTCCCACTCAATTATGTACACACAGCACTCAACCAACACACATTGGAGAACAGCGGCAGCCAATCGTGCAAAGCATACTCTTAACCGGAAACAACTGTTCAGTCCTCCATCAGCCACTGAGGAGATAACCCAGACCATATCTGGGTATACAATCACACAAGCTCTACAATTTTTAATCTAGCATTGAAAAGTTACTTTACTTCAGTAATTCAGTTCAAAATGTAAAACTCATATATTATATAGATGTATTACAAACAGAGAGATCTATTTAAAAGGTTTATTTATTTTATTGTTGATGATTATGGCTCACAGCCAATGAAAACCCAAAAATCAGTGTCTCCATAAAAGTTGTTAGCAGAGGGAAGCATGAAGTGCTGTAAGATTTTTCAGGAAAACACTGAAGTTAAAATAAATAAATCATTCTATCTGACCTTAAAAGCTCAAACAATCATTTAAACACAATAGCACAATAGTATAGTAAAATGAGCTACTTATAAGGAAATAAGGAACAAATCGTGTCCTGTATTGGTTCAATACAGTGTAAATATATGGGGGAACCAATGAAACAGTACCCACTGCAAAAACACTGAAAAAACAGTAGTACTAGAGCCTTTGAGGGAAAGTAACAGATCATTTTTACTAATTTATTGTGATTTTGAACATTAGAACGTTTAATATTTTTTACTGTGTATGGATGGTGTATGAAATAAAAAAGATCAATATGAAATATAAAATATTACACATATTTTTTCATATTTTAGTTCATTTCTGTGCATTACAGACATAAAAAACAGGATTCTTCTTTCAGGTTTTCAGGTCTGAAAGGGTTAAGTCCGTTTTTTTCCAGTATGACAGTATGATACAAGATGTCATACTGTGTGGCCCCTTGATGGCCCTTTCTTTACTCATAAAAAAACCCTGTATTTGCCCCTGTATATCAAACACTCACCATTTCCTCATCCTCACCTTGAGGTGGAGTTGTTCTGCAACATTTCCCTCCCCATGTTTCCCCGCTGCTCTGATGTGATATTGGTGGGATTAATAACAGGCGGTTCAGGAGTGAGGAGGATGTGATGAGGTAAGGCTGATTTTGGGTGGAGTGTATGAGAGTTTAGGGGAGTTTATGGGAGTTCCAGCTCTGGAGAAGTCATTGTGAAAGCAGATAGAGAGTCAGAAAGTGCGCAAGAGGAACCGAGCGGAGGAACAAAGCTGGAGGAAGGAGAGAAGAGAGAGAAGAAGAGAGAGAAGAAAGTGTGGTTCTCTGATTCCAGAAGGGAAGGAAGGCGAAGGAAAACAGACAAGGACACAACAATGGTGGGTGTGGCCTGTTTCAGTCTAAACAGATCATTGGTCTAAACAAGTAAGACTTTTTTATTGTGAGTTTATCAATGGAAAAAAACGTGTGAACATTTAAAAAATGGGTTTATACACTTTTTATAGGTAATATTGATCAAAAATGGCGTGCGTAAAAAGTTGGAGAGGTGCGTCATTGCGTAAAAAGTGCGCATCTTAAAGTATTGTATCTAAGGGTTAATGTTGAGATAGGTGGATGGTGGGTGTGTCTATGGGCTTGGGAAATCAGAGACCACGCCTATATACACACACACACACTAAGCCACTAAATAACCACGCCCACTTGGTTGCACAAAGCCACGCCCACTCCTTTCCTCGTCCTATCTCCCTCTAGTCTGTCCAGTAGTCCACAGGGTTGATAGCAGCAATAGAACTACAGCAAGAGCTTCTGCTGTTTGCTGCTGCTGCCTGCAGGCTAGCATTATTTCTTTATTTTTTTGCTCTAAGGAAAACTTTTATTATTAGAAATTTGATTGTTTTAATCAACGGATCACTTTTTGAATCGTTTTTAAATTTCTGTGGAATATTTTCTAATTTTTAGCCAAGGAACATTTGGATTCTGGAGACACTCATTGCTGTTTACTACCTGGATTAACCTGGACTAGCTTTCTCTCCATCAGCTGTTCAAGTTGTTGTTTAGAAGATGAGCTCCACTGAGGGCCTCTTTTTCTCCGCTTTACAGCCCCCCACCTCGGTCACCACCTATGCAGTGCCGTCTGACCAGCAGCTGGGCTCGGACCAGCTGGCCAAAGCCAGGCGCGTCCAGCAGCAGGTCCAGCAGCGGCTGGCCGAGAAAGCAGCGTCCATGCCGAGGCTGGCTGGAGCTCCATCTGCCTGCTCAGGTAAGAAGCAAAGGGCTGGGGAGGCCTTCTTCCAGAGTTCCTGTAGTGGTTAACGTTACCTGCCGGTAGTACCACAGTAATCCATAGTTATACATTATATGTATGCAATTATACGTATTACACTTGTAGCCTACTACCTTAAACTCGTGGAAAACTGATAATCAGCTGATAATTAGCTGATAATTAGCTGGGTCAGGTGTGTTGGAAAAAGGAAAAACACTAAAATAAAAGGACCAGGGTTGGAAACAAATGCTCTACAGTGTTAAAAGTAGCTTTGAGAAACTCATTGTTGGGGTTCCTCAGTTTAAAACTGTGCAGAAGTGTCCCCCCACCTTGGTTTTGAAGAACCCCCAGGGTTAGGGTTTACCTACTGTTGAACGTTGTTAAAAGTATAGGTTCCTTGAGGAACTCTTTTTAGGGGTTCTTCAGTTTGAAACAGTGGAGGAACCCCTTCTTCAGCAGCTTTGAGGATCCTTTAAAAAATATTTAAGAAGAAAAACATTTTTCTGAAAGTTCTTTGAAGCAATTTAAATGGTTCCTCCACAGAGTTTCCAGATTAAAAGGACCACTAAAAGTTTTTAACTGTGCAGAAGTGTTCCCCCACCTTGGTTTTGAAGGACCCCAGGGTTAGGGTTTACTAACGGTTGAACATTGTTAAAGGTATAGGTTGTGTGAGAAACTGTTTTTAGTTTTTTTTACAGTTTAAAACAGTGGAGAAACCCCTTCTGAAGCAGCTTTGAGGATCCTTTAAGGAAGTATTTTAGAAGAAAAATGTTTTCTAAAGGATCTTGGTTGTTGAAGCAATGTAAAGGGTTCCTACACTGTTTCCAGATTAAAAGGAACACTAAAGGATTTTAACTTTGCAGAAGTGTTCCCCTGCCTCGATTTTAAAGGAGCCCTGAATTGGGGTTTACCTATTGTTGAACATTGTTTGAAACAGTGTAGGAACCCCTTCTTCAGCAGCTCTGAGGATCCTTTTAGAAAGTATTTTAAAAGGAAACCATGTTTTCTTATGGTTCCTTGAAACAGTTTAGAGAGTTCCACCACCGTTTCCAATATTTAACTGTGCAGAAGTGTTCCCCTGCCTTGATCTTGATGGACCCCTTGCCTTGTACAAATTAGAGCTTTTCCCGTTTTAATACACCCACTTTTAATCAGATGGTTAACTGGATTAGGTGATTTGACAATAGGGAAAACACTAAAAATGGGCTCATCTCCAGGACCAAGGTTGGGGTTAAACATTGTTTAAAATATAGGTTCCCTGAGAAACTCTTTTTCGGGGTTCTTCAGTCTGAAACAGTGGAGGAACCCCTTTTTCAGCAGCTTTGAGGATCTTTTAAGAATGGATTTTCTGTTAAGCAATTTAAAGGGTTCCTCCACTGTTTCCAGATTAAAAGAACCCAGAAAAGTTTTAACTGTGCAATAGTGTTCCCCCGCCTTGATCTTGAAGGACCTGTCGCCTTGTACATTTTAGTGCTTTTCCTGCTTTAACCCAACCCTGGTCCTGGAGACGAGGCCCAACACCTTGCACATTTCTTTAGTGTTTTATCTATTCCCAAAAATTTGTGATTAAAATTGGGTGTATTATACATTGTTAAAAGTATAGGTTCCTTGAGAAACCTATAAAACCTTTTTTGGGTGTTCTCAGTTTGAAACAGTGGAGGAACCCCTTCTTCTGCAGCTTTGAGGATCCTTTAAAAAGGGTTTTAGATGGGTTTTCTAGACACACCCACATTAACTCAATGATGAGCTTGAGTATTTGCATGGTTGGTCTTACTCTGCTTATCATTCAGGATGCTGTGTTACTTAGCATTAGATGATTAGTTGTTTTACAGTAAGTGTGGGTGTAAGTCACTCAAAACACAAACATCTAAAAGCCATGGATGAATGCTTTAGACCAGTGGTTCCGCATAATGATCATGAAGGCCCATTTGGCTTCACATTTTAGTGGTTAGATGATCAGCTGGATCAGTTGTGTAAGGCATGCAGGCTTGGGGACCACTGCTATAGACTATGGACACCCACTAGAAGCTGTATATGTGGAGAGTATGGACCCCAGAGCTGGGCTCTAGTTCTGGGCAACCCCTTGCCTTTGCACATTTTAGTGGACTCCTGCTCTAGCAGACAATTTTAGAACAGATTTAAGAATGGATAGTTAGTTAGCTGATTAGCTGTGTTAGGTGTGTTGGAATCAAGACAAACACCAGAGTCCTCCAGAACTAGGGTTAGGAAGCGGAAGGCTAGACTAGATGAGAGGTTTACATGTGAAGGGTCCACTTACTTATCTTAACGTATAATGATCTTAATGTAAAATGGCCAAAGACAAATTGAGACACCATTACTTATCTTCATCTTTAATTACTTTAAAAAAATTATCATACATTTCTAGGCTTTAGAAGAAAAGACACTAATAGACACTAATATATAAGAGCTAATCTTAGCGTGATGTATCTCTTTTACTGACCATTAAATATTTTGTGGCCAAACATTCCCTGTGGTTTTATAAGTATCCCTTGTATCTCTGTAGTAGTCCGTAGTCGTAGTGTAATTGGAGTGCTTTAGATTATTTTTAAACATTTAAACATACATAATATGGAACACTAACATTTCTAAAGAACATTTGCTTTAAAAAAAAAGGTATTCATTGTGCCAAATCTTATAAAAAAATTGTGAATTCTGTGTATGATTACATCTGTAGGTATTTATCAGAACTTACAATTGAAAATGGTCTCAAATCTGACAATCTTTCTATCTAAATCTGGAAGTTGTTCTTTACATTAAATGAAATGATCATGATGAACTGTATAACTGATATACCCCTCTCTGTATCAGTGAAACCCCCTGTCAGTGGTCCAGAGAGGGGTGGGGCTTTATTCTCACTTCCACACTTGAGGTTGTCATTTTTGAAGCTTGTTATTATGATGCAGGGTAATGTGGCAGGTGTTAAAAATCAGTGTAGACTGTAATTAGCTGATCTAGATTCTTTTCAAACATTTAATCATACAGAATATTGAACATTAACTTTTCTAAAGAACATTTGCTATGAAAAACGTATTCAAATTGTGAAAATGTTGCAAAATTCGATCAAATATAAATGTGGATTTTGTGTGTGGTTACAACAGTAGGTCTTTATCAGAACCTACAGTTGAAAATGGCCTCAAAAATGAAAAACAACCGAAGAAAAGTGACTTGTTTAAACTGGATTTAACTGTATTTCTAGATTTATTTATAAAATCAAACTTACAAAACAATAACATTAACCTTGTCACTGTTAACATACTCTATGTGAAGGCACTGTTTTTAATTGCTGGATAAAAAAAAATTGTACTGAGTTTGTAATTTTGTTCAAACACAAAAATCGCCTACTGTTAACCCCTTTATTGTCAACATTTGTTTGCCCTAGGTCTATAAAAAAACTCACACAGTTGTGTCTTTTCAATTTAAACGCCTTTTTAACAACTTCCAATGTTTTAAACAGGAGAAAATAGGCTTATAAACAGTGTTAACTGTAGCAAATAGCTGGTGCTTTATGTGCCAAAGCTTTTAAGAAGCTGTGATGGTGACTCCATGGTCCACATGATTCTGGATGTCCAGTCAATAATGAACAGTCACGCCATAAACATCTAGACCTGAAACAATGACTATATATGTTTGGACAATATATTGTTTCAGAAATACTTACAAAAAAAAAATACTGTCCTTTTAATATGGCCCTCAAAATAATATCACCATATTTTAGTTTTTTTTTTTTGCTATAATTTTAACATTTATTTGGAGATATTGTAGCATACAATATGCCCTAACTGTGATATAAAAAAAAAGCATTTTATCAGATTTGTAACAAAAGTCAATTATCCAGAATGTCATGATGCTAATAATAATACACTCCATATATCTCCATATATCCAGGATTAAAGTCAAATAAATCATACTGGACAGATATAATATGTCTTTAATATATATATATATATATATATATAATGGGTAATGAGAACAGTATGAATTTTCTTTTGCTACAAACAGTAAAAACAGAAGAAAAAAAAAATCTCCCAATATTTCAGGGTATTTTTATGATAATTTGTTTTGCTTTTGGTAATTTCATTGCATATGATACTTTATTATGATATGGCACACTTCTACCTTTTAAAGTCCCTTTATTTTATTCCACTGATAAAATGATAAGAATAATAGAAATGTAGAATAATAGTATAACAATACAGTTTACCACCATTTATAGAAGAGTAATCTTTTAATAATTGTAAATTCTCAGATTTTTTAATTTTTTTAAAATATCCTTAATGAATAAAACAGAATGTTTAAATTAACATTGAATTAAAATAAACCTCTGTTTTAACCCTTTCAGATCTGAATTATGTTCAGTGATAAAAAATATTATTATTATTATTATTATATGAGTGCTGATTTCCGTTTGTAAAGCACAAACAGACTCAAATATATAATATTCAAATATACAATCTATAGAAAAATGTTATCTAATTAACAAAAATATATAATACCTTTTTTATGTCCAGTGCATTGGATGCCTGTGTTTAACACTTATATATAAATATTTTTTAATATCTCTTAAACGGTACAATTATAATTAAAAACATGATTAAAAGTGTTCTGAATTTCATAACATTAATAAAAATGAGCTCTTACTGTGCCCTTACTTTAGCTCTAGTGCTGCCATGCCCTAATGTCTGTGCAGTGGGCGGGGCTAAGATGTGCTTTTATTTGCTTGCAAACTTTTCATTGGCTGGTTTATGGTATAGTCTGATTGGGCGTAGGGTCTGAAAGGGTTAAAACAAAGTTGGCATATCAGCTTGTTAAGAATAATGTCTATTTTTGCTAAAAGAAAAATAATAACAAGGTAATAAGGTCATGGCTATTTATTATAGGATAAGTTGATAGCACAATTATAATGACGGGCCTAAATTAACACTTTTTACACACCTGTACAGTGTTAAAGCATACAGTACAGTTCAATACAGCAGTGCACACTAGCATGCTCAGTTTTACATATCTGCTACATAAACAGGAGACTTTTTCCTGTGTCTGTGGGCTATAATATTGCCATTATATCACAGGCTGCTTTGTTTGCTGTGCAAATATTTGAGCATGGGTTTCTAACACAACAGGGGATGAGGAGAAGCTGGTGAGAAGTCTTTTCAGCGGTGATGTCAACCTGATATTTAATCCTCAACACCAACACTGATAACAGCCTTACTCTCTGTAGCCTGTGCTTATATTATTTACATATTCATAATCTCATTATAATTTAATGTTAAAGCAGCATTAATCAGTTTACCTGTTAGCTAAGATGCTTGTGTGTTAATATATCTTTTACTATTAACATATAGTGCTGTTTATTGGCTAGATTTAGAGAACGATTCAATATATCTGAATATATTGTGATACTGTATGCAAGCTAATATACTGCAATTTTCTAAATCAGATTTAGCATATATATTATCTTATATTATATATTGGTGTTCCAAATTGTATCGTACGCAATAATATCGGCAAAAGTTTTCAATATCGTAAACGGAGTTATACTCACCCAAATGTTCTACATTTTTGGGTTTTTAGCAACAAAAAATTAAGAAATTCACACTGTTCTCATTTCCCATTTATTTTATATTTTATATATCTACTAGAGACAGATTATATCTGTACAGTATCATTTATTTAACTTTAATCCTGGATATATGGAGATATTTGGAATGCATTATTATTAGTATCATGACATTCTGGATCATTGACTACTGTTATAAATCTGATGAAAAGTCTTGTATTTTTTTATATCTCAGTTAGGGGCGTGCCTTATCATATCATTCTCATTTTGTTGCAGTATATTGTATTCTTTAAATATTTTCAATTCTTAAATATTTTATGTATTTTTAATTCAGTGTTTTGTCAAATCGCCAAAAGTATCGTTATTGCAAAAATGCCATATCATGATATATATATTTTAGGGCTATATCACCCACCTCTACTATCATACTATCCAATTAAAACAGTGGGAATGTAACAGCACTGAAGTGGGTAGGACTTAATGCAACACAAAATGAATCACTTCTGACACCAATTTTTACATCTAAATTAATAAAAAAATCAACCAAGTATTACAAAACATAATATCGCCGTTTACACCCCTAGTCAGTACATATTCATAATGTAAAAAAAAAAAAAAAAAATTACAACATATCATCTTGGTTCTAGGCTTTCTTAAGGAAATAAGCACTAGGGGTGGGCGATATGGCCCTAAAACTAATATCACGATATTTCAATAATATATTCTCAGTGTTTTGACGATATGTCAAAAAATATATATATTATAAGAATACACTACTGCAACAAAATTTAAAAATATAATTTTATTATTACATACAATATGATATGGCACACCCCTAACTGAGATTTAAAATATACAAAAATCAAATCAATGATCCAGAATGTCATGATAATACTAATAATACACTCCAAATATCTCCATATATCCAGGATTCAATTAAAATAAATGATACTGGACAGATATAATCTGTCAGGCTGTTCATAATATTACATAACATAACATAATTGTTCATAATATTCAGAAATGTTGCGATATTATTACATATGATACGATATGGCACACTCTTAATAAGCACTGTGTTTTCTTTAAAATTCCAATTATAGTTGGTATAAAAACAGCTATTCAAAGTGGTTTAGAGTGGAATGGTTCATTTATCATCATATTTCAAAGAATGTCCTAATTGCAAAACTACTGCTAAATATAATATTGCTGTTATATTTACTATACAAATTGACCAAATATGAAACCATGCATGTATTTTGATAAATCCTAGTTAGTTTTATTTCTTAGGGACTATTTTCCCTTACTGCAGCCTGTACCACGTATCCCTCCACCAAAATTGGATTCAGACTGAGATGTAGCTTTAAGAGAGGAATTACGCCTGGTTCTCACATCCAACCACTGAACCATCTGAAACATCCAACACCAAACCCTTCTGAAATGACTTTGTTTACTGTTTATCTGATCCATTAAATAATGAGTAGCTTTTACAGAGGAATTCCAGCTGGATTCTGTCATACCACTTAACCATTCAGAGCATTTTACACTTATTAACCATTTAAACATGTGGAAATTAAAATAAAAAATAGTGGAGTTCCCTTTATTCCATGTATCACTTGTAAATGTTTGAAGTAAATGTTTCACCAGTGTTGATTTCAGCAGACTTCAGTAGGTTTATTTGGAAAAACAGGAATCTGAAGGGTGTAATTACTGCAGTCCTGTGGGAAAGTGTCAGAGTCGTGGTTTTATGGCTCTGCAGATTCTATTGTAGTGTTAATTTATTGACCGTTAAGCTTCAGACGGCAATTTTCCATGGTTACTTCAGTTTAGTGACCCCTGAGTAACATCTGTTTCATAGTACTATTGATCTGTGTGTCCGTCTGTCTGTGTATCTATCTATTGGTCAATCTGTCTCTGTATGTCTCTCTTAGTCTGTGTCTGTCTCTGTATTTCTGTCTGTGTATCTATTAGTCAATCTGTCTCTGTCTGGCTGTATCTATCCATTTGTCTGTCTGTCTGACTGTCTCTGTCTGTCTGTGTATCTATATATTGGTCAATATGTCTCTGTCTTTGTCTGTCTGCCCTCCTCTGTCTTTGTATCTATATATTGGTCAATCTGTCAATGTCTGTCTTTGTCTGCCACGGTTCGTCTCTTTCTGTCTCTGTCTGTGTATCTACCTATTGCTCCATCTGTCTCTGTCTTTCTATGTCTGTGTCTGTCTGTGTATCTATCTATTGGTCAATCTGTCTCTGTCTGTCTTTCTCTGTCTGTGTATCTATCAATTGCCCAGTCTTTCTCTTTATATCTGTCTCTATCTTTCTCTGTCTGTCTGTCTCTGTCTTTGTCTGTCTGTCTGTCTGTGTATTTATCTATTGGTCAAAATATCTCTTTCTCTCTCTGTCTGTCCCTATCTGTTTGTGTGTCTTTCTGTTGGTCATTCTGTATCCGTCTTTCTCTGTCTGTGTATCTATCTATTGGTCAATCTGTCTATGTCTTTCTCTGTCTGTCTATCTCTGTCTTTCTCTGTCTGTGTATCTATTGCTCAATTTGTCTCTGTCTTTCTCTGTCTTTCTCTGTCTGTCTGTATCTGTCTTTCTCTGTCTGTGTATTGGTCAATCTGTCTATCAATTGGTCAGTGTTTCTCTTTATATCTTTCTCTGTCTGAGTATCTATCTTTTGCTTAATATGTCTCTGTCTTTCTCTGTATGTCTGTTTCTTTCTTTCTCTGTCTGTGTCTGTCTGTGTATCTATCTATTGGTCAATTTGTCTCTATCAATTGGTCAATGTTTTTCTTTATATCTGTCCCTGTCTTTCTCTGTCTGTGTCTCTATCTATTGGTCAATCTGTCTGTCTATCTTTCTGTCTCTCTCTGTCTCTCTCTCTCTGTCTCTTTCTGTCTCTGTCTGGCTCCTTATACAGGTATTGTGGTGGGTTAAGTGGGCTGTGAGATGCCAAAAGTGTGAGAACCTCAGCTCTAGAGTTTTAAAAAAGGTTCTTCACACTCAAAAACGCTTCTATTACAAACATACTTCTTATAAGTACTTTGTAAATTGGTTCTTTATATATGGAACCATTTGGAACACTTTATATTTTTTCTAATAGCTTACGTTACCGTGATGTAACCAGGAATGGTTTGTTGGAGATCTAAAAGTGCAGTTTGTCCCACTTGTGTGTGTGTGTGTGTGTGTGTGTGTGTGTGTGTGTGTGTGTGTGTGTGTGTGTGTGTGTGTGTGTGTGTGTGTGTGTGTGTGTGTGTGTGTGTGTGTGTGTGTGTGTGTGTGTGTGTGTGGGCAGGTATATGATACTCCTTCTGGCTCTGTCTACAGATGGAAATTGGGTCAATCCTGATCCAATAATAGTGTTCCTCCTTTTGTTAACTCTTCACTTGTACACACTCTCTCTATCTCTCCACACACACACACACACACACACACACTATGAAACTCACTGTATGTACCTGTACCCACTGATATGGAAGACAAAGCTGCTGCTGATAAGAGTTTTCAGGCATATGTTTAAGTCAGTGTGTTTATAAGGTTTTTTTTAAGCTCTAATAGCTGCAGGAATGACAGGCATGTGGAATCTGACCCCCCTCTTCCTTCCTGACCTTTATCTCAGCCCCCCTCAGGGCAGCAAGCACAGAACAATGGTCCTGTCCTGAGTTTTTTTTAACATGGCTGCAGGTCTGCAGGGCTGGACAATGACCTTTATGGAATAACCTGTATAAAGCAGGAGAAGCTCACGTCCGTTTACAGTGTTTAATACCCCTGCAGGCAGTGCAGGGAGGGAGCGTTAGGATTGATTTTAATAAAATGGTGATTTTAAGTGAGATTATTGTGCTGAATTTTAGATTTTTCCATAAACAATCCTTCTAGCATATTTTTCATTATACAGTCCATATCAAAAGCTTCTCTTTATGATTTTTTACATTGTAAATGAAATATTGAAGACTATGTTTTATATTTAGATTCTTCTAAGTAGCACATTTATCTTTGAGGCCAGATCTGCACACTCTTGGTTTTAAGTTTAATCTCAGTGTCTTCATGAGGGAGAGTCACCTGGAATAGTTTTCTCAGTGTCTTGAAAGAAGGAGTTCCTGGAGGTGCTGAACAATAGCTGCTGCTTTTCCTTCATGCTGTGAAGCTCCAGCCCATCCCAATTAAATCACCTCAAATCACCATCTCAGTTCATCAGGTTTAGATCAGGGGATTAATGTGGAGGAAGGACACTTTTTATTGTTTATTACGTAATTCCACATGTGCCCCTTTATTGTTTTAATATCTTTAATATTAATCTACAGTGTAGAAAATAAATGTAACAAATAAATAAATAAAAAAACACTGAATGAGAAGGTGTGCCCAAACTTTTGCCTGGTACCGTGTGTTCAAATATTTGTGGACACCATGGCTAATTAATCCGTTCATTACATCAAGTTGCACCCATTGCTGACACAGATGTGCAAATAACACACACAGCTTGTCTAGTCCCTGTAACAATGTATTGGCCAAAGATTTGACCTCTGTTGACGCTATACCTAAAACCCCCAGCATTAAGCTGGAGAGCACTGGAAGAACTGTGTTCTCTGGAATGATGTGCACTTTTTTAAAGAATGCAATCAAATCCTCACAGCAATGCTCCAAAATCTATTAGAAAACATTTTCCTGGACAGTAGAGACACTTACTCCAACAGAACCAGGCCAAACAATTTTTATACATCATGACATAAAAATGAGCTGGTGTCTCAATATGTTTGTCCACATAATGTAACAAGCAGTTTTTAACTGGCTTCATTAACTCAAATAAAAAACTGAAACGAGTCATTTAATGGTATAAAATATATATTTTTTAATAATTCGAAAAAGTTTTTTCCTATTTTCGGTTGCCAAGTATTTGGTGCATTGCTACAAATGAAACCTCAAAAATACAGATCAATTCCCTGTTCCACTGTTCAGAAACAGCCATGACCTCAAGGTTAGAGGTTAGGTTGGGACTGGGACCGGAAGGTCGCTGGTTTGATCCCCTGGACTGGCAGGAAGTGAGATCAGGAAGTGAGGGCATGAAGAAACAGCATTTTTAAGTAGGTATCAAATAGGCATTTATGTGGATTTTAATGACATTCACCTGACCTTTGATAAACATTAAATATATAATGGTGTGGTTCAAACATTTAAATTTTAATACAATTTTTTATGTGTTTTTAACTTCTTGAAAGGTGGTGAAATTTTTTTGTATAAAAAAATAATAATAAAAATCTAACAGATTTTTCATCTTTGACCTAAACTAGGTTTTTAGTTTTGAATTTAAAAGATAAGTACAATTAATCTTTTTTGTTTTATTAGTTTTTGTTTGTTTGTATTTTTTTTTTAATTAATGTTCTGATTTTTTTACGAATCTGCTTTTTTATTTCTTTTGTTTTTTTTTTAGATACAGATCTGATTTTTTTTATTAGAAAATTTTTAGATACATTTTTTCTATTTTACCATTGTTACTATTTAATTTGATTTACAAATAAAAGCATTAAATATACAACGTTTATCAAAGGTCAGATAGACTGAATAATTGAAAATAATTACAAAAATGCAGATTCAGATATTTGTGCCAGCTTAAAGGCTGGTTGCTGAGTTGGCACAATAGTAAAAATAAAAAGAAAGCGATGACTTTCTTCTTTTAAAGCTTTTTTCCTACAGCAGTATTTTTATTAGCTGCCCTGTTTCGACTCACAGCTGCTTGTTTTCTCCAAAACACACCCCAGTACGTGTTGGTTAGTGGTTAGACCTTGTGAAGCGGTGGCTCCTGCGTTGGCGAGATTCCTGCCACATCATCGGGAGCGTGTTATCAGTGCAGCGTGGTGTTCTTCTATTTTAAACCGAGGTCTGAGCGGTAGAGCGCATGCTGCCGGGCCGTTACAGTGTGAGCTGGGTGAATAAGCATGCTGGGATACAGAAGGGTCTGGAATGAGGCAGCACTACTGCATTCACCAGGCAGCTGCTAATTTGAGACGATGCTGAAAACATCTATCTACGGCTTCGTTATTTAACTGTCAGCAGGATTTATGGTTCTGTTTCGAGCTGAAATGAAACAACAGCCAGAGAATTTCTCAAGCTTTGCTCATTGCGTTGGTTTTAATTACACTTTGGCTCACTTAGAGTGTTTTGAAAGAGCAGATTCGTAGATCATATTCAGCAGCATTCTGGGCCTGATGTTCTTGATTTAGGGGCTGAAGGTCACTGGAGAACTTTCAGTACAAAAACTCAAAAAAGACATGTGGCGGTTCTGGAGGAGCTAGCAGCTGAACCAGCCAGAGCCAGAGCTGTTAGATATAGGGGTGGGCGATATGGCCCTAAAATAATATCATCATATTTCCTGGTACAGTTAGGTCCATATATATTTTGACAGAGACAACATTTTTTCTAATTTTGGTTCTGAGGACACCAGTGTTTTCTTTCTTTCTCAGGATGTACCAAACTGTAGATTTTGCCACTCCTAATATTGTAGCAATTTCTCAGATGGGTTTTTTCTGTTTTTGCAGCTTAAGGAGGGCTTGTTTCACCTGCATGGAGTTCTCCTTTAATCGCATGTTTACTTCAGAGCAAAACCTTCCAAATGCAAGCAACACACCTCAAATCAACTCCAGGCCTTTTATCTGCTTAATTGAGAATGACATAACCTGTCCATGAAATAGCCTTGGAGTGAATTGTCCAATTACTTTTGCTCCCTTTACAAACAGGGTGGCACATGTTAAAGCTCCACTAGGTAGGATTGAGATTTTGTGCTCGTGGGCTCCCCCTACAGTTGCAGAGTGTAATAAATGTTTCATTAGAACTAAAGGTCGGAAAGCAGGTCGCAGTTCTCCCGTGCGTTGGTTGCGGCCGCCTAGGAAAACGTACAGGTCTGGAGCTCTGGCACAGACACGAGAGCACTGCGATACCTCCTATGACACCTCAATGCAGCGCTGCAGTGAGTTTCAAGTAATCAAGGAAATCCTACCTAGTGCTGCTTTAAGGAGCTGAAACTCCTAAACCATTCCTCCAATTGTAATATGGATACCCTCAAATGAAAGCTGAATGTCTGGACTTTATGTATTTGTTTATGTATTATATAACTATAACTTGAATATGTTTCAGTAAACAGGTAAAAAGACAAAATTTGTGTCAGTGTCCATATATATGGACCTAACTGTATTTTCGCGCTAATGATACTCTTAATGATATGAAAAAACTTTGAATAAAAAAAAATGCTTCAGGAATACACCACTGCATCCTTCTATAGATTTAGTTGTTATCCCACAGACGCTCTAGATATCCAGTGGATATCCTATAGTGCTCTAAATCGTTGGTGAGTATCAGTCCACTGGAGACGACATGTTTGAATTCTTTCAGGTCTGTCTGTCCAAGAATGCGCGAGTCTCTTACACACCCCAGCCCTGATTGAAGAGATTAGCCCTGCCCCTGAGACGCTTTCACTTTAACAGACCTGGAAACAGAAGGAGACGAGCAGCTCGTAAGGTTACGATCAGAGTGCCCTGGTCACACAAAGGCATTTTGAAGAAGACCAGATGTTCAGATTTCAGCTGAACGCTCCCTCCCTCTGAGCAGACTCATCTCCCAGGCCTTACTCTCTATCCACGGGATTTAGCATTTAATAAAATCCAGAGGAATCTACCAGCAGGACTTCTCTTCCTAAAAGGTCTTTATAAAGACATGATGTTTCTTGTTCTTGTAAGAGTGGGCAGAATGATATTGTAGTTACTATGATATTTTGACGTGAACAGATTTTAAAATCATTATAATATACACTGTATTGAGTTTGGTGATGTGAGATTTGGATGGATTTGAGCTGCTCGGTCATGGAAACTCTCCATTCCTTGAGTCTCTCTACTGTTCTAAACTGTTCTTGAGCTAATCTGAAGCTACATGAAGGTTGTTGTTTAATGGGTGATGATTAGAGTTTAGATTCTCTGCCCCAGTCTGACCCAAACTTGGGCTGGGCTGGGATTTCCCACCACTTTCCTCGGGCCAGGTCGGGTCAGTCTAAAAAAAAATGGTCTAGAAATGAACTAGGCATCTGTTTTTTTAATGCTATTTTTATTTTATATAAAGCTATGCTGTGATAATCACAATATAGCTAAATAGGGGTGTGGCGAGATCTCGTGACGATATTTACAGTAGGTGAGCCCCGCGCGACAGTAGGTGAGCCCCGCGCGACAGTAGGTGAGCCCCGCGCGACAGTAGGTGAGCCCCGCGCGACAGTAGGTGAGCCCCGCGCGACAGTAGGTGAGCCCCGCGCGACAGTAGGTGAGCCCCGCGCGACAGTAGGTGAGCCCCGCGCGACAGTAGGTGAGCCCCGCGCGACAGTAGGTGAGCCCCGCGCGACAGTAGGTGAGCCCCGCGCGACAGTAGGTGAGCCCCGCGCGACAGTAGGTGAGCCCCGCGCGACAGTAGGTGAGCCCCGCGCGACAGTAGGTGAGCCCCGCGCGACAGTAGGTGAGCCCCGCGCGACAGTAGGTGAGCCCCGCGCGACAGTGCTCTTACTGTCCCAATCCTACACGTGACTGTTTCATAGGCAGTTGTACTAATCTCTTAGCTCTGTACTGTATTTAAAAAAAAAAGTTCTGTCTCTGTTTGCACTTCAAGGATAGTCTTAATATGACTGGTTATGGTTATGAATAGTTAAATTACAAGAGATTTAGGAGAAAAAAAAACACAAACCATAGGCTTAATATGACTGGTTGTAGTTTGCACTTATTGTTTGCACTATATAAGATCTAGAAAGGTTTTATTTTTATTTTATATTTTTCTTATAGAATCAATGTGTGAAAGAAACCAGTCTGTTAAGTTTGCGTTATATGATTTTGTCAAATAAAACTCTAATTTCAAGCCATTTTTCATTTTTGACATTTTCTTTAAAATTTATTTTTAAATCTCGTCTCGTTCTCGTGAACCCAATATCATGTCTCGTCTCGTCTCGTGAAATTAGTGTCTCGTCACACCCCTATAGCTAAATAACAAATCAAACTTTGTTTTAAAAAAGTTGTGCACTTGACTTGCAGTGCTGTGTGTAGCTGTTCTTAATAAATATTTTTCTTAAATAATAGGTCTACGCTTCTTCAGTGTTGCAATGTTAATTATCGTCATTCTGAACAGATTTCGCTCAATCAAATAGCCCCAAAATGGGTTTAAAGAGTCCACTTTTAACACTCTGCTTTCTAAAAAGATTTCTTGGGTTTAAATCGGGCTCGGGCACATAATGACAGTTTATGGGCTGGAATTTTTTTGGCCTGATCTAAGCTTTCTTTGCGTAAATGATTGTTTTGAAAGTCTGAGCCATCACATAAATGCAGTAGTCAGATTATGAACAGATACAGTATTTAAGTGCATGTAAACGCAGTCACTGTTGTATTGCCTCAGTCTAATTTCCTGTAACACTGAAACATTGGTCCAAAGTCAAATCTAACCCTGAATAAAGCTAAAAATAGGCTCTGTGAAAAGTTCCAGTGAAGGTTGTTTAACGTGTTTGGTGTCAAAATTATCATCAGGGAGTGAATTTCTGGCTGATTCGCAAATTCAGTGGAATTCAGTGATTAATTTCTTAGTATCTGTCATTATTAGAGATTCTTTCATTTTGTTGTTGTTAGTAACTGAAATTTGGGAACAGGACCGTGTCATCCTGTACCAGAACTTTAAAAACCCTTCTTTGTTATTCAGTCTTCTCTTCGCTGAGTCCTACCTTTGTCCATCAAGTAGGGTCTGGCCTTTCGCCCAGAACAGAAGCTTCTTTTCTCTTCAACAGTCCTTTATACGTTCTCTGCTTATTCTGCAGCCAGATGTTGAAGTCATAGACTGAACTCGCAATTAATTAGAATTTTATTAGAATATTTTATATAACTTTTATATTTCATAATAAAATGCTTTTTTATTTAGTCTTCATATTATATTACTAAGTGCCATCAACTTGATGTCCCACTCTCCTTGACCATATTGACAGTGGTGATTCAGAATTTCCTGTCTTCTGTTTGGGTCATGGTCCTCTTAATGTCCTATTAATCTCTATCTCGTAGCAGACCGTCATCTTCCTCTTCCTTTCTTGTTTTCCGCTGTTCCCAGCATTATCATCTTTAAATAGCCAGTCAGTAGCCATTAGCCAGAGAACAATTGGGCTTACTGATAACTAAAGCAGTGCACGGTTTGGATTTACTTAAATTTTAGTATAAGAAGTATAAGAAAACAAATAAACTTGAAATAAACTTGATCCTTTGCAACAGAGGTAATTCTCGCTCTTCCTTTTCTAGGGCAGTCATGATTAGAGCCAGTTTCATCATAACGTTTTTGATGGGATTTGATGGGACTGCACTTGTGGATACTTTTAAGTTTCATGAACTGTTTCAGATTGACTGTGATTTTATTTTCTTTATTTACTTGAGTAGTTGTTGCTTCTCATAATCTGGATTAGAACATTACTCAAATATTCACTATTCACTGTATACCTGTAACTCTACCTCTTCACTACTTTACAACTGATGCACCAAGAGCTTGGCAATAAACTGAATGAAATTCAGCCTTTGTTAAGATGGACAATCTTCAAGCACAATTCAACATCAGATCAGACAATCTACACTCAAGATCTTAAGATGCCGCATAGGTAACACATAGACACCTTATAACAAACGACGAAATACCATCTTGTCAACCATGCAACATCCCACTAACAAAGAAATAGGGGTGGGCAATGTTATATCGTATACACTATATTGTGACACAGAAACATCATGATATTAAAAATCCCTATCGTGATAATAGGGATGGTTTGTCTTAAAAGTAGTCTATTATTTACTGTGAAAATTTAAATACTGTGAATATTGTATTTATTGTATAATTGTTTTAGTTTGCAGTTTATTTGCATGAAAATATTCTGCAATATTATTTGCTGCATTATATTATTTTATGCTATATTATTTATTTTGCCACATTATGATTATACTGTTATACTATTATACTATATTCCTGAAATTAATGAATTATTTTTCTGTTTTCCTATATTGCCAAGTATGTCATAATCGCAACAATACCCTCAAATATCGTGATATTATTTTAGAGCCATATCGCCCACCCCTACAAAGAAACACATCCTCATCGAGTGTCCTGCCCATAACCGTATAAGACAATTTTACTATCAAGAAAAAAAACATCACCAGGGAAGTTTAAAGTTTTTTATCACATTTTAACCTCAAACATCTAATTTAATACATATGTAGTGAGTTACATTTCCCTTATCATGCTATAACCTTTGAACAACTGTACTCTATCTAGACATATACAACCAAGTGTATGCCACAAATTCTGGCAAATTTGTGCTGAAGTGGCAATAAAACCCCAACAACCAACCAATGTAGGATAATACATATCATATCGCCAAGGTCATGGTAATACACAGCCATACTGGGCATGTTGGTGTTTTGGCACTGGAGGTTTATACAGCTACAGTACATAAGGGAGACACAAAGCCGTTAAACCCATTAATATTTGTTTTTTATGTCAGTTTAAAGGTGCAAAGTTCTTAAACAGTGTGAAAGTTGTTTAAAAGGTCAAATTCCTGCGCCGAGTAGCTTGACCTGTCTTCTAAAGTGCATACACTGAACTGTGTGAATCATTTATTGGTGTGTGTGTGTGTGTGTGAGAGAAAGAGAGAGAGAGAGAAACGTTCTCAGTGTGAAATCTGTGGAGGAGGATCTGAGATTAGACTATGCTTCAGACTCTTGGCAGCTAGTAGGTCTGATTTATCTTCAAAAGAAAACCACAGATAAAACCATTGTAAAATTTTCTAAATCCCACCCTTAAAGGCTTAAGCTGAAAGTGCAGCACCACCAGGCTCTCGCTCCCACTGTTATCTTGTCTTACCCGTCTCACTCTGTGAGGGAATTAATGTGAGAAAAAGGCTAAACATAGATAATAACTGTAATTATTCATCTTTTTTCACTGTAATTCTTACTGTACTGAGGTCGTGCCCTTCTGTCCAGCTCTTTGTTCAGTCAAAGTCAGGAAATCCGTTGAGCATTTTTTCCTTTAACTCACTTTTACTGGCTCGCTTGTGCTCATTTCTCTTTACTGCGTAGTTAACGTCATCCTTTCTCCCACAACGTCGCTATTCATTCCTTTAATGCTTCTAGATCTCTTTAGTCAGCTTGTACTTTTCTCGTTTGAGTGGTCAGGGATCTGGATCACCTCCCTGCTGCCTTTTGTTTCCTGCCTCTGGAAGCCTTTAACTGAATGCCAGCCTTATTCTGTACACAGTGTGGTTTGTGGCCTGAGACATTTGCTGCAGTCAAAACACTGGAACTGTGTTTATATGTATTAGAAGTGGACAGTGTGTGGGAGAATGAAAGAGAATGAATGGTTTGGACATGATGAAAAAAAAATCTAGCATGGCATTTTCTAGATTAGCGTATTTGTAAAGTATACATATTTTTTAATTCACATTTTCTCCCCAATTTACACAGCAAATTCATTAGTGATGATGCCCCAACACCAGGAAGGTGAAGACTAGCACATGCCTCCTCTGATACATGTGAAGTCAGACTCTGCCTGCTGATGCAGCATTACCGAGTAGCATCACAGTGCTAACACTCGGAGGAAAGCGCAGCGACTCGGTTGTGATACATCAGCTCACAGACGCAGCCTTGTGCTGATCGACATCACCTGAGTAGTGATGAGGGGAAAATGCCCCATCTACTCTACTGTACCCACCCAGAGAGAGAGCAAGGTCAATTGTGCTCTCTCAGGGCTCAGGCAGCTGATGGCAAGCTGCATGAACAGGATTCGAAGACTGGAGTTAGAGTGAGGCACAGTGAGGTAGAGGGTACTTCTCTTGTTGTGCAAGAACTGGAAATTGCAAACTTTGAATCACTCATGTTTTTGTAAAGTATTGAGATTTATTATTATTTTTAATGTATTTATTACTTTTTTTTACAATATCGCCTAGCTCAAATTTTATTATAAGTTAATATCGTAATTATCATGACTGACTAAATGGCCTAAATGTCATTAATTGCAAATGCAGAGGCTTTCCAACAACCCATACAACAATATAAAACAAACAAAAGAAAATACAAAAAATGAGTTGGAGACTGAATACTAAAAGCTAAAGTGTGACTAAGTACAAATATACTTGTGTAGACATATAGGGGTGGGCGATATGGCCCTAAAATATGTTCACAATATTTTATGGTATTTTTCGCACTAACAATACTCTTGGCGATATGACAAAACGCTGAATTAAAAAAAAAAAAATAAAAATATATATATATATATATATATATATATATATATATATATATATTTCAAGAATATACTGCTGCAGCAAAATGAAAATTATTCACTAAAATATGTCATATTAAAAATACTAAGAATTTTATCAGATTTGTAACAGAAGTCAATGATCCAGAATGTCATAATATTAATAATGCACATTACATATAATCTCTATATATCCAGGATTAAAGTAAAATAAATGATACTGGACAGATATAATCTGTCTCTAGTAGATATATAATATAATGGGAATTGAGAACAGTGTGAATTTTTTTTTTTTTTGTTGCTGAAAACAGTAAAAAAAAAAAAAAAAAAAGTAGTACACTGATGTGATAATTAGGGGTACGTGATGTGGCACGATATTGTAAAGTATAATATTGTTCATGATATTCAAAAATGTTTGCGATATTATTGCGTACGATACGATACGGCACACGCCTAATAGACATTATGGGCCAGTTTCTAGACAGGGATTAAGTCCTGCATTTTGAATTAAGATTTCCCATTGAAAACAAAAAGAAAACTCAGGGTAAAACTCAGTTTTATAGTCTTAAGGCTAGGCTTAATCCCTGTATGGGAAAGTGACCCTATATCATCTGTTTATACTAAAGAAATGATAAATTCCTCAAAAATCGAATAGGAACTATCTAACTACTCTCTCTGTACTTCTCTGTAATAAGATGTAATCAGACGTAATGCTGGCCTGCCTTCCCTTTTCTACTTCAAGCATGAGCTCGCTTGACCAACTCCCATTTTGAGGTTCCTGGGGTCTTAACTATGACGCCGTCCACATTCTTGCTGGATGCGGACATCTAATTAACTATTCACAGCCCACAGAGGGTGGTGGATCCGCATGGCTTGCAGGAAAACCTGATCTGCAGTGAGTTAATGAATGCTGCAAGCCAGAGCAGCATCAGGTGTCTTTCTGGATCGTATGTCTCTCAGGTTTAATGCTGTTGGTTTCTTTTTTGTGCTGAATATATAAAAAAAAGTGTATTCATGTGATGAAGACAAGATAATGAACATGTACTCATCTGATGTTTATTATGTCATTGTGTTCCTCTTCTCTGTAGAATATGATGGCCCGTCCACGATGAGATACCAAAGCCAAGGCGCTGGATTCAGCTCCAAGTCACTAATGTACAACGGCACCAGCAGAGTAATAGTAAGTGCTGATTTATGCTGTTTATAATAGCAAATATATATATATATATATATATATATATATATATATGGAGTGCAAACATATTGGGACACCTGCTAATTTATGGATTCTTCTGAAAAATTAAAACTCAAGAGTATTAAAGAGTTTATCATGCTTTTGTTGGAGATTTTGCAGAATTGCTCTGAGAATTTGATTGCATTCAGAGACAATAAAATCACCCTAAATTCTCAACTCATCTTTTAACTCCAGAATTATTGGATTGAGTGCTTATCTAACCAATCTAACCAGACTAAATGATCATATACAGTGCAACAAACATAGGAATCTTTATTTTGGACTCTAGGTACTATTTAAAAAATAGACGCAACGCAACCTGAGTTAACCAATACTTAACCCCACTCCATTAGAGTTTAGATTCTCTGCCTGAGCCTAACTCGATGCCCTACCCAAACTCGGGCTGGATCTGGCTGAGATTTCCCACCACTTTCCTCGGGCAGCATCGGGTCAGGCTCAAGAAAATGAGGCCTATAATGATGCCTAAAATGAAGTGTTTATTCTTAAACATTTGTTAATTATATTACAGTAGATGAAAGTCATTGTAAATTATTGGTACCACTTTAAAATAAGACTACAATTATAAAGGGTTTATAAATGTTGGGTTAAATTGGGTTATTAATAGTTACTAATTAGGTTGTAAATGCCAAAAATCATTAATAATCAGTTATAACACATACATAGAAAGGGCAACAATGACCTGTTGTTTGTCAAATAGTGAACCCACAGCCATCTATATTGTTGCCCTTTCTAAGTATGTGTTATAACCGACTATTATTGATTTTTAAGACATTTACAACCTAATTAGTAACCATTAATAAAATAATAGTAAACCATTTAGTCTTATTTTAAAGTGGTACCTAAATTATATATATATATATATATATATATTGTTCTTGATCTATATTTGTTTAATGATTGTGCAGTGCATAGCCTTATTGCTGTTTTTTTGTTTTTGGATGTAGGCTATAAGCTTAATATAAAAAAATTGTTTGTTTAGAAAGTGTTTTATATTATAATTTTATGTTATAAGACCTGTTTATTAAAGGCAATTTTCTTTAATAATAGGTCTATGTTTCTTCAGTGTTGCAATGTTAATTAACATCATTCTGAACGGATTTCGCTCATTCAAGCCCAAAAAAATTGTTTCGTTTTAAAAGCTCAGTTTTAACACTCTATTTACTCAAAATGTCCAGTTTAAATCAGACTCTGGCCCATAATGACAGTTTATATGGTGAGTGGATGTTTTTGGATGTTTTTGGGTTTGATCTGAGCTCAACACACTGTCCATAACCCAGACTCCTACCCAAAGTCTTATTTTAGGTGTGGGCATTTGTTGTCTCTATGACAAAGGGTCTCAATGCCCCAACCGTGACACACTTTAACACTGCACCTCTGCCTCACGCCGGTGTAGTATTTGACATTCTCCTGCCACAGCCATGTTTAGAAAGTTTAGAAGGTGAAGTCCAGCACCAGTGGGCTTCAATCGAGCTCAGGGTTCATCTGGAACATTCCCAACTCATGACCTCATGAGTCAAACGCCCAAGAGGAGGCCTCAATAACTCCTGCTGCGATAGCAGAAAAACAGGGAGATGTGCCAGCACAGACTTAATCCAGGCTACAACAAAGACTGTGGTGAGAATTCAGTGTGATTTAATGGTTTAGCACTTGTTTGAGGTTTCTTAGTAAGGATTTTAAAGTACTAAATACAATTAATTCAAAAAATAAAAATCCAAATTCATGCAAAGTATAAGTATCACCTCTTGCTTAGTTGACAGATTTGCACATCTTTGCTGGATTTTCTCAGTCATCTGGAATTCAGGCTTTCAGTTAACAGCTGTGCTGAACTCATCAAGAGTTAATTACTTGAATTTCTTGCCTCTTAATAAAGTGTTTGAGAGCATCAGTTGTAAAGTAATGAAGAGGTAGAGTTACTGGTATACAGTGAATAGTCAGTCAATCTGAAATATTTCAAGAACTTTATTTCAAGAAATTAAACACATGTGCAGTTGAAAAGACCATCAGAAATGTCATGATGAAACTGGCTCTCATCAGGACCGCCCCAAGAAAAAAAGAGCGAGAGTTTCTTCTTTCCGTTATTGCACAGGATAAGTTCATCAGAGTTGATTTGGTTTGAGTATTTTTGTTTGTTAAACACTTTTTTTTAAGTTACTACAGGATTTCGTATGTGTTCCTTCATAGTCTGGATCACTTCAGTGTTAATTTACAATGTAGGAGAAAAAACAAAGCCATTAGTCATTTGTCAGCATAAATGATTTAGTCTTTTCACTAATTCTGCAAACAATAAAATATTTTCATTCCCATTTTTAGCTTAAATATTTTTAGTTGTCAAATATTCAGAGTAATACTTGGTTATAAACAGTGTTGTGTTGTGGAACATCAGCTAGCCTCTAGTGGCACTGTATAGTAGGAAGAGATCTAGTCAATGGTTGGGACAATAGGGCAATGGGGAAATAATTGGTTAAATAAATAAATACCTATTATATAATAAATAAATAAATAGGTAAATACCCCTGGCATAGAAGATGCTTCTGCTACTTTTAAGTTGTATATCTGGCTGCATTTTGCCTAAATTTCCTTCGGGATGAATAAAATATCTGTCTATCTGTCTGCCTATCTGTTTCTGTCTGTTTGTCTGTCTGTCTGACTATGGTTATGCATAGTTAAATTACAAGATATTTAGGAGAAAAAACACAAACCATAGCCTTAATATGACTGGTTGTGGTTTGCACTTATTGTTTGCACTATATAAGATCTAGAAAAGTTTTATTTCTATTTTATATTTTTCTTTTTCTTTGACATTTTCTTTAAAAAATTTTTTTAAAATCTCGTCTCGTCTCGTTCTTGTGAACCCAGTATCGTGTCTCGTCTCGTCTCGTGATATTAGTGTCTCGTCACACCCCTACTATTAACAGTTCTGTAGAACTGTTAGACAATTTCACAGACTGGGAATCAGCCTAGTTCAGGACTATACTTTCCTTTCAATAGTAAATCTCCATTCAAAATGCTGTGTATTTCAGGACTAGGCTCAATCCTTGGATTGAAATCTTCCCTAATATGTTTGTAAGTAAATGCAACATGTAATTTTAAAAGTGCATAAAAAATAAAAATAAAAAATGCCTAATCCTATTTTTTTTTTTGTCCTGTTCTTACCCAGAACCCCCGGTTGTCTCAGTATGCTGGAGGATTCAGCTCTCGCTCGGCCGTGGAGACGGGCACTCAGCGCAGCAGGATCAGCTACGGCGTCCCCATGCCAGCTGTGGTGGGCCATCCGTATGCTTGCTACGATGACCAGTACATTGGCGGCCATTACGCAGGCCAGGCTCACGCTTCCGACTCCAGAGCGGTCAGCCGGATTGAGCAGGACGTAGCATCACTAGGCCTTCAAACAGTACCGCTACAGTCCTCCCCTGTGCCCAGCTGGATGAACCAAGAGGGCATGGCCTCCACGGAACATCACACCTACTACGGCCCCAGCACTTTACCCAACGAGGCACCGATACGACGCACGCTTAGCGGTACGCTAGCTCGTGAGGGGATGAACAGAGGGTGGAGGGAGGCGGAGCTTGCTCATCAGTATTCTTACAAAGGCCCTGCTCACCGCACCATCACCCGCATGAACAACCGGCAGATGCAGCAGCAGAGGATGAACAACAGCACCATGCAGTGGCATCAGATGTCCAGCGGGGGCAGCACCATGATAGCCGGTGGGCACTACCAGACCGGCATGAGGAGGGCGGGGTCCATGCACAGCCTGAAGAGCGTGGGCCGAGGGGTGGACATACTCGATGCTGGAGTTGATGGAGCTACAGGCAGTGATATTCAAGGAGGGTGAGGGAATTAGCGCTAACTCGCTAACTGCTAACTGCTAGCTTTCCATGATAGCAGTGAATGCATGCAACCACGAATTGGTGTTATGCAAATTACAGCATTCTAATTGGTGCCTACCAGTTGTGTTACATGCTGTATTTAAATATCAATGACTAATCAGTTTAAAATAATAGTTTTAATCCCCCCAAAAAAATGGAAATATGATTAGTATAGTCATCATACACTGGCATGCCAAAAGTCATGGGACAGGAACTATATCCTATGAGTACTAAAGAACAGGATGGGGTCTGCATTAAATATGGATGTGATTTGTTGTGGCTCGTCATTTTAAATACACAGATTCCCTATGATGCATTAAGTAAACTTGTAAGGTCACTCTAAAGCATTTTCTTTTTCCATTTAATTTTCTGTAGATTTTACTAAAATGAAAAGTAAATTAAAATCTATTTTGTTCTTCTGAGCATAAAATTCAAGGTAGAATTACTGTACAGAGAAATTTATATAACAAAAAGAACATCAAATAAATTAACTTACAATTTAGGCATAATAACTAAAAACAATAACAAATAATAACATAATATATATATATATATATATAATACAAGATGTAGGCCTGATTTTTTTATTTAACAATGTATTGTCCAAGAAATAACAGTGATAAAAGATACTATTGTAATTATAAGACGCATCCTTCAGGGATGTACATCGTTATCAGAATTATATCGGTATTGGCCGATAATTGTTTTTTTTTTTTTTTCTTTTTTTTTTTTTTTCCTTATCTGCATTGTATTTTTTATGCTGGAAAAGGACCAAGTGACACTGCACAACTACAATTATCCAACACTGGCCATGTTATTTTAAAATGTATTGATTTAATCTAATTTTTATTTATTTTTATTAGTTTTGAAGTTTGAAGGCTATCTATTCTCTCTGTAAGCTATAAATGTGTATATTGGCATTCATTGGCAGATATGTATGTGTAATATTAGAAATCGGCATTGGCCCAGAATTTCGATATTGTCACTATGATTGGGAGATTGCAGGTTTGAATCCTGTTCATGCAGCTTGCCATCAGCTACCAGAGCACTGAGATGGCGCTCTTTCCCCTCATCACTCCTAGGGTGATACCGATCAGCACAAGGCTGCGTCTGTGAGCTGATTTATCAGAATAAAGTCACTGCACTTTCCTCTGAGTGCGCTGTGATGCTACACGATATATCGAAATATTAATATTTGGCCTTACTTCGACTACTCAGACCTGTGTAGCTTCACTGGTGATTTAGGGATTTTAGAATCAACATTTAATTAATGGATTATTCCTACAGTATACAGTAAATGTAGAACAATTGGTGGAATTTCCCTTTTAGCAGGCAATTGGCACACTGTCAAACAACAGTGGCAAACAATAGACAGCCTGTCCTGTGATGTTACCATGTATTCAACCCTAACTTTGTTCTTTCTGTTCCTATTTTTCTGGCCTTTGAACAGATTTCATAGCCTGGACATGCCAGCTGCAGTCAGCTATCTCAGCTCCTCAGACGTTTCTATGCAGATGTTGGGAGCAGCGTATGTCCAGCACCAGTGTTACCACAGCAGCGACGCCAAGGACCTGGTAAACACCAAGTTTTATAGTACAATTTTTTAGATCCTGCCGACAATTTGATCATTAACCAACAGAAAAATATCATACATACAATACATACTTTGTTATGTGTTGTTTTTTATCCCAAGCCCAAAGTTTTTGAACTTTTACTTTTTGTCTTCTAAAGGAAGGAAACTCAAATCAAAGGAAATAATTTGATATAAAAGAGCTTTTGTTAATCAGTAGACTCAGTAAACCTGGTGAATGGAATGTTTTCCCAGTGTCCCTAATGATAATCCGCAGGGCCTGGGGAGAAGAATATTCCGCTTGAGAGCACATGCTGACAAAAACAGAGCAAAACCTTTCATTTAAGCTGCAGATGTTTGAATGGGTTGCCATGTATAACTGAACTCCACGCCAGCGTTCTTTATATTAATAGATAATAGGTTTGTGAATCGAAATTGAAAGGAATATAAGGCTCAATCCCATTTCACCCTTGGCCCTAACACTTACCCCTACCCTTTGATTTCAAGTGTAACCCTTCCCCTTGGAACAGAGTTATAATAGAAAGGGGGAGGGGGGTGAAATTCTGCCCCTAAGAATAAGGAAACACTTCAAGTTCTGTAGCCTAGCTGCTGCTGTTGGTTACTAGTTAATTTTAGGGCATATTTTATTGTATGTCTTCAGAAAGGAGGGAGGTGGTGCAGAAATCAATTATTATTTTCAATTTCTTTATTCTTTTGTGATGGGGAACTGAAATTAGGTTTTATTAGCTTTTATTTTATTTTATATTTCTGTTCCACCTTAAGTGCTGCAGGCTCTGCTCTCTGTTGCACCACTTAAGGTGGAACGGGAAAGTTAGCTAGCTAGGTAGCTACTGAGACATTTTCTCAGAGGATGTCTGAGAAAAAACACGCACATGGTTGTTCTGGAGAGGAATAAAATCACAGAGGACCCCCATAAAAGAGAAAATTAACTTAGGATCCCCTGAGAAACTAATCCCGTCCAGATAGGGCTTTAGTGTCGGTCTCTAAACATCTGTGTTTCTTCTGAATCCTGAATAGGTTCGAACCCTGAAGGGCATCCCTGCACTGGTGCAGCTCTTCAGCAGTGAGAACCAGGAGGTGCAGCGCTACGCCACCGGCGCCACTCGCAACCTCATCTACGAGAACATGGACAACAAGACTGCACTTATAGAAGCCGGAGGCATCAGCAAACTGGTCAGTGCACTGAAGGAGCCGGACGATGAGCTCCGCAAGAACATCACAGGTATGTGGAGCAGGAGGATCTCACAGAAGGCATTACCACCTACACATGCATATCCCACATGTGAGTGCAGTGTTCTTAAGCTTCTATGGAACATGACATAAGTCATGGGACATGATACTAGTCTCACTTTCAATTATATTTAGCAGGTCAGTGTATAATAGTGAACAGATAGCTGTGCCCAGGTGAACTCCCAGCCATATAACTTCAACCTTTGAAACTAGGGTTTGGTTTAGGGTTTAGGGTTGGGTCAACACAGTCAACACAAGCAAGCAATACAGGGCTAGAATAGAAACGTTAGCGGAACTATCTGAGCCTCATCATTTGTTTGTATACCAAAAGTCTGTCTGCTTTTCTCCGCATAAAATTCACTCACATGTGACCGGAGTAGCACTGCTGAGGTAATATTATGATTGAAAAAGCATTGCTGTAGTAAATGTATGACTAAAATTGCACTGCTGAGGTAAATTCACAATTTAAAATTGGACTGCTAAGGTAAATTTATTTTTAGAATATCACTGCTGAAGTAAATTTAATAAGAAATTTACATAAGCAGTGCATTTTAGTCATATAACACTTCAACTGTCGTAAATACACAATTAAAATTGCACTGCTGTGGTAAATGCATGATTCTAATAGCACTGCTGAGGTAAATCCATGTTTTGAATATCACTGCTGAGGAAAATGTAGGACTAAAATTGCACTGCTTATGTAAATTTATCATACAACACCTCAGCTGAGGTAAATTTACAATTAAAATAGCACTGTGACTAAGATTGCCTGTTGAGCTAAATTCATGATTCTAATTGCATTGGTGAGGTAAATAAATTATAGGAATTGCAGTACTGAGGTGAATTTATGACTACAATATCAGTACTAAGGGAAATGTGTAATTAAAAAGAGCACTGCTGAGGTAAATGTATGAATAAAATAGCACTGCTGAGGGAAATCTATAATTTGAAGAGCACTGCTGAGGAAAATGTATAATTCTAATAACACTGCTAAAGATAAATATGTACTTTGTGTATAAGATTTGTTTGTTTGTCTGCCTGCTACAATATTAAAAAGGTTAAGAGCTCAATAATTACTTAATTACTTAATTATTTTTTTTGTAGTTCTGTAACTGTGTTTTTCTATTAATACATATTAAAAAGAATTAAAACCTGTGGAAAAAACTGTTTGGTATTTGGTAATCTGCCTTCAGCCAAACATTTTGGTGGTTAATGATTATTTAAGTAGCTGTTTTTAGAAAGTAAAAGGCGCTTGGTCTGGTAACTTAATCGAAGTACAGTGCGTGAGTCTTGGTGACGTGAGCGGAGCTGGCAGCTAGGGCAGGTGAAGTTGAAGTAAATAGAGCGAGGAGTGTATCCTGAGACACAGAGAGAGAGAGAGTGAGACAGAGCGAGGGAGAAATTGAGTGGTCAGACTTTGCTGGACTCACTCCAGCTTTTGAAATCCTGCGAGACCACAGCCATTACCCTCCCAGAGGACTCCTTTGTGCTTTAGGACTCTCCTACACCCACCCCACCCTGAGCTGCCCCCTCCGCACACACATGCACACAACAGTCCTTGACATTCTTTGGAGCTCACCCCGCGGTTGCCCAGTCTCTTAGTGATATTTTATGGCCCGCCTTCAAATATAGTCAATGGGAGAAACCCCCCATAATAGTGTGGCCCCCCTACAGTCCATACTTTAGACCTGGACACTTCAAAAAGAGCAGCATAGTGGGCTTTAATGATTAATGACTCTTTCTCTTTTCTTGTTCTTTTTTCTCTGTTTCTGTCTGTAGGCATTCTGTGGAATCTGTCGTCTAAGGACAGTTTGAAGGAGCGATTGGCGAGGGAGAGTTTAGTGGAGCTGAATGAGAGAGTTCTGGTTCCTCTGTCTGGAGGAGGAAATTCTGGAGTTATCCAGCAGAGCCCGTCAGAGGCCGACATATTCTACAACACCACAGGCTGTCTCAGGTACAGTCCCACTTTTTATTAATGCCAAGAAATAGACATTTATATACAGTCATTATCGTCATCAGGTTGAAATGTTGGTAATTTGTAAGAAAGATAAAGAACGTTTAACTGGAACACTGTATAGCTAAAACTGCACTGCTGAGGTAAATTCATGATTAGAGTAGCACTGCTAAGGTTAAAGTATATCTAAAACTGCAGTGCTGAGGTCAATTCTTGATTACAGTAGCACTGCTGAGGGAAATTCCTGATTAGAGTAGGACTGCTGAGGTAAATGTATAGCTAAAACTGCACTGCTGAGGTAAATTCTTGATTAGAGGAGCACTGCTGAGGTAAATGTATAGCTGAAACTGCACTGCTGAAGTAAATTCATGATTAGAGTAGCACTGCTGAGATAAATGTATAGCTAAAACTGCACCGCTAAGGTAAATTTATGACTAGAGTAGCATTGCTGAGGTAAATTCCTGATTTAGAGGAGCACTGTTGAGGTAAATTCATTATTAGAGTAGCACTGCTGAGGTAAATGTATAGCTAAAACTACACCACTGAGGTAAATTCATTATTAGAGTAGCACTACTGAGTTAAAAGTATAATCAGAAATTTACTTCAGCAGTGCAATTTAAGCTATACATTTACCTCAGCAGTGCTACTCTAATCAGGACTTTACCTCAGCAGTGTAATTTTAGGTAGAGTAGCACTGATGAGGTTAATATGTAGCTAAAATTGCACTGTTGTTGTAGCTTAGATGAGGAAACGTATTGGTAATGCATATCAACGATAATGTATATCGCAATATTGATATGTATTTTTTCCCACCCCTATTCTTTGCACAAATGTTGCCCATATCAGTTTAAAGCTTTTAGCAATTACTGTTTCTGCAACAGAAGAGCTGATTACTAATAATACTAATAATGTCCTTTTTCTTGCCCTTTTTATAATAAATATTGAATTTGTTTCACATATTTGACTGAAAGAGCTCAGCCACTGCTGCACTTTGCATTTAGCCAAACTGTTTACTGTGAACAGGGCTTATGAGGTTCACACACCGAGAGAAATCCACCTTTATCTCATCCGTTAACTCCTGTTTCACCTCCCTCCCCCTGCAGAAACCTGAGCTCAGTGAATGGAAGGACCCGGCAGCAGATGAGGGAGACTCGAGGGCTCGTAGACTCCCTGGTGGGGTACATCCAGAACTCTCTAGAGGAGGGAAAATCTGAAGACAAGGTCAGCCCTGAGAAACTAAATGCTTAACCCAAGTGACCGAGTTTATGTGCTTTTTCAGATCCTGAAACTTGAGTCTCTAAATACAAAAAGCCATTATTAATAGATATACAACTATAAAAGTATTATATTGAACATGAAAAGGATATTTGTTTGGGATGTGCTGATCTGATATTCCATGTGTTACACTATAAGGTGTCAAGTAATAAAGTACAAATACTTTGTCACCTTACTTTTAAAATCTATACTTTGGTGGAGTAATACTTTTTACACTTTTAACACAATTATCTGAATTTTCTGCTTCTCACATTTGAGAAAAAATAGCCTTGTTACTCCTATTTCATTTCAGCTTGTTTTCATTCCGGCTTCTTATCATCCAAAAAAAAAAGCCCTATCCTGATACAAATCTCTCCATCCAGAGTGATTGATAGCTCTGATTGGTGATTGGATGTAGAGAAGTATAAACATATACCATTCCGACACCCAATTGGTTTATCCTGTGATCCATCACACCTGCACACGACCCCCCTTCACCCCATCCCCCCCACTCCAGCAAGAACATAGCAGACGTATGTAGCCTAGTATGAAGATGATCCGTGCAGAGGCTTCTTAACTTTAATATATTTACATTCTACTAAAATACATTTATTTTCAATGGCCATATATGCAGCTGAAACACTAGGGAGCCTAGTGCGTCCCAAATTATATTATCAACATTAACATTTTAGTAATACAACATTATAATCATTATGGCTTTTAGAAAAATGGGTTTTGGGGAGGGGGGGTAGTGCACTATAAGATGTTGGGGAAAAATATATATAATAAGCAATATATAAAATACATAGGCCGAAACTAGGAAAAGCGATCATATCCGGCTGATATCGAAATCAGACATCAATAAGTAGTACTCTGCCACATCTAATGTCTGTTTCATGGTAACCATGGAAACTAACTTACCCTTTCTCTTTAATCCAGGGTGTAGAGAACTGTGTGTGTGTTCTGAGGAACCTGTCCTTCCAGCTGTACACTGAGATCCCCCCGTCAGTGCAGCTACGCTTGGAGGGTCCGACCCGAGCTCAGGACAGCCACCGCAGAGACGCCATCGGCTGCTTCACTCCACAGGGGAAAAAGACCAAAGATGTAAGTGTGTGATGTCCACAATAACTATTTATCTGTCTGTCTTTCTGTCTCACTGCCTAACTATACATCTCTGGGAAAAAAAATACAAATTGAAAACCTCTGGAATATAATCAAGAGGAAGATGGATGATCACAAACCATCAAACCAAACTGAACTGCTTGAATTTTTGCACCAGTAGTGGCAAAAAAGTTATCCAAAAGCAGTGTGTAAGACTGGTGGAGGAGAACATGCCAAGATGTATGAAAACTGTGATTAAAAACCAGGGTTATTCCACCAAATATTGATTTCTGAACTCTTAAAACTTAATGAATATTAACTTGTTTTCTTTGCATTATTTGAGATCTGAAAGCTCTGCATCTTTTTTTTTATTTCAGCCATTTCTCATTTTCTGCAAATAAATGCTCTAAAAGACGATGTTTTTATATGGAATTTGTGAGAAATGTTTGTAGTGTATATAATAAAACAACAATGTTCATTTTACTCAAGCATATACCTATAAATAGCAAAATCAGTGAAACTGATTCAGAAACTGAAGTGGTTTCTTAATTTTTTTCCAGAGCTGTATATATTAAGACCATTGCTCCCTCAGCTTTTATGCTACAATTATAAATAATTTATGTTTTATGGCAGCAATGATTTTAAACCACATAGGCTTTCTTCCAATTTTAATGCATTCATATCTGGGAAAAGTAGTTAAATTAAGATTATTTCTGTATTCTCGTGCTGATTGGTTGTGCTGGTTTGTGCCCCCCAGCAGAGGAACCAGGAGCTGTCTACGTTCACAGAGGTGGCGCGAGTGCCCAAGGGGGCGGAGTGGCTGTGGCACCCACAGATCGTGGGGATCTACAACCGCATCCTGCAGAGCTGTGATACGAACACCGCCACCCGCGAGGCTGCGGCCGGGGCTCTGCAGAACATAACAGCGGGAGAGAGCCGGGTGAGACGTCTCCAGCACACAAAGCCGGGCTTGTTTTCAGACAGAAAAATGTGCACCGCTATTAGCACAGGGAAGCAGACAGGCTTATCTCCATTGTTTGCAGGTTCTGTTCCTGTTTGCTGTTTGCTTTAATAATGACAGATCAAGTTCATTTCAGTCTGGTAGACATGCTACAACAAAAAAAAGTTTAAAGCTGTTTATCAAACACTATAACTTAGGGCTAGGCAATATTGCTAAATGGTGATATACAATATATATCTTGATATTGTCTTATCCCATAACAAAATAACAAAAAGGCACTTCTGAGACAAAACTACATGTTTGTGATTTTATACAGGCACATTTACACCATTTAGTGTCATATACTGTATATTAAAGTAGCTTAGTACAGTACAGGCCAAAAGTTTGGATACACCTTCTCTTTTTCAATGTGTTTTCTTTTATTTTCATGACTATTTACATTGTAGATTCTCACTGAAGCATCAAAACTATGAATGAACACATGTGGAGTTTTATGTACTTAACAAAAAAAGGTGAAATAACTGAAAACATGTTTTATATTCTAGTTTCTTCAAAATAGCCCCCCTTTGCTCTGATTACTGCTATGTACACTCTTGGCATCATTCTCTCAATGAGCTTCAAGAGGTGGTCACCTGAAATGGTGACTGTTTTCCAACAGTCTTGAAGGAAGGAGTTCCCAGAGGTGTTTATTAGCACTTGTTGCTCCTTTGCCTTCTTCACTCTGTGCTCCAGCTCACCCCAAACCATCTGGATTGGGTTCAGGTCCGGTGACTGTGGAGGTTCAGCTCATTTTTTGTTAAGTACATAAAACTCCACATGTGTTCATTCATAGTCTTGATGCTTCAGTGAGAATCTACAATGTAAATAGTCATGAGTATTTTGGTTTGTTTAACGCTTTGTTTTAATTGTATTACATATTTCCTTATGCATTCTTTCATAGTCTGAATTACTTCACTATTTATTTATAATGTAAGAAAAAAATAAAAACATTAAATGGGGAAATGAAAGGTGTGTCCAAACTTTTGACTGCTATTGTATTGCAGAAACAAATCTGCATGCATCGCCTGAACTCTGCAGAAACAGTTCATTTCCTGTTTGTAATGGAAATTCCGAGTGCTGTTTTTAACACATTCCCAGGCCTAAATTATGGTAACTCCAGCCCTGCAAGTGGGAAATGGGAGTGTTCCCCTCGCTGCCACAAAAAAATCGCATTTCAGAGACATTTTACAGATCACACGTTCACCACACTTCACTTTCCCTCTTATCTCAGCGGCGTCTTTCCCGTCTCGGTCCCCCGTTCACATTCTTCTCCTCCGTATCTCTGCATCTGCTTCTTTTCTCCCATGACCTTGCTTTAGTCTGCCCTCATGTGACTCACCTCTTTCTCCTCTTATCTCTCCCTCTCTCTCTCTCTCTTTCAGTGGGCGTCGGTATTGAGCCGTGTCGCTTTGGAGCAGGAGCGAATGCTGCCCGTTGTTCTAGACCACCTGCGGACCCCCACCGACGCCGAGCTGCGCTCTCTCACCGGCCTGCTGAGGAACCTGTCCCGACACACCAAGAACAAGGCCGATATGGGTCAGTGCCAGAACAATCACTGAAACCATTGAAATATTAAAATAAAAAAGAAACAAATCAGAGTATATGTAAACAGCAATGCTCAATGGTTGGAGTGGCGCAGTGGATAACACCATGCCATTGAGCTACCACGTCATGTGGGAGACTGGGGTTCAATTCCCAATCTGGGTGACCAATTATAGTCCATGGGCAAGACTCCTAATACTACATTTTACCTCCTCTATAATAGAAATAACCTTGACCAAGTCGCTCTGGATAGAAGCGTTAGAAGCTAAATGCCATAAATGTACAGTAGTTGAACAATGAAACTGAAACAGCTGTCATTTTAGTGTGGGAGGTTTCATGGCTAAATTGGAGCAGCCTGGTGGCCAATCTTCATTAATTGCACATTGCACCAGTAAGAGCAGAGTGTGAAGGTTCAATTAGCAGGGTAAGAGCACAGTTCTGCTCTAAATATTGCAATGCACACAACATTATGGGTAACATACCAGAGTTAGAAAAAAAGGACAAATTGTTGATGCACGTCTTGCTGGCACATCTGTGACCAAGACAGCAAGTCTTTGTGATGCATCAAGAGCCACGGTATCCAGGGTAATGTGAGCAAACCACCAAGAAGGACCAACCACATCCAACAGGATTAACTGTGGACGCTGTAAGAGGAAGCTATCTGAAAGGGATGTTCGGGTGCTAACCCGGATTGTATCCAAAAAACATAAAACCACGGCTGATCAAATCACGGCAGAATTCAATGTGCACCTCAACTCTCCTGTTTCCACCAGAACTGTCCGTCACCACAATAAATTATTGTGCACTAAAACCAGGTGTTTCAGTTTTGTATTATCCAACCCCTGTATATTTAAAATGTAAAATAAATACATACAAATATTTATGGTTAGTTGAGTCACATTTAAAGCTGTTGGCTGCCAATAGTGTGGTTTACCGTATTTTTCGGGCTATAAGGCCCACTTAAAATACTTATTTTTTCCCAAAAATCGTCATTGCGCCTTATAATGCAGTGCGCCTTGTGTATGGATTTTGCTTGTGTTTACTGACCTCGATTTTTATGTGGTACACGGCGCTCTGTTGTGCAGAATTCCTCACCCACGCCAGAAAAAGATCCCCCTCTTGGGCTAGCGCGCGGTTACCTTTGACTGCCGTACTGCCTCTCGGCTGTGGCTAGTTTCCACTGTAGCTCCGTGGCCAGAACAAGGTGCCGGTAAACTTTCCTTTCCACCCGTTCTGGGGTAATAGCACAAACTGTTTCTTTTTAGCGCCCACTTCTAAGTAAAGTTAACCTCTTAACACGCGCTGGCCCACCGGCGGGCCAGAAATATTTAATATTTCATAACTGGCTGTGTTTCTGAATAGTTATGAACAGTTACAGGTTCAATATAGACATCCAATATACCATTTTAAAGCTTAGAATCTCTGCTTTTGAGCTATTTAGCCTATTTAGCGGAATATCCTTTCAGAAAATAAACATTTAGGGCGAAATATGCCCGAAACTCTCATATTTGCGTTTATCGTTCGTCCATATTTCATCGAATGCGGTCATGTCATACACCATTCGAACCGTCTGGCTCTCCGGATTCCAGAACTGTGCTTTTACTGTAGGATGTATGTTTCATGAATTAGAGCTGCGTCAGAGCGCATGTTTCCAGTAATAAAAGGCTCTCCTTTTGTCCTGGGGTAACCTCCGGTCACTGCCGCCACCCCCCGAACACACACCCGCGCTCAGCCACAGGTCCTACCTTCAAAACGCGTCCAGACTAAAGAGAATCCATCAATCCAGTCTCCTGTAATCCACAGTTATATCCAAACAGCGCTGGAAATCACTTCATCCAGAAATGAAACTTATCCAATCTTTATCTCTGTTTTAAAACCGTTTATTCAACGAATTCGGCACAACACGCTATTATAGTCAGAAGCCTCGCGGAGTAATGCGGTACTTGCTGTGCTTCAACATAATATTATGGTCTGTCAGAGCGTTGCGGCTACCGTTGTCAGGAGCGTCGCGGATATTGTGAAGGATTTATTGCTCAGAGTTATTGTTACTGATATAAATAAAGTTTCATTTAGTGCGCCTTATAATCCAGTGTGCCTTGTGTATGGACTAACACTAAAAATAGACCGTTCACTCATCGTGCGCCTTATAATACGGTGCGGTCCGAAAAATACGGTAATTGTGTTTAAAAAAAAAAAAAAAAAAAAAAAAAAGTTATACAATTGTGCTCCTGGAATACATTTTAATTATTTTGTTGCTTTGTTACTAGTGAATGTGAAACAAAGCAGCAAAACATTTGTCCGAAGGTCGAGTACACATACAAATGCCCTTTTTTTTGTAGGTTTTCATTCGTTTTGCTTTTTTTTTTAAACCATTGATTAACTTAAATAGCCTAAATGACAAAACTGTAGTTACATAATATATATGAGGTACAATTTCACTGTTTAATATATATATATACATATATATTAAACAGTGAAATTGTACCAGTGCATAAACCAGCGTATGCATGGCTGCCCTGTAGATCTATGCACAAGAGCACATTTTCACCATCACTGTAAAATCACAGCCTTCATTTGGCTCACCACTGAAGTCACGCTCTTTCCGGCACTGTAAATCTCTCAGGGTTCAGTGTGTTTAACAGAACTGGCTTTGTGCTCACAGTGAAAAGCCCAGTTTGGCCTGTAATCTCTTGCTGTCTGTGTTCAGCCTTTTAAAAGGACAGTTTAACCCCTCCTGTTGTGACTGGACTATAATAATGTTAAAAAATTAACTTTCTCTGATTTTGTTTGAGTAAAATGAACATTGTTGTTTTATTCTACAAACTACAGACAACATTTCTCCCAAATCCCAAATAAAAATATTGTCATTTAGTGCATTTATTTGCAGAAAATGAGAAAAGGCTGAAATAACAAAAAAGATGCAGAGCTTTCAGACCTCAAATAATGCAAAGAAAACAAATTCATATTCATAAAGTTTTAAGAGTTCAGAAATCAATATTTGGTGGAATAACCCTGGTTTTTAATCACAGTTTTCATGCATCTTGGCATCATGTTCTCCTCCACCAGTCTTACACACTGCTTTTGGATAACTTTATGCCTTTACTCCTGGTGCAAAAATTCAAGCAGTTCAGTTTGGTTTGATGGCTTGTGATCATCCATCTTCCTCTTGATTATATTCCAGAGGTTTTCAATTTGGTAAAATTAAAGAAACTCATCATTTAAAGTGGTCTTTAATTTTTTTTCAGAGCTGTATATTTTCTACTAATTGTTAAAATGGATCTAGTTCTTGTGAACATTACACTTTGCTATTTATGGCCTTTGGGCCTCATTGACTTGAGCTCATACAAGTCGTTTTTCGAGTTAAAAGAATGATTATTCTTTTGATGCATCACTTTTTTATACACTTATTATAGGGTTGCCAATTAATTTCTTATAAGCAGTCATTTTGGGCTGTGGCATAGAAAATGGTAACACTTTATAATAAGTTTCATTAATAAACCATTAACTAATGATTAATAACTTAACTTAATTATTATTTTTTACATTTTAAGAAACTAAAAAGTTGCTATCTCATTTGTAAATACTAATGAATGCATTGGCCATATAAACTGCAATGCATATGATAAACATTTGCCTAGTTTAAAATTCGCATTTACTAGTTTTATTTATTTAACATTTATTAATGTTCAAATTCTGATGAGCTAATGATTTGCTAACATTTTTAATATAAATATCCATGCTAATAAATCAGTGTCATGTGTGAGCATTTGTTAATATTCAAATTCTGATGAACAACTGCTTTGTTCACATCTACTGATCATTAGTTAAAAATACATTAATGAAAGTTATTATAAATTGTTACGGAGAAAATTTCTATATTGGTCAGATTAAACAAAGAAAACAACAATAGCTTTTGATCTGGATTTTGTTTGGGTGTTCTAGAGTGAGTGTATTACAAAGGCTCCTACTTAAACAGCTTGCCAGAGGTTTGCTTTCTTTCCTCCCAACTCAAAACCAGATGCTGGAATTTTTATTGCATAAGCAAAGGAGTATCATACTAACTGAAGTCATCTTTGGAATCTGTTCATTCAGATTGTTTCCATTTCAATTCCCACCCTCGTTCTTCCTCGTTCTTACTAAAATCAGTTTGTATACATAGTGGACTCTTTTCAGCCTGTTTTATTCTCTTTGGTGCAGTTTATCAGGCAGGGCTACATGGTGTTTTGAATTGATATTGTCTATTAAAAGGATGACTTGGCCGACGACTAGGCTTAATCCCTGTGGAATACGTTTTTCAGACAGGGTTTAAGCCTAGTCATACACTGTATTTTCCTTTTAATTGAAAAAAAAAACATTTAAGACACTGTGTTTTCTGGGACATTCCAGGATTTTGGTACATTTCACGGTCTCATGGTTTCATGGTCACTTCTGAAAATGTGATCTTCAATTTGATCATTTTTATTCATATATTTATTAAATACAGGTAATAGACTATCAAAAAGTTTGATTCGTCAAGCTCAGGTATCAAAGCAGTTTTTTAAAATTAGATTATACAATATATTTGGTAACTTATAGTAACAGGGTTGAGAGTAACAGGGTTGCAAATCTAGGCTAAGTTGTGGTTTACCCCAGGAACAGACGCTAACTGTAAAATTTAGCTATGTATACAAGATCAAGGACAAGCATGGTTATATAAGTATATAAAGTAAATTTTGACTCTACTCATTATTAGTCTTACAATATGAGTAACAGTGTTGCGTTCACTGAGTGACACACACAACTTGGACAAACATATTTGGAAAAAAAAACTTGAAAATTGTTAGAGCACTTACTCTTGGTCTTGCCATGTGGGCAGAAAATGTCCTTGTGATGTCACTTCCTTTGTGCCAGTAGACAAATATTTTGAACTCTTTCTCTGCAGGTAAAATTCCTTACGGTAACAGGGTTGCGCACATGTTGTGGGACACAACTTAATAGTATAAAAACTGTAACATGCAAAACAATGTAGACCAAAGAAGTTGTTTTCATAAGTAAAGGAGATGCATATCAACAATATACAAGAGGAGGTAATTTATTTAGAGCTTATTTTAATTGTTAAATTTGCCAAAGGAGTTGGTCACCCAATGTGTGGGACAAGAGAAAACGGCCATTTTTTGAGGTGGTCCAAAGGTATTCGGTCTTTTGTATAATATCTAAGGAGCTTATTTTTCCACCATATTTTACAGTTTGTCTTATAACAAGAACATTATTCACAAAAATAGTCATTTAGATATTTTGGATATGTACATTTGAAATGTAAGTGGTGGGACAGGAAATGTACCAAAATCCTGGAATGTCCCTTATACTATCATCATTCTCACTTCTACTACTCACTACCAAACGTCTCCACCCTCCTCTCACTCGCTTCCATCTGTTAAACCCACTTCCTCATTCATTCCTACCTCCCTCATTCTTACTATTGACCTCATGGCTGTCCTGTTTTTGTTTCATTGTTTTTCCACCCTGTAGCTACCAAAGTGGTCAATATCCTGGTGACCAAGTTGCCTAGCGACGGGCTTCAAAAGGAGCCGCCCAGTGACGTGGTGGTCAACGTCTGCGGTGTTCTCAACAACCTGGTGATTGCGAGCTCCATGGCTGCGAGAGATATCGCCTTCTTTGACGGACTGCCCAAGCTGGTGGGCATCAAGACCTCCCATGACAGCAGGTACATTAACCCTTACAACCCTACGGACGGATTTTACATCCAAAATCTCACCTTGTGTTCTCAGCTTAATTACTCAGGAATCCGTTCACACATAAACATAATCCATATATGGTTAGAAAGGGCGGAGCTTACTCTTTCTAAAAATAGTGATCACATCCCAGTGCGATAAAGCTAAATCTACAAGAAACCCATTGAGAAAAACACCTAAAAAAGTGAGAACTCCTTCCCCAACCAATATTTAATATTACATATTTACCTTTAGTGCTTCAAACATATTGTGGCGTGGAAGAGGAAGGAATACCCGTGAGACTCATGATGAACGCTCATAAGCTCTTTTATTACACAGGCTTGCCACTCACTTACAGTCTTTAACAAGACTAGGAGAGCTAAAACCATCAACCTCAGAACTCAAATAGCCCAAAGGCCACCAACCCAGCTGTGTGTCTCCCAGATGGCAGATCCAGAGTGGTGCCCACCCTCTCTGCATAACCCCTCCCAAGGGAGATGCCCCACCCCTGTCATCCTTGCACACAGGAGAACAGAAACATGCCTGCAGGCAGCCACACACACAACCCAGAGCCGCCACATAGCCCCCCTCCCAAGGGTCAGCCGTCCCGGCGACCCCACCAACCCAACACAAACCCCGTGTACAACAGAACATTTTTTTTTTTTTTTTTTTACAATCAGTCGCAAACAAAGTCATTAAGGCGGGCGGGCGGCCTCCGTGCCCGCGGCAGCCTGGAGGGGTTTCAAAACGAAACTCCTGGAGTCTAGATAACCAGCGCGCGAGTTGGCCCTCGGGCTCACGGAAATGCATGAGCCACTGTAGCGAGGCGTGGTCGGTGCGCAGCAGAAAGGGCACCCCATACACGTACGCTCGGAAATGTTTAAGGCTTTCGACCACTGCGAGTAGTTCCCGGCGCGTTACGCAATAGTTGCGCTCCGCCTTGTCCAGGCTCGGCGCTCGGAGCTGTCCTGAACCTGCGACAGGACTGCTCCGAGGCCATGGTCGCTCGCATCAGTATCCACAATGAAACTCTCAGACACCTTCGGATACGCTAGAATCGGAGCATCGCACAGGCAGCTTTTTAGCTCCTCGAATGCCCGCTCCGCCTCGTCAGACCAGCGGAATTTCACACTAGGCTTAGTCAGAGCATGAAGCGGCGCTGCCACGTCCGCGAACCCCCTAATAAACCGCCTGTAATACGAGGCGAGCCCCACGAAGCTGCGAACCATTTTTGCGTCTCGCGGTGTGGGCCAGTCACGGACCGCCTCCGTCTTTTTGGGATCGGTTTCCACGCCAGCACCGCTCACTACGTGGCCCAGGAAGCTCACGCACTGCCTTAGCAGATTACACTTTGCCGGATTGAGCTTCAGGTTAGCCGCCTGAATCGCGCCGAGCACCATTTCAAGGTGAGATAGTGCGGAGTCGAAGTCGGTTCCGTGCGCCAAGACATCATCCAAATAAATGACGCAGCACGACCGCGGAACCCCGCATAAAACACGCTCCATAAGACGCTCAAAAGTAGCCGGCGAGTTACACAATCCGAACGGAAGCACCGTGAAATGCCATAGGGCTGAACCGAGCGAGAAAGCGGTTTTCTCCCTATCCCCCGCCGCGAGGGGCACCTGCCAATATCCGCTCCTCAGGTCTAACGAGCTGAACCAGGCTGAGCCAGACAGCTGGTCCAGCGTATCGTCGATCCTGGGGAGCGGGTAGGAGTCAAGCTTCGTGACAGCGTTAAGCCGCCGATAATCCACGCAAAAGCGCCAATTTCCATCCTTCTATTTCGCAAGGACCACCGGGGCCGACCACGGGCTGCTCGAAGGCTCAATAATGCCCGTACTCGCCATCTCGCGGACTAACTGCTCCGCCGCTACGCGCTTTGCTAACGCCAGACGGTGCGGCCTCAGCCTGATGGGCTGGGCATCACCCGTGTTTATCGAATGAACCGCAAGGCTAGTTTTAGTACACTCGCGCTCAGACACAGCGAGTGTCATCCTCGCACACAGGAGAACAGAAACATGCCTGCAGGCAGCCACACACACAACCCAGAGCCGCCACAATATTTATATGATGTTTCAAACCAAATAATATCAGTAAATGACCCAAAAGTGTGAAACTACCTGCTTTACTCAAACTAAAGCTAGGTATGGTGTGCGCACTACTTTATATAGTTTTATATATTTTACTTGCACATTTTACTAAGTAGTTATTTTGCATTAAACATTTATTTATTTAGACTAAAAAAACTTTACATTTTGTATATGGTTTTCTTTGTGTATCCTGATTAAAATACTGAAAGGCATGGGCTGCTCTGAGTGTCAGGTTTTTAGTATCTACATGTATCCTAGAGGTGTGATGATTGATTATCAAGAAGAACAAATCCGCCTGATGCTCTCTCTGTATTTTATCAAAGAAATAATTAATAAACCATGTAATTAACTATCATTAATATTCTTATGATTTAAACTCATATACACACTTTTTGATACACCATTTTTGAAAAGATATCTTAGGTGTGAATATTTAAAGTCTATATATAAAATAAAGAAAAAAAAATGACCAAAACATGATCAGTTCTGAAAAAATAAAACAATTTTGCTTCATTTTACATTTTAAATGATTATATTATTGAGCAGCTGTATGTCTTCTGGAGTAAAAGAGAACAGGGCATGTGACTGTCTGATATAATTACTGTGTTATAAGACCTGAAGAACTGTCAAAAACGAAGAAAAAAACACACCAAACCAGCCTAGAGTTCAAAGGGTTAAGCGAAGAGTTACACTACACTACTTTTAGCCTGATTTTAACCCAATTTTTGTTCCAGTTTTGGTCTGTTTTGGCTGGTTCTAGTCTGCAGATTTTGGTGCAGTTGGAGTAATGATAATTTGGTGCAGTCGTGTAGTGACGGATTGGCTGAATTTGGGTGGAATACAGTAGTGGAAACTCTTCACCAACTCAAGTCAACATCAGTATATTTTAGCCCCTCCTCTTTTGGTCTTGAGGTAGTTCTCAGCTCGCCAATTGCAAAATGAATTGCATGGAAATGCCTGAATTCCAGATGTTGCTAAAAATATATTTGATATTCATTCATTTTCACAGAATTAATTTTGCCATCTGTTCTCCTATCCTGCCTATTTTAAAGGTACTGTGTATATAATAGTGTTAAAATAGTGAATTTTTAGTGTAGTAGTGCCGAATTCTGCGCCCCCACCATGAAATCTACAACCCCTCACCCTCTCAGCAGCCCATACCCACTGTCTTCTTGATAAAAGCGCTTTACCTTTACTTAGAAATACGCTCCAAAAGGGGGTGCTTTTCCTGGCAGGGGTGCTAAATTCAGCACAACACCCCTATAGCTAGCATTGTAAGCCTGTTGAGAGCATTGGCTAAAAGTGCTGTATTGCTGTAGATCTCACTCTGCTGAAGTCCTTCACAAATTTCATCACTTGAAAACCCTCCATGTCCTTCAGGGATTAGTTATAATATGTAATGCATAAAGCCCACATACAATTCTATATGCTGAAAGGAGTACTATATACACTATGTACTGTGGTATATAGAAACCTGTTTTCACTCTGCGCTGTTAGGTTACATGACGTATTCATTATTTAGCTGAATTGTCCTGTGTATTGTCCGACCAACGCCTCTCATGTTTCTGACTTCCTTTTGTGCCTCAGTCCAGGAAAGCTGAAGGCGGCTAAGGCGGCCGCTACAGTGCTGGGGAACATGTTTCAATACAGCAAACTCCACAAAGACTACAAGCAGGTGAGACTCAGATTCAGGCCTTCACAGACATTGTCTTCAATATATTTTCAAAAATACATGGAGCGTATTGTGTTTTTTTTAATTTTAGCACATCTGCTATGGTAACAGCTTGTGAATAAGATAAATACACTGATAACTATTTGCACCACCTTAAGCTTTGATTACAGCACACATTCACTCTGACCTCGTTTCCAAATCTTCTGCAAAGTTACAAGATTTCAATAGATCCATACATACATACATACATACATATACACACATACACATACATACATATACACACTTACACATACATACATACATACATACATTCATATACACACATACACATAGATAGATAAATATACATACTTTATTGATCCACAAGGGGAAATTCTAGACATCCAGCAGCAGGTATAATACACAAAGTTACAAAAGGATAAAATATAACGATACATATAAATACAATAAAATAAAAAATAAAATGTACAGTGTATAAGTACAGTCTTTAGTGTGTGTGTGTGTAATGAAATGCATACATATACATACATACATATACACACATACATATACACACATACATATACATATACATACATACATATACACACATACATATACATGCATACATATACACACTTACACATACATACATGCATATATACATATACACACATACATACATACATATACACACATATACACACATACATACATACACATACACACATATACACACATACATACATACATATACACACATATACACACATACATACATACACATACACACATATACACACATACACACATACATACATACACATACATACATACATATACACACACATATACATACACACATACATACATACATATACACACATACACGTACATACATATACACACACATACAAACTCTTAAGTTAAATTATGTGTAAGCACACTGCACATAATGGTACCGTAGCAAATTAAATCCTCTTAAATGCAGTCTTCATATGTCTGTTCTCCTACATATATCCCTCACTTGAAACGGATAAAACGGATTTGATTTTATTTTGATTTGATTGATTTGCCAGTTTTAGCCAGATGGCTAATTTTTTATCTGCTGTCCCTGGGCAAGTTGATATTTTAACACACAACGCAGTAGAAATAATTCATAAAAAACACACAAGTTACATAAAATACAGCATGAAACAAAGTCAATTATTATTGCAGACAAATCTGTGTTCTCAGTAACCAGGCTTTCAAACTTCTGCAGAACAAACCAAACAGCTGTTAACCCTTTTACTTTAGATATATGATTAATATATATATGATTTATTAATATTTTGCAATATTTCCATCATTTTTTCCACCTGCATTGCTCATGTGTGTTTAATAGTGGATCTCTATTCATATCTTTTTTCCTATGAGGCATATCAGCCTATTCGTGGTTTGGCCTGTTCCTGTCAAATATTTGCTTGAAGTCTGTTACTGATTAACATGTAGTAACTTTCTCTGTGCAAACACAGACTATACAAACTGATGAGCTGAGTTTACTCTAGTGGTTTATAAAATATGGCTCTGCTGACTCAGTGTAGTTTCTTAAAGTTAGTTTGTTAGTGTCCTTTTTTATTTTTGTTTTTTTAAACCAAAAAAGTAATACTGTATAGTAGGGGTGTACCATATTGTATCGTACACGATAATATTGTCAACATTTTTAAATATCGTGAACGATATTATATTATACTGAAATATCATGCAGATTATATCTGTACAGTATCATTTATTTTACTTTAATCCTGGATATATGGAGATATTTGGAGTGCATTATTATTAGCATTATGACATTCTGGATCATTGACTTCTGTTACAAATCTGATAATTCTTGTATTTTTTAATATCATACTTAGGGGTGTGCAATATTATATTGAATGTAATAATAAAATATATATTTTTTTATTTTCTTGCAATATATAGTGTATTTTTTTAATTTTTGTTAAAAAGTGTTTTGTCATATCGCCAAGAGTATCGTTATCGCAAAAATACCATGAAATATCGTGACATTATTTTAGGGCCGTATCGCCCACCCCTACTGTATAGTGTATAAAAGTATAAATTTGTAACCGTTCTGTTGTCGCTGAATGTTACACTGTTTTTTTATAACAGTATTTCCAGCTTTAGAGTTTTCTAAGCCCGGTGCAGCTCTGGCACATAATGGCCTTGGTCAGCTAGGTGCCGTGTGTGGAATGTGACACTGGAATGCAGGGCGTAGTCTGTCGTTGTTGGGTCCAATCACTGCTGTAATATCTATCAGCGCTGAGGCAGTGTCTTCACAGTTCATCGGCAGCCAACACCTTCCTCTCAGCGTTGTGCAATGTCACCCTGGCGTGTTATAGGGGCGTCAACGGCTGGGTGATAAAGAAGAAGCATGATGATGACATGCTGTTCTAAAAAAAATAAATAAAAAAAATAAAAAAAAATTAAATCACTTGTCAGTCCTGCCTGATGAATTTATGTCATGGATTGAATACACGGCTGAACACTGGTTGAAGTTTGTCACATATGTTTTATATGTTTCGCATATGTGTCATTAAGCAATAAGAAATCTGAAAAAAAGAAAGATGTTATTTGGTATCTTTCAGATCAAATCATATGTTTATTTCTAAATACAGATTAAATATACATTTAAACAAGCAAGGTAGTAAGAGTTAGTTATCAGATTTAATCCATATTTTATGTTAGTATCCAAAAAGTAAAAAAAAAAAATGTCATTAATTATCTTTCAGGTCTAATCATATATTTATTTCTAAATACAGAATAAATAAATAAAAAAAAAAACACATTTAGATAAAAAAAGACAATAAGAGTTAGTTATTAGATTTAATCCATTTTTTCTTTTAGGATCCAAAAAATAGAAAAATGTCATTAATTATCTTTCAGATCAAATCATATATTTATTTCTGAATACAGAATAAATAAATAAATCCAATAAATAATAAATACACATTTAAATAAGCAAGGTAGTAATTAGAGTTAATTAATTAAATTGAATTTCATTTCAGCATACTGTTAATAAAAAGTACCTTAGCTCCCTTAACTGAACTCATTTAGTAGCAATAAAATTGGTAAAATGTTAAGTTTGCATTAAAAAAAAACTTTAATCGTATGCAGTGATTTATTTATACTTACTCATTTTATTTCTGTTTGTTTTATTATTTTATTTTACTGTTTTACTTTTACTTTACTTGTCTTATAGATTCATCTAAATTATTCTTATTGATACTTTTTAATTTTAATTTGTCTTATTGTTTCTAGTATTTGTTTTCATCCAATAATTTGCTATGTACAGCACTTTGTTGCGGCTGTTGTTGTTTTTAAAGTGCTCTATAAATAAAGTTGAGTTGAGTTGAGTGATGCTTTAACGTCGCGGTGTCCTGTGAACACCAGATTCAGAGCTTCTGTCTCGACTACTTTATCTACAAGCTGGGGCGGCTTCTCAATTTCTCAATTCCTATTTTGTTGTGTAATATTACTGTTTACACTAGTGCATTTTAAAAATGTTAAATATCATTGAAAAGTGTCTTTACTTCAGTAATACAGTTTAAATTGTGAAACTCAAACTCATATATTATATAGATGTATAACACACAGAGTGATCTATGTAAAGCCTTTATTTCTTGTTTTGAGATGCACTAGTATAATATATAAAAAAGTACAGTATTGTGCAAATGTTTTAGGCACCTGTGGGAATTTCAGTGTGCAGTAAGTGTTTATTAGCTCAGTAAAACACTATTACAGCATTAAAATAAATACAAACAGCAATTTTACAAAATGCAGGGCTTTTACAGCCCTGTTGTCCTTAAAACATCTCCTAATCTTTATTAATATCTTTATTTCTAGTTCTCATCATATTAATCAACACCTGGTTTGGTAAATTACTGGTAAAATTGGTAAATCAGGTGAGCTGCTGACGGAACTGAACATATTATACACATGCTGTCTGAGGAAAAGCATCCAGGAGAAATCTGAGAACTACACTTTGTTCTACATACTTAGTTAAAAATGAGAGAATTCCTTGTTACGTTTTACTGTATTTATGTTCATTTGCATCTGTTTAAATAATATATGGTGCTTTTTTTAAGTAAAAACACTCCTATTTCTGAGATAAAAGCATTAGTGTAATTTGCTTTGATGCCTAAAACCTTTGCACAGTACTGTATATCTCTTTTATTATTTTAAATGTCTTGAATATATAGTATTTTAACCCTTTTTTTTTCTTGCTTTATTTCATTTTGCAGAAAGGGTTTACGAGGCGAGACTTCATGGATGGAGCTATCTGAGACACTTCGTTCTTAGAAGTACAAAATTGATGTGAAACTCAACCCGACCAACGCAGTCATCCACCGAGTCCCAACAAAACGAGGGACATTCTGAGGACTCGGACGATATGAAGACTTGTCGGAGCCAGCTTGAGTGCTTTCTGTTTAGGCCACTTCTCTAAATTTGATTGGTGTGGAATTCTGGGAAGACTGTGCATATTTCTTCTTCCTCCTCGGGAGTGCAACTGGATGCATGCTTTGGATCAGATCCAGCTCTTATAGGGAGTGATGTGTCCGGGCTGAAGTGATGGAGTGAACTGTTTTTGTAACGATTATAAAAGCTTTGACTGATTTGAGTCAACAGCACCCATTAAATAAATAAAATAAATAGATTATAGTAAAGTATCAGCAGCAGCTCGCCACAGAAATGAAGGAGACGGTCGTGTTGCAATAAATGCAAAAAAAAAGGGCAGAATTAGGCTCTTTTTACTCATTTATATGAAAAAAGTCTTTGTATATTCAGACTTAATATGCAACAAAAGCAAAGTTCTGCTGTGCAAACATCTTTATAGATGTATTTTTTTTTTCTTGGGTGCCACCATATTTTGGAAAACAACAGCTATACAGTATATATTTTTTATGATAATTATATATTTAAAAAAACATTTTCAGCTATTTTCAGACTAATTTCTGTTCAAATTAAGCAGATAATCTAAACATTTTGACAGATTTTTACAAGAAACCTGTATTTCGTTGCAAGTCCAACAAAACCTTGTATCTCCATTTTTTTCTATTATTTTTTAAAAATATAATTTAAATCTGGTATTTTTGGTAGTTGTTTATTATTTGCATTGTGTCATAGTTTCATCATGAATTGACCATTTCTTAAAGAAATTCTCCAAATATATATATATATATATTATTATTATTATTTTATTTTTTTTTTTTTTGTGCCTATTACAAAGAGATACAAGGTTTTGGTGCAACCACAACAATATGGACAGTACCAGTCAAAAGTTTGGACACATCTTCTCATTCAATGTTTTTTTTTCTCTTTATTTCTTTATTTAATGTATTTTCTACATTGTAAATTAATATTAAAGACATGAACGATGAATGGACACATATAAAATTATGTAGTAAACAGTTTACACTGTTAAACAGTAAAAATGATTATTCCTCCTTATTAATCCCCTGATCTAAACCTGATGAACTGAGATGGTGATTTGAGGTGATTTAATTGGGATGAGCTGGAGCTTCACAGCATGAAGGAAAAGAAGCAACTATTGTTCAGCACCTCCAGGAACTCCTTCTTTCAAGACGCTGAGAAAACTATTCCAGGTGACTCTCCCTCATGAAGATACTGAGATTAAAATTAAACCAAGAGTCTGCAGATCTGTCCTCAAAGATATATGCGCCATTTATTTAGAAGAATCGAAAGTATAAAACATATTTTTTACTAAATAATTCAGCATATGTTCCTGTAGAGCTTTAATATAGTCTTCAATATTAAATTTACAATGTAAAAAAAAAAACATAAAAAGAAAGAAAACACATTGAATGAGAGGAAAAGTGTCCAAAACTTGTGACTCGTACTGTATGCCTCTAATTTTATACTTGTTTTTTTACACAGTATGAAGATAGAAAATAATCTATGCATTCTATGGTTTGGATCGAACCCCAGTTGTCACAGTTGTCGCACTTGTACCCGACTTTGGCCTTTGTAGAAAACAGTATAAGGAAACAGACTGGATGGCATGCTTGCCCTCTCGCTCTTACTTCTAAGGGGCTGTGGCACTGTTGGCATTCACCTGGTCATGTGATCAACATTTTTTTGCAAGTGTGTTGAGATGCTTGGCAGTGCTCAGCGACTTGCGTTTAAAAAAAGATGTGCTGCCCTCCATTGTTTTTTTTCTTTCCTAAATCCGCTTAATGACATATATACAGCTCTGGGAAAAAAAGAGACCACTTAAAATGATGAATTTCTTTGATTTTACCAAATTAAAAACCTGTGGAATATAATCAAGAGGAAGATGGATGATCACAAGCCATCAAACCACCAAGCTGAACTGCTTGAATTTGTGCACCAGGAGTAAAGCAGCATAAAGTTATCCAAAAGCAGTGTGTAAGACTGGTGGAGGAGAACATGATGCCAAGATGCATGCAATCTGGATTATTCCACCAAATATTGTTTTTTGAACTCTTAAAACTTTATAAATATGATTCGAGGTCTGAAAGCTCTGCATCTTTTTCGTTATTTCAGCCATTTCTAATTAGTTTATAGAATAAAACAACAATGTTCATTTTAATTAAACATAAACCTATAAATAGCAAAATCAGAGAAACTGATTCAGAAACTAAAGTGATCTCATTTTTTTCCAGAGCTATGTATATATATATATATACATATATTAAAAGAGATATTCAGAGTGGTCTGATATGAAAGAGGAAACAATTGTGATTATCATCACCACCTGTATGTAGAATGAAAATATTGTTGTTTTTTTTTTTTTTTTATGGCCCTAAACCATCAGTGTAACATTTGTCTTCCAGTACGGAACTACTTTACCATGCCCAACCAATATTATGAAGTTAACAGAACTTTTTCCTTAGGGAATATGCTTTGCTCTTATTGTACTACCATAAATAAAGTGAAATATTTCAAAACTATTGTTGCGAAATAGCTATGAGTAGTTGCCTTCCAAAGCCTAATAGCAATAGCAGTCTGTCAAAGTCAGAGCGCACATGGCCTTTTGCACTTATTGTGCCTCTTTTCAGAGTATTCTCTTAATAAGAAACCGTAATAAGACAGTTCTGCTGAGGATCTGTTCTATCTTGAAGGCATCCTAGGCTCTAAAACACAGCTATAGTCTGTAAAAGTTAAAAACACACTAATTTTTACATTGGAAGACACATTAAACTCCTATTACGACTGTGAACCATTCTGACTGGGTACGTTTTCCTCTAGATTAGAGCCTGTTTCCCCATCAAACCACTCTAAAGTACTTTTATCAGTGAATGACTGACTTGTGAAGGACTGTATCAAGGACTTGTGAAGAAATGTTTGATAATATCTAATAAAAAATAAGATCTAATTCCCATTTAAATGAATAGCTTCGGTAAATTAAGTAAAAAACATTATTATTTGCTCTTAATGCTTAATAATTTCTACAGCATTCATTTAATGTAACACCCTGCTGGCTTTTGTGGTTGTTACATATTAATCAAAGACAATTGAGTGCAAAAAAAACAAACAAAAAAACAACACGTTTCTGTAGATCTTTTATTTTTTTAATGGTAACATCTACTACTAGTACTATAGCATCTGTAGCAGACTGGAAAGGTTCCTTTGGATTGAATTTCACAACACAGACTGAAACTAAGCAATATATTACAATTAACAGTAATAAATAGCTATATTTAGCAGCACAATGCTTTGAAATAGAAGGTAAAGTTGCCAGTTTACAGGCTAGATGCCCATTTTTATTATATTTTATCAAATACAAACGTCACACGGCATCAAATGAAGCTTTACTACACTGTTCGTCTGATATTTTACAGTATTTGTCTTTTTGTTGGTATGTATTAAAAGTGTCGAGTTTCAGCACCCCAGTGTCTGCCATGCTTTAGTTGATGCAAATGACTTGTTGATGATAATTGATGCATTTTATTTTTTATTTTATTGCAAGAGATAAGTTGGTAACACTTAACACAAACAAAATAACAGTGATAACAACAGTTAAATATTGTCAAATGGGTAAATAATGCTTAAACTAATCATTAATTCTAATCATTGCTAAATTAGAAAGCTTAATGCTGTAAATAATAATGTAAAACATTTGTTTAAAATTATTTGTCATTATAAATAATGTCTTAACGAGTGTCAAATAATAATTAATTGAGATATTCTGTTGTAAGTACTATTATTTAATGTATCCTTATTGTAAAATGTTTTTTTAGGCAGGTTAATAGCAAGTATCTTATTGTAATCCAGCTTAATAGGAAAATATGAAATGTTGCCTACCTCAGATTCTGTAAAAAAAAAAAAAAAAAAACTTAAAATACACATCTATTTTTTTTAAGTGGTTATGCACGGAGGGTATTTTAAAAAGCTGGATCTCTCAGCTGCCAAGCAAACTTTGGCAAAATGTCAAGGATCGTCTATATATTTGGCAACCAAAACTATTCTCACAAACTTTTTAGTATTTGGCCAAATAATTATACATTTTTTTTTTAAGTTTTCTCATTAGGATTTAAAAAAAAGCAGCAGCAATGCTTCATGTATGATTGGAATAGCACTGCTGAGGTAAACGTAAAGGCTTAAAGGACAAATCCTGTTAAATGGGTGGGAAACTGACCATGTTTGGTGGACAGCAGGATTTATTAACTGCCATTTTTGTAATAAAATGTTCATTATTCGGGGAGCATTTAGCTGAATAATGCTGAAATTATTTACTCCGGAATTTACAGTTACTGTGGTGGAAGGTAGGGGTGGGCGATATGGCTCTAAAATAATATCACGATATTTCAGGGTATTTTTGCGATAACGATATACTTGGCAAAGTCGGAAAACTGAAAAATAATGAATTAATTTCAGGAATATAGTATAATAGTATAACACCATAATCACAATGTGGCAAAATAAATAATATAGCATAAAATAATATAATGCTGCAAAACATATTGCAGAATATTTTCATGCATATAAACTGCAAACAAAAACTATAAACTAAAGCAATTATACAAAAAATACACTTAAAGCTTCACAGTAAATAATAGACTACTTTTAAGACAAACCATCCCTATTATCAGGATATGGATTTTTAATATCATGATATTTCTGTGTCACGATATATTGTATACAATATTATATTGCCCACCCCTAGTGGGCAATATAATATCTGTCCAGCTATATACAGTCTATGTTTCTTACAGAATCCGTACAAGGACTACAGAATGACGCACGACTTCAGGGGTCTATTATTTACTCTTATTTATTTACTTTGGACTGAGCATGATGGCGAACATGGCAGCTACAGCTGAGCTGAACTTCTGTCCAGAAGTATCCAGAAATATCAATAAGTGTGCACTACCCTAGATGAACTTCAGGACAGGTCATCCCTCTGGTTTTAGCCTTCATATTGAGAACTTGTTCGCATTAGATATATCACAATTCCTAAACAAACAAAGGTTGTAAAGGTTGACAGGATGCATATTTATCCAATCAGACAGTTCACTGACCAGAAGGCCTCTCCCGGCTCAGTGTGTGTGTGTGTGTTTGTGCTTCTTCAGACTAATGGCTTGATGAATGAGGTGTTTTGACAAGCCATGAGAATCCTCAGGAGGGGAGCGATTTGAGGAGGAACAAATCAAAAACAGCTCTGTTCTGGTCGAGAGTCTGAGCCAAAAAATGCTGACCGATGGGCTCGGCCTGACCTTATCCCTCATGCTTATTATTTTACACTCTGGAGACCATTTGTAAAGAAACAGAAAGAGACAGAAAGAAGAAAAGGAAGTAATGTGTAAAACATCAAGATAAAAGAATTCCAGTGTTTAAATTACGCACTACTCAAAATGTTCCTTACAAATGTTTCACTGTCACAGCTTGTCTTTGATTCAACTTTGAATTTGTTTCTGTCCAATGAAAAAAAAGTATTTAAATTTTTGTCAGTTTTTAGTTTACTACATCATTTGAACTGTCCCTCACACTGTGTCAAAATTTCTTGATGAACGGACTAAAAGACATTCTCCAAAATTACATGAAATTTTATTGAAATTCTATTGAAAATTAAGTAGATTTTTATATCCCGTGTAAACTTGATGTTCTGGATATGCATGTTTTTCATTGGACAGCAAAAACTGACTCAGTTTTTCATTCATCATTTCTATCTTTCAGTTGTAATAGTTTTGAACATGCTAAAAATTACAGACAAGTTTAAAGCTGAATAACCATAATTTAACAAGATGCAGACCTTTCTCTAGCTAAAAGTAAAATACATTTGTTTTCAGGTTAAATCCACTGTATTTTGAACATTACGTTAAGAATAGACCACAATTTGATGTCTTATTAAATATCCATAGTATTAATCTGCTAAGTTTTAAATAATATTACTGTTGGAATTGGGTCTAATAAGACTGCTGTATTAGAAAAAAATGTTTATTTGGTTGTGTACAGACCAGAAATTAGACTCCTTAAAAACATATTATTTTAACGTATTATTTTTACGACAGTACTGTAGTTAAGTACTAAAATACTGTATCTGTATCTACTGGAGTATTATTTTTACTACACTACTGTAGTTAAGTACTAAAATGCTGTATCTGTATCTACTGGAGTATTATTTTTACTTCACTACTGTACTTAAGTACTAAAATGCTGTATCTGTATCTACTGGAGTATTATTTTTACTACACTACTGTACTTAAGTACTAAAATGCTGTATCCATACTTAAGTACTAAAATGCTGTAACTGTTTCTACTTTTTACTTCACTACTATACTTAAGTACTAAAATACTGTATCTGTATTTACTGGAGTGTTATTTTTACCTCATTACTATACTTAAGTACAAAAATGCTGTATTTTACTACGTTTTAGTACTTAAGTACAGTAACGAAGTAAAAATATCACTCCAGTAGATACAAATTCAGTATTTTAGTACTTAAATACAGTAGTAAAGTAGTTCTACTTTCTTACTAAACATATGACATATGCCATGTGGCATGTGAGTGCGCATCTAGTGAAAGTTTCTACCACCCAACATGGTTCTTCTGTGGCATCCAACTAAAGAACGTTAAACATTAAAGTCGATGGTTGTGAAAACGAGAGTTTCCACCCAAACTACTGAAAATAAGCTTCTCCAGTCAACACCAAAACAATTTAGATGAGCATTTGGTTAGTGTGGAGCTGGCCAAGAATGTTTATCACAGTGAAAATAAGCCTCACACACACCACATCTAGAAATATGTGCTCTGAAAAAAAACCCGGAAATATCTTGTGTCACATGCACAGGAATTGATTAAATGTTAAATTTTAAACATTTGACTAAATGATTTATTGCTAGGTTGACGTGTACTAGATTACTAAATTGCATTTCTTAACCGTTTAAGGCACGGCAGTCACTTTTTAAACACAAGTGTTTTTAAATAGGACATTTTTCTCAAACATATTAATGTATTCTGGGGTTAAATGGTTTCCGGTGGAGTTCTAAATAGGGGTGTTCCATATTGTATTATACACAACAATATCATCAAAATATTTTAGATGATATTGCGACATTCATGAAAGCAGCCTATTTTGTATGTTATTTAATGTACTTACTTTTAATTTTCTGTTTGAAGACAATAGTTTTAAAGACTAGAGACAACAGGCCTATGTCATGTCTAACTAACTAATGCATGGTTCGTCTTTCTGGTACTTTAATTGATATTTAGGTAAGATATTAATTTTAACCACTTACTTTAATTTATGAATACCAACTAGGTAAAAGTTAACAATTAACCATTATCATTAGCACACCTCCTAAAAGTTAGGTTCTGTCTTATAGGACCAGGTCTGGTTCAATAGTTTGTTGATGGGAGATATGGGAATAAAAGCTAGAAAAAAATCAAAATACTACATAACACATGAAAATAGCCCGGTGCCTGGTCCACAACTAAGTCTATACGAGTGGTTACAGAACATAAAATTCAATACTTCTATTTCCCTCTGGATGGGATTAGTTTCTCAGGTTGTCCTGGGGTAATTTTCCCTTTTATGGGGGGTCCTCTGTTATTTTATTCCCGTCTGAAACAGCCATGTATGTGTTTTTCTCAGACGTCCTCTGAGAAATTTGCAGGCTGAATTATCTAGTTTTTCTCTAACCTCCGTGGTCCTCCGGTAATTTTAGTCCCGTCCAGATCCACATCTTGAGTTGATGAGTTTCATCACCTCAGGTTTAATAAAATAGCTATCTGTCCACAATTATTTACACTATATAGTGTGGTATAGTGCCCAGTTAAACTCATTATATAACTATAAATGTTTAGAACTTTAAAGAATCTCAGACCACAGACCTACTAAAAAAAATTGTATCTTAACAGTATCGCAACAGATTATTATTATTTTTTTTTTGTCACAGAAATAGGCCTCCAATCAATGAGACACTTTTTCTAAGGTAACCCAAAAGACCAAATCAAACAAGATAACAAATAAAAAATATTGTTTGGTGCATCTGAAAAATGGGGGGGACCTCTGTTATTTTATTCCCATCTGAAACAGCCATGAATGTGGTTTTCTCAGACTTCCTCTGAGAAATTTACAGGCTGAATTATCTACTGTTTTTCTCTGAACTTCGTGGTCCTCCGGTAGAGTTTTATCACTGAGTAGAAGTGTGAAATATTTTTTGCAGACGTCTCCCCAAATTAATATAGTGCCCAGTCAAACTCACTATATAATTATAAAAGTTTAGAAAGTTTAAAAAGTATCTCAGCAACAGATTAACAGTTTATTGTAAGTTTGTTGTAACAGTTTATTGCCTCCAATCAATAAGACACTTTTTTTAAGATAACCCAAAAGACCAAATCAAACAAGATAACAAATAAAAATATATTGTTTGGTGCATTTGAAAAATGAAAGGTCTCATTCAACCAGACTAACTCTGAGACTTTGCCCCTGTGCTTCCAGTAAATGTCCAACCAGGTCAGAACACGTTTTATTTACATGTAAATTGGAATTTGGCACTATTTATATTTGGATACCTTTGACCATCACAGGGCATTTCAAAACACAGCAGGAGGGGAGTGTCTCTACAGAATGGAGACATTTCTCCCAAAGTTTGGAAATATATTTAGGTAATCTACTGCATTTCTTCACTGAGACCATTGTACTAAACTTAAACACATTGCCATTTCATATATACAATATACATTCCAGATCCAGTGTTTAAAATGCCAGAGCAAGAGTTGTTAATGCCATGTGGCCAGACTTAAATTGTGGGGGTTCAGACTTAATCCAGGTTACTCATTCTGCCGTCTTTCTAAGAATTCTATTGTTTAAAAAATGGTAAAAACCAGCAGCACTTGTTGACTGGAGAATTTCTGATTTATTAGCAATACAAGAATAACCAACGCGTTTCGGCGCTCAGACCTTCATCAGGGTTAAAAGACAAACGTTAATAGCATTCCAGCTTTTAAAACACACATGATTACAAAACAACCAATGAGAACACTCCAAATACTTAAGGTCACATGATCAGCCAACGAGAGGCTGAGTTTAATAACGTAAAGCACGTCGCAAATCGGCGTGTCCTCGCGCGTGACCGTCAAATAAGGTAAAGCAGCGTCATGTGCAAAACCCAAAACCACATTATGAAACCACATATTTATTTATTTTTTATTTTTTGCAAAGATTACATTATCACTTATATAAACCAAGTTTATGCAAAGTGACCACGCCAATACATTTCATTGTAGCTTACTTTATATATTTGCATGAATAATTGATGAAATGACTGTAGAAACGATAGGGACGATAGAAGGTAAGTAGCACGATAGACACTTTTCTATCGTCCCCACGATATTTATGTGGAGGACTAACATTTTGTGGTATCGCGTCTTTAATCAATGTAGAAACTGGACAAAACATTAAATAAGGAGAGGTGTGTCTAAACACTCAACTGTTTTGATATATGTAATCTGTATCCGTAAATAAATAAAAAATAATAATTGTACCTGCCTGAAAGAGTTAAGACGACATACTGTATGTGAAACTACATGGCTAAAATACTTCACGGGATTAAAGTATTATAAATAACTCAGTTATCATCTGGATTATCTTTTGCTAGGATCAGAAGATCTGAGCTGTAGGTCACTAAACTGGCTGCTAAACTGGTAAAACACAGATTCAGATTTTACTAAACTTTAATAACCCCGGTGTTATGTAAGCTGGTGTAAATCGTTTTACTCCCTTTGTTCTAATGTTCTAAAGGGAAAAGGGTTTCTACTGAGAAAGGAGCAGGGAGTCCCATAATTCAGCAGTTACCATGGAATTACAGCAGCAGGACACAAACATTTAATGGATGTGTTGGGAGGGGGAAATTGCTGTGCATGCAGAAATGCAATAACACTGACATCTTGTGGACGCTGGGGAATGAAGGGGTTGAAAGCTTAAATTTGAGGAAATCCAGTGATGGAAACCCTCTATTTTGGATCTACACTTCTGCACAGGCAGAGATATATGACAACAGATATATGGCTAAATATAAAATTATTTTATAAAGTAAAAAAATAAATAAATATAAGTTGGTTATTTATTATAATATATATATAATAAGGTAGCCCCTTTTTCAGTTTAAGGTCTGGGATTTTTAACAAAGACTTAACATCAGGGTTCATACACTTTTTAACCAATACATTTCCATGTTTTTCTCATGACTTTTCCATGCATCCTAGTCCTATGCAAAGACAAATTTTCATGACCATATGATTCTTAAAACATCAGTGCAGACATTTAGTTGGCAATAAAACCAACTAAAACTATAAACATTTTTTTTAATTAGGCCTAAAATGAATCTGATAAAAATGCTGAAACATAATTTTTAATAATAAAATGTGTCAGATCCCGAGAGCTCCATTGTGTAGAGCTAAATTACTGAATTAACTCGGAGCTGACGTATGTTATCTTAAAATAAATTTTCTTCATCAATAAACTGAAACACAAAGATTTGTAGATCATATTTCCATGACTTTTCCAAAACTTTCTGGGTATTTTTTTTCCCCGTAAAACTTATATTTATAAAACTCATGAAATAAGTGGACATTATCCAAGATTTACCCACTAAAATTTTAAATAAAAAAGTGGAGGACAGAGCTCAGTCTTGCTTTTAACACTCAACTTTTAAGAACTGACTGTTCATGAACTGAATTAAAAAATTGCCTAATATTAATACATATTAAATAATAATGTTATATTATGTTTTACCTGTTGACAGATGTCTCTGTAGAAGAAAATAATCAATATTTTTATTTATTAATCTTTACTGCTCATGTTCAGTTTATACTAATTTATATTAACTAGTTCACAGCACACTAATAGTTCATTTTAAAGTTCCAAAAATTAACTAGTTACCCCTTAAAAAAATTACTTATTCTTTTTCAAATCCTTTTTACTCTCAAAATTAATATATTATCAAATACCACACTGAATTAAAAATAATAATAATAATAATAATAATAATAATAATAATAATAATAATTATGTATGTATGTATGTATGTATGTATGTATAAAATAAAACTTTCCTAAACAATATTAAATGTTTTAAACGTGCTCTGGTCATTCTTCCAGTATCACAGTAGCAGTGATGCTATTGCTAATTATAGGTATATGTTTGAGTAAATTGAACAGTGAACAATATATATTTTCCCAGTATCATCACTTAAAATAGCATATACAAAATGATATAGGAAAATGTTGAAACTGGTAAAAATCACAAAAATACTAAAATATGAATTCTCTCAAGATGAAGAATGGTGACGAATTAAAGCATCTTAATAAAAAAAAATTAAAAAAAGGAATAGGAGAGCAGTTCACCTGTTTGCACAACCATAATTTAATAATGTCACTTAAACAAAGCAGATCTGTCCTCTCGGATGAACAATACAGTAGAATAAGACAGTTCTGGAGTAAAAGGTAAAACCAGTACATGGTAAAGTAAGTAAGTAAACCTGCACTAAGGCACATACAGCATGAGGAAGGAACAACCCAGGGAGGGCACTGGTATCTTCTTCACTGGTATCCAGTCTTATATATGGTCTGGTCTCCACTGTCACAATGAGGAGGCAATCTGCACAAGTCCTTGGAGTACTTGGAGCGCACATCTGCACTTTTTAAAGCTGATATTTGTACAGCATTGAAATCTGCACTTAATCACTATATTTAAAGTAAATTGAACGGTCAAAAAAAAAAAAAAAGCACAATATACAATTTATGTGAAAATCATACGTTTGAAGTTTGTGATAAGGTGAAATTTGCTGGTGAAAAAAATACGTTAGATAAATAAATTTGATTTAATTTCAAAACTGATAATTTTTAGATAAAATAATTTAGATGCATAAAATTAAGTCTGTTTTTAAAATCATTTAAAAGAAGGATTTTATGACAGAGGTAACATTTAATATTTTTCTTTAATTTGAAAGTAATTAAGGTATTTTTTGTTATCCATGATTTTGAACTTTGAGATGATTAATTTGCTGTTGGAAAAACGAAAACTGAATATTAAAAAAAATAGGGGTGGGCAATATTATATTGTATACAATATATCGTGACAGTGTTTTAGTTTGCAGTTTTTAAATGCATGCACTAAATATTCTGCAATATTTTTTGTTGCATTATATTATTTTATGCTATATTATTTATTTTCCCACATTATGATTATTCTGTTATACTATTATACTATATTCCTGAAATGAATGAATTATTTTAGTTTTCCTATATCGCCAAGTATATCACTATCGCAAAAATACCCTGAAATATCATGATATTATTTTAGAGCCATATCGCCCACCCCTACATTCTTCCTTTTTTAGATCCATTAATATCCATCAAATGTTTTACCTCTTGTCTAAATTCTTATTTCTGAACATTTTGAAGTTATACATGGGTGTGTAGTCTCTCTATACATTGTAAATTTAAAAATAACGTTTTAAACAGTTTTAAGCTCCTTTTCTTTTGTGTAGGCAATGACAAAAGCCAAAAGCATCTGCATTTACTTACAGTGAAGAAATACACTGACATATTTCCATATATAATACAAATAAAAGGCACAAAAACAACCAGTAAGGTAAAATATTTAAAGAGAAAGGGACTGATATGCTTGGAAGTAATAAAGAATGGCTTTAGAATGAGGTTTAGCAGGAAGCTGTGGTAATATTTCCCATATATAAAACACATTCACAAGTTATAGCTGTGCACAAAGCAGCCACATAAGCTCTTACTGCTCCCTGTGAAACCCCACTTTATATCACTTTTTAAAGCACAGTTCCTATTTATTTGCTGGATTTGATATATTGGAAAAAATACAAACATTTTTTACAGGTCACATTTTGTGTTTTATTCTCCCCAATATATAAAATCCAACAAACAGTATATGTGCATTAAAATATATACCAGCAGTATTAAACAGTTTAAATAAAGATATCTTAAAAGGTTTTCCATTTAAACCAGACTGAATATGCAAAACAAAACAATGTACAATATAAACATAAGATAATATATATGGCAACGAGGTTCCGACCTCCAGTGGAGCTGGAAGTAATGGCTTAAACGGTTTAAATCCAGTCTCTGTGCAGCTTTAGTCCTTTCAGACACCCAGTTCAAGAAGAGCCGTCAAATTAGTCCTTCAATCGTTAAACATCCGTAGAGCGATTATCATATTTCTGACTCAACTCCCTAACAACAGAGAGAGAGAACAAATCATCCACTTACTGTCAGAAAAAAAGAGAGGAGAGAGGGAGGAAAAAATAGGGGAGAGAGAAAAGGGAGGAAGAAAAGTAGGAGGGAGGAACGGAGAAAAAAAGGAAGCTAGGGAATTAAATAAAATAAAGAAAAAGGGAAGATAGGATGGAGAGAGGTAGGAAATAGGGGAGAAGAGAGGGAGGAAAAAGGCAGGAAGGAGAGAGGGAGGAAGGGAAGGAGGGAGAGGGAAGGAGGAAAGGAGAGAAGAAGGGAAGGAAGGAGAAAAGGAAGGAAGAAGGGAGAGAGAGAAGAGGGATGGAGAAAAGGAAGGAAGAAGGGAGAGAGGGAAGAGGGATGGAGGAAGGGAGGTAAGGAAAAGGGATGGAGGGAGGGAGAGAGGCAAGGGGAATGGAGGGAGGGAGGGATGTAAGGAAGAGGGAGAGAGGGATGGATGTAAGGAAGAGGGAGGTAGGGAGGAATGTAAGAAAGAGGGAGGGAGGGAGGGGGGTGAAAATGTGAAAGATTGAGGCAAGGGAGAAAGAAAGGTAGGAGAGAGGGAGAAAGGAAGAAAGGAAGCTAAGGAATTAAAGACAGTAAAGAAAAAAGAAGGGAGGTATGCAAGCAGGGAAAGAGGGAATGAATGGAAGGAAAGAAAGGGGGGCTGGAGAGATGGATGGAGGACAGGCAAGTGAGGGTATAAATAAAAACAGAAGGGAGAAAGGAAGCAATGAATGAAAGGAAAGAAGTAAGTAAGGTAGAGAAGGGAAAGAAGAAAGGAAAGGAGGTAGCAATAAAGAAAGACATGAAGAGAGAGGAAAAGAAGAAAAAGGAAGCCTAGATGAAATAAAATATAATAACTGTATTAAAGTTACTCACCACAGTTCATCTTTGAGTCGGAACAGTTTGTCGCTGAGTCGGCTGTTCTTCACTTGTAACGGATTATCCGGCACAAACCAGGCAACTATAAACTTACAGATCACCACCACGTGCTGCAGAGACAGAGCAGAACATCCTTTACAGTGTGAAGAATAAATACTTCAGTCAGTGCGGCCATGAAGCCATTTATACCATTTCATTACAGACTTCTACTGTCATTCATTAACAGCAGTCATTAGCATTGCCTAGTGTATCTTTAAACCACTGAACCTGCTACGTTAATTTAATCATTCGATTGAAGTTGTCATTACTCTACACTGAACATTTTTTTTTAAAACGTCTAACTTAAACTTGTAATTGGCTTATTTAAAATGTAATTTACTAGTTGTAGACTATATTTTAGTTTTAATATACTCACTCACAATGACTCACTTTATGTAAAAGGTTATAAAACAGCAAAGAAATGAAAAACGAAAGAAGAGAGGTTCTTAATGAACTGCTTGCTTACATTAAAGATTAAAAAAGAAAAAAAGGAAATGACCCAATGCCTGTGGTTTTAATGCCTGTATGACGTACCTCAAACAAGATAACGAAGGCAAACCGTGCGGCGAGTATGAGCCAGTACTGCGAGGTGAAACTGTGGTCATTCTCATTGCGGTAGTCCTTGTAACTGCAGAGTGACAAAATAATTATCTTGTATGTATACATCATGTAATTGTTCATGAAAAATCATTTTAAAATGTTTCTAATATGTTTTCTCCTGTTTTTTTTGCAATGGATAAAAATCACAATTTCCATTTCCCAACTGTAGGGGGAGCCCATGTAGGAAATTCCTATTCTTGCTTCATAAGTTCCAATTTCTCTTAATAATTAAAAATCAAGAGGCTTTATTAGCTTTTCTCATTCTATAAGAACAGAGAACCCGTTGTAAGACATATCCATTGTTATCTACACAGACATGCCAGAAGTCATGGGACAGCCGTAGATAAACTGATCAGAAGGTGTTACCTTAGTGGATGACACCTGTGTAAGATGTGCTCATGGCAAGATGACTAGGTTCTTTATGAATAAGACCCAAAAGGGGAGTTTCTGAAGTTTTGCTGTTTTTTTTAACATTGTTAAAAAGGAAAAGAGAAAATGAAGAAAGAGACCAGAAAAAGGAAATGAAGTAAGTTAGAAGAACAGGAAAGAGGAAGGAAATAAGGGAAAAGGAAGTGAGAGAGGGAGGAGAGAATGGGGAAAGGAAATAAGGAAGTTAAAAGGACAGGACAAAGGAAGGAGAGAATGAGGAAAGAAAATGAAGTAAAGGAGAGAGAAAGGAACGAGTGAAGGGAGGAAGGAAACAGGAATGCAGCAAACCTTACAAGCGTATCCTACATGGACATAATACTAGTGGAAAGAAAGAAGGAAGGCGAAAAAGTGGAGTAGAAGACAGGTGTGAAGGACAGGTAAGTGAGGGGATAAAGAAAGAAAGAGAAGGAAAGGAAGTAAGACAGGTAAAATAGAAAGGAGGGAAAAAAGGGTAGGATGAAGGAAAGAAAGGACAGAATGAAGGAAAGAAAGAATATAGAGGAGGGAGGCAAGGAAGGAAGGAAATGGGAATGGAGTGAGAGAGGAAGGAAAAAAAGAAAGGTTGCAGGAAACCAAATTAGGCATATCCCACAGGCTAGTGCAGCATCATTTAGCTTCCATGTGACATGCCACAAGTCATGGTACACTATACTAGTCCAGTGTACTGTCTGCAACAGTCACCCAAAAAAACAATTTAACATTCATATAGCTATATAAAAAACAAACAAAAATATATAGCTATTAAAATATACAAGAGGTAAGTTTTTCTTTAAAATACCTATAAACCAAATGCTAACCTAAATTAATAATATATTTCATTAATATAAATGAATACATCTTACGTGGTGGCATGCTGAGAGCTATAAACTTTTCTATAGGAAAATACGACATTTCATACATTTAATATAATATTAATCTTAACATCTCACACAGAAACTCACCTGCAATACGTGTTATTGAGCATCTGATCAAAGGTGAAGTCCTGTCTAACTTTTTGGTCGGACGTGTATGCAGTGGTGAGAGTGTAGCCAATATATCCCGACATACACCTGATATAAACACAGGCAAGATAAAGCTTTATGTATTTAATGACTTATTATAAACAAATGAGTAAGTGAACGGATACTGACTGTATATCTGTGGCTGTTCCATTGGCACAGGGTCCGTAACGGTACCGATAAACCAGACGAGGAACAAATTCCGATGAAATGCCGATCACTAGCCCGTTAGCAATGACTGCCATCACCCCAATCGCCTCCAATACTTTAGTCCAGACACCTGCGTACAACATACACACATATACTTTACAACTAGGACAAAACTATGCATCACCACTTTGTAGTTTTCTACTGCTGACATAATATAAATCTAGAAGTTGAATTTAATGATAAATGAATCAGTAAATATGGTTAAAATGACTGCTTTTTACAACTGAGACCTTTTTTTTTGTTCAACTGAAAGCTAAGGTGGTTTTGGAGATCAATCAGCCGAGTATTTACAGTTTAAAACGGTTTAAAAAACATTTAATAAAAAAAATAAAATAATAAGGAACAAAAAACTACAAAATAATAAAATAAATACAATTTTTTTAATCAGCATTTAATATAAATGAATAAAATATGTACGTAAAATGGACATAAATAGAAAATTTTATATGAGGTATATGAGGTTTTTGCATGACAGTATTTATATTATGCGATACTCAGCAAAAATAAGTACATCCCTCACATTTCTGCAAATATTTCATTATTTATTTTCATGTGAAGAATACTACAGAAATGAAATTTGGATATAACTTCAGGTTCTTCAGGGTATATAGCAATTAGGGCTGCAACGATTAGTCGATATAATCAACAATGTCGATTTTTTTTAATTTGTCGACTACAAATTTCATGGTTGACTGACCGGTAATTTGTAACTGTACCACATTACACAAGTAATGTGTTTACAAGTAAAGTAAATGGCTTCTAAATCTTAATGTTAAGCTGTTTCTAATTTTTTTTTTTTTATAATTTTATAAAATTATATACTCCCCCTATCACTAGCAATGCCCCAACACAACAGGAGGGTGAAGACTAACACGTGCTTCCTCTGATACATGTGAAGTCATCCACCCCTTCTTTTTGAGCTGCTGCTGATGCAGCATTGCCAAGAAGCATCACAGCGCACTTGGAGGAAAGCACAGCGGCTCGGCTCCGGTACATCAGCTCACAGAAGCCCTGTGATGCAGACATCATCCTAGGAGTGATGTGGGGAGAGAGCGCCATCTACCCACCCGGAGGGAGCAGGGCCAATTGTGCTCCCTCTGAGCGCCGGCAGCTTGATGTCAAAGCTGCAAGAGCGGGGGTTCAAACCAGTGACTTCCCGCTCATAGTGGCAGCGCTTTAGAACCCTGGACCACTCGACGCCCCGTTTCTATTGTTTTTAAAGCTGGAGTACATGGCAGAAATAAATCGCTGATCGCTGACTAATCGGAAAAAATTATCAGCTTAGTTGACTAACAAAATAATCATTAGTTGCAGCTTTAGTAGCAATATAAATTTATTAATATCTAAATTACTGTTAAACATTATTGCTTTTTAATTAATAATTCAGCACATGTTCCTGTACAGCTTTAGTATAGTCAATATTAAATTTACAATGTAAAAAAGCATCATAAAAAGATAGAAATTACATTAAATGAGAAACTTTTGACTGGTACTGTATCTTTTACTGCCATCTTGGCTTACCAATATCGTTGGTTTTCTTTGGCACTATCCGCCGCTCCAGACGCAGCATCTTGATGGCATCTAGTCGGATCTCAAATATGTTGTTAATGAAAGCCAATAATGGAGCCAGGGGAAAAGCTGCCACGAAGATGGTGGTGAAACTGAACTGAATCACTGCAGAGAGGAGAGAGAGCATCATCAGTGCAAATCAGAGTCTAATAGTCTAATAGAACATTGAATATGTGGTATATTTTTTTTAGTGAGTATGTGTATGTAAGATATAGGATTTTTACAGAAATAAACATAGGATTTCTAATCAGTTATAATATACACAGATCAAACGTAACATTATGACGTCCTCCTTGTTTCAGTGACATTTTGAAGTTGTTTAATAATTACACACTGTAGTTCTGTATCTGTTTATCAGTATACTTTATTACTATCCTTCTTTCACCCAGTTCTTAAATATTCAGGACCCCACAGATATAAAGATGGTGGGTCGTTATTCTCTTCTTCATGGTTGTGGTGTGCAGCAGTCTCACGGCTGGTGTGAAATTAACTTGGGTTGTAGTAAAACATGATAACGAGTACAAACATTTGCCGAATAGCCTACCTCAATTTACCCCCAGGCATTCCAAAATACAGGGTTTTAGCCGATGTTCCAGTTTTTGCTGAAAATGCCTCCATAATATGCATGCATTTCCATTTCCAATCAATTTTGCAATCTCTTCCCCTATGCTACCTATATGTTTGTGCTAATACGTCGACTTAAATAAAATAAAAAAAATAAATAAATCTACCTGTACCACTTTTAAAAGTTCTCAGTGCCTAATTTTAAAGTGTATAGTTTTATTTAATCATAATTACTTTTTTTAATGTTTTATATTTTGATTATGTTCTTAGTTCATTATTATTTATTTATCTCATCATACTTATAATTTTACTTTATTTTTATTTTTTTATTTCTTTTAATTTTAACCTTTTTTATATTTTATAAATGCTTTACTTTTTGTGTGTCAATTTGTTTTTAAGATATTTTAGAATTTTCGTTTTTTTTTTTTACATATATATTTTATTCATATATATTAAATGTTGATTTAAAAATTAGTTTTTAATTTATTTAATTTATATACATTTTTTTTTTTTTTTTACTTTTTTCCATTGTTTTTTTCTTTTTTTTTTATCCCTTTTGTATTGTAAATGCTGGGCAACATTGTATATGATTGTCACCCTCAATGTATTTCCGAGTGATAATAAAGGTTGAATGATTGATTGATTTAATGTCAGGGCCTCGGAATTCTACAAGTGAAGTGTGGAGCTGCTTAAAGTTTTTCAATGGTGTTAAAACAGTGATTTATTTGCATGGGTAATGCTATGTCCCCATCACTAGCATTGTAAGGCTGTTGGGAGCATCGGCTAAAAGCTCTATATTTCAGAATGTTGGGGGAGTATGGAGGTGGGCAATTAGACAAAAGTTAGTACTAGTTATCATATTTCACTACAAAACAAATACAGTTTATATTAGATTTCTCCTTTAAGCAGTTAAGTCACAATATTATGACCACTTCCTGGTTAAGAAGGTGAATATCAGATTTGACCTTTAAACAGCACATAACTGAAAGGGAGAAAAATGCTTAATAATAAATTGTTATTCTTTTAAAAGGACCCACCCATTTCTAAGAACTCATTAAACAGGCTGAAGGCATTGACAGTGTTGAGATGGTAGTTCTTCAGCCAATCACGGAGGTTGCAGATGTCACATGGCTCAATGTCAGCTCCGCCTTCTCGACATGCCTTCCGGTAGCAGTTCCCACACTTCCTGAGCTGCTTTCTGAACACTGTCCTCTTCAGACAGAGCTTCAGCCAACTATTAAAAATGATAGACAACTAAGTTAAAACTGATCAGAACAAAAAAAAAAAAAATACAGCCAAGAAGCATTAATGACCAATTCCTACTTATTTGTATAATTTGTAAAAATGCTTCTGGCATTAAGGATGCACAGAAATGAACATTTTATACATATACATACACACATGCAAATATATGTACACATGCATACATACATAGAAACCAGGGGATAGAATTCTCCAGTATTAAATACAGCCAGGTGCAGTCAGGTGTTAATGTAGTTTAGCCACTTTCCTTAATTATTTTTAATTTTAATTTTTTTTATTTTAATCTCAAGACAAAGCTAGGGGATTACATCCAAGATCTCATTATTGAGTAATGTTCTAATCCATATTATGGCAATAACTACTCAACTAAGTAAAGGAAAAAAATGCTTGATAGACCATCAGAAGTGTCATGATGAAACTGGCACTCATCAGGACCACCCCAGAAATGGAAGAGCATGAGTTCCCTCTGTTGTACAGGATAAACTCAGAGTTACCAGCCTCAGAAACCACAAGTTATTTTGATTTGTTTAATGCTTAAGTTACTACATGATTCTTTATGTGTTCCTTTACAGTCTGGGTGACTTAACTGTTCATTTACAATGTAGTAAAAAAACAAAAAACAAAAAAAAAACCTTTTTTTTTTTTTGCCTTTTTCTGTGTGAATATCTTAGGAAATAATTTTTTTTTTTTTTTTTACAAGCACATTAATAGTGAAATACTGAACTTACGGCCCAGCGAACTCAAATATGTTGCTGATGGTTTGTTTGAGGACCAGAATGATGGCCATTTGGATGAAGAGATCAGTAAGGCAGCCACTGGGATGACACTGAAACACAACAGAAACAGATAAATAAAAATCAGTGCTGAATAAAAGGGCAGTGCAAAGAACCAATCTCTGTTGCTCCTGAAATAGGTAATGTGGGGTTTAATCTATAAGAGCCCAGATAAACTTCTGAATATTCAAAATTATATTTAGAAATTCAGTAAAAAGCTTTTCTTTTGGTTATTTGAGGAATATTAAATCTTAAATTCAGTCTTAATTTAGAATTTAAATTTAGTAAGAAAATTTTGTATTTTTTTCCTCAAAATAAGCTTATGTCTCAAACTACATGCAGCACCAGTCCTTATATATTAGCCTTGGTTCCTCCCAAGGTTTTTTTTTCCTTACCTATGTTGGTTAACAGGGATTCTGTATTCCATTTTCAATGTTTTGTCTGATTCTCTGTCCTGATGCCACATTTCTGTAAAGCTGCTTTGCAACAACATCAGTTGTAAAAAGAGCTAGATGAATACATTTTATTTTATATTAATTTTAATTGAAATTTGATTTAATTTAATTGTGTTCATGATGATTCCAGTGCCATTTGCTGCTTTGAGTTTTTATGTACAAAAAATCAACACTAATTTAATTGTTCAAATGGAATTCTTCTGTGTGAAAGCAAACAAGCAAAAAGTGTTTTTTTAATGGGTGCAAAACCCTTAAAGCTTGTAAAATAATGAATGACACTTAATACTCTGTATATAATATAATAATCTTACCTCTTCCAGTCTCCAGTTCCCTGCTATCCGCACATAGTTTCCTGGGTAGCCATTAATCCTGTTAAAAGAAGAAGTGGTCACTTAGCAAAGTTTTTTACACAGACAACAGAGAAATAATGTGTTGATTATATAACTGATTATATAAATATTTGTAACAATTAGGTGCATGTTATTTTATTTTGGTAAGCTAAGCTTTTAGCTCTTAAGATCCTAAACTTTTGAAGGTACATTTTGTTCATATCATCATCTCTTTGGTGCCTTTATTTTCTTAGATGGTCTGACATTTGCATCCAGAAATTGCTGATATTTTATTCGATCCACTTTTCTCTCCACTCCTGCAATATTACCAATGCCACTGGCAGCAGCACAAATCCAAAACATGACTCCAACATGATCCACCCCTGTGCTTCACACAGTCCACAGCACTCGTCTTCACAACTCATCTGGCTTCTCTAGACGTAAAGATGCAAAGTCAAGTGGCTGTGCAAAGCAATGCTGCACAGCGGAACGGTGCACCATCTCCTTGACTCTGAGCTTTTATGCAGGCCCTTTGCAGTCACACAGGAGTTGCCAATATATTAGATATTTTCTTACAGAGCTTTCCTGGCCTTCCAGACTTAATCTTGACTTCCACAGTTCCCCTGAACTGCCATTTTTAATGAAAAGTCTGCACTGTAGAAACAGTAATGCTTTACCCTACCTCAGTAAGCATTATTTACGCTGCATTTAATCTGTTCGATCACATCAATGCACAGTGATATATTCTATTAATTTTTAAGTAATCAAACAGCCATGCGGGTTCGGCGCATCGAGTCTGGGGGACGCAATGCGATGTGATGAAAAGGAATCGCTCAAACATGATATATCCAATCAGAGAGCAGGTATTTGCCTAATTCGTGTTCTCAGCGCAATGTATGAAAACATTTTAGTTCCGCTTTCAAGCGTTCTAGAGAAGAATGGCAGAAAAGCTAATCATTGCAGTTTCAGGCTTCCCTGTCCTTTATCTCTGCTGATTTACAAGGACTCTGATCAGCGTAATACAGTGTGGAAAAAGGGTGCTGAGATTGTTGGGGTCTCTGGTGGGTTTTGAAATCATTAAATATATAATTTATTTGGAAAAGTTTGCTTTTGTTCAATAAATCGAACATTTATTCATAAATTTACATTTATATTTATTCGTTTTATAAGAATAAAAATAAAGCTTGTATAAAACCCATTTCCCATTGATTAAAACGATTTCATTGGACAACGCAGGGAGCGCCTTTGCAACAACCACATGCAACCAGTTGGAGGGTGAGGGCAGTGTGTTAATGTGCATCGACCTATCGGATCAGTGTTAAAGCAGCATTACTTTTGTTTTTAGATCTGTAGAGAGTTGTTTAGGATTTATCGAACATGTTTGTTAACACAAGGTTTGAGGAAAACCTCAGATCTGATTTAATAGTTAAGGGTCCAAGAACTTTGCAAAGCTCAACACTGATGACTACACAATATATGATTAGCTCGATTAACTCAAAATAATCCTACAGTTTATTTTTTAAAATTGTGCAAGAGAACAGAAGGCAAATTTGAGATTTGATCCAATACCTAAAAATCCAGAGCCAAGTCGATTCCTCATAAGGTCAGAGATTTACACTGCTGCACATACAGTTACAGGAAACAGGTCCAACACTGAGTAACCTGAGAGCGTCTGTGTGAAATAAGACACTGCTTACCTGCCCAGAAAGAACGCCACATAGATAAGCGAGGAAAAGAGAGTGAAGAACTGGAAGGTGAACATCTTCACTGTAAAGCTCCTCTCTGTTGCCGCAAAGGAGCGAGTCTTTTCTGCAGAACCAGAGAATACCGTGGTAAACTGAGAACACGTACTGGATAATTATAAAGTTATTCAAGATATTCAACAGAAGGTCACTGTTGCACAATTATCCAACCTAGTTATCCAGCAAACCTGCTCATCTGCTACCTGAGAACTGGCAAAGACTATAAACAGCATTCCACTGAATTAAACAAGACAGAAGCTGTAGATTATTAGTGTAATGCATCAGTAGTTCCTTCAACCTTTCTACATACCGATTGAACACAGTTTGAAGGCCACAAATCTGTTCACCTGCAAAGAATGAGACAATAATTACAGAGAAGCAGACACAGCAGATCAAAATCATCAATCAAATTTATTAATCTCCAGTGATCTAGGCTTATAGGCAAGTTGTAAGTACATCTAAACCACGTTTACACTGCAAAAAACTAAATATAAGTAAATAAAAAGATCCTATTTTAAGGCAATAAATATGATTTATTTTCTAAAAAAAAATTTTCATACTAAACAATGTAGGTAGGGCTGCAACAACTAATAGATTAAAATGGATTGTGAAAAAAATCTTGGCAACTAATTTAATTATCAATTAATTGGGTCTATGTTATATACATAAATACAGTCGCTACCCCTAATGTGACTGTAAGCCAAAGAAAGCAGTGCCAGTATAGCACTATTAAATAAAAAATATTAAATAAAATCCCTTTTTAATTTGATGAATAATCGACTAATAAAAAAAGAGACAGATTATTCGATATTCAAAATATTTGCAAGTTACAGCCCTAACTGTAAGCGCAAGATTATTTTAGCTTGAGGAATACTAATCTTTATAAGAATTATTTACCTTTTTAGGTAACTTTATATATATATATATATATATATATATATATATATATATATATATATATATATATATATATATATATATATATATATATATATATATAAATATATAAAAAAATATATATATATATATATTTTTTTTTTATTTTTTTTTTTTTTTGGTAACTCCTCAAGACTTAATTACTTGAATTTCTTGCCTCTTCATGTGCTTGAGAGCATCAATTGTAGAGTAGAGTTGGTATAGCTCTATTTGAGTAATGTTCTAATCCAGATTATGGCAAGAAATACTCAACTAAGTAAAGAAACATCAAGTTCAGTTGCAAAAAACATCAAAAAATGTATCAAAATTGGCTCTCCTCAGAACCCCAGTATCAAAAACTGCAAGTTAACACACCCAAAATATTTGTTTGTTTAGCACTTTTAAGTTACTATGTGATTCCTTTTGTTCCTTCATAGTTTCAGTGACTTCAGTATTCAGTACTTCAGGGGATTTTTTGCTGTGTAGCTTTTTTTTTTTTTTTTTTTTTGTAATTCTAGTTTCAGACACCTTTTTCTTACCCTAGTCATTATCTGTATGGTTAAGTAGTGCACCACTGCCCCCAGCATCACTGCGAACACGCTGGCGTTCTCACTCAGGAACTTCCACGAACTGTCATACAGCAGCATCGCAGACGCGACTCGGCAGATCACCAGCACGTGCGTCAGGCCTATGATCACCACCAGCTACGCACAGCAACAAGGCATGGTAAATGTATTGTAACGTAATGTAAGATAGTAAATGTACTTATTTACTATATTTACAGTGGCTTGAAAAAAAGTTATCATACCCCTTGAAATTGTTTGTAGATTTTGTCACCATACCTTACAACTACAAACTTAAATGTATTTTATTGAGATTTTAAGTAAGAGACCAACACAAAGTAGCACATAATAATAGAACATATAGTGGATTAAAAAAAATATGCATGGTTTTAAAAATCTAAAAAGTGTGCTGATAAAACATATTAAGCACCCCATATCAATACTTCCACTGTAATTACAGCCAAAAAAATATTTTAGGGTTTGTCTCTACCAGCTTTGGACAACTAGAGACTGACATTTTTGCCCAATTCTTCTTTATAAAACAGCTGAACATGGATGAAGCAATTTTCATGTCTTGCCACAGAAGATCAATGGGATTTAGGTCAGGTTTAGGACTTTGACTGGGTCATTGTAACACAAACATTCTTTGATTTCATATCTCTGGCTGTATGTTTAGGGTCATTGTCTTGCTGGAAGGTGAATCTCCTTCCTAGTCGCAAGTCTTTTCCACCCTCCAACATGATTTCTTTAAGGATTGTCATGAATTTAGCTCCATCTACCTTCCCCTCAACTCTGACCAGATTTCCCTGTCCCTGCTGAAAAAAAGCATCCCCACAGCATGATGCTGCCACCACCATGTTTCACAGTGTGGATGGTGTGTTCAGGGTGATGAGAAATGTTGCTTTTTGCTATATGTTGCGCTTTGCATTTAAATCAAAAGTTCTTTTAACAACCGTTTTCTTCTTTCCACTCTTCCTTAAAGGCCACGTTTGTGGAGTGCATGACTTAGTTTTCCTGTGGACAGATTCTCCCACTTGAGCTATGGATCTCTGCAGCTCCTCCAGAGTGACCATGGGCCTTTTGGCCGCTTCTCTGACCACTGCTCTCCTTGCTCAATCTGTCAGTTTGGGTGGACCATGGCCATGTCTTTTCCATTTATGGATGACTGATTGATTGACCAGTGCTCTTTGGGATGTTCAGGATTTTATAAATCAAACCCTGCTTTAAACGTCTTCTCCACAACTTTATCTCTGACCTGTCTCTAGTGTTCTTTAACAAACCACTTAGGCCTTCATAGAACAGCTGTATTTATACTGAGACTAAATTACACACAGCTACAGCTGGACTTTATTGCACTGGGAATTTATTGAACTGTTTTTTATATTTAGGGATTTCATAATAAAGGAGCCTGAATACTTTTGTATAGCACACCTTTCAGATTTTTTTGGGATTAAAATTTTGAAAACCATGTGTTATATTTTAATTCCAAAAATTATGTGCTTCAATTATGTGTTTATGGTTTATTACTTAAAATTCCAATAAAATATGTTTAAATTTGCGGTTGTAAGGCAACAAATTGTGAAAAAAGTTCACGGGGTATGAATAATTTTGCACCCCACTGTACACACTCAAGGTAGTTTAACATGCTTTGCAGAGAGAAAGATACAAGTGGTAAAAACTAAATTCCTGCGTTATTAAAAGGAACGCAAAACTGTAATATAATAATTGTACAATTACATTCCCGAACATTGTCAAAGTAACTAAGTAAATCAACCTCTTACCACCAGTGTGACCAGCACGAGCTCCACGATGCTGCGCAGGTAGGAGTGCACATACAGTTTGGGTTTACAGTGTGGCTCATTTACCAGCTCCAGGATCAGTTCCTCCTGCGGACACAACAAAGCCCTGATCAGATCAAGCATCCATAAACTAGATAATAAACCCAACTAATAAACATAAATTCACAAAATATGCCTGGATTATTTCTTGAACCCAGATCAGGGCATTCCTTAATTGGCATGCATTCTCAAATGTACCTAATTTAAAGTCCACAATTAAAAAATAATACCTAATTAGGTGGATTAAGTTATTTGATTTGTTTTAAATGTGTCTCAGACCATCTTCATCTTTGTCCGATGGATGGCATTTGTAGCAGTTTTAAAAGCATCTCAGACCACCTCCTTAAGTCGTTTAAGTGATCAGATTAGTTTTAAATGCATTTTGAGCCCTATCCAGATGGGATTAGTTTCTCTGGGGGTCCTGGGGTAATTTTCTCTTTTATGGGGGTCCTTTGTGATTCTATTCCTGTCTGAAAAAAAAACATGCATGTGTTTTTATTAGACGTCCTCTGAGAAAATTACACGCTGAATTATCTAGTGTTTTTCGCTGAACTCCATGGTCCTCTGTAAATTTTAGTCCCGTCTGGACGCACATCTCTGAGTTTAGTCTCCTCTCGTTTTATAAAATATCTATTTGTCCACTGCCACGCACCGTAATTACACTTTGGGTACGCATTTCCCCAGAGTTCCACGTAATCACAACAGTGAGTGGAAATGGAGGAGCTACTGAAAACGATGTCATGTGACCGAGGAAGAAGGGGGGGGGGGGGGGGGAGACGCTCACTGTTCCTCCTGTTTTTTCAGTAGCAGTCTGGATGCAAAAGTTTTATCACTGAGTAGAAGTGTGAAATATCTTGCACAGACGTCCCCCTGAGAAACTAATCTCGTCCGGATAGGGATTTAGACCACCTCCTAAAGTGGTTTGAGTGATCAGATTTGTATCAGTTGCATTTCTATGCAGCTTGGCCTATATAAATATATATATATATATATAAATATAAATATATATAAATATAAATATATATATATATATATATATATATATATATATATATATATATTTTTATTAATTAATTAATTTATTTTTTGTGCCAAAAAATCTGAATATCGTGAACGATATTATACCCTGAAATATTGTGCCATATCACATCACATCATCACATCAGAATACTCCTTTTTTTTGCCGTTTTTTAGCAAAAGAAAAATTCACACTGTTCTTATTTCCCATTATGTATCTACTAGAGACTTGAGATTATATCTAGTCCAGTATTCTTTATTTTACTTTAATCCTGGATATATGAAGATATTTGGAGTGCATTATTAATATTATTAGTATCATGACATTCTGGATCATTGACTTCTGTTACAAATCTGATAAAATATATATTTTTTTAATACCTCGGTTAGCCATATCATATTGCATGCAAGAATACAATTCTAAATAATTTTTCTAATTCAGTGTTTTGTCATATCGCCAAAAGTATCGTTATCGTGAAAATACCATGAAATATCATGATATTATTTTAGAGCCATATCGCCCACCCCTATATATACATATATATATTCAGATATAATACTGAAACTCAAGATGTATAAAGAGACCAGATGTAAACAGAATCTTTTACAGGGTCATTTAATATTCAGGTTTGAAACTGTTACAGCACCTCATCTTCATTCCAGTCGTAAACGTTCCACCTGGAGACGTGTAGAGATAGATGCCTCTTCCACAGCTCCAGGAACAGCGTGGCTGTATCAAAACATGTCACAATCCACCATCAGCCGTTATTTATAGACTGCAAATATAGTTTACAGTGCCTGGAAGAGCAGACGTGAAATATAACCTACCCCAAACAGCCATGAACATCGCAAAGGCCACAGTTCCCTCATTGTCAAACAGATGGCTCACCTACATGTGATAAGAGAGTTATTGCAGAGAGAGCTTCAGTGCTCTTTGAACATGCAGGAGATGTTTATACAGCAGTAAGTCCTGGCAGGCTCTGTGTTAGAGACACTCTTTGGTTAAGGGGTTAAAAGGTTAAAGGGTTAAGGGGTCATGTTAGTTTTACTGTATAACAGCCTTAAGAGGTTTACTGCTTTTAAGAAACAGTAAAAAGTACACAGGTCAGTATCAAATGTAACATGCCTTTTGTGATGCAGCATAGGTGTGTAAATATAATATAATATACAATATTTGTGTAACAAAACAAGTTGTAGGAGGGTAACAGGATATATACAATGTCTGTCTGTCTACAGTGCACCTCTGCCTGTGTATCTATCTACAGTGTGTTTGTCTGTCTACAGTGCCTGTCTGTCTGTCTACAGTGTCTGCCTGTGTCTGTCTGCAGTGTCTGCCTGTGTCTGTCTGCAGTGTCTGCCTGTCTTTCTGTGTCTGTCTACAGTGTATGTCTGTCTGTCTGTCTGTCTGTCTGTCTGTCTGTCTGTCTATCTATCTATCTATCTATCTATCTATCTATCTATCGTGTCTGTCTACAGTGTATATCTGTCTGTCTGTCTGTCTAAAGTGTCTGTCTTTCTGTGTCTGTCTGTCTACAATGCCTGTCTGTCTATCTATCTATCTATCGTGTCTGTCTACAGCGTATGTCTGCCTGTGACACATGTCTGTCTACAATGCCTGTCTGTCCATCTATACAGTGTCTGTGTCTGTCTACCTACCTGTAATAATTCATATTCAACAATTCAATTAAATGAATCATATTTTAATTACATTTAATAATTTAACTATTTAAATTATTAAATTAGCCATTTTATTAGTCATCATCAAAATCAAGCTATTTAAACGTGTCCAAGAATTCTCTGTCCACTTTCTTACCTTGGGATAACCCCGCCCCTTTAAGAAATTGTAATTGGTCACCCTGTTGGGCAGCTTGCATGACAGCAAATAAATAATCTAAAACTATAGTGATTAAGATGGACATATCATTTCTGTGTGGTCTGGAGTTCTATAATATGACCGCTTGTCAAAAGAATGTGAACTTTTAACTCCAAAACCCAAAGGCACAGTATTCTGATAATGACCCACACCACGATGATACTGACTGTGTAATAATTCATTATTAATAATAATTAATACAGTAAAAACAACTTGTTCTGCTAAAGCACATGAGCCTGTTGCTATGCAACATAACAGCCAAATGATATTCCCTAAACAGTGCATTTTAAAAACTTGCTGCATTAATACAGAATTCCTGTAATGTGCATTTCCACATCCACATGTACAGCAGTACCAGTCAAAAGTTTGGACACTTCTTTTAATTTAATGAGTCACCTGGAATAGTTTTCTCAGCGTCTTGAAGGAAGGAGTTCCTGGAGGTGCTGAACAAAAGTTGCTGCTTTTCCTTCACGCTGTGAAGCTCCATCCCAAATAAATCACCCCAAATCACCATCTTAGTTCATCAGGTTTGGATCAGATGATTAATAATTTCCCTGTTTACTATGTAATTCCATATGTGTCCCTTACTTGTTTTCATATCTTTTAATATTAATCTACAAGGTAGAAAATAAATTAAATAAAGGAATAAAGAAAACACACTGAATAAGAAGGTGTGCCCAAAAGTTTGACTGTTACTGTACATCTGTATTTAGGAGCAGTTTGGGATTAATAATGCAGGTTAGGTGGTTCTCCTACCTTGGCGTAAACACAAGTGTCAGACAGATTCCATACTAGACATCTCTTATCACATGCTGGGCACATTGTGATGTTGGATTCACAGACTTCTTTTCTGCAGAAGAGACATATGTACATACACAAACACTAAGATAAAATATGAAGCAGGTAAAAAGACGTTTAACTACTTATTATTAGGGATGCACTGTTCCTTTTTACATCTACATTTAAAGTATTTAGCAGACGCTCTTATCCAGGGCAACTTACAACAGTGCTTTGTTTTTTCTAAATATCCATAGCTAGTTTGTAGAGACTAGGATCAAGAAATGTATTATCATTGCATTTATTTCTCTCTATTGTTTGTTTGTACTGTAATTATGTTGCTGCTGGAATTTTCCTGAGAGAACCCCCGTCTGTCTGTTTATCTATACCGTGCCTGTCTGCCTGTCTATCTTTATAGTGTCTGCCTGTCTATCTATACAGTGTCTGTCTGTCTGTCTATCTATCCATCTATACAGTGCGTCTGTCTACAGTGTCTGTCTGCCTGTGTCTGTCTGTCTGTTCAGCATGTCTGTCTACAGTGCACGTCTGCCTGAGTGTGTCTGTCTGTCCGTCCATCTATCCATCTATACAGTGTCTGTCTCAGAAGAGACACACGTACATACACAAACACTAAGATAAAATATAAAGCAGGTAAAAAGACGTTTAACTACTTATTATTAAGGATGCACAGATACCACTTTTTCCTTACCGATACCGACTTTTCTGGTATCAGCCGATACAGAGTACTGATACCGATACCAACTGTTTTATGCTGAATAAGATATAATAACCTGATTGGCTGCTCCGTAGTTTCCACATTTTCTTTTAAAGGTCTGTAAAGATGATTGGCTGCAGTAGATAATGATTGACAATGAGCTCCTGTTGTCTATATTAAATTATTAAATTGAACATGTAATTATCAAAATATGGTAAAAACCAGGAAAATCTTTAGGCGCTTTTCAGATTTTGTATTTTTTTTTTTTTTTTTTTATGACGAGATATATGTGCAGTGTTTCTTTTGCTATTGTGACATCATTAGCATCTGGTTAGAGCTGTCTGTGAGAACAGGCGAGAGACTTAAGAGGCTCATGGACCACATTTGTCAACAAGGGTCTATGCAGGATGGCAGTGGGGGTTCCATACTGTTGTGGGGTGTATTCTTATCGGTTGGGTAGGGTCTACTGGTCTACATAAATGTGTAACATCTATATGATTTTTTTAACAGAATTTGTCTGCACACAGTAAGCAGACTGGTTTCCCCTTTGTTTTTGTGTTGGTGCTGCTTTCCTGTAACTAATAAATGTTCCATTAAACGAAAAGCTACATCTGTTGAGGTTTAGCTGTTGCAGAGTTCCATTATCATTCATAATTGCTCCCACGAGAACGCTTGGGTCTGTTATTACACACACACATATATATACACCCACTCACACACACCCCCACACACACACACACACACAGCGCTATGATGATTTGAGTCACTCACATGAGGGGATTGGTGTTGAAGAAGGCCAGGCCATAAAGAAACACAATCACACCGATGATGGCTGCAGGGATCAGCAGGCGTGTGTACCAGCCCAACCACAGAAAATATAACGCCACTTTCTCACCAAAATACTCCCTGAAATCACACAAAAAGCCAGCATGACCATAAAACATACACATTTTTTTTCTGTTTTTACTCTTGGACAGCTCCTTTTTTAAATTTAATTCCTCCTTTTATTTATTTAATTTATTTCCTTTTGTTTCTTTTATTTGAAATGATTTTACCTTTTGGCATTTTACCTTTTTATTTATTTTATTTATTTCATCTTAATTTTTTTTCGTCCTTTTATTTTCATTTTTTTCTGTTTATTTGTTTCATCTTTATTTTATTTCATACTTTAATTTTTTTCTTTCCGTTTTGGCCTTTTACCTATTTATTTATTTTATTTATTTCCTCATTTTATTAATTTCGTCTTTATTTTATTTTATCCATTTATTTTTTACCTTTTGGACTTTTCAATTTTTATTATTCTATTTACATTTTAAGGTATTGAGCAGACGCCCTTATCCAGAGCGACTTACAACAGTGCTTCGATGTTACTTCAAATATCCAAAGCTAGTTTGTAGACTAGGATCAAGAGATACACAGAGCTTGATCATGTTCAGAACCCTAGGAAACTTTTTTTTTTCTTAGTTTAGAAACTCTTTGAAAAGATGTGTCTTTATTTCCTCCTTTTATTTATTTTGTATTTATTTGATTTCACTCTTTTATATTTATTATACCTTTTGATCTTTTACCGTTTTATTTATTTTGTTAATTTCCTTCCTTTATTTATTTTGTCATTTTAATTTTTTTCTGTTGTACCTTTTCATTAATTTTATTTCTTTCTTTCCTCCTTTTATTGGTTCAACAAGACTTAGACCTTTTATGACATTTAACTGTAACCAGAATGTTTGGGAAGAAGGAAAGATGAAGATTAAGAGGAACAGACCAGACCTTACCTTATATCATTCACAGGCTGGTAAATTAGATGTCTTATGGCTCCCCAGTTCGCCCACTTCTTCTTCAGATACCTCTGCTGCTTCGTCTGAGATGCAAACACATCAATAGACAGTACCACTCAAAAATATGGACATGCCTTAAATTCAGTGATTTTTATTTATTATTATTATTTTTAAATGTTCTGCATTATAGATTATAGTTTGGATGACAACTATTAAAGAAAAACATATGGAATTATTTAGTAAAAAAATGTGAAAAAAAAGTGTTAAACAAACTAGAATATATTTTATATTTTTCAAAGTACTGGTAGGACCTCTTGCTTAGATGACAGCTTTGCACATCTCTGCTGGATTTCCTCAGTCATCTTTATGAGGTAGAGACACCTGGAATTCAGGCTTTCAGTTAACAGCTGTGCTGAACTCATCAAGAGTTAATTACTTGAATTTCTTGTCTCTTAATGTTAGTTTGAGAGCATCAGCTGTAAAGTAGTGAAGAGGTAGAGTTACAGGTATACAGTGAATAGTGAATATTTGAATAATGTTCTAATCCAGATTATGAGAAGCAAAAACTACTCAACTAAATAAAGAAAAAAAAGTGGCTCTCATTAGGACACTCCAGTAAAGGAAGACCAAGAGTTTCCTCTGTTGTACAGGATAAGTTCATTAGAGTTACCAGCCTCAGAAACAGCTCCACAGATAAGAGCACCTAAATACTTCTTCACAGAATATTTTGGTTTGTTTAACACTTTTAGGTTACCACATGATTCCTTATGTGTTCCTTTATAGTCTGGAGTTTTCTAGTTCCATTACTCATAGTTTCATAACTGAGCTATTAATTAAATCAGTTCTTTTAACATATAAACAAAACATTTACCTCATGAAGACAGAACAATGTTTCAAAAGCATTTTGCCTCACAAGATCCCGCAGACCCTCTGAAGATTTTCAAAAGAATTAGAAAGCACTTGTTATTATTGGACCCAATATGAAAGAAATAAACTGACATGCCAGATATCATGGGACAAGAACTAGTATTGTGTCACATGACTTTCATGGAAACTCCATGAAACTCCACCAACAATTTGTCCTCTTTTGAACTCTGGTATGTCACCCATAATGTTGTGTGCATTGCAATATTTAGAGCAGAACTGTGCTCTTACCCTGCTAACTGAACCTGCACACACTGCTCTTACTGGTGCAATGTGCAATTAATGAAGATTAAACACCAGGCTGCTCCAATTCAGCCATGAAACCTCCCACACTAAAATGACAGGTGTTTCAGTTTCATTGTACAACCCCTGTGTATAAATCGTGTTTTTAATAAACTCTCAGTGCACTTTTAAAGCTCTCAGTGCTTTGTTTTAAATATCAGGGTATTCAAAATTCTAACAATGAAGTGTGGAGCTAGTTTGAGCTTGTTAGTGGTGTAAAATAGAGGTTTCTTTGCATGGGTAACTCTATGCCCCTTTCACTAGCATTGTGAGCCTGTTGGGAGCATCAAACAAGAAAAAACATTGTTAGCATTAGCAGCTATCAGAAAGTTAAAACAGAATCAGATTCAAATCAATAGATTTTTTAGTTTTTAGAACTAGATGAGCAGGTCTTTTTAGTTAGGGTTTCAATTTGAGTTCCACAACGAGGAATTACAGTTTATTTAAAAAGACAATACTTTATCGTATTGTGAAAATTATTATGATAAATGATACGCTTTTCTAAGCATAAACGAGGATATAAAATCGCCTAAAAGTGCTGTATTTAGCAACGCTGGTGGTGAATGGAGGTGGGCTATTCATTACACATTATTTTTCACTAAATCCCAAGCCCATTTCACAACGGATTTCTCCTTTAATGATCAATGCTATATTTTTCTATCCTGTGACTTTTGGCATGCCAGTGTTCACATTTCCAATGTGCATTTTTCTTGATAAATGAAGTGATAATAGATTACTTGGGTTAAAAAAAGCCCTTTTTAAATCAAGGCACATTATAAAGACCTAATAAATACATAAAACAGCATCAAATACACTCTTTGACTCAAGCATCTACTTATTATTTTAAACTGGAGATAACTGAGGGACGTTAAAGGGTTATTGAAGTGAGTTTGAGCATCAAATAGAGGACTTAAGCAGCACCAAAATCCTAATAGAAAAGATACACTGGTGTAAAGGTGACTCACCTCCAGTTCCAATGAATGTGTGGTGCAGGATGAAATGGACAACCCTGATCCTGAAAAAAAACATAAAAAGGTACATATTATATTATAAAACCAAATTATTTATCCTCAGCATGCTTGTAATGTATTTACATGTAAGTATTTAAAGTAGAGATGTAAAGATTGTTCAATTGTGTATCATATTGGCCTGTTTTTTTTTTTCTTTTAGCTAAAATATGCGATCGGCCAATTTCTCTAATTTAGCCGATCCTTAGAGCTGATCAGATCATGTTTGGGAGTTGAGAATTACACAAGTTCTGTGCAAGTCTGATTATTGAGGCTCTGTTGTCATAGGAAGCTCTAGATGGAACTACAAAGCAGGAGCAGAGCTGCAGTAAAGTCAAACTCATACAGTATATTTGTAGAATGTGTAAAACTAACACGCATTGTGGAGGGAAGAGAATAAAGTCATACTATTTACTCCTTTAACAGGATACCCCTCTCAAGGGTGCATTACTCAGCCCAGTACAGTGTGTAGCTTTTAGTACAGCAACACAACAGAGATGAAAAACTAACAAACACCACTATCCACACATAACAGCGAAAATAAAGACCATAGTTTGCATTATCAGTAATCAGAAAGTAAAAAGAAAATAAGATTCAAATTAATCGAGTTTTTAAAACTAGATGAGCAGGTCTTTCTGGATGTGTTTCTCCACTTTAAGCTCCATGTTTAGGTTTTGCATGGAAATTCCAAAATTCCCAAAAAAATACAGTACATTTTGAAAGATAATATTTTATTGTATTGTGATAAATTTATTACGATAAGTAATACACTTTTATAAGCAAATTGAGAATATTATTATTCTTAAAAACACTGATTGATGCAGGGATTTTGGGGGGGCTTTTCCTTACCTGGTGGTATTTGGGACATAATCCTTCTGCTTGCAGACCCAGTTGCAGGAATCCGACACCTTCAGCAGGTACTTGTACTTCTCGAAGATCTCCTCGGGCGCACGGACACCGTAGAACACCTTGTTCTCGTGAATGATTTGCTGATATGAATGTAATGCACAGTAAAGAAATTAATTTTGTAAGCGACTGATTCGATTTTGAAAGAAACATCATCAGGTATCCCATTACTTCTGTCCATGCACTAATCAGCTCTGAAAAAATTAAGATACTACTTTCTGAATCAGTTTCTCTGATTTTGCTATTTATAGATTTATGTTTGAGGAAAAAAAAGAACATTATTGCTTTATTCTATAAACTACTGAAAACATTTCGCCCAAATTCTAAATAAAAATATTGTCATTTAGAGCATTTATTTGCAGAAAATGAGAAATCAATATTTGGTGGAATAACCCTGGTTTTTAATCACAGTTTTTATGCGTCTTGGCATGTTCTCCTCCACCAGTCTTACACACTGCTTTTTGGATAATTTTATACCTTTACTCCTGGTGCAGAAATTCATTCAAGCAGTTCAGCTTGGTTTGATGGCTTGTGATCATCCACCTTTCTCTCGATTATATTCCAGAGGTTTTCAATTTGGTAAAATCAAAGAAACTTAGAGCTATTTATAGTGGATGAGCAGTAAAACTCACTGTAACTTTCATTTTCTTTGCCCTCAGCTGATTAATGTAGGCCTCCTGCTTCTTGAAGGTCTGATCTCCCTCATCCTCGATTATATGAGCCACCAGGATGCAGTCGAATGATCGAATCACAGGTTTATTAGAAGTGCTCTGTAAAAATAAAAAAACAAACAGGAAAAACAAATTAAACAGGACAGTAACAACATCAGATTCATATTTGTACATTTTGTGAAGAACATATGGCTCAGTGTCAATCACACAGCGTTCTTGCATGTTTTCATTTAAATGTAAGACTAACGTCTTTTAAGATTATTCTCAGTGAAGTTTTATTTTAGCACCTTCAAAGCCAATCTTCCTAAATGGATGATCTTCTTGCATAGTTTGCAGCAAATTCATATTGATTACTGGGGACCAACTACAAAACTATAAAGCTCAACTGCCGTTATCAAGTATCAAATAAATAGTAATGATAGGAGAGGAGGATGGGGGGGGGGGGGTAATACCATTAAGGACAAAAGCTAAGGCCACAGCACAGGGTATATATATATATATATAGTGCTATAGTACTATAGTGCACTTCCCCTTCTCCATAAACCTGTCCATAAAAATATTATATTATATGTTACATTATAGTCAATCAAATGTTAATGTTGATAAATCTGGGGGGGGGGGGGGGGGGGATACGTGTGCAGGTTTCACAGTATAAACCAATAGGGAGTCGGAATGGTATATGTTTATACTTCTCTACGTCCAATCACAATCAGATTCACTCTATCTGGATGGAGAGATTTATAGGATTTTATTGAACAATGAGAAGCTTCATTTTTTTTAATGTAAGGAGTAAAAAGTTCAGATAATTGTGGGAAAATGTAAGGAGTACATTTGCCTAAAAAAAATATTACTAAAGTACAGATAACCAACATTTCTACTTAAGTACATCAGCAAAGTATTTGTGCTTCATTACTTGACACCTCTGGTAATATTGCACTACTGCCTCCGTTCACATGCTTCTTTCACTTTTAGTGTCAGCTCTATACCTCTCAGCTTGTCCAGAAATGCATGTAATCATGTTCTGTTGGAGGGGTGGCTCAAAGCACAGCGGCTGGTTTCTTACCGGTGATGATAGCAAGGCCTCCCTGCCATTATCCAGGCTCTCCTTACTTCTGACCCGCAGCTCCACCTCATCCTACAAAACATTAACATGAGTTAAAATCACTATATGTTAGATTAGAAATAATTACAGTCAATATTATTGTTGAATTAACTAAAAATACCACTTTTTGACTTAAAAATATATATAATGTGACAACACAATGAATTTTACATTAAATGTTTACAACCCCTTCTAATGAATGCATTTAGCTACAGCACAGGGCGTCTGTGAGCTGATGTATCAGAACCGAGTCGCTGCGCTTTCCTCCGAGTGTGCTGTGATGCTAATAGGCAATGCCGCATCAGCAGCAGCTCTAAAAGAGGCGCATGTATCGTAGGAGGCATGTGCTAGTCTTCACCCTGCTGGTGTTGGGGCATCACTAGTAATAGTGGGAGTCCTAATAAGTAGGTTGGGTTATTGGCCTAAAATTATTTATATAAAAAAGGGTGTCATTTTATTATGACACTAATAAAATATAATTCAATTAGTGTCATAAAACGGTCTTAAAAAACACTAATTCAAGAATCACCATTTTGAATCCTGGTTCATGCTGCTTGGCATCAGCAGCCAGAGTCTGAGAGCCAAAGGGCCACGCACTCCCTAGGAGTCTAGCTGGGAGCTTAATCTTCCAGATAGAGAATAAATGTAAAAATGGTCTTAAAATCACAATACTGTTTATCACAATTATTTCTGAGACAATATATAGTCAAACAAAGAACTAATTATTTATTTTTTGTAACTGGCCTACCCAAAACCTTTGTCCATATACTGTATAAGAGTTTTTTATGATTATGTACAGGCAGCAATATCATTTTAATGGCTCAAATCAAACAGAAGCTGGTATATTATATCTAACCACACTGTTCTTGTTTATAATACACAATACAATGAGTCTTCAAAGGCTATAAGGCTATGCCATAAATCCGCTTTTGCATAACTTCTTTGCAGATCTGCTCTCAGTCCAGAGTAATGAGAGTCTGCTTTCATCTCCCGTACAAACCACACACAGTGTTAACGGTCACGTGATCTTCGTCTGAATGGAAACACACACTTCTTTAAAGCAGATAAGGCTAAAATAATAAGTGCTGTACGCAAATAGAGAGCGCTTCATGCAAACCCACTCGGGCGATATGTGTGTAAATTGTCCTCTACCTTATAGATAGGCAAATGCTTAGCTTGGTCTGGCTAACTGAGCGACACTCACTATTGTGCGGCTGTTGAAACTGATCCTGCCGGCAGTTTCTGAGTTTGTTTTGTGTGTGTGGGACGTCTGAATACACAGGTGTGGCTCTAGAACGAGCACAACTGATCCAGTTAAACAGCTAAACTGAAGTGTGATAAATTATACAGTTAGGCCTGTCACCATAATTAATTCTCTCTGGATGATGCACCAATTAATCATAACATTACAACTACCATTTTTTTTTTACATTCTGTAGATCTTTAATAATTACAGACTGTAGTTCTGTATCTGTTTCTCTGTGTATATATAACTATTATTCTCCTTTCACCTGTTTTTCAATACTAAGAACTTGACAGTATAGAAAACCACCACAGACCAGCTATTATTATTATTATTATTATTATTATTATTATTATTATTATTATTATGGTGGTGGGTCATTATTCTCAGCACTGCACTGATTAGCACTGATTAGCATGGTGATGGTGTATGAGGTGTTAGTGTGTGTTGTGCTGGTAGGAGTGAGTGGATCAGATACAGCGGTGCTGCTGGAGTTTTTAAACACTAGAGCAGGGGTGTCCAAACTACAGCCCGCGGGCCATTTGCGGCCCGTTTCCTTTTTTGGAGCGGCCCGCGAGGTATTTTAGAAATATAATGAAAGTTGGCCCGCTGTTAAGCAGGTTTTTATAATATGAGATTCAAAGTTTGAACGCTAGGTGTCAGAAACGGGCCAAAGAGTCTAAAAGTGGAGAGAGTGCACATTTCTAGCGCAGAAAAACGGGGTAAAAGGGTCTAAAAGCGGAGAGAGAGTGCGCATTTCTAGCGCAGAAAAACGGGCCAAAGAGTCTTAAAGCGGAGAGGGTGCGCATTTCTAGCGCAGAAAAACGGGGCAAAAGAGTCTAAAAACGGAGAGGGTGCGCATTACTAGCGCAGAAAAACGGGGCAAAAGAGTCTAAAAGCGGAGAGGGTGCGCATTTCTAGCGCAGAAAAACGGGGCAAAAGAGTCTAAAAACGGAGAGGGTGCGCATTTCTAGCGCAGAAAAACGGGGCAAGGAGTCTAAAAACGGATTGGGTGCACATTTCTAGTGCAGAAAAACGGGCCAAAGAGTCTAAAAGTTGCCGTAATTAAGGAGTTTAATATTAAGAGACATCATGAAATTAAACATCAATTTGAAAAATCTTAGTTTACACAACACTGTCAAAGATAAAGAGAGTAAGTCAAGTAAAATGGTGTGTACTGTAGATGAAATAGTCAGGAAAAAAAAGTATTATTTAAAGTGGTATATTTCATTATTTGTTTTATTATAGAGTCTGTGGCCCGTGACTAATATATTTCTCCTTCTGGCCCCCAACAAAAAAAGTTTGGACCCCCCCTGCACTAGAGTGTTCACTCTATTAGATAATCCTTCCTAGGGCTGGGAAGTTAATCAAATTAATTTTATTAATAAGCTGAAGAGGGAATCTCTGTGCTTCTGTCAGAAACCTGTAAAGAACTCGTATGTGGCAGTAATTTACATATTTTACTCTTTTCCTTAACTGAAATACAAGGATATTATGTTTTAACCATGTTTAATATAAAACCTATAACCTATAAACCTATAAACCTATAACAAGTAGTAGATACATAGCACTGTCTCTGTGTCTGTGTGAGTGACAGGCTCCTGCTGCCTGAAAAGCACGAGGTAACTGCATGGCCTCCATCCACATGGTTGGGCATGTGCGTGTAAACGCATGTATTGAAAGCTGTGCACCTCAGTCCAGCACAGTTTTTCCAGTACACAGATATTTCCAGTTACAGCTGCATTCACTCTTTTAATCCCAGAAAAAACAAACAAACACTCTTATTTACCTTTTAAAAAGCCATTTAAATGCCTGATTAAAGGGCCGATTACTGTTGTTTTGCTGTTTTCCTCGGGTTTAGAGTGCTCTGCACCGAATCAGCTCTTGATCGGTCTGGATGCGTGACAGTGCGCGGGTGAGGGCGGGGCTGGTGATGTCATGGGCACTGCTCTGTTTAATATTGCGATATATATCGTCAGAAAAAAGAACATTTGCAAAGTAAACTTTTTCCAAATTTACAAATTTCAAACACTGGATCCAGTTTTCTGCCCGTGCTGCTCATCTCCAGACGCAAGGCTCACGTGGGTTGCCAGATTAACACCCAGTGGCAAGCAACATCGAGTCTTACATTGCAGCTAATCTGAATACCGTATTTAGTACGCTAGTGATGGTAGAAAATTACACAGCTATGGTCAGCTTTCCAATTTCTATGGCTGCAGCACACTGCTTGCATGAATAAGATAATCTCTGTTTGAAGAAAGTTGACTGGTTATTTATGTTACAGGGCTCTGCTGACTAACTAAACACAACGAGCAATATCAAGTTCAGCAAAACATACTGCAAGATAAGTCAATAGCATAATTATATCTGACAGGCCTCTATCCAATGAAGGCGGTGCTATGCTGCTAAACTTTTTCCCGTTTGCTGAACCATTAGAGACAGTAATGGGGGAGGGATGTAGGCTAAAGGACGGGTTTCTCTGACAGGAGCAGAAGATTGTGCTCTCACTGATCTAACAAAATCCACAAGCCCAGACATGATTCTGTTATACAGGGACTGCCCTGAGGCTCGCTAATTTCCAGTAAAAGCATGAGCTTCAGTTCACTTGTGCCTGAGTGCTGAGTATGACTGTGTGTGTGTGTGTGTGTGTATTAATGTGTGGGAGGGAGAAAGAGATTATGGGAAATAGACAAAAAGAGGCTGAAGGAGAAGAGAAGAGAAGGCAAAGCAGTGGTGTGCAGTAAGGCCCTTCTAATCTTTCAGAGATGGGGTGACAATAGGTGCATGTAAATCATTACATAATATTTAATCAGGAAATCTATATTATATTATAGTTATTGTAAACTACAAACATATATTTGATAAATTAAATTAAATAAAAAAACAGCAACTAATTTAAAGCATTAGTCTGTGTTTTTCAGTTGCTACAGGACTCTTATCTGACTGACAGCGGTTCTAACCAATCAAAGCTTTTTAAAATGGCTCCTGCCCCCTTGTGTCTGCGTGGACCCTTCTCCTGGTTCTTGCAGAAGGGGTACCCACTATATTAACTGCACGTAACTGGGTAAACAGGAGAGAAAGAGAGATGAGAGAAGAATAAAAAAAGAAATGAGAGAATTACAATGAGTAGAAAGGAAGGAGGGAGGGAGAGAGAGAGAATGGGATAGTCAGACTGAGAAAGAAGTATGAATTAAGAGAAAGTGTAAACAGAATGAGAAAGGAAAGCAAGAGGGAATAAGATGTAGGAGATGGACACAGATAGACAGACAGAATAAGACTGATAGCAAAACAGAGTGTGAAAACAGATTGACAAAAAGATGTAGGTAAGAGACAGACAGAGAGACAGACAGAGACACAGAGAGACAGACAGAATAAGATTGAAAGAGTAAATTTGAGAAAGTGAAAACGATCAGAAGAATCAGAACAAGATGTAGGGAAGAGACAGACATACAGATAAGACAATAACATTGGGAGAGTGAAACTAAGATAGTGAAAACCAAATGAAAATAATATGTAGGGAAGTGACAGAGAGACAGGCAGACAGAGAGACGGACAGAGAGACGGACAGAGAGACGGACAGAATAAGATTGAAAGAATGAATTTGAGAGAGAGGGAAAACAGAATCAGAACAAGATGTATGGAAGAGACAGAGAGACTGAGATAAAGACAGACAGACAGACAGGCAGACAGTGACACATATAATAAGATCGAGCAGGGTGAAACCAAGAGAGTGAAAACCAAATTAAAGATAGACTGACAATGAGAGAGACAGAGATTGAAAACAGAATGAGAACAAGACAGAGAGAGACAGAAAGCGAGACAGGCAGAATAAGATTGAAAGAGTGAACTTGAGAGAATGAGAACAGAATGAAAACAAGATGTAGGGAACAGACAGACAGAGTGAGAGAGAGAGAGAGAGAATAAGATTGAAAGAGTGAACTTGAGAATGAGAACAGAATGAGAACATCATAAGAGAAGAGAGTGACAGAGAGACAGATTGAGAGAGTGAAGGAGAGTAAAAACAGAATGAGAATAAGATGTAGGGAAGAGACAGACAAAGACAGGCAGAGAGAGACAGAATAAGTTCAAGAGTGAAATTAAGAGTACGAAAACAAGAATACAATGTAGAGAAGAGAAAGATTAAGAGAAAAATAAAGGCAGAATAAAAATGAGAGAGAAAAGTCAGAGATGGAAACAAAAAGATGTGAGAAGTGAGAGAAAGACAGACAGAATGAGAGTGTGGGATGAGAGAGAGAGATAGATATGTATCCACTTAACAGAAACTCAGACAGCAGCACAGCCAATTAAAAATAACCAGTTTAACCAGTGCTGAATCACTAACAGCCACACTGATACCAGCCCAGTTGCACAGCAGAGGATCTCTAAACAACATACCCATGATCCTCTCTGCTCTACCTGCTGTGTATACCTGTATGTGCAGCAGTATTTATGTTTATGGCCAAAATATAAGAAATGTGCATTCTCAAGGTACACAATATATCCGTCAGTAAGTCAGGTGATCAGACTGCTTTACATACAGTAAGAGCTGCTGACCTAATTAATAACCTGCTGACAGCTCTCAATACGTAATCATGAACTATGAGCTTATAAACAGCAGCACTCAGGAACTTTCAGTTCACTGGAAACACATGCAGATCATACCCGATCACACTAGAGATGTGCAATATCGTATCGTACGCAATAATATCGCCAACATTTTTAAATATTGTGAACGATATTATACACTGAAATATCGTGCCATATCACCTACCTCTAATTATCACTTTAGGGTACTACTTTTTTTTTTTTTTTTTTTTTTACTGTTTTTAGCCAAAAAGAAATTCACACTGTTTTCATTTCCCATTATCTATCTACAGACAAATTATATCTGTCTAGTATCATTTATTTTACTTTAATCCTGGATATATGGAGATATTTAGAGAGCATTATTAGTATCATGACATCCTGGATCATTTACTTAACTTGTTACAAATCTGATAAAATTCTTGTAATTTTTTAATATCTCAGTTAGGGGTGTCCCATATATCATATCGTATGCAATAATAAAGTAGTTTAAAAAATTAAGTGTTTTGACATATCACCAAGGGTATATTTATTGCGAAAATACCATGAAATGTTGTGATATTATTTTAGGGTCATATCACCCACCCCTATTATACACAAAAATGTTTCTACAATTATTTTTTTTTAATTATTAAAAGAAAATCCATATTGTGCTAATAGTGATATTCTGTTTGACTGTTTGGTATTTGTTCTGCTATTAACTTTTAAGCTGTGATGTTTATTTTTGTATATATATTTTTTTTTTCATGTAGTTTATATGCGTGCCCTAAATATTCTGCACCTTAGTATTTTGGTAGATTAGTTTTTTTGCATCACTTTATGTTATTTATTTTGTTACAATAAAATTATTTTATATATAGACAAAGGTTCTATTTTGTTTCTACTGAATGTCTAAACGTTTATACTACGATTTGTATACATAAAATTCTTTACTTATTACAAAATATTTAAAATTGTATATTATTTATATGTTATCACACAACACCATCAATCACCACACATACAGTAAGACATAATATCTATATAGGAATGATGGCATAAAGTTAGATATATAGGGGTAGTTTCCCCAGACAGGGATTAAGGAATTAATTACTATTTTTTTTTTTCAATGGAGAATCTCCATTCTAAATACTGTGTAAATCAAAGCCTAATCTGGGTCTAGGAAATTATTTTCTCTGCTATTTAGATATTTTATTGAGCATTTTATTTAATCCGTTTCTCAAGCAGAGATTGAGCCTTGTGCTCGATTTTTTCTTTTTCTTTTAGATTAACTCAAAATGCTGTGAAGTCCAAGACTAGGCTTAATCTAGGTTTAGAAAACTGTCCCACAATTGAAGAACATTCATCATCAGGTAATATGCTGTATTAATTTTCTTTTATCTACTTTTTATTTTATATATATTTAGATTTATATCTTATCATATCATACAACCACCACTACCATACAAGATCACATACAGTGATTGATAACATCAATAAAGTAATGCCAGTCTAAAGTTTGACATCAAGTGAAGGAAAATGTCAATCTCAAGTATCAAATCATCACACTTAAAAGAAATAAGCGTTTCCCTGTACCTTTTAGATATTTTATAATTTTATATTATTTTATTTTATTTTATTATGCAGCCCCACTACCACAAGTGCACACACAGAAATAGACAACATCATAGATATGATGGTCAGATGGGGATTAAGTATAGTTCCAGAATACACAGCATTTTGAATATAGATTTTACAAATAAAGTCTAGAAGTAGTCTTAATCCATGGGAAAACTACTATATATGGTTTTCTTTTAATGGAGACTTTCCATTTAAAATGCTATGCAGTCCAAGATTAGGCTTAAAAAAATCAAGAAACATCATCCTACCAGAGGAAATAACAGTTTTATTTCATATTTAGATATTGTATGGTGTAATTTATTGGGTCTGTTTCCAGACAGATATTGAGCCTGGTCATAGACTTCATAATTTTCTCTATTTAAAATGCTGTTTAGACCAAGACTAGGCTTAATCTTTGTCTAAGCATAGTACAAAATTAAGGAAATTTGTGTTTGCTAGATTATTTCTTTGTTGTAACAATGCATCCATTTGTGAGAACTAGCTTTATAGCAAGCCTGGTAATTTCTCTTTTAAATGGTGCCACATTTGCACCCATGAAAAACATCTTATTTTGCTGTTGGTATCGACACTTGTTTTAAGCTTCTGGTACCGCAGGTGCTGCATCTGTATGCATGGGACCTGCTACAGTGGTCAGTAGGTTCTGTTCCAAGAATCAGCATCATACCACGCTTGACTGATCCAAATAGAGAACGTGTGATGGGGCAACTTCAAGCTGGTGTTTCTTTTGCTTGTTATTTGCAGTGATCCCTGGTACCAGTATTTCCAAACTGAACGCCAAGTTCTGTATAATGGGGGGCACAAAGTGGACGTCCAAAGAAGACAACAATTGTCTTCTTTGATTGTCAAACACCAAACGAGTCAATGGAAGAATAAGCTGGTAGGCATTGGCAGAGAGGAAAAAAGCATGTTTTCAGTCCAGTGAATATTGCATGATAGTAAATTTGATCATTTTCAGGTTTGGGTCTTCTTGAAAAGATAAAAATGGCTTTGCATCTTTTAGAAAATACAATGTGCATGCATATATAATGATTTTTTGTCATAAATATCAATTGTTTGAACAATTGATAGTCAACAATTTCTTTAAAATAAATAGACTTTCTTGAGACTAAATCAAAGGAATTTGTGGACTTGCTTTAAAACATGCTTTTTAAAAGTCACATGAGTTTTGGTAACAGGACTGAGAAAAATGTAACCATCTTCAGATTAGAAACCTTGTACATGTTTTGAACAGGTAAATGTATGATTCAGAGTTTAAAAAAAAGATTAAAAATTAAGACAAAAACTTAAAACAAGCAAATTGCACCCATTCTGTGGAATGGCCTATACAAGTTATTACCAAGAAACACTGATACTCCAAATAAATACCTACCAATGTACCAAACACAAAAGCCCTTACTTTTTGAACTATGTTATGCTGTCTTAAAGTCATCCATGTGGAAGAAAAGGTCAATATCAGGTAAAACAATGTTGTCATACCTGAAGAAAACATTTCTTCATTCTCCTGCTTAAAACACAACATTAACACACACACACACACACACACACACACACACACACACACAGGGTCATCTTAATCTCTGAGGGAATGATGAAGTGTCCTCCAGGGAGCTGAAGGGGTCTATCGCATCTAAACCTAATCATTTGATACCAGGATACCAGGTGAAAACGACACGCTCGTGTAGGTACAGTGTTGCAGTGGAACAACAGAGATGGTTGCGCGTGCTGTAAGACTAAACAGCAGGTTTCTGTTTCTGTCTCGGGTGGAGGAATGCTGTGTGAAGAAACCCAAATTTCTACACAGTCAATTCAACTCTACAGAACCTCCATCATTATTTACAGGAAATACAGAATATACAGCCTACTGACCGCACTGTCTTTACCTCAGGGATTAGCTAACGTTACAGGTGTGGAAAACCAACACAAACGCTCGCGCTCCCTTACCTCGCGGTCTTTGAAGTACATGCTGAGGGAGCTGGAGCTCGAGCTGTGGATGTGCTGAGAGGTTCGGTTCGGTTTGGTTCGGTCCAGGCGAGAAGGACGGAGGTCGGGCTCTGGCGGTCAGTCAGACGCTGTTCCCGACATGGCCGGTTCAAACACACACACTCACACACACACCTGCGCGCGCAGCAGCAGGAACCAGCTCCGACCTCAGGTGTTTAAAATCACCAAACAGGTAAAGTAGCCGATCATTTCCGCCTCCCCCCGCGGGATTCCCGCGCGCTCAGGAATGCAACCGCCCACCTGTAGCTGAACCCGAGCGATGTGAGAGATTCACGAGTCAGTTGTTCTTCTGAACCGACTCTTTCCGATAGCCGAACCGAGCGAACCGATTCAGAACAGACAGGTAAAATAAAATAAAATATAGGTTGTGTCCCAATTGCATAATAAACACTTATAATATAAGGTATATACTATAAATTAATTTTATCTTGTTTGTCAGGTTAAAAGGAGAGAGCAGGGACGGTTGTTACACTTTTTGTCATTTTTCTAATAAATCAAGAACTATGTACACTGGAATAGCCAATTTACTGTGTAAACAACACAACTGAGACAATATATTTACAATATATAAGTGGTTTTATGAAATATATACAGGTTTCAAAATAGGTTTAAATATTGTCACTCCACTGTTACAAACACACTGTTGTAGCATTTGCCAGGGGCAGCTGCAACATGCCTAAATATGAATATCTATTAAATACTCAAAATGAAAAACATTATTTATCGTATCATCACAGTATATGATAAAAAAAATAGTGGATTCCATCAAATTGTAACCCAGGAAAATAATTTAATGCATAGAACACACCCTGAAAAAAGCTTAAACATAAAACCAAATTCCAACGAGGGTTTGGGACTATTTCATGTAGGCTAAATCATAGGTGAAATAGAAATAATCACCTCATAGTTACTTCACTTAAGCAGAAATGTTGGTTACCTATACTTAACCAGAGTAAAAGTATTAATTGTGAGTGTAGATTCAGAACTTGAACCATTCAAAAACTTTAAATGAATATTGCTTCAGTGTCAGAATATCAACACGAACCAATGATGCATATTATAAGCAATGTTAAATAAAGGTTGTTTTAAGGTTGTTTTCCATCTTGAATATTAATAGTTGTAATTCAACCAAAAACATGAACCTTTATTCAGTGTTCTTTGCTATCAGGGACTGAACCTGTTTTCACTGTAGTGATTTCCTGCTGCATCACTCCCACTTCACCTCAGGAAGGGGGGGTTTGTTGAGTCAGCTGTCTGTTAGACCAGGGAAAACCGGAAACCAGCAACATATGTATGATGATGATTGTCATGCCGATATACAGTCATTGGTCATAACAGCTATTATAAAAATATAAAACCCACTGGGGGCTTTATTTTATTTTTTATTTTAAGCATAGGCCCACAACAAGCACTGCACCACCACTCCCCTTTATCAGGGATAATAACTTACATGTGGGTCATTATCAGAATACTGGGCTTTAGGTCTTTAAACCTAAAATTATATGTAATTCTTTTGATTTTTCATCATATTTACTACACAGACATATTTGCCCAGCTTAATGCACAACAGCTTGGACAATTCTGGTTAAAAATTGGCATTTAATAAAAAAAACAGTTTACACTTTGCTAAACATGCAGCAGGAAGTGTCTTCAGCCCATTAAAAATAAACTGTTCTCATGGACTGTTCCCATATGTGGCAATACGAGTCCGACATTACCCTGAACTGATCATCAAATTAATCAGAAAAAAATTATTGGAATTTATCTTTGCCTGAGATGTACTATACATCATGTGCGCTTTTTTATACATCCCGTGTGCTATTTACGCATTTCATGCGCTTTTTTACGCATGTCTTGCGCTTTTCGACGCATCTCTTGTACTTTTTTACGCATTTCTTGAGCTTTTACGCATCTCGTGCATTATTTTACGCATATCGTGCGTTTTTTACGCATCCCGTGTGCTTTTTACGGATTTCTTGCGCTTTTGTACGCATCTTGTACGCTTTTACGCATTTCTAGCGCTTTTGCACGCATCTGGTGCGCTTTTACGCATCTCGTGTTTTTTTTATGCATTTCTTGCGCTTTTACGCATATCGTGCGCTTTTTACGCTTTTTTTGCGCTATTTTACGCATCTCGTGCGCTTTTACGCATTTCTTGCGCTTTTTTACGCATCAGGTGCGCTTTTACGCATCTCGTGCGCTTTTTACGCATTTCTTGCGCTTTTTTACGCATTTGGTGCGCTTTTACGCATCCCGTGTGCTTTTTACGCATTTCTTGCTTTTTTACGCATCTGGAGCGCTTTTACGCATATAGTGCGCTTTTACACATCTCGTTAACTTTTACGCATTTCGTGCCCATTTGTACTCATCTCCTTAGCTTTTACGCATTTCGTGCGATTTTTACGCATCTTGTGCGCTTTTTTACTCATCTCCTGCGATTTTTACGCACCTCGTGCGCTTTTTACACATCTCAGGCGTTTTTTCTTCATTTCTTACGCATCTCGTGTGTTTTTTTGCGCTTTTTTACGCATCTCGTGCGCTTTTTCACGCATTTCTTGCGGTTTTTTTTGCTCCAGTGTTTTATGCGCCCCTATGCTCTTTTAATTAGATTGTGCAAAATAAGGAAAACCCTACTGTACTTAAATAAAACAGCAGTGTTAGTGGTCTGTTCTCCTGTGCAAGTAAGTGATGTGCAATACTTTGAACTTTCCAGAGTACAGGGGTCCCAGTCCATCAGCTTAATCCTATACAAATAAGCATCATAATGTTAAATTATCTAATTCAGATTTCTATTGGTCAATTAATCAGGAAATTGTTAAAGCTGTTTTCTCAACTGATCTTCTCTACCCTTGATGTTCTCTTGTCTCTCTCTGGTTCTCCATTAGGGGGTTTCTCCTCCTCTACACTGTCCTTTTTCTTATGTAGTTCATCACTCCTTTGTTTCTGTTTTCTCTTGGGTTCAGCTTTATCTGTAGAAAGGTTCTGGTCCACTGTGGCTCATAGCTGATACAGACTGGTTCTGACCAATTTTTAGAATCTGCAGTGTTACCAGCTTTTGTCTCAGTTTGTGCAGCAGATCCATCTTTTATCTCAGCTTCCAGAAGATGGTGGTCAAGTTTAAGTTCCAGTATCTGTTCAGAATCTTTTTGATACATCATCTGTTATCTGAGCAGTCATATTAGTGATCATCTTCTTGCAGGCTTTATAGGCTAGAACGTCTGGTTACAATTGTCCAGGCTGAAGACAATATTTCACATTCACGTTCAATGCAGGAGACCCAACACTTATATCCCACAGGTCAACACCATAAGATGTGACAAAAGTCATGGGACTGATGAAATGGTCACGCATTAGAGAGAGTAATGAATTCACAATTATAAGGTTTGTGGATCATCATTTGAGGTAAAGTAGCTGCATAGAGTCTGGGTTTGAACAGGAAGACAGTAGTAATTTCATGGCAATTTAATGTATAACAATGAATGTACTGACAGTTGATTATGTACAGGAAGACACAATTTGTCACATTAATACGCCATACGATTCAAAGACATTTTGTAGTAACATTTTGATTTATTTTTGAGGTCCTTCTTTTATGTATGTATTTATCTATTTATTTAAAATCTTGACATAGCACAGACATGGCAAAGTACAAATGGTATGCTCTCTGATAACTATTCTATAAGTCCTATGCTATTTGACCTATGTAAACCCAAAAGCTGTACAGTAAGCTAACTAACTACACAACGTCCAAATTCCAAAGTTTCGTTCAGTTTTATTTAGTTATACTTTCTTTTTTTGGAATTTTAAATTCCACACAATCCCTTATTTTATCATCATTTTCTTCCTGCACATTCCATGTTTTTGTACATTCCCTGCCACTTTTTTTCTTAAAGTTTCTTTATCACAGATGATTACAATAGCATATAAAAGGAATCATGTTTTTTTAGGATCATTTTTTTATTGGTAAAAAGTGCCCTTTTGATCTTTTGTCTAAATTAAGAGTTGATTGATATTTCTGACCCATAAAGAGATCATCGCTTTATTATTTATCTTTTTATTTTGTTTTGCAAGATTTCGCTCATCATTAAATACCCTTCAAATATAAAACGCCGTCGACATTACAGTACTGACTATGTTCCCATATCCTTCCTCAGCTTCATCAGCTTCATAGCAATGCTTAGACATCTTCACAGCAGAGCCCATGAAGCTGCACCACACCAGCAGCCTCACTTTCCTATAAATGTAGCTACGACTATGAACACGGTCGTAGCTCAGCACCAGGACCCACAGGAGATTCTGAAATGTCCTGTTGTTGTTGTTTTTTTTTTTTTACAAATAACAACCACCACAAGACAAGAGCAGAGAAGAGCAGACACTATGGGCGGATCGCAGGTCCTGGCGGACTCCCGGCTCCCAGCATTCTCAGCTTCCGTTCTGGTTGGTCTGGAGGTATTCGTTGTACAGCTTTTCCTGAGCTTCGTAAAGCTTGCGAAGCTTTTTGGTCTGTCCCTTGCTTATTTCCTTCCCTTCTGCGTCATGTGTGGGGAAACCCTGTACATAAAAACACAGAGATTAGTGTTGTGTATTGGATAGAGTATTGCCAGACTATGAAGAAACACAAGTATCCTGTATTTACTTAAAAGTGTTAAACAAACCAAAAATACTCTTATGAAGCATTTAGTTGCTCTTATCTGGGGAGCTGTTAACTTGAGGTTTCTGAGACTGGTTACTCTGATGAAATTATCCTGTACAACAGAGGCAACTCTTGCTCTTCCTTTCCTGAGAGTTTGTCCTGATGAGTGCCAGTTCCATCATACAATTTTTGACCGTCTTTGCGGGGACGACACTTGAGGATACTTTTAAAGCTTTAAGATTTTTTTTTGTATTGACTGACTTTCTTAGTAAAGTAATTCTTGCTTTTCATAACCTGGATTAGAACATTACTCAAATATTCACTATTCACTGTATACCTGTAACTCTACCTCTTCACTACTTTACAGCTGATGCTCTCAAACACTTTATTAAGAGACAAGAAATTCAAGTAATTAACTCTTGATGAGTTCAGCACAGCTGTTAACTGAAAGCCTGAATTCCAGGTGACTCTATATCATAAAGCTGACTGAGACTAATCCCAGCAAGAGGTGCTACTTTGAGGAATGTAAAATATAAAATATCTTCAGTTTTTTTAACACTTCATAGTTTGAACGACTAATATTAAATCCACAGTGCAGAACATATTCAAATAATGGAAAAACTCAGAATTTAAGGTGTGTATATCGATATGTTCATACACCCCGAATTACTTTTAATGCTGCCTTCAGAAATAAAAGTTAATTGTCATATGAATTGTTGCAGTACATTACCGTGTCATCAAAACTGGAATACTTGTCCGTCTCCGATCGGAACATTTCTCTAGGTGGAATCTTCATCTTCGCTAGTTTGGCCATCTACGAGATGTTCAAAACATTGATTTAGGTTATTAATCTGAATTAAATGCATTTGTGTATTTATTTCATTTGATTTACAGCAGCTTCTCACCTCTTGTTCCTGTTTCTTTCTGGCCGCCTCTTCCTTCTTCTTTTTCTTTTCCTCTTCTAGCTATTAATCCAAGGAACAAACAATTACAATTACAATTACACAGTTTCTTTATCAGAGGACAACAACATGTCATACTGATCTACAACCAGCGCTGAACAATAAGGTCAAAATTTAGATCACACTATATTTTAAGGGTTATTTGATATAATTACGGCATCAATGCGAACAATATAAAAGCCACATAAATGGATATCAGTACCCATAAACCTCTATATATATATATATATATATATATATAAAGGATTTTATTTTTGTAATGCAATATAATTTGCTCTGTAATGAACGTCAGTTAGTGATGAAAACTGGTGGCCATAATAAATAATGAAAAATGTTTCAAAATCAGATCAGAATCAGAATATAACATATTTTACTGCAATATATATTGATAGTGAATTGCTTTGCCCCATTTACGGCATAAATATTAAAATATATAAAACATTTAGAAAACATCACTTTTACACAGCAGCAAAAGCCTTTATGTGCTAATAGCTCCCCCTTGTGGAGAATCTATAGAGTACATTCCTACAGTGATTAATCAGAGAACAGAGAAATCATTTGAGATGAAGGGAGTCCATTTTAACCAGAATATTCGTTATTCAATCGTCTTGTGCATATAATAATCTAACAAATGTATACTTATGTTCTATATAACAAAGAAAATGCCATGTATAGCCATGCAATACAAAATAAAATACATGATATTAAGTGGTATTTTATGAGTTTACCTTTTTCTTTTCTTCCCTCTCCTTCAGTAGAGTCTCTCTATCCACGAGCTTCACCACTGTGCGGAGTCCTTCACAAACCAGTAACAAGATCAGTAAACACGCTCAACAGTTCAGTAACAGTTATCAGCTATGTTTTATCCCCACAATTCACATACACCAATTGAAATGTACAGTACAAGTCAAAAGTTTGGACATGGTTCTTCTCATTTAATGTGCTTTGTTTATTTTATGATTTTTAATATTATAAATATAATATTGAAGATGTAATATTAAAGCTATACAGGAACACATGCTGAATTATTACATAAACAAAACAGAATAGGTTTTATACTTTAGATTCTTCTAAATAAGTAGATACAGTATCTTTGAGGACAGATCTGCACACTCTTGGTTGAATTTTAATCTCAGTGTCTTCATGAAGGAGAGTCACCTGGAATAGTTTTCTCAGCGTCTTGAAGGAAGGAGTTCCTGGAGGTTCTGAACAATAGTCGCTGCTTTTCTTTCCTTCACGCTGTGAAGCTCCAGCTCATCCCAATTAAATCACCTCAAATCACCATCTCAGTTCATCAGGTTTAGATCAGGGGATTAATTAAGTTTTTTTTTTTTTTTTTTTTTTACAGTTTAATATTTCATATGTGTTCCTTAATTGTTTTCATGTCTTTAATATTAATCTACAATTTAGAAAATAAATTAAATAAAGAAATAAAGAAAAACATGTCCATATTTTTGACTGGTACTGTTCATTGGACGCATTTTGTCTCAACAAATATTCTAATGTCCATCTCACCCCAAAAAAAGAGACGAGACTGCATGGTTTTGGCTTAATTTTCAATTAATGAATGGGAACGGCGACACGGCATCCATCTTTTTTTACAGTCTCTGGACCAGACTAAAGAACTATAAACCTAAAGTCAGTGTTGTTTATTTGCTACATCATACCTTCATGGTCTTCCAATCGAACTCCCAGCTCAGGCAGAATATCATCCCTGACGACATCACACAGCTGTAGCACCTCTGTAACTGTATAAGTGAAAACAGAGAGGGACATAAAATTTAATTCTCAATTCAATAATTTATTTGTGTCTTGTTTGGATTTTTGGGAATGAAAAAAAAAAAAAGTTACCTTTTTGTTCTCTTGCTATTTTTCGGACACCTTCCCTGAAGTCGGACAGCACGTTCAAATAGGGCATGACAGTACTTTCCAGCTGCAGGAAAAATATCAAATAATGCAAAACTTAAAAATCTATAAAACTGTGTAGATAACCTGCAAACAAAATACTCCAAATTATAATAGAGCAGTTTTTACTTACATCAGCACTCTGGCCATTGTTTCCAACCGGAAATCCAATGGGTTCTGTTCCCTCAATGGCCCCAAACGTCTGTGTCAAAAACACAAAACATTTAAGTATAGAGAAGTTAGATAAGTTTAAGGACATTATACTATATATTTGTTAGTGTACGATTTAAAAAAAAGCAAATTAGGTTAGCATAATAGTAGGATAGTTTGTGAAACTAGACCTTCCTGCTACACTTGTTCACCCCATATGCAGCACACACAGACACAGGTGTTGAGAGGTCAAATAGTTTTTTTTATGTGTCTGTTTTTTTTTTTTTTTTTTTGGAACAGAAGTTATCGTTACATTTCTGTGTGCAGCTTCTTTTTTTTAATAATTTTATTTAAAAAAATTTTCACCAATTTTCTCCCCAATGTACATGGCCAATTACCTAACCCACTCATTAATCATAAGGACTCCCCCCATCACTAGTGATGCCCCAACACCACCAGGAGGGTGAAGACTAGCACATGCCTCCTCCAACACATGTGAAGTCAGACGCCACCTCTTTTCTAACTGCTGCTGATGCAGCATTACAGAGTAGCATCACAGTGCACTCAGAGGAAAGTGCAGCGACTCAGATCTGATACATCAGCTCACAGAGGCAGCCTTGTGCTGATCGACATCACCCTAGGAGTGATGTGAGGGGAAAGAGCACCATCTACTGTACCCACCCAGAGAGAGCAAGACCAGCTGCGCTCTCTTAGGGCTCCGGTAACCGACGGCAAGCTACATGAACAGGATTCAAACTGGCGATTTCCTGATCATAGTGGCAGCACTTTGCCCGCTGAACCACTCAGAGCCCCCTGTGCGCAGTATTATTATGTGATGTGAAAGACTACAGGAGCAGTAAAACTGTATTCCACACTATTATGGTTTAACACTGGTTATGGTTAATCTCTGGTTATTGTACATAACACCCATGTCTGCAAGTTCTATCCTTATTGATGACATCTGCTGAGATCTGATCATTTCCCAGATACTGATCTTTTCCATCACCATGAATTCTTAATACACCCGTGCCTTACCTCAAGGCGTCCAGTGTGACTAGAGATCGCTTACCTTGAACATGTCGGTCAGGTAGTGAGCGATGCTCTGGAGCAGCATGCGGTTTGGTAGCAGTTTTGCACTTTTCCTAGCAGCAACATAAGCGTTGCTCTGGCTCACCAGAGCCCTCATCTCCTCCAGCGCTGAACGAGTGTCGATGTTGTCACACAGGGCCTCGTGAACTGCCTCTTTCTTCTCATAGAAACTGCACACAGAATAAAGAGTATATTACACATACAAGTCAATGTAACTGCACTTTTTTCATATTCCACTGCTGTAGATAATCATGTACCTCCTGTTAATAATATCCATAACACATTACTACTATCATGTACATATTTCCATCCTAGATGTAAATTTAACACCAATTAATATTTATATTTAGTTAGTTTATTGGAGGAGCAAAGAAAGAATTTCATAGTACGAGAACTTGTTTCTTACTGTGCACATGACAAACTCTTTGAATCTTGAATGTACATTGCAATTTTAGTGAAGTACTTATCTATTTTAGCTACTTGTTAAAGCCCCTGACAACACGTTAGCTTTATCACTCCAGGTTTAGATTTAACTGTGTGAGAAGTATCTCTATATATTACATTGTAGGTAGAGGTATAGATACTAGGGTTTAAAATACTTCTGTAGAAGTTGAAGTATCAACTCAAGCTTTTTTTTATTTAGTAAAGTTGTAAAAGTACTGGTTTCAAAACGATTTAAATATTATAAAAGTAAAAGTAATGTAAGGAAAAAAATAAAGCCATTAAGAACAAAAGCCTAGGGCGAGTCCTATAATGAACTACCCCCCTCTCCCCAAAATACATTTTTCTAAAAGCCATAATGACTATAATGTTCTATTAAAATATTAATGTTGATAAATTTGGGACAAAAAAAACATTAGAAAGCCAGAATTGAAAAAAATTAAAGGAGTAAAACTAGAAAGTCTTGTCTACCAACATGTATTTGTGCTTCATTACTTGACACCTCTGTTTAAAATGTTTTGTTTTGTTCCACATCAGTCACACATGTTTCAAATCCAGGCACCTATATGATTTAACTAATCTAAAATCATTTAGTGTAAAAACAATTGAGCCAAACTTAAGCCACCATATTGCATATTACAGTACATAGCAAACATTTTATTTCCCACAAACTGAGCACAACTGAACACAAATACTGTATATAAAGGTTCACAATTTTGGACATATGTAGCTAAGAAGACCTAGAATTACCGACCTCTTATTGAGTTCGATCTCTTCTGCTTCCCACTTTTCAAACTGGCCAGTAATGTCTGTAGGAGTCCTCAGGATATCTTTAACATTCAGGAAGAACTCCTGTAGACACAGAGAAAGAGATTTAGAGTCAGCATTACAACACATACGTTTTATACAGGCTTACAGGTGTGTAACAAAACACTCATGTGGTGAGGAACAGCAGCAGGAGCTCCTCAGATAAAGTGCTGTGCTCATTTCTTTCCAGGCAGGACTAAGCTACCATTACTCCAGTGGTGCTTTTCTACACGGCTGTTTTATACGGATTATACTGACTAACCAGCACTACTACAGCACTAACTAATGTGGCAGCAACTCACGCTCATAAACTTCTCGTACTGAATGGCCGACTCCATGGTGTTGTTAGAGTAGTCCAGAGTGTCCTTCCACGAGTGCATCAGGAAGGCCAGACGTAGCTGCCTGGCTGTAGAGAGGTGCAGAATAGTTCAGTGAAGGGACACATAATACATAACCAATTGTATAGTACAGTATAGTATATACACATACAGTTCTGGACAAAAAAATAAGAGGCAACTTTAAAATTATCAGTTTCTTGTACACCTCTTCAGGTCCCCATCCAACCAGACAACAATATGTTGGGCAAAGCTGGTTCTTCTTTGCTTCTTATTGATTAAAAGCTTTTTCTAGCTTTAGCTGACTTAAAACGTCTTCTAGTAGTTTTTTAAACTGTTCTTTCCATGTACTCTACCCCAACTGCCATTTGCCATACTTTTTGTAGGTTACTTGATGCCATTCAGCGGTTGCTGACTGACATTCAAATGAGTTAATGGTCAATCTCCAGACCCGAACCCACTAAAAAACTCTGGAATGTAATTAAAAGAGAGATGGATGTTCACAACCCATCAAACTAAGCGAAACTGCTTGAATTTGTGGGGCAGGAGTGGAATAATGTCACCCAAGCGTAGTGTGAAAGACTGGTGGAGGAGAGCATGCCGAGACTCACGTAAAGCTGTGATATTGATTTCTGAACTCAAACTACTAGTACTGTTGTTTCTAAATTGATGCAAACTTATTTTCTTTGTATTATTTAAGGTCTATTTTGACCATTTCTGCAAATAAATGCTTTAAATGACAATATTTTTATTTGGAATTTGGGATCAAAGTTGTCAGTAATTTACAGAATAAAACATCAATGTTAATTTTATTCAAACATATACCTATAAATAGCAAAATTAGAGAAACTGATCATTTTGAAGTGGTTTCTCATTTTTCCCCCCAGAGCTGTACATTACTGTGCATATATACATTACTGGAAAAATTGCTCAAGCTAAAAAACGTAATGCTGTAGAACCGGTACCTGTGTGTTTCGCGAGGGCATCTTTGATGGTAATGAAGTTCTTCAGAGATTTGGACATTTTGCAGCCAGCGATGGTCAGGTGACCCGTGTGCAAGAAATAGCGCACCCAGTGGTTGTTCTCAAAGTAGGCCTATGCAGACATAAGCACACCAAACACATCAGATCAACACAAAAAAAATAATTTCACTCATATTAATGTGATTGTACACTATACAAAAATGAAATAATAAGAAACACAAAGACAAGTAGATAGGCCTGTCACAATAACAATGTTTAGCTAACAATATGTTGGCCCAGAAATGATTGCGATAAACGATATTGCTGGCATTTGAAGACCATTAAATGGCACTTATATAATAACATAATATGGTAACAAAAGAATTACACCCTTTTAAAGACTATACACATAGCGAAGTGTGGAGGCACGGGAAGTGTGGAGGCACGGGGATCCTGCCGTAGCTTCCACTCGAGAGATATGCTGATGGTGAGAGGAAGGCTGAGGCAACATGAACCTAAGAAACACTAAATTAAGTGACTACAGCCACACTGGGCCGTTAATATACGTTTCTTTAATTTTAAGTTTGTTTTGGGTGTAAATGGAGGGCATTTTTCCTAATAAAGGTATGTTTTGAGTTAATCCACTTCCAGTGTCTGTGTCTCTCTGTGCTTCTGCAGTACCCGGGTCACGGTGTCACAATATATGTACGTATATTTTGTAAGTGCAAACACAATGGATGATATCACAATTATTAAAATTATTTAGGCCATGTGTATTTATTGAACGCTAAGTCGATAATGTAATTATTGTGACAGGCCTACAGGTAGAGAAAGAGGAGATTTCTGCACCTCAGATTGTGCGAGTTCATTGTCGTGATGAGGGAAGCGCAGGTCAAATCCTCCTCCGTGAATATCCATAGACTCTCCCAATATGGACCCAGCCATGGCTGAACACTCAATATGCCAACCGGGCCGCCCCTTTAAAAACACAGAAAAAGAGAGAAAGACAGAGCACACATTATTTTTTAATACTATTTGCATAATGTGATGCACAAACAATATGTACAGATGTCCTAGATGACAACTTTTTTAAACCCTATCTATCGAATGCACTGTATAGATGTCTGGAATTAGTTATTAGTAGTGTGACATGTTGGATCATTGGCTTCTGTGGAATTAGGGGTATTCTATATCATATAGTAGGCTACAATATCTCCAAATAAACGTTAATAATATTCATTTTGTTGCAGTTGTGTATTGCTGAAATACATATACATTTTTATTAACATGAATAACTCCAAAACTGCAAAAATATCAGGATATGACCCTAAAAGGATTGGAACTGGAGCAGTTAGCGGCCAATGCTAATGCTGCTTGAGCAGTGCTAGCCAGGATTAGCACCAGGCTACAGACCGATAATGCTCACCTATGAGCTGTAAAAGAGCTAGTGCTTACCGCAGTTAGCAGCTAATGCTAATGTTGCTCCAGTAGAGGTAGCCGGGGTTACTAGCAGGCTCCAGACCAAAAATACTCACTTCTGAGCGGTGAAAGAACTAGCGCTTAGCGTGGTTAGCAGCTAATGCTAATACTGCTCCAGTCTTCGCTGTGCTGGCGAACTAAACTGAAACTCATGTATAACTCTGTACTTCAGCAGAGTGACTTTACTGCTCCTTAATACCTGACTGTTAGAATTCATACACAAGGCGCATCAGATTATAAAGCGCACTGGCGATTTTATGTGCGCCTTATAGTGTGAAAAATACAGCAAATTGTTTTAATTCATCAGATTAAAAAGCTAGAAATGCAAAAGCCGTTGCCTGTGCCTTCCATTTCTTCATAAATCAACTAAACCACAAAGTGCCATATTAATATTTCAGCAATATGATCATACAGATTGACAAGTTTAGATGCGCTTGTGCTCACCTTCCCCCATGGGGACTCCCATGATGGCTCCCCTGGTTTAGATGCTTTCCAGAGGGCAAAATCATTCTGTGAATGCTTTTCACTCAGACGATCTGCTGAGATACTCAGGTCACCTACAAAAAGATTTAAATATTTTTGTTACACTGTCTACTTTTTTTTTTTTTTTTTTACAGAGAACCGTATTCCCCATGCCCCATTTATTATAGACATATTCACCAGAGTACTAAAGCTATCGCTTAATTATTTTATAGAGTTTTATAGAATATTCTAAAATCAAGATAAAACATATACTACTATTGCATCTCCAAAAAATGTAATATCGTTTGAAAAGATACTTTATTTTTAGGATTCATTTTCAAAATGTGAAACTTACATAGATGTAATACACACACAGTGATTTAATTTAAGTGTTTAATTATTTCATTGTTGTTAATTATGGCTTACAGCCAATGAAAACCCAAAAACCAGTGTCTTTTATGTAAGACCAATTGGTACTTTTGGCAGTAAGGGCAGTGTGCCAAGTCCTGCTGAAAAACGAAATCTGCATCTTCATAAAAGGTGTCTGTGTTTACAGACCACAATCCTCTGGTGTTTCTTTCCAGGACGTATAAACAAAATTGGAAAAAAAATTACATTGCAAATATTTTTTTTTTCGACGATATATATCACAATGTTAAAAAAAATATTAAGGGCCCATGACGTCACCAGCCAAGCCCCCACCCGCGTCTCATGTCCGGACCAATCAAGAGCTGAGTCAGTGCCGAGCTCTCAAAACCCGAGGAAAACAGCAAAACAAAAGTAATCGGTCCTTTAATCAGGCATTTAAATTGCTTTTTAAAAGGTAAATAAGAGCGTTTGTTTTTCTGGGATTAAAAGCGTGAATTCAGCTGTAACTGGAAATATCTGTGCTGCAAAACTGTGCTGGACTGAGGTGCACAGCTTCTCTCTTCTGTTTCCCCACATTTAACTCTCTAGCTCTACTCTACCCACAGCAATGTGTGAACAGGTTAGACTGGGCACACCTGTACACAACACATTCTTGTTATAATTATTTTTTAGACACACTAGTCAAGGGGCGAGCGCCACTGGTTGTATTTTTGTATCTCTTGATTAGTTTGGTCTTGGCTAGGCAGGTAAACTGTTTTTGTTTTTCTTTTACGTTATTTTAACACCGTCCGTTGTCCCCTTTGCCTGGCGGAGTGTAGTTTTATTCATGCATAGACCATATTTTTTCATTCTCAGTTCATCTGTCAATTTTACTGTCTTAAAATCACCTGTTTGGTTAAACATATTAAAATAACATTGTTTAAAGATTAAATTACTATTGTCCTGTTCCTTTCATCCACCTGTTTTGCTTTCATCCACCACTACAAAACTCTGAGTGGACCGCTCCAACTAGATTACGCACCTTCTCCCTCCTGCAGAGCCTTCTGATCCCCCACAGCTTCTGGCACCAGTTTGGCATATGAATGTCCTGAGCTTGCGTCAAACTTCGCTGTGTCAAAATACACCGAACCATTCGATTCATACCTGCATTATAAGATATAAGAGACAAATTAACTACTATGAAGGTACATAGATACAACCTAATAGATCATATCATTATGAAAGTTTTAACATTATAAATACATTTATACAATCCTTGAGAAATTCATACTAACCCATATCCATTGTCCAAGATTTTCTTTACAAACTCCACGATTTCTGGAACATACTCACTGACCCGCGTGAGCACATCAGCAGGAAGAACCTGCCAATCAAAACGGTCTGATCAACTCATCATCATTTTAGCATTAGCAGATTGATTTCATCTGGGAAAAGTGATAAATTATGTTCATTTAATTTTATTTTCTAAAATATTCCTCTTAATGAAAACACCCTTTAAAAACAACTTTACTCACATTGAGGGCGTCCATGTCTTTGTGATATTCCCCTTCCCAGTATTTTGGCAACAGGGAGAATATGGAGTTTTCTGTCACTTGGCTGCCGAACTGGGAATCCAACCAGTCTGATAAAAGGTCCTTAGCTTCTTCCAGCAAAACCTAAAAGACGAAGACAGAAAAAAATAAACTTCTGGAGAATTTAACAGGCTGCTTACTGTGTAACTAGGTCACAATTAGACAGTTAGATGGGCTGCATTTCTCGTTTAAGACGGTTCCTAAGTGTGAGATGTTTTATATACAGCCTATAACTTTTTTTTAAGTTTTCAGTAAACATTACTTAAATTATTGAAATCTATTTGCTTAATTATTTAAGTTAACTCAACTTATCCAGGCTTACAGTGTAGACTCTGGAACACAGATTTAGCTTTGGTTTGAAAATGATCAGTTTTTTTATTATTTATTATTTTAATAATTATTTTTTATTATTTTATTTATTTATTTATTATATATTTTTTTAATTATTAAATTATTAATTAGAAAAAAAAATCTATTTTGCAAAGATTTTTTTTTTTATAATTAATAAATGCCCAGCGTTTGGTTTTAAACTGCAAAAAAATATGTAATGAATATATAAATAAATAAAATATTCCAGGGGCTGTGGAAAGTTTTGTGGTGGGCTAAGTTTGCAAAAGGTGAATTGCAAAAGGTTGGGAATTCCTGGTCAATCTTTAAGATGCAACACAATATTATATAATATGATATGATATAATATAAAATAATATCATTTAATAATTCCCACATACCTCTGCCTGTTTCTGAATAGCAGCATCGGGAGCCTTGCTCTGTATCGCCCCCTGCAGGGGAGTGAGTGCGGTGGTCACTGCTGTATCCAGTCTCTCCAGCATCTGTTTCTTATCAGGGTCTGTGGTCTCAGCAAGCTTGACTTGGAAGGGCTGAAACACAGAAAACAACATCAGGATTAATACTGGATGTTTTCTGTACTGCATGTGGCATTTTATTTTAGATCAGTGGTGGGAAAGCAAAGGTTCTGCATCCCTGTTCTAGATTATTCTACTGTATGAGAAAGAGTGTTATGTGAAGTTATGTAGAAGTTATGTAGAAGTTTCTACACCCACCTGTTTAGCTGTTAAGACATCCTGCAGTATCTGAGAGGCACTGGGCTTCTTTGCTCGGTACTGCATCAGCAGGTGGTTCTGTCTGGCTCTTTTAATGATCTGAAACACAGCAGGAAGTTATAACACACAGCGGCCTGTCACAGCTCAAACTGACATTAGCATATGCTAACAATGGTTCTAGTCTAAACCTGCCATCTGCTCTTATTGTCCAGTTAGCTCACTGTGTCTCACTATATAAAGAGCAACACTAGGAACAATCGTACAACGTGCTGCAGTGTTTATATTTATTTTACTCCAGTCGTGAATACACAGAGAGCATTATTAATATCAAGATCTGCTGGATTTTTGCCTTATAAATCAAAGAACAACAAAACATTACTATATCATGTTTCACTTAATATTTTGCAGGCCAAATACACAGTTTACTGATCTTCCCAGCTGCACTAAAAAGTTTGTTTGTGTTTTGTGCCATATCAGCATTTTATGGCATCAACAATGTTCATGACTTGAGCATCACAGACTTAAATCAGTTTCTTCATATGAAGCACTTCCAGAAAATTAAGTATTTTAGCTGGTGAAATCTTTTTAAACAGTTCTTTCATATGTGTAACCCTATAAAAGTTATTTCTGGTTGATAGCACTATAAAAAGTAATATAAGTTATGTTAATTTGCTTTTAATGAAAAACACACATCTCCAAAATGATAAATGCAGAACTGCTCTTTACTCAGAATGAAAATCAATATAACATAAGATTTTATTTTAAGTCTTTTAAAGCAGGGGTTCTTAAATTGTTCATAGACCTTGTGGGTCATTGTGAAATAATGACATTCTGTGTATTTGACTGGTAATCTAGTCACAGTTTTGCACATCTTGGCTGGATTTTCTCAGTCAGTTTTATGAGGTAGAGTCACTTGGAATTCAGGCTTTCAGTTAACAGCTGTGCTGAACTCATCAATAGTTAATTATATTAATTTCTTGCCTCTTAATGTGTTTGGGAGCATCAGTTGTGTTGTGAGTGGTAGAGTTGTAACTAGAGGTGGGCGATACGGCCCTAAAACAATAATCGCAATATTTCAGGGTATTTTTGCGCTAACAATATTTTTAGAAATTAAAATCAAAACAAGTACATTTTTATTACAAGAATGTACTACTGCAAAAATAAAAATACTTTATTAGGTATAAATATAGCAAGTTTATATACTTTCAGAAGAAACAAAAAGTTTTTGTTATTGAGTCAAAGATTTTGCCAATATTTTGGCGATAATTAGCCCTATTTGAGTAATGTTCTAATCCATATTATAGAAAAACTTCTCAAATAAGTAAAGAAAAAAAATACTTGAAGAAATGAAGGTCAGTCAATCTGAAACATTTCAAGAACTTTGAAATAATCCTCAGATGCAGTAACTGCAAAGACCATCAAAAACATTATGGTGAAACTGGCACTCATCAGGACCACCCCAGGAATAAAAGAGCAAGAGTTTCCTCTTTTGAACAGAATAAGTTCATCAGAGTTATCAGCCTCAGAAACCTCACGTTAACAGCTCCCATGATGCCGTTCACTACATGATGCCTTCATGATGTGTTCCTTCATAGTCAGGATCAATTCATTATTTATTTATTTCAATGTAGAAAGAAAAAGAAAATAGAAAAAAAGAAGCTGTACTGTACTTCAGCATCTTACTTTGTCGTCGATGTCGGTGATGTTCATGCAGTAGAAGACATCATATTTGAAGTAGTTCATCAGTATCCTCCGAAGAATGTCAAAGGAAATGTAGGATCTGTGAGGACGAGGACATAACAGAGCGTTTTAGAACAAAGAAGAGCTGACACTTTATAATCAGACAATCTAAAACTGATAATAGCTTTTGCACGGGTGACAGGAAATCTCGCTGTCTCAGTCTGATCACTGAGTGAGTCACAGTCAATTCAGTCAGTTTCAGAACTTGGACCTTGTTACTACAATGCAACACAAAGGCTGTTTGATCCTGTGTCCTGCTAACAAATCTCAGTAAAGCTGCTTTGCGACATCATTTATAAAGAGCTCAATATCAATAAATTAAATCTGGAATAAGTTATTTGTGGCTGGACATGCTGCACTTCAAAGGCACTCTGTAAAATGTAATGCTTTGGAAACTACATGGTTAAAACGTACAATTCAACAGAGCCCGGCTCCCTCCTTTTGTTTATTGATACACAGCTAACAGTTCCCCACTTTGGGTTTAAAGGCCTGAATGAATGTTTTGGTCTGGTCCGTAGGCTCTACAGTGGCCCCATAGAACCACCACAAAGAACTCTGTTCCAGAAAAGCACTGAAACGGATTCAGGAGAAAACACAGGGCTCAATTAAAAGCCATGAATGACCATAGAAAGGTGTACCTGGCATGACCCATGTGGGAGGCATCATACACTGTGGGGCCACAGCAGTACCACAGCACCCTGTTCCCACGCTGAGGGACAAACAACTCCTGAAACCAAATGATAAAACAGAAAAAACATCAGAAAACAAACATATAACTCACTCTCGATCTTCTGTCTCATACCTGATTTCTATAAAAATTATATTCCATTAAAACAAAATTATAATAAAAAAATAAAGTATTTATATACATAGAGTTTGTACTGATCTAGGGAAATATGCTTTTAGCTACAGTGGAATTCACAAAAAAAAACCCTAAAACTCAGCTTACTGGTGTCCTACATCATTTTAAATTCTAAGTTTAAAAAATAAAATAAAAAATAAATAATAATAATAAAAAATAAATAATAATAATAATAATAATAATAATATATAAACTCCAGACTATAACTGTTTTAGCTGAGTTTTTTTTAAACTGCTTATTTAATTAATTTTGTCCTTTTATTTTGTTTTATTTTATTTTTTAACCTAATAAGATTCGTTTTTTTAAGAATCTAATTGTTATTTTTATCTCTTAATTGGGCTGCTTAAAAGTTTAGCCAGTCTACTTATCCTTTTATTTATCCTTATTTAATAATTCTTCTTAACTAAACCTTAATTGTTTTTTATGCTTTTTTAAAAAAAATATTTTTATTATTTTATTAATAAAATTCATGATTTTAGTATAAACTGATTAAAAAGTTTCTTTATTTTTCAGTCCATTTAAGCTGAAAATGAGGGTTAGCCTCAATGTATTCCTGATTGAAAATAAATAATAATTGATTAATTGATTGGGTGAGTTATTACAAAGTTACCGACAAATCAAAAAATCCTGGTATTTGATTATTTAGGAGTATTTTATCCTCTTTAGTAACACAGACGCTGTAAAATATCATAGTAGATTGTCTTGTGAAATACAGTGCGAGTATCTCAGAATTACACAAATATCGTGAAAATGTCTTAAAATACTGTGATATAATTATTTCACCATTTCTCTTGTATACCAAGGGTGATGGCTTTTATACTGCTTATATCAATATCGCAATTTTATTGCATCGACCAAAATGTAGATTTTCACCAAATTGCCTAGCCTAGTTATGTCTGTATGTTACTCTAGTCTTTTATGAAGCTCAGAACACTGTAGACATGTAGCTTCTGGCTAAATACTACTGAACTCTACTACTGAAATGCTGTATTTATAAAAGTGTTTAAAATCAGATTACGGTTATTGAAAGATTTTCTATTGCAGTATAATTATGCTAAATTTCCTTCGGGATCAATTAAGTATCTGTCTGTCTGTCTGTCTGTCTATCTATCTATCTATCTATCTAATTATGATTCACACAATCTAGACAATTGGGTACCAGTATAGATAAAGTTTTTTCCTGTTTACACACCTTGGTCCGAGTTAAGCTGTTATAAAGCTTGAGTTTTGGAATTTCGGTTCCATCCGGGGGAGACCACGGAGGCTGCACCCGCTTTCCTTTTGCTGCAACACAAAACACAACACTCATTATACGATAAAATCTATATACAAAATATCCATTTACATTAAATGACCAAGATTATGGAGGAAGGGAAACGTCAGGTACAGCTGTGGGTCCATCACACAGGTTGATAATGGAGCAGGCATGATTCACAATGACATGCACAATGCTGAAGAGCACAGAAAAATATATGCTATATGATATGGGATGTGGGATGCGGGATGCTGGGCGAAGATGAAGCAATAATACCAGCAGCACAGGCATTCCCCAAAAGCAACAGCTACCTATCTGTCTATGTATCACTACCAGTATGAGCCGGTTTTATGCTCAAGTGTCTGTGGCTACGGGAACATTTACCATATTACCGTATTTTTTGCACTATAAGCCACACTTAAAATCCTTTAATTTTGTCAAAAATTGTCAGTGTGCCTTATAATCCAGTACACCTTATGTATGAATTTTAACAGTCAGGTATTAAGGAGTAGTAAAGCCACTCTGCTGAAGTAGAGTTATACAGGAGTTTCAGTGAAGTTTCTCCAGCACCGAGGCTGGAGCAGTATTAGCATTAGCCACTATCTATCTGAGTGCTAGCTCTTTCACCGTTCAGAGGTGAAAACTGTGTTAAAACAAGATACATGGGAAGAACAGCTAGCTAATATCGCCCTGGGTTACTTAAACACTCAGGCTTTCTCAGTGTAGCGCTGTCGGGCAGCATTTACTGTTAGCCGTTAATGCTAATGCTGCTGCACCCAGCCTTAGTGGAAATCTGGGACTCTAAGCTTACTGTAAATAAATGGAAGGGCTTTATTCACCCAAATAAACAGTTTTCAATAGAGAAATCTGTGTAGATTAACATTTACCCCCTTGATTGACTTGAGAAAATATTTAGCTTTACTTAACTTAGTTACCCACCACCACCAACACCTAGCAGCGAGATGTGCTGAATTAGAAGGAAACAGGCCGACCCCCCCTTGTTCCTTACTAGTCTCGCGTAATGTGCTTTACAATTCAGTGCACCAGAAAATAGACATTCACTAATAGTGCGAAAAATATGGTAATAAAGGAAAGGTGGATACTGGTCTTTTCCTCACAATCAAACACTGAACACCAAACACCAATCAAACCCTACGGTCTCCTACACATGCACCACACTAGCCTGCATCACAGGGGCGTAGCCGGGGGTCTCTGGCTCCCTGCTCTACTCACAGCTGGAGTCTGCGGCCTGGCCGTTCATTTGGGGCAGCAGGGCGGCTATGTGTCTGTACCAGCGCAGGGCGTGCGCGTGACGCTGGTTCGGGGGCCCGCAGAGAAGCTTAAAGGCTTCCGCGTCCGCCTGCGTGGGCCCGTAGCCGGCCAGGTAACTGCGGCAGCTCAGGTACTCATTCAGAGCCTCGGCCCTGCGCGCGTCCTCGCTTATACACAGCAAGAAGCCATAATCAAAGGCTGGGAAGACAAAGAGGATAGACACACACATTCATACACACACATATTCATACATACAGACAAATAAGGCACATCCACAGGCAGCAGGGGAAAGAGAAGAAAAGAGACGCAATGGCTTCTGTGCTGAATATTAGAGACTCTTAAAGCCAAAGCAAAAATGAGAAAAGAGAGCTCTAACAATAAAAAATACTGATGATGATGAGCTGTGAATCTGCTGATATGCTGATATCATGAACTGAAGGCATGATGATATCAGACAGGCTCAATCATAGATTCACTTTATTTACTATTGGTAATGTATTACTGCTCTTATGGACAGTGCTGGAGGGTTAGATTAGACTACACCCATCCTCCAGCAAAAGTAAAAGTGAAAGTAAAAGTTCACAAAAACAGATCTGTGCAGGAATTTGCAGAATTTGGCCTGCAGGTACAGAACATTCTGCACTCAAGATCAGAAGTGTGTTTGACTCACTTCTATGTTTGGTCCACACCTAATTGTTCCCTAATTATCCTACTTAAGATGCACGCTGACTCTCATTTAGTTATATGATTTGGATTGGTGAGCGAATTATAAATAACTAATTGGGTACAATTTGGCCATGTTCACATTTTCACTTGTGAAAAATGACGCTAGTATGAATAAATAAATGAATAAATAAATATATAAACACACGCATAAATAATTGTATAGATAAATTGTTTAATAGAATACGTCTCTTAATGCCATCTTGGCATTAAGAGTAGTTAGAACTGGTTGCTTATTCTGTTTCACCAGAATATATATATATATATATATATATATATATATATATATATATATATATATATATATATATATATATATATATATATATAAAGAGATATTTTGAGGGCACAGAAAATCCATTTACACTGTCATACTATAGCTGTACACTCACAGTACACAGTATCTCAGTGACATATCTTCAGTGTTGTCCCATGAAAAGATAAATAATAAAAAATATATACATACAAATATATATAACGTTAAGAGAGCACTTTAAAATGATGAGTTCTTTTATTTTTTTTTCAGCCATCAAACCAAGCTGAACTGTTGTTTAAATTTTTGCACCAGTGACATAAAGTGATCCAAAAGCATTGTGTAAGACTGGTGGAGGGGAACATTGATTAAAAACCAGGATTATTAATGTTGATTTTTATTTGGAATTTGGGAGAAATGTTGTCTGTAGTTATAGAATAAAAAAACAAACTAACTATGTCAATTTTACTCAAATAAATACCTATAAATAGCAAAATCAGAACAAACTGATTCAGAAACTGAAATTCAAAAGCTGTACATTAACAGCCTGGGTACTCCAGCTTTCTGACAACTCAAAAAACAGGCTATTTAAGGCGAGGCTCTGATTTAAATGTACGATACTGAAGATATAAAGACAGCGTGCTGTTTTCTGCCTGATGGTAAAATCAGATGCAGCACCTAATCTAACCAAACCTAGCTACTGTAGCTACACCCACACAGCTGCAGCTGCTCTGATTCAGATTCGGATTCTGAACCGACTCCCCACTTTAATAAAGTTTATCTATATTAGATTCATGTATAAGGCTGTAATCCTGCAGTTCAGTATTATATATGTGTATAATAATTATTACCTTGCTCTCCGGATCCAGCCATCGCACTGCAGCCCCGCTATCTGATGCAACAATAACGTGTCCGGAAAACCCACCGGTAACCCTCAGAAACTACAACTCCCGGGTAAAACACGCGATCTATAAACTACGCCCCCACTGCAACGCTGCGGAGCGGGGTGATCCACATGAGCTATAAATCAGGTCTGATCCTCAGCCTATTCATATGAACCGCATCGTCATTAAATACTTCATCCGGGTGGATTTAGCCTGAAAGGTTGTCAAAATAAAAGTCCTTTGTTAACCATTTAGACAAACAGAAAAACTAGCGTTACACAGATAATAAATGCACGAATTTTATATTATATAAAAAAGATTAATAAAAGAAATAATTAAATACAGTATTTTGAGAAATTCTAACCTGTTGATTCAACGTCTTCAACTTACTGGGTAAGTTCTTTTAATTTCCTTTTTTCAGAATATAAAAGTGGTTATAAAAGTGGTTATAAAACGGTCTATACAGTAGAAAAAAAATCAGTAAAAAGGAAGATTTCTCTTGAAATTCAGGTAAAGAATATCCCATAAAACACATTAAAAATGATTAGTATTATTTTGTTCTTTTGATTTTGATCTTTATATTTTAATTTACTAATCATATTTGCATTCTCACTTATTTCTATTTTTACTTTTGAATATTATATTCTCAGCCTGTGTCTCGATACTTTTTTCACATAACATAGTTGTTTAGTATCAGTATAATTCTAATTTAACCAGTGTGGCCTATTGAAATTAGTCACAATTAGATAATCTTTTTTTAATTTTCATAAGCAAAAATATACAACAAAATATAACTATCAACATGCCCACACATTCTGCTCTACTATTCTATTCTATTATGTTAGATTTTTTTTCGGTTTTGATATAAAATTCCTGAACATATCTATAAATAATATGTGTAGACATATTATTATATACAAGATGCTAAAATGTATACACACTAAATATTATTCCTGAAATCTAAACTGTCTTATTTATCTGGAGATGTGCTGTGTGTATTCCCCAACTTTTCAGTATCAATCGTTAGTGTGTAGTCATGCCACTAGGTGGTATGATAGAGTAAACCTATTGCTTCTGTCTTCTTTAAATGACAGTCACATGCTCATACCAGTTTTAGGCATTTCTGGCTATGTTTCTGCGATATATTTTAGCAATAAATTAATTCAGCCATTCAGAACTTGAGGTATTCCTTAATTAACTTATTTTTGATCATGGTACATCCTTATTTTATTTTTACCTTTCTTACTAGAGGGGGTATGCATATGTTGCGTATAAAAGGTATTTGTTTAAGTATGTGGACAGCATATTTAGAAATCTTCATAATGGTGCATTTTGTCAGTAAACATATTTTATATGTGAAAAAATGTGAAAATGTTTTAAAATATTGTGATATAATATTTTTACCACACTATCCAGACCTGAGAATTGTACTATGAACTACACACTCAAAAACTAGTTAATATATTATAATTAGTACACAATTGGGATGCATCCTTATTGCACAGCACTGCCAGAGGTGTTACTAACCTGATGTCAAATAGGCTATGGCTGGGATTTGTGTAGATGTTAACACCTCATAAAACTGCATTTTTCTGTACAGGGCTGAACTTATCCTCTCATGCTCTGAATTCCAGAAGATCAATACTGCTTAACATTGCTTCCTATAGTGTAGGACAGCTCTTTTCAACAACACAGGTATATTAGCTCGTTACACTCAGAACTGTTCTCTGTCAGCATGAACATTAGCATGATTTTTGGCATGGCTGTGGATTTATATTTTTAATGAGCATTAAGACAAAAATGTCAAATATCCCATTATCATTATTGTGTAATTATACATTAAAATAAGAATGATTTTAAATCAAACTTCACAAAATGTAACAATGCAACAGAATCCTATAACTATATTGTATTATTTATATTTTTGTCAGAAATATAATCTCTGCATGAACATACTATAACTCTTCCTCCATGTTGTTTTCCATGTTGCCATAAAAAATTAAAGCTGCAATGGCTGGCATTTTAAATAGATAGTCCCTATGTTTTTTTATGTTGGCCACACCCCCACAGTTGAGGCCTCACTAGAAAGGATTCAAACCCTTTTTTTGCTAGTGTTGGGCGGCACGGTGGGGTAGTGGTTAGCACGTTTGCCTTCCAGAACTGGGGTACTGGGTTCTCCCCGTGTCTGTGTGTCCGGTTTCCTCCCACAGTCCAAAAACATGGAGATCAGGTAAACTGGATACTCTAAAATTGCCCAGAAATCTGGATACCCTAAAAATTGCCCTGTTGTGTGAATGTGTATGAGATGGGGATTAGCACTTTGTGCTGGGTAATGTTTTCAGAGGCTGATGCAGTCCTCCAGGTGGACGGTTATTTCCGGTTGAGAGTACGCAGTGCGCGATTGGCTGCCGCTTTTCACCGGGGTGTGTTAAGTCTGTGTATGGAACGTAATGGTAAGCATCCTTGAGTGCCTTGAATGGCAGAAAGACGCTATATTAGTGCAACTGTAAGAAAGTAGTGTTGGCACCATGACAAAATACTCAATACTTTTAATACGATACCTGCCTAAATATCTCAATACCAATACTGAAACGACAACACTTCAAAAACCTAGAACATCAGAAATTAATGGAATAATAAATCAAACCCTAAATAATACATTTAAAAAACAGAAAAGATTAGCAATGTAAGGATGTTTATTCTTTGACACGGAACACTGGATTTCTTTGATATGTTATGTTGTCTGAGAATTTTTTTTAACGATATTTTGCCAAATGGGTTAAAGTACCAGGACTAAATAAATGGAGTACTATACTGTTTTTAATGTTGAAGTGTTGGGATACTAGTATTCCATTCTAGTATGGGTAAACTGTGCAACACCAATGTCCACTAGACATTTATGTCCACATAAATAGATTATCAGGTCTCAAAATGCTAAAGCACAGTAGAATGGTAGGTCTTAAAACTAAAATCAATGTATGAGCTGTAGTTATAGTTATATTTTCAGTCAAAAAGATAAATAGTACTTCTTTTAATAGACTTATGCTGAGTAAAATGGAGCTCTTCTAGCTTCCAGCATTTTGGTGAGTGTCGGCTGAACAACCTGAACCTTCTTGTATATAAAATTCAAACCCAGCTTGGCTTCAGTACAGAACATAAGTACACAAATAAACTAAAAGAGGGGCTTCTTCACCTCCCCAGACCCCCCTCAGCCCACTTGCCACGAAGACTCAAACTATTCCTCACTGAGGAATGTGGGGTAGCACAGCCAGGGCCATCCCACCCATTATAAAAGTGCTGCTGTCACGTCAGGTGCTTGGTGAAGGCCAAAGGTGACAGCCCTGTGAACTGATGAATGTCAGTCTGTTTGTTTGCATTCTGTGATGATTTACACATGTGCCTCTGTGGTCTACGTGTACACAGCCATGAGCATCACAGCTAGATATATTCCTGTACACACTATATTTCCAGAAATATCCTGTGCTTGTCTGCATTGCTGTGTTTGGTGATGTGAGGTTTGGATGAATTTGAGCTGCTCAGTCATGGAAACTCTTCATTCCATTAGTCTCTCTACTCTCTACTGTTGTTGATCTAATCACCAGTGAGTGACCAGTGAGTTTTTAGGCCTTCTCGGTCACATGACAATGCGTTCAGTAGCTCCTCCATTTCCACTCACTGTTGTGTTTACATGGATCTCCATGGAAACGCGTGGCCAAAGTGTAATTTGCAGTGCGTGGCAGTGGAAAAATAGCTATTTTATTAAACTTGAGGAGACGAAACTCAGAGATGTGAGTCCGGACAGGACTAAAATTATCGGAGGACCACGGAGATTCAGAGGATGTCTGAGACAAACACAAACATGGTCGTTCTGGATGGGAATAAAATAGAATGGGACCCCCCCATAAAATAGAAAATTACCCTAGGACCCCTTGAGAAATAGTCTGGATGACTTTAGTATTTAGTATTTTAAACTTTTGACTGGTAAGGAAATGTATCTTGTCATGTATGTGCTGTTATTAGGAGCTTGTGACTGTAGTTACTTTTCCCATTTACATTTGGTATCTAATTTCAGTGCAGCTCACCTTAGGTGCCTGTCCTTCCAACAGCACCGACATCCCATGCGAGTCACGCCACGCAGCTGACGCTCTTCCAGTTCATTACAGTTAAGCTGTAGCTGATCCTCCTGGAATTGTGTCCAGGTAAGAAGAAGCCCAGCTGCGGGTCCCGGGGGCAATATATAGACATTACAGCAGAACAGTGGCATTTACAGAGGCCCTCTGGCAGCACTCGATGCCTCCCTCCCCTGCCGTGTGTTACGGGCTGATTCCGGACATGCTGCTGCTGTCAGCAGCTGCTGACTGTCTGAGACCAGTGACTGGGTGCTGACAGCCCCCCAGCTCAGGGTGAAGGAAAGATATGGAGCCATGGTTGTGGAACTGCTTGGAAGAAGAGCTCCAACAAAACAAATTGTTACAAGATCCAGGTATTCGTGTTTGAGGGGGCGAGCGAGGAGGAGCTGCACATTCATTCATCAAGCATTTCCAAAACACGTTTCCATCATCACCACACACTGACCATTTGTTCTATAATTAGGTCATTTACAAAGACGGGTTGCACAAACATGGTTGGTGTTAGTCGGGTTTCTCTCTAGATCACATGTGTCAAACACAAGGCCCGCGGGCCAAATGTGGCCCGCCACGTCTTTTTATGTGGCCCGCGAGAGCTTGTAAGATCTTAGTGTCTATAATAAATAAGTCAGAAGCGTTCTTTGACCAAAAAATACATTTCCCACAATGCTTGTCGATTGTATTACCCGCAAAGTTACGGCTTACTGCCACTACACGGCAGTGTAGTCATTGATGTGGAAACCCTGCCGGAGGGAAGGTGTAACTTCGCGGGTGGAATTGAGACGTATAAATGTTTATCCCATAATGTCCAGAAAAAGAGAAGTTGATGCAGACGGACGGCTGTGCTTCAAGGCGAAAGACCGGTATGCCTTTTGTGTTACGAAGAGTGTTACTGACCAAAATAAACGCTTTTTAGGAGAGATATAAGTTCTGTGTAAATATTTATAAGACAATAGCTGACAAAATCTGTTTTAATGACGTTAATAAACATCACTGGGACAGCGCTAGTCGCAGTTTCACCGCAGCAAAGTACGAGGACGTGAATCACTTATCTAACCAGCCTTTACTGATTTCTGCCCTCAATAACCCTTTCAATAACCTCCAATAGCCTTTAATAGTCTTCAGTAGCCTTCAACAGTCTAACCTTGCAGCCGTGGTGTGTCCACTAAACTCCGTAGTTATAAACATCCTGAGGTTAGCAGCGCGATAACTGACCTGTTTATAATGTAATCCCAGCAGTGACTCATGCTCTAAACGGCTGCTGTTAGCTGATTGGGCTGAAAGATGAACTGTAGAGAGCTGTATTATTCGGTTACAAAAATCTTTATTTCATACACAGAAGAACTTAAAAATTTTAAATACGCTCCAGACTGGCTGAGCTGAGCCCTGTAGCCCGTGGCTGGGCTGTAGCTCTGACTCAGTAAAGACTGCGGACTTGTGGTGCTGCTGCTGCAGCTCCCACTAGTGGTTGGATGAGGAACTGCTAAATCTGAGGAAATGCTATGTTCTTAACAGCTCACAATTTTTGATTTTATATTTATTAAGCCTTATTTCAGTTAATAATTTCAAAGTTAATATAACTTGATGTCATTTCTATTCACTTGAATAGTTTGGTTCTTGATTGATGGAGTTTTTGGATTTCATGACATGACAAATTAAAAGGATTTATGTTAATAGAGCAACAAGCAAACATTTTTTCCATGCAACTGTAATATTTGATTGAATAAATATATATTGAGAGTTATTTAACATTAAGGAGTAATTACATTCATTTACATATATTACATTTGGTTACATTTTATTACATTTATAAGTTACATCTGGCCCTCGGAGGACAGCCAATATGCCAATGTGGCCCTCGGCCAAAATGAGTTTGACACCCCTGCTCTAGATTGTTACTTTAAGAGAGATTAGATGATGCATAAACAAACAAGAATTGAATTTTCTTAACACTAAGGTGTGGTGGGTTCACGCCTATAGTAAATATGCTGTAGTCTAAATCGGTTAATGAGTTTGTAAACTTGAAGCAGGGTTGCCAGGTCCAACAAAAATATCCATCCCAAAGTCAGTCTAAAACCCGCCCTTCAGAAGCTTAAACTAGCCCAAAATATCTGTCTGTCACACGTTTGAAGCAAATGGCAAGACAACTATGAGTGTACAACTTATTATTTTTTTTTAAGGGATTTATAAAAAAATAAATGTAAGGGATTATTTATTATCAGTATTGCTGTTTATCTTAAAGTTATTAATAATAGTCTAATATTAGTGTTTTATTTGTTATTTTATAACAGATTAATATCCCAGTCAAGAACATTTAATAATAACATAATTAGCAAAAAAAAAAAAAAGAACTGACTTTTACATACTTATTTCTGTTCTTGCCCCTTTCTGACCTCTGTCCTCGTTAACATTTTTTTCATCGCCTGATAATTTCTGGGTTGTGATCTCTCACCTCTCTTTCTCTCTCTCTCTCTCTCTGTATCTCTCTCTATCTCTCTGTATCTCTCGCTCCTTCTCTCTCCCTCCATCTCTCTGACACATGGGAAGTCAGCCACTGCCTCTTTTTGAGCTGCTTCTGATGCAGCATTACTGAGTAGCATCACAGCGCACTCGAAGGAAAGCAAAGCAACTCATCTACCCACCCAGAGAGAGCAAGGCCAATTGTGCTCTCTCAGGGCTCCAGCAGCTGATGGCGAGCTACATGAATGGGATTCGATTTGGCCCACATCTGAGTGCTATTACAGCATTTACACCTGCCCAAACAAATCACACCATGTGTTAAAATGTACCAGAGGTTGTCAAAGCTTACTTTTATCTATAAGCAAAGTAATTTTGGATGTGAGTTATGTTTTTTGGTGTACATTCTGCTGTGGTCTTTTCAAGGAATATTCACTCCCCTCCAAAAGTATAAGATAAGTAAGGCTGATCACTTTATTTTTGCTGTAGTCTGACAAAATATGAAACTGATTGGGAGATCCTTCATCATTTACCACCCCACCCCCCAAAATAAACACCAAAATACTGCATTTACACCTTCTCAACAAATCACATCGTTGGGTGAAAATCTATAAAGATTTAACCAGACTGTAAAAAGATCCCTTTGGCTTATTATTATTAAAACGCCAAAATTGCAACCTCTGGAATTTATCAACAGTTTTTGCAAACCAAGACTCACACTTGACTCTGACAGGATGAATCAGAAATGCACTATACTGATATAGGCTACGCTACACTGTTCAACCATAACATTAAAAACACCTGCCTGATATTATGTAGATCCAAAACAGCTCTGAGCTGACTGTTTAAGGCTTGGACTCCACGAGACTTCATGAATCCCTTCAGTGACCCTTGGGTGTCCATGACCAAGGCATTAGTGCACCAGTTGATCAGCCTTGGACCACTTTTAGTAAACGTTGGCCACTGCCAGAATCCCAGAATCACTTCACAAGACCTGCCTGATGTTTTGGAGTTGTTGAAGTTCTGTCATGACTATTAGATCCTTACACTGGCTCATTTTTGCCTGTTCCTAGCAAATAAACTTCAAGAACTGACTGTTTACTTGCTGTCTAATACTGTTAATCCCACCTCTTGACAGATAGCACTGCAATCAGATCATCAGCCCATCAGTCCATCACTATATCAGTCATTCACATCACCTGGGTTCATCTGTGGTTTTAATGTTTTGGATGACTTTACAATACATAAGAAGAGATAAAATAAGTAAAAGATGTTTATATTGGACTTTCTAATGTGTAGCATTTAATCTATTGTATCTAACATACTAAGAAAGGTCTGCTTTGTGAAATAACTGTCCTGGAAGTTGTGTGAAGTATTGCGTAGACAGTAGTCTAAAGACTTTGCACTGGCTGCCAATTACGGGTCATGTTTTTTGCGTCATTTTGGTTGATGACAGGAAGGGCTCAGCAAGGACAGTGAAAGAAAAACTATGAGTGAAACATGGTGACAGACTATGACAGTACACCAGGACACATGGGCTTGCTGTTCCCACGCAGCTTCTGGGTCAGGCAAAGGGAAAGTTCAACTAACAGTCACTGTCAAAAATTATCTGCAAATTATCTGCAAATTATCTGGTCTTTTCTAATTCTTTACAAGGAATATATCGTCGCTGTCCAATGAAAAACACTTATCTCCAAAACAGCAACTTTACAGGAGAGAGAAAAAACCTTGTAAGCTTTCAATGGAAGTCAATGTAAAAACAAGTTTATTTCAGGTCATTTTGAAGCGTTTCTATTGGTCCGTTCATCAAGAAATTTTGACACAGTGTAAGAGACAGTTTGTTTTTTCAAATTATGTAGTAAACTAAAAATCGACAAATACGGAGATAAGTGTTTTTCATTGGACAGCGACGATATACACTCCCCTCCAAAGTATTAGAACAATAAGGTCAATCCCTTTATTTTTGCTGTAGATTTAAAAAAAAGTGTAGTTTGATTTTAAAGTGGCAGTCCGTATTATTTTGTTTCTAAACTGAAGCAGAAGCATTTCTGAGTGGAGAAGGGATAAATTGCGTTTAATGGTGCCAGTGGGCTGGAACGGCCATCCCTGCTAAGCATAATAAATTCATTCTAAAAAGTGGGGTGTTGGGCTGCTTTTTGTGATAGTTCTTCTGGCCATGTCACATGTCTTTAAGTGCTTACATCACATGTACAGCCTCTAAAAGAGGATCCGGCTCAGTTTTACTGAATGCAAGCAGCTGGTGGAGCATTGGAGACTTCAGAAGGGGAAACTCAGATCTCAGTAGTTCATTCACTCATAGTAAAAACAAATTGTGTAGTTAAAGTGAAGTTTCTGACTGAGCTCTCTCTCTCTCTCTCTTCTCTCCCTCTGACTGAACATAACCTGGAATCGGATTTATCCGCTCTGAAAGGAGACCGCATCACACCCGCCCAGTTTAAAATGATTCTACAGGGAATTTAGGAGCTTTTTCTTAAGAAGCTGAGGAGGAACATAACAAATACATGTATAAAAGTTTCTGCAATAAAATTAAATATCAAAACTGCAGACAATAAATAAGGCCACAAAATGTGATATTTAAATTTTTCTGCATATCTCTGAATTCAGAGTACATTACTAAGAAACTCTCTCTTTCTTTTTTTCCCCTAATATAAAGTACGAGTACAAAATCAGATTATTTATGCATTGATGCATTATTTTTTATGCATTTTTAAAAAATGTATTTAGGAACGTGTCCATAACCCACTTTTGGGTCCCGACCCACCAGTTGAAAATTGCTGCTATAGAGCATGCATTTAACCTGCTAAAAAGGAAAGGGAGACTGAAGGGAGTAACCCCCCAAAACAAACACCAATGGCCAAAAAAAGCATCAGAAAAGGAAAATGCAGAAGTTTAGTGATGTATCAAGATCACGTTCTCACCACAAGTGAATCATTCCACAGTTTGTTTGGGACCGGACCGAGACCACGTTCTCTTACTGTTTTCACACCTGCTAAATTGAATCGTACTAGAGGTTGTTTTAGAATCGTACAAAAAAGTGCTGGTATGAAAAACACTTACCTTAAGTCAAGTCAAGTAGTTTTATTTTCTATGCTACAGATTTACAGGATGTACAGAGGATTGAATTTGACTTACTCTCCTACCTAAAGTTACAGCAAAAAAAAAAATACAAAGCTATAGTTGACTAAAGTGCAACTAAATTAAATTAGAAATAATAAAATAATGAAATAGACACTAATGAAACAAGGCCACAGATATAGACATAAATGAGAGAAGAGACACAAGACAATAGTGTAATATAAGAGTGAGAGTGTACCAGTTTGGTATGATGGGGGATTAAAAGGGGACTGACAGTAGAAGTATAAACAGTATAAAGAGAACCCGTATAAACATAAGTGCAATTGTAGATGTGTAAAGGCTTCAGACTGGTGAAAGTGAACAAGTGCATAGAATTCTTTAAAGCTCACAGTTTTTAAAGTGAAGTTGAAAGTGAACTGTGCATTAAAGCTGGAAATAAAAGCTGAAATGTTGATCTTTTTCCTTTGGTTTTCAGTCTACAACAGAAACGGTCTGATTGGCCAAAGATCTGGAAGGCGTGAGAGACTTTTCTGAAGTCAGACACTAAATTTAATCTCCTCTCCTCCACTCTTCTGCACTCCGTCATCCCTTAACCTCCGCTTACCTCCGACCCCTCTGACCGCCTGTTGGCTGCAGCAGGTGTCAGTAGGAGTAGCCCAAAATATGGTCGGCGGCCTGGAAATGGGGGGGGGGGGGGTGTTGTTTTGAAATCTGAAGGTATGTGTTCATTATCTCCATGCTAAAGAGAGAGAGAGAGAGAAAGAGAGGGGGCTGGGTCTAGATTGTAGGACAAAGGGGGGGGGGGGGGGGGGTGTTAGATGAGAGACTCTAATAAAAGAGAAGGTCAGTGGGCATCCACCAAGCCTGTTTGTCTGAACCCATAAGGGACACTCAAAGCAGGAAAGCAGGATGCCCGAGCCAACTAAAAAAGCAGGTAATGCATTTTCTGTAGATTTAAACTGGTATGTTTGAAAATATATATATATTTTGTGGAATTTGGCTGCTAGTTGTAATGTATTTGCTATGACGAATATGATGTATTCAATAGATATCTAATGTCTTATTTGTAATTCTTATTGTCCTTTGACTAATATTTGACCCTTATCTGTGAGATGTGTTGGCTTTGGGCCATAGGTACCATATATATATATACTTATGAAGGGTTTATTAATTATTTATTAACAGTTATTATTGGGTTATAAACGCTGTAAAGTTATTAAAAACCAGTTAAAACATAACAAAGTAACGAAGTTACTTGTTCACCAACTAGTAATTCATTTCGCAATTCCGCATAAATATATAGTGTAACACCTCAGATCTTTCTAGATACTAATCTCAATTTTTCTTTTCTATCAGTCAGCAATAAATCTGGCATATTGCCATAATAATCAATAAAATGCTTAATAATTAAATTAACAATTAAATGTATTCAGTCAGTGCATGACATCATCATGGTTGCAAAAGGTACTGATATAACAGTTATGTTTTAACTGGATATTAAGTATTTTAAAGAATTCTCAAAGTATAGAAGTAATAATAATACATAATAAAAGTAGTATTTATATATATATATAGTAGTAATTATATATAGTGTGTAAATATATAAGGTGTAGGCTCCTGTGAAAATTACAAATCAAATTCTTCATATCTGGACAATAAGTGTGAGAATTAGCTCATTAGAATACTATTATTAAAATAAATACAAATATATAACATTCCTACAGGATGTAGTGGTTTAACATCACTGAGTTCACTGTGTAAAACATCTCCAGTGTTCTCCTTGTGGAGTCTAGTATTATTTATAGTTTTCATCATATAAATATATAACAGTTGGTTTGGGCACTGGGGGCACTGACTGGGGCCATCCAGGTGAAGTCTGGAACAAAATCTAAATGTATTATTTAGATTAGCTCAAATGATATTAACTACTTTCTTAAAAATGAGAAACTCTTGTTAGTTTTTACTGTGTTTTTGTTTATTTGCATCTGTTCTAATAATATGTGGTGTTTTTTTTTTTGTTAAAAGTAGTATTGCTGAGATCAATGGTTTGAATAATATGCTTAGGTGCCCAAAACTTGTCCTGAAATAAACTCTCTTTACATAGACTTCCACTGAAAGTTAAGAAGGTTCACTCTCTATTATACTATTAGAGAGCTATCAATAGTATTTTATAAACCCACGTACAGTTCTGAAAAAAAAAAGAAAAAAGAGACCATTTAAAAATGATGAGTTTCTTTGATTTTACCAAATTGAAAATTTGAATATAATCAAGAGGAAGATGGATGATCACAAGCCATCAAACCACCAAACTGAACTGCTTGATTTATGCAATAGGAGTGGCATAAAGTTTTCCAAAAGCAGTGTGTAAGACTGGCGGAGGAGAACATGATGCCAAGATACATGAAGACTGTGATAAAAAATCAGGGTTATTACAACAATATTGATTTCTGTACTCTTAAAACTTTAGGAATATGAACTTGTTTTCTTTGCATTATTTGAGGTCTGAAAGCTCTGCATCTTTTTTGTTATTTCAGCCATTTCTCATTTTCTGCAAATAAATGCTCTAAATGGCAATATTTTATTCTGAATTTGGGAGAAATGTTTTTCGTAGTTTAGAGAATAAAACAACAATGTTTATTTTACTTAAACATAAACCTATAAATAGCAAAACGAGAGAAACTGAATCAGAAACTGAAATGATATTTTTTTTCCAGAGCTGATTTTCATAAGCTGCATTGTTTAGACCAAATGGCAGGATAGTATAGTAGAAATATCCCTGACCTCCTTTAACCTCCTGTTGGGCAAGCTTGACTTCACTGTTTTCCTTATGGTGAAGTTTTAAAGCCCTTCTCTGTGAAATCAACACCCTCTAGTGTGGCCTTGTGCTCTAAGTGTTGTGGCATGTGGCAGTATTGCCTCAGGGTTTGACTACAATTCCCACAATTCCGTGGGTGGTTTAAATTCAGCGCTTTAAAAACTTCAAAGAGAAGTATATCTGTCATCTATTTATCTATCTGTGCTACAATTTGTCACAACCTCTTTGGGCTCCTTATCATAAGATGAGATGTTGGTCACATGGATGGTCCCTGGGAAGGCAGTATTTAAAGCAGTGGCTATCATGTTACCATTACCACAGTGCTACCATCATACTGGAACACACGTACTGTCAGCTGAAACCAGTTTAGTAGAACAAGGCATGTGTTGAGAACCTTTACAAAGGTTTATTATGTTGTCACAATATAGCATTGAATATGATGTGGTGATATTATTCTGATTCTTTTCTAAATACAAATCCCAAACAAACATCTGCGTATCATGGAAGCACTGATTTGGCACGATACATTAAACTCACAAAATATAACATTACTTCTCTGTTTTCTGACAAACAGAAATTATATGTAAAAGAATAGCAACTTTCTGGTAGCAGGAATAGCTAAAAAAATTACCAACCTGATTACAGAAATTAACTTTATTTTATTGCAGTTAGAAACTGTATATGAAACTGGGTAATAAAGTCATAACAACAGTAATTCATGTGTAAAAATTTTAATTTGTGTGACTGCTTCATAATTAGTTTAGGAAAGAGCCCAAAATGTCAGGATTTTTTTTATATTGACAGCTGCAGATTTACTTCAATGTTTTAAAACACTTTCTATTACAATTACAATTATGATAGGATTGTCAGTAATGTATTTCTCATTAAAAATTAAATCTTTTTTATAACGCTTGAATAGAAATCCTCAAGATTTCGGCATGTGTTGACAGGCTGAAAACTGACAAAACTTCTTGCCTGTTAAGGGGTTAAAAACAATATATTTTTATTTTATTTTTTTATTATTATAGTGTAAAAACAATTGTAAGAGCAATTGGTACTTTTGGCAGTGTGGGCAGTGTGCCAAGTCCTATCTCCATAAAAGTTGTTAGCAGAGGGAAGCATGCATTTTCCAAAGGAAATGTAACATTTACTGATGCTGCTGGTGTTTATCCACTGTGTTTTATCAAGTCTAAAGTCTAAAATTTGTACAGCATTTCACTGCTTCTATCTGCTGACAACTATTATGGAGATGCAGATTTCATTTTCCAGCAGGACTTGGCACACTGCCAACACTGCCAAAAGTACCAATTAGTATTATAATATTTAAAACACTTTTTGGGTTTTCATTGGCTGTAAGCCATACTTATCAACAATAAAAGAAACAGTCAATTAAAATAGATAATACATCTATATAATATGTTAATTTCACGTTTTGAACTGAGTTACTGAAATAAAGTGACTTTTCAACGATATTCTTATTTTTTTTAGATACACTAGTAATAGTGGTTTGCATCACAACGTTCCTAAAACTATCCAGAACATTTAAAATTGTTAAATAAAACATACAAAGAATATTAACTGTTCTACTAACCAAAATCTGAATAGTTTTAGCTTGACATGCACTTGAAAGCTCTGTTAGCCTGGAAGAATTGATGAGCGACCATGACTTTCAGAGTTTCAAATAGCATTGGCTCACGCTGTGCAGCTGGCTAGGCCTTGCCCAGTTTGTCCGTTGGCGTTCTTGTATGCAGGCACTTCTAGAAGCAGAACAGAGAACAGAGCCAGCCTCAGCACACCACTGCCAGATGCTTGGCCGTGTACAAGTGCAGCTCTTCAGCAGTGATACCCATGGCTTGTCATGTTTTCAAACAAGATCCTACCATTAAGTCCCTGAAAGGATCAACCCGCCTGAGACCACTCGTCCGTGGAGCCATTGTGGGGCCAGACGTGCTAAGACCCACAGCATTCGAACCATGCTACTGTGCCACTTTCAGCGATCCCACTAAAGGATTTGGAATTACTGGGAAGATCCTGTAATCTCTTTGCTCTCACTCTCACTTCCCCTCTACTGTCCAGAAGTTTAAATACCGTTATATACCATCTAAAGCCAGCACAGACTGCCTACCCATTCAGCAGTCTGAATCATTATTACTACCGGCTCTGCTGTGCAGAGGTCAATTCTGACGTCACGCTGACCGTTCCAGCGTAGAACTGAAAGAGGATATGTCTGTACAGCTCAGATATGTCCATCAACACCAACTTCAAATTCTATTCAGCACAAGCTATCGCCATTTCAAGGGCGGAATACTTCCCCTGCCCATCTTTCCTCACTTTGGACTCAGGTAACAGATAAATGTCCATTGTACTGTCGTCCATCTCTGCCCCAGTACATGAAACATGTCCTCTGATCACTAGTGTTCGGTTGTCTATGAACTACTTTTTACCATAGTAAAGCCATTTTCAAATGGGAATTTCTTTCATACAGTACCAACCTATAATATAGGTTTTATATTTTTATATTTTAGATTCTTCAAAGTAGCAACTCTTGCTTAGATGACAGCTTTGTCATATTTATGAGGTAGAGTCACCTGGAATGACCTTCAGTCAAGAGTCAAGAGTTAATTACTTGAATTTCGTGCCTCTTAATGTGTTTGAGAGCATCAGTTGTAAAGTAGTGAAGAGGTAGAATTGGTATACAGTGAATAGCTCTATTTGAGTAATGTTTTAATCCATATTATGGCAAGACACTATACAACTAAGTAAAGAAATTAAATACTGTAAGAAATAAAGGTCAATTAATCTGAAAAATTTCAAGAACTTGAAAGTATAGTCAAGTAAAGATCATCAAAATGTTATGATGAAACTGGCTCTCATAGGAACACCCCAGAAAAGGATTACAGGAAAGTTAACAGCTCCCTAGATAAGATCCCCTAAATGCTTTTGGTTTGTTTAACACTTTTAAGTTACTAAATAATTCAGTATGTGTTCCTTTATAGTCTGAATCACTTCCCTATTCATTTACAATGTAAATGAAAAAGGTCGTAGGAAGGTTTTTTGACTGGTACTGTAGTTGTGCCTTCAGTTACAGACGTTACAAAAGATGATTTGTTAGCATTTTATATGGTACAATGTTTGTTACACAATACTTTATTCAAATCCCAAAAGCACTCTTTATGAACTGTAGTCAATTTGTAAGAATTTTTACTTTATCAGTAGTTACACTGTTATTACATGGATTGTTAACGTGTAACTACACAGTTATTGAAGGCACATTATAAAGTGGCACCTAATTTTCTTGCACAATTATTTGCAGTTGTAGTTGGCAGTGACATTTTCGCATGGCGACAATAATTATGCCTAAAATTACAGAAACGTTTTAAAATGATTTTGAATAGCTTTGTTTTACAGCTAGTTTAATAAAAAATTGATGATACATAATTTTCTCCTAAAATCTTGTACTGTCTCCAGTCATTTTAATGCAATTTACCAGAGAAAATGCTTACAGATGAAAAAAACTGCTGTAAAAATGTTGTAAATTAAACATTTATTGCAGAATAATCATGTGGATTTGATCTTGTAGAATTATTTTTGCCAGCCTCACACATCTGTTCAACCAGTCTGTAGCAGCAGATCAAAATGAGAGAGTGGATGCCACCACAGTTTTCAAATAGCAGGAGAGAGAGAGGAGAGAGCAGCACCATTCTTCCAATGCTTGTTGGACAACCAAAATAGAGCCCAGATAATCCCTCTGGGCTGGGTCACTGCGATGGTTCTTGGAGCGCATTTATTAATGGAGGACATATGGATTCTATATTTGAACCCAATAAAAAAAAACACAGTGCTAAAACTCTGTAGAGTTTTACCCTTCTTCTTCTTATTATTAAATTATTATTATTACCAACATTTTTATTATTATCAACTGCTCTTTTACGATGTTCCATAGTCAATTCATGTGTCTGAGACACATTTAAAACAGATACAAATCTGATCACTCGAACAAAACATTCCACAAGATGGTCTGAGACGCATTTAAAACAGATTTAAATCTTATTGTTCAAACAAAAAACGTTAGAAGCTGGTCTGAGACACATGTTTAAACAGATAAAAATCTAATCACTAAAAAAAAACACTTTAAAAGTTATTTTGAGACGCATTTAAAACAGATACAGATCTGATCACCCAAATCACTTCAGATGATGTTCTAAAATTCAGTTAAAACAGGTACAAATCTGATCGCTCAAACAAAACACTTCAGTAAGTGGTCTGAGATGCATTTAAATCAGATACAAAGTAGCTACACTTTTGTCTACCAATGGTCAATTGCTAAAACTGATAAAACCCAGTTACTAATCAAATGGGACATTAGGAATAATTCATCCCAGCTTGCATTGGTTTTAAAACAAATGAGACTAGGGAAAATATACTGTAACTATAGACATAACTGTATTTTATATATCATTAGTAAGTAAACCCATGTGGTAGTGCTTCTTATCAGATTGTCAGACTTGTAAATGCTGTATAACAGTTTAATGGATGCAATACAACCACTATGGTACCCTTATAGGGTAAACATGATATACTCAGGGCATCTTGATGAAAGTTACCGTGGCCTAAATGGCCTTCTTATCCTTTTAAGATCATCATAAATCTTTAATGAATCACAGCAAGGCACTCTTTCCCTTTTTGAAGGACACTTGCTGAGGTAATGCATAGGACTGGTTAGTGCATAATGCCCAGCCTGGGATTTTTACTCTGGACCTCTGTTTGCTGGTGTTAATCCTTCATTCCGAGACCTATTTCTGTTTTTAAAGGCTTAGCACTTGGCACTATATGGAAACTCTTGAATGGGTTTTCACTTGATTCCACTTGTAGTTTATACAAATTCTATATCTCAATTGTTTCCCCATCACCTTCCCTGCCTTCTCCAGTATCTGCCTTCATCAAGAAACCCAAAAGTCAGACTGTTGAGGTTGGGGCGACGGTCGTCTTTGAAGCGGAAACCGAAAAAGCAGATGCTAAAGTAAGATGGCAAAAGGATACTAAAGACATCGGAGCCATTGAGAAATATGCAATATCCGCAGAAGGCAACAAGCATTCCCTCACCATAAACAATACTGCTGCAGAAGATGCGGTAGGATATGCTGTTATTGCTGGGGGCTCAAAAGTCAAATTCGAGCTTAAGATCAAAGAAGCAGAAGGTGGGTTGCATCTTCTGGAAATTCTGGACTTTCACCCTTGCACTGGTCTTCATCTTGAGCACACCTCCCAATTTCTTCTCTTTCTGACTTGATACCACTTGGCACTTTTGAACCATCACACCCTGACCCTCTCCCTTTGTACTACTAGAACTTTCTGTGCAATGCCAATGGTTTGCTATTGATCACAATTAGCATGGTTAAAAAAACAACCTTTGTAGTTTCACTGTTTGGCCTTGGACCACCACACCATAATCCTATCCTTGCGTTCTTGCACTTTCTGTTCAATGCCACCACTTTACTAACATTCTCACCTTTATCAGGGTTGAATTAGAAACATTTGTACGTTTACCTTTAAAATAGCTAATCATAATTAAGTTTTTCAATTGAAAGCAACCAATCGTTTTGATACTGTAAATTATGCCTTGTTTGAGAAGATGTTTGACACAAACACAAGGCAGGTCACCATTCTGCCCTAGGCCAGCACTCAAAAAAATGCATACCAGGCTCTTGTAGCCAAGCTCACACCAAACACTGATGACCTTCACCTCTGGCTCTGGAGATTGCTTTCCTGAGAGGCACTTGACAGCAAGAGGAGAGCGTGTTCCTGGAAAAAGTGATAGCCAAAGAGTTCAAAATGTGGCTGACATGTTTGAAGAATAAATAGTGAGAGGCTTATCATATCCTGTTATTTTAAATATAGCTAGGGTCAGGAATGGTACAGCATAATTATCTGAAGCATTTGAGGCAGTTTTGTCCATATTTGAGGCTTCTGGGACATCTGAGAGAAGAGGGGATTTTTTTGGGATCGGTGGATGAAGCAGCTCCAACAAGAATTGAGACATCCCACCCATCTATCCCAACCCTAGCCCTCTATCTCAACAAGAATCGAGATATCCTATCCCTCTATCTCAATAAGAATCGAGACATCCTACACCTCTCCCCCAACAAGAATCAGGACACCCTATCCCTCTATCCCAACAAGAAATGAGACATCTCACCCCTCTATCCTAACAAGAATCGAGCCATCCTACCCCTCTATCTTAACAAGAATCGAGACACCCTACCCCATTATCTCAACAAGAATCGAGACATTCTACCCCTTTATCCCAACAGGAATCAGGGCATCCTACCCCTCTATCCTAACAAAAACTGGGACATCCTATCCCTTTATCCCAACAAGAATCAAGACATCTTACCCCTCTATCCAAACAAGAATCGAGACAGCCTACCCCTCTATCCCAACAGGAATCAGGGCATCCTTCCCCTCTTTCCTAACAAACATTGGGACATCCTACCCCTCTATCCCAACATCTATCCCTACCATCTACTCCAACAAGAATCAGGACATCCTACCAATGTATCTAAACAAGAATCGAGACACCCACCCCTCTATACCAACAGGAATTGGGGCATCCTTCCTCTCTATCCCAACAAAAATTGAGACATCCTACCCCTTTATCCCAACAGGAATCAGGGCATCCTACCCCTCTATCCTAACAAAAATTGGGACATCCTACCCTTCTATCCCAACAAGAATCGAGACATCCTACCCTTCCAGCCCAACAAGAATCGAGACAGCCTACCACTCTATCCCAACATCTATCCCTACCATCTACTCCAACAAAAATCAGGACATCCTACCGATCTATCTCAACAAGAATCGAGACATCCCACCCCTCTATCCCAACAAGAAATGAGACATCACACACCTCTATCCCAACAAGAAATGAGACATCACACCCCTCTATCCCAACAAGAATTGAGACATCCTACCTCTAGGCATGTCCTAGGAAGTTGTAGGGGCAAATGATGAAATGAGATTGAGCCTAAATGTTTGGCTTTAAGAGGGAGTGAGCTTTAAGATGCAGGGATTTTGCTAACCTATTTACCACCAATTTACTGTGCATTGTGCAATATCACTTTGTGCCCCAAGCTACTCACTATCTTACACCATGAACTCTTTCCAGCCACACTCTCGCTGTTCCTTGGCGCTTTAAACTGACTTTGATTCATTGAGTTCTGTACATTTTATGATACACTGTGTTACATTATTTTTCAGCCAAAGCACCGGCAAAGGTAGCAGCCAAAGCTCCCCCTGCAGAGATTCCGCCTGATGCAGCAGTGCCCTCTACTGATGCTCCTCCAGCAGCACCAGCCGATGCCCCTGCCGATGCCCCATCAGGTGCCCCAGCAAATAACTCTACAGACGCTCCAGTGGCACCAGCCACAAACTCAGAGACTAATGGTCATGGCCCAGAAACTGGAGGTCATGATAGTAAGTAAATTTCTCTTTTTAGGATTAATACTTTACCACTCTTTTTACTCTTATTACTGTGATTATGTCTACTAGTTACCATTTCACCCCACCCAACATTATCAACATCTTTAAGTCTAGGTGAGTTTTAAGTGAGCATGGGACCCCATTGGACCTACCAAATGGGCCCCATCAATAAAGCCCCCCTTAATCTTTCATATGTCCTATATATTCCCCATGATGTACAGTGTACAACCCTTATTGGGCCTATATTTCAGCCCTAGCTCATAGGATATAAAAGTCTTTCCCTACTGCCCTATAAAAAGGCTCTCAGTGGATACTTTGGGTAGTGTACCTCCTGGTGAAAGAACGCTGACTGCTAACCATGCCTCTACAACGCATTGGGCATGTTATCTGGGAGATTAGTGGTTTCCAGCCTTGTTCGTTCCCTCTTTTCTCTAGAAATGAATGGTTTCCTGCACTAACACACTCAGGGCTTGATAATTAGATTGATTATTAATTATTTTCTTAATGCCTGTGTCATCAACCCATCAGGCCTTCCTGAAAACCACCAGCCAGACACCCGGCAGGACCTGACCGGCCTCTTTTCTGAAAAGCCTCAGAGCGGAGAGGTGACTGTGGGTGAGTTACAGTTGCTGTTGATGTTTTATTTTTTATTTTTTGTATTTTTAGAATGTTACAAATGTGTCCCTTTTCCTTAATTTGTCAAATGTTAATTTTCTCATAATGTAGGTTTGCCATTTCCAACTGTTTTACTTTTAACGACATAACTAAATTTTATTGTTGAAATGTGGTTAAAATAATATGATCTGTAGTTTCAATGATGTTAACATCTTGAGAACCTGGGTTACATTTCTGCTTCTCTGCACCATGATACTTAACTTTTTTAAACATTGACCCTTTGGCCTCATAAGGAGACACTCCCACTGTCCACTGTGCTTCCCTCTGCTGACAACATTTATGGAGGTGCAGATTTTATTTTCCAACAGGACTTGGAAACAATTGATTTTATATAATATTCAAATTTTCTGACTCATTTTGGGGGTTTTATTGGCCGTAAGCTATAATCATCAATATGTCACTCTGTGTGTAATACATCTATATAATACATGCGTTTCACATTTTGAACTGAATTACTGAAATAAAGTAACTTTTCAAATATATTAACTCCTGCAGGTGAGAATATCATCTTTGTGGCTAAGGTATGTGGCGAATCTCTGCTGAAGAAGCCCACAGTTCGATGGTTCAAAGGGAAGTGGATGGACCTGGCCAGCAAGTCCGGGAAACACCTACAGCTTAAAGAGCACTACGATCGTAGCACAAAGGTCTGTTATGAATCTATGATTGCTATGAATGTTCTGTATGTACATAACTGTCCTGGATGTCATGTAATAAGCAGTTTGAATGTATGCCTAAAGCACAGCGGTATCATACATAGTTCATTCATCTATACAAGTATATCCAAAGGTGACAGTATATACCCTTTAACAACACCCAAGAAATACACAACTCTGGATAGCTGCAAAATTTGGCATTGCAGTCGGTGATAGTGAGATGATACTGTATGAAAATGATTACAAGTGTGGTCTGATTAGCCGCCGGGTCTGGCCACAAAAAGGCATAAAAGTGCTTCCATCTCTGCCCTACAAAAAGGCTACTTTAGGGTAGTGTACCTCTTGGTGATAGAGTGTTGATAGTTAAATATGCTTCTACAATGCACTTGAAGACATTTCACCCAGTGGACAGACTTTGAAAACTTTTTTTATTCCATTTTCTTCCAAAATTACAAGGCCAATTACCCAACCCACTTATTTTGACCCCCATCACTAGTGATGCTCCTACACCTGGAGGCTGAAAACTAGCACATGCCGCCTCCGATACATATGCAGTTAGTTACCGCCTCTTTTTGAACTGCTGCTGATGTAGCATTTCCTAGTAGCATCACAGCGTGCTTGGAGGAAAGCGCAGCGACTCGGTTCTGATACATCAGCTCACAGACGCAGCCTTGTGCTGATCGACATCACCCTTTGGAGCGATGTGGGGAAAGAGCCCATCTACCCACCCAGAGAGAGCAAGGCCAGTTGTGCTCTCTGAGGATTCCGGCAGCTGACGGCAAGCTGCATGACTAGGATTCGAACCAGCGATCTCTTGATCATAGTGGCAGTGCCTTAGTCTGCTGGACCACTCAGAGCCCCTGACAACTCAATTGTTATGATGAATTGTCACCATCAAATCCATCTGCCATCCAACTACTATCATCTTCCTTTAAAGTGGTGTGGTTAATATAAAAAACCTGGACTGCTATATAACTATATCATCTTTAGCTATAAATTCAGGTTCTGTTTTTGATTGCCAATCATCTTTTTCCCCCACATAGCCTTCAGTTGCTTAGAAGTTACCATGGGGTCCTTTGGTTGCCAGATTTATTGCTAATTGAGTATTTATGCATCCAGCTGTATGCGACACAAACTTTGCCAAAAAAGATAAGTTTAATAGCATAATGGTATAATATATCAATACACATTACAGCACATACATTTATAGTAAATAACCAGGTTATGTTTTATACTGTGCTTGTGAAAGCAGGTATTAGGATGCTGTTTACTGTATATTTAAAAAAAAGCCTACATGCCAGTTACAGTATATAGTGAGTTATATTGATACAGATATATCTGATAACTGTCTCTCTGTGATTTTGCAGACGTATACCTTTGAGATGCACATCGTAGCAGCCAAAGCCAACTTTGCTGGAGGTTACCGGTGTGAGGTTTCATCCAGAGACAAGTTTGACAGCTGTAATTTTGATCTGACTGTACACGGTGAGCAGTGACATACTTTTATAAAATTATAAAATTATAATAAGAATTAAAATGACATTTGTGAAGTAAACATAGTAGATTTAGACTTAGTTTATTGTCCTTTTTTACACCAAGAGTGCACAAAGCAGTTGTAGTAGTTCCCAGTGATGGTATATTGGGGTATACTGGGTAGCACGCATGTACAAAACAGCATAATGCACGTGAAGTTTCGGTTTCATTCTTGTCTGAATGTCAAAAGCTATGAATGAATTTAGTTTAAACTTGCTGTAAAAAAGGACTCGGACAGGGTTTCTGTTTTTCTTTTTTCAATTCTTTTGACACTGCACCCGTGTCCTGTGGTTGTATTTGAACTTTCATTAGAAAAACCTTAAAATAAAAGTGTAAACAGTCACTTTGCCGTGTATTGGATTTTAATATACTAAAAGTGGCACAAATGTAATTTTTAATGTTTTTTTTGCCATTGACAAAGCCACAAATGACGAAAAAGGAAAAAAAAGATTATATTTGGGACACTTTTACCTGCTGTGTGAACAAAAACTCTTATAGATTACCTTACTAGGAAGTGTTACCATGGTTTCTTTGTTTCCTTCCAGAGGCACGAGCTGTAGAAGGATTTGACATTCGTGCAGCATTCAGACGCACGTGAGTGATGCTTTTTAATTAAGAACTACTTAAACACAGAAGCTACTTTTAACTTATACTGTATAACCCGTATGTACACTATGTTACACTTCTATTCTTCTGTATTAAAAAAAAAATCCATTGTGAAATAGACTTGTGAAGTGGAGTACTTTTAGCCGATGCTCTCAACAGGCTCACAAAACTAGTGATAGGGGCATAATAGTGCCCATGCAAAGAAATCGCTATGTTTACACCATTAACAAGTATTTTTTATTAACTATCTGTGCACTTTCAATGTTCTCAGTGCCTCGATTTAAATGTCAGGGCTCTCAGAATTCTACCAATGAAGTTTGGAGCTACTTTAAGCTTGTTAATGGTGTAAAAATAGTGATTTCTTTGCATGGGCCACAATATGCCCCCATCACTTGCATTGTAAGCCTGTTGGGAGCATCGGCTAAAAGTGCTGTATTTGGGAATGCTGGGGATGAATGAAAGTGAGATATTTGTCAAAAGTTTGTACTTGTTATCATGTTTCACTACAGCCAAAGTCAATTTCACACCAGATTTCTCCTTTAATAAGGAATTAGCAACTGTCTCTGCTTTGGGTTTTTGCATAAAATGCATAAATCAATGCAGCAAAGTGAAAGTGGACGATGATGATGTTTAATGATCTTGTTACCTGGACGTCCTGATCACTCAGGAGTGTGTCTACAGGTGGTAAGAAGAGGATGTCAGGACTTGGCAGGTAGTTAATGAGGTTTGCTGCAATGGCACACGGCATATTCATGAACTTAAGGTCACAAAACTATCGACTATCGGTTTCTTGCCAAAAGGAGGGAGGGCGTGTTTTTGTTCTCTCTGTTCTTCGCTACCTTTCTGTCACCTTTTTCTTTCCTTCCTATTTTTCCTTCATTTCTTTCTCCCTTGTCTTCACTTTTATCTCTCAGTCTGGGGACATTTAAGCAGGGTTGACTCATATCACTGATGTTTCTATCCTTTGTGAGTCACTCCCTTAGGATGCTGTAACTCCCAGCTTTTACCCAAAAGATACTCCTGCTTATATCCCTCTCTCTCTCTCTCTCCTTCTTCATGCACCTACAAACTTTCAAGCATCATTGTACCTCTTTTTATTCTTCTTTTCTCTTCTCTTTTCTCCACTGTCACATCCTCTAATGAGGACAGTGTTTTACCCTCCTCTTTGGCGCATAAGAAGTATTGGACCTTAGAATGAATATGGTTTTTCTATCCACTGATCTTTGCAAGCGTAATTACAGATACCTGTAATACTCTGTATACCTGAAACAGAAATATTTGCAAAAAAAAAATCATTGGAGTCACTTGCAGCAAACTTGCTCTTCCTCAGTGTGTCACTTTTATATTCTCACCTCACTGTCTCACCAGCGGTAAAGCGCGGCTAAGTCTGGATAATACAGATCTTTAAGACAGACACACACTTCGGGGGACCAGGTGGCTGTGTGGAGACACTCTCACACAAACACGTTATCCCTCCAAATCCTGATAACCCTCTGAGATCAGGGAGAAAACTCAGAGAGGAGATTAGCACCTGGTGCCTTTCAATAACAAACCAAGGCTTTTGATCAGAGCTTGGGCTCAGTATGGGTTTCAAAAGCAACTGTGCTCTACTTTACCCAACGAGTCTTCATACAGGTCATACAGGTCTGAGCGAAAACTCATCGCTGGTGTCCATCAATAAAAAAATCTTTTAGCAACAAGTGACGTGGTGTTAGTGGTTGCTGGAGATGTTTGGAGCAAGTGCCAGTTGAAGGAAGGCCGTGAAAAATAATAAAATAAGAGATTTAACCCTTTCAGACCTGAATTATTTCCAAGTAATGATAAAAATGTTGTTTTTATATAATATTTAATTGTTTATGTCCATTGCATTGGAAGCCCATGTTTAACATTGTTACTTTCATAACTGAAATTGACCATTTTACTTCACAAACCATGATTGAACCATAAAATTAACTGGTAACATTTTATGATAACTTTCATTAATATATCATTAGCTTATGATTGATAATTATTATTTTTCACATTTTAAGGAGCAAAAAGTTGCTAACATATTTGTAAATACTAATAAACACACACTTTGGTGGCATTAACTGGAATTGATAAACATTTGTCCGGTCTAAAATTCTTATTACTAGTGATTTATTAATGTTCAAATTCTGATGAGATAATGATTTGTTAACATTTCTATATATGAATATCAATGCTGATAACTAATTGTCATGTGTAAACATTGGTTAATATTCAAATTCTGATAAACGTATGCTTTGTTCATATCTACTTATCATTAGTTTAAAGTATATTAATAAAAGTTATTATAAAGTGTTACCAATTAACTTTTTCATTGGTTTGTAAATGTCGATTATGATGGACAACTGGTCTCATGTTATGAGCAACAAAATATAAAAAAAGAAGAAACAACTTGATGTCAATTGTAATGGACGCAGGGTCTGAAGGGGTTAAAATTGGCTTAGAAAGAAGAAGAGTGGCCACAAGGGGGGCCTGTAGAAAGATGCTATGAGAAGCTACTGACCTATTATAACTTTTATCATTGTGTAAACTACAAATCACAATTAGACTTGTCTCAAATCAGCAATGTAATAAGATGTAATGGCTGTTAAATAGTCTTGCATATGCTTTCTGATACTACAGAGACATTTTATGCCAAATTATATGGGACAGGATCAATCCAGTGTTGTGCCAGTTCACATTTTCACCGTAGAAAATTTAAAAGCCGTTAACTGTGTGATGATTGGGGCATAAAGTAGGTTTCTTCGTATTGGTACAAGCTCCCACTACTTCTTAGCTACATTACATTAGAATTGTTTCTCCAGTGCAAACTAAATATTAAAGCATGTCTTTAGTTGTTTGACTAGAAATAGTATGAATTAAATTCCTTGTAGATGCTCAATTAATATTAAATTAATTGTAGATTACATCCAAACCTAACACTATACTCTATGCTTAACCTTAAGTTTTGGGTCACTTTTAAGGTTCATTCAGAGTTTACGTTGAAGTTAGTGTTAGGGTTAGGTGTAGGGCTAGCTTCTATTGATAAATATTGACATTCAGCTAAAGATTCAGCACTGGATTATAAGGCATATTATGCGAAACTAGTAAGGAACAGGGGTGTCGCCATGTTTTCCTTCTAATTCAGCAGGTCTCGTTGAAATGCGTTCTTTTATTTACAGTAAGCTTAGATTACCAGACCATTAAGGCTGGGTGCAGCAGCATTAGCATAAGCGGCTAACAGTAAATGCCGCCCGACAGCGCCACACTGAGGAACCCTGAGTGTTTGTGTAAGCCAGGGTGATATTAGCTAGAGGTTCGTCCCACGTAGCTTGTTTTAACACGGTAAATGTGCAGACTGCAAGCCGATATACTCACCTCTGAACAGCGAAAGAGCTAACCACTTAGTGTTGTTAGCAGCTAAAGCTGATGCTGCTCCAGCAGTTGTAGCTGGGGTTAGCAGCAGGCTACATGGCGATAATACTCACCTCTGAACTGCGAAAAAGCTAGAGCTTAGCACAGTTAGCGCTAAAACTTCTGTATAACGCTGTAATTTAGCAGAGTGGCTTTACTGCTCCTTACAACATGACTGGTAGCATTTATACATAAAGCACACCGGATTATAAGGTGCACTGTCGATTTTCTTAAAGAACGCTTAATAGTCCGAAAAATACAGTACATTTAATAGATATTCAGTTGAATGTTAGTCGAAGTTAGGTGAGTATCTATAGGGCATCTATAATGGACCATCCAAATAAAATGAATCCCTCCTGTAAACTGAAACTGAAGAGTTGCTCACTATGTTTTGCGGATGGTGGTTTCTCTCTGCAGTAGCACAGATGGAGGTGACGACTCTGGTGAGCTGGACTTCAGCGCTTTACTCAAAAAGAGGTGAGTCTCCATCATTATCATCATCTAAAGAGTTGTACTGAACACCACAACATCGTCTGAGTGTATCGGTTTGCTCTGTGCATCATGTTAAAAGTCCCATAAAAACTCTTAAAAATAAAGATGCCAAAAGTGTTCTTTGGAGTGATGCCCACTGAAGAACCACTTCTGATATGTCCAAACAATGGCAGACTCAGGTTGCTTGAAGGACAGGGGGGGTAAAATAAAAGAGGCATGACTTGGGGCCCAACCAGCTCTTAAAAAAAGCTATAACCCAAAATAGACACTTCAACATTAGAGGAGGACCTAATTGGGCACTTTGTCATGTTTTCTGACCAGCAACTAAACAATATACCACACCAAATCAAATTTTTCTTATATCTACTGGACAGGGCACTCTTTTGGACACAGTCTACTAGGGGTGGCATAACAACATAATTTTCAATTGGAAGAGCAGAAAGACACCCGCCTAGCTAAGAGTGAACATTCCCACAACCTTATCTAACCTTATCTAAAAGTTCTACCAAAGCTAGTAGCAAACAATCTCGAGAAATGTTCATGAAACATTCTAAAAACATTGCACAACCTTGTTCAAATTCCTCCAATGTTAGGAAAAATAATTCCCATGGTAAAAATAAAGGAACTTTTCTAAAAATGTTGCATAACCTTGTTCAAAGGAGCAAACATTCGGCCAATAATGTTAACGAAACCTTTTTTTTAAAGTCCTCTAAATGCTAGGAAAAAATGTTTCAACATTGATATTAATGAAACATTCTAAAAACGCTGCACAACCTTGTTTAAAGTTTCCTTCAATATTACGAGCAAACTTTCCTCCAGTAGCATTAATAAAACTTTCTAAAAACATTAGAAGACCTTATTCAAAGTCCCCCAAATGTTATGTAAGATCGTTCCTCCGGTAACGTTCATGGAATGTTCTAAAAACGCTGCACAACCTCGTTCAAAGTTCTCCGATACTAGTAGCAAACAGTCCGCCAATAATGTTAATGGAACATTCTAAAAACATTAGAAGACCTTGTTCAAAGTCCTCTAAATTCTAGGTAAAATATCCTTCCCACAGTAATATTAATGAAATGATCTAAAAATGTTCCCACACTGTTTAGAGAAAATGTTCCCACAACCACAATAAACCTTAGGTGGATATTCTAAAAGCATAATTTTGTTGGCTGTGCATAGAAGGGCACAGTCGGGTCCAATAGGGCACTTTAGCCATGCTTTTTCAATGTTATGTGCATGAAGGGGGTGGTTGCCCCCCTCTGCCACCCCCCTGAGTCTACCACTGTGCCAGAAAAGCTCAGGAACCCTTATTTTTAAGAGTTTACTGTGGAAAATGCCGTGGACTATGGACTATCCTGAGGCCTAAACTCTTCTAATATCCCTCAAGCACTGCAGCACATTGCTGCATATTAATGACTATTAAATGTATATTTCTCAACACTTAATCAGTCAGATATGCTGCAGTGCTTCTGGAGGATTAGGGCCTGATCCTTCATTTATTTGCATGAATTTGGTCATGTTTTTCTTACTGTACTTACTGCTGTCTAGTAACATTCATTTCTACCACCTCATCGCCTGGTAAAACGTCAGTGAGTTACAGTATATTTACATTTATATTTATTACATTCTCTTTTAAACATTTTTTACACTTTTATAACTGAAATACATGAATCAACATACAGTCAAAATGTTCTGATCTGTCTGTCCTATTTTTTTGCTGTTGTTGTCGTCGTTCATGTTAATGTTGTTTCCTCTCTTCTTTGTGTACATCAATCCATCTGTAGAGAGTAAGTGATTGAACGTATTGTGGATTTAAGTGTAGTTTGTCCTCTGTTTGTGGCACGTTGATCTGTCCTGCTTCGCTCTATGCTGAAACTGTCCCTCTGTCCCTCTTATATAAACACTGCTGGCATGGCAGACCGCTCACAGTTCTCAGTCTTCCCGTCCTCTAGGGGGCACCCTCACTCGCAAACGATTTATAGGACTGACTGATTAAATTTCACTTTGAAATAATGTCGCTTTCACTCAGTACAGCGAATAGGAACTGCTTTTTAATCGCACAAATACACCTAAACTGACACTATACTTAGCATGCGCACAGAAAAGTGTGAAAAGCTCTGTCAAAATAACCATATAATCCTAGAAAATCCACTTCACCTTCACCGATAATTATTAAACCATTTAAAAAAGTCAATAAGTTATGTTTGTTCAATAGTTTTAAATGTAAATGTAAAGGCTAGAATTAGCAAACAAGTAATATTTTTTATCACTGATTTATGATTTCTAGATCCTAAATAGATCACTGCACATTTCAGGACCAGTACTGTGCAAAATCCATAGACCGCAACTTAGATTAGATATACAGTGCCAGTCAAAAGTTTGGACACAAGTTTTCCTACATTGTAAATGAATACTGAAGTCCTCCAGATGATGAAAGAACACATAAGACATATAGAAGTAACTTAAAAGTGTCAAACAAAACAAAACACTCTGTGAAGATAAAATTTAAAAAAGTTCTTAGATGTATCTGCAACTGTAGGGGGAACGAAGGAGCAAAAATACCAATTCTTACATAAAGTTGCTTTAAAAGTTGAGTCTGCAAAGACCAAATAGACATCTCTAAAGGGACATATTCTGAATGAAATCTAAAAAAAAAATGTGTTTAGTTATTAAGGCTTCTGTAGATTGTGTAATTGTACCAAGCATGCTAAAAAGTACTTTTAAAACGTGCATTGTGGTGCAATCTCCTTTCAGAGTGATTAAATACGACAATATTAGCTTGGAATCTGTTGAGCTCTTTTTTATTGCACCAGTTCTCTTCAATTTTAATTCTGTATTTATTTGATTTAACGATTCATGGACGATCAGATGAAGACTTTTGAAGAGTTTTTTGTTTTGATATCTCCATGTTCGCAGTAGCTCCTGTATCAGTATTATTAGCAGTGCTAAGTTTACTCATGTAACAAGCAAAAGCTGTTAGACACCCAGCATGGTGTTGCTTTGAGGCAACAAAGCACTTTTTTTGGAATATTACATTGTCCTGTCAATGTGTTTATTATTTTTGTTGCTATTTTGTTTTGATGTGTATATCAACAGTTATAAAGTTTATAATTATTCCCATCAAATATGACAATTATGCTATAGGTGGTTAATATATGAAGCCTTGCAGGTTTGATATCAGCAGCACACTGATACAGGAAATCGGCAGGAAATCCAGGAGCTCCACTGACCGATTAAAACCCTGACAACAGTCAACAGTCAGCCTCCCAATCTTATATTATCCGATCAGCACATGTACACCCCTCCTCATCACACACCTATATAGATGCAAATCCAGCTTTCACATCAACAATAAACAGAATAAAGAATAAAATAGCATTGCTGTTCCCTTAAATGAGCTGCTGGTGTATCTTCACAGCATGAACGCACATGTCAGTATCTGTCTCTGCTGTCTCTGCGCTGTTAAGATACGAACGTGCCAAATTCAGAGCACACCTGCATCTTAAAGGTAATGGCAACTAGAACACTGATTGGTTTGTTTAATGATATGCCCAAACACACCTATGATTGATTACGAGAATTACTTCATGCCTTTTGCACAATTTGAGTCATGCAAGGTGTATTTTTTGCACCCTTATATACCAAAAATATATATGCACAATGCATAATTGCACAATGCATAATTGCAATGGATCGCTAAAATAGGGCCCTACAAATAAGAAGAGTGGTCTCTGTTTTTGCAAAGTACTGAATGTCCAGAAAACTAGTCTCTTGAAGTTTTATTTTGTCAGAGCATTTTAATATGCTAGTCTGAGGAGTGCTACTCTGTATGATGGGCTGAGTGTTGTATTGTGTGCATTAATCTGCTGTGGATTGTCTTGTTTTGCCTTTGGGGTTCTGCTTCTGAATAAGTGCAGCAGTGGTCATCGGTAAGACGTCCTACATATCCCTGCTTATATATATATATGATGTGTGTCTGTCTTTTCTTCTTCTTTGTCGCTTTTTTAAAAATGTGCTTATTAAAAATGTTTCTAACAGTAGTCCTGAAACAGTTGCCTACAGCGTTGCAGACATCCCAAGTTGCAAAAGTTGATTTCAGGGAGGTTAATACCCCCCCCCCCACCCCCCCCCCCATCCCCTCAGGGAGCCGCTACCGAAATTCGGGAGACTCCCGCAGCAACAGGGAGACTTGGTTTGTCTGGCGTTGTCTGCAGCATATAGCATTCTGTGGCTAAATCTGTTAAAAAGAGCTTAATGCATATGTACATATATATATATATATATATATATATATATACTGTTAGCCGTAAATGAAATTTGCTTTAGATCGCATTAAATTTTTATAATCAGGAGTTTTGGAGTTTTGATTATGACCCCGTGTTCTTGGTCTCTGACTGTAGCATGGTCCAGGTAAGCTCTGAGCCTGATGTGGACGTGTGGGAAATCCTCAGTCATGCTCCGGCCTCAGAGTACGAGAAGATAGCGTTCCAGTACGGCATCACAGATTTGAGGGGCATGCTTAAGAGACTGAAGAAGATGAAGAAAGAGGAGAAGAAAAGCGGTGCAGGTTTGTGTAGAGATCTTTTTTTTTATTTTGAAACTAAAGATAAATTATTTTTTTTTCTTTTTTATTACATTACAGGAAACTGCAGATCATTTAGACAATTTAAACCAGTCCTTATACATTACATGCACTATTATTATACATACAGTGCCTTGGAAAGTAACAAAAATAATTTACTAAACAATAACTAACTAACCCTTTCAGACCCTGCATCCATTACAATAGACATCATGTGTTTTCCTTATTTTTAAATGTTTTGTTACACATAACACTATTAACACTATTTGAGAGCTGTTGTCCATCAGAAAAGACCATGTATTAGCCAATGAACAAGTTTAAAAATCAGTGAAACAGTAATTTGGCCCCACCCACCGCAATGGAAAAACAGTAGCATTAGAAGCATTGAGGCAAAGTAACAACTAATTTTTACTAATTTCATGTGATCATGTGTAACACTTTTTAATTATGTTTTTTTTTACTGTTTAGGGATGGTTTATGATTTAAAAAAATATTACCCATCGGCTTCCAATGCAAAGGAAATAAAATAAAAACACTTTTAAATATTTTAGTTAATTAGATTACTGACAGAAAACAGCATTCTTAGCTACATTTTTTTCCTTTATTGTGGATAATACAGGTCTAAAAGGGTTAAATGTTAAGTCCTGTTTTCAGCTTGTCCTCTAACTGAGGAACAGAGCATTTTTTTAAGCTGTTCTAATGAGGAAGTTGAGAGAGCTGGCAGGAAGCCAAAAAATGTCCGGTTTAAGTTCATTTTTTAACTCTACTCATTTTTAAGCTCTACTCGCTCAAATTAAATGAACTAAAGTGTTCAGCATTTATTTCCTTTTCATGTGATCTCTCTCAACCTCACTCAACTACAATCCCTATAATGCACCTCTTCTAAAGAACCTGTCCTGATAAGCCAACCAGGATTTTTTGGAAGTTAATCTTTTTTAAGTTGGGGCTTGTTACTGATTTCTTACCCATCTGTAGAGCTTTACAGTGTAAGAAAATATTAAGCAATGAAATTTACTTTTACAAAAAATGTAAGCTTCATTTTTACTCGGAAGAAAAAAAGTAGTTTTAGAAAGGGGTCACAGAATAAAGCCTGCACAATGAAACAGTTATACATACAAAATTAAACATAATAACTATTGAATTATAACTATAAACATTTCTCACAGCACAATCCTCTTTTCTACAGCTTTCCTGAAAAAGCTGGACCCCGCCTACCAGATTGAAAAGGGACACAAGATCAAGCTGCAGATTGAGGTGGCTAATCCTGATGCAGAGGTGAAATGGCTGAAAAATGGACAGGAGATCCAGCCGACTGGAAGGTAACTTATCTGACTTTATCTGATTTATTTAGCACAAGAATAAAGATGTGCTTTTAGTCCATCAGTTGCTTTATGTTAGATATGGGACAAATAATTGAAAACTGTGCCTTTTGCATAAAAAATGACTTTTTATTTATTTTAACTATTTACCATATTCAGAAGACTTCAAATTAGGGGTGGGCAATATGGCTCTAAAATAATATCACAATATTTCAGGGTATTTTTGCAATAACAATATAATAAAATATAGCAAAATAAATAATTGAAGTTTCTAAATTACAAAGGTTGTTTTTCTTAAGACGTATGAAACACATAACATTCTTTACTGACCCTGTTGACACATAACGCAGCAATGCTTACTGTTGGGTTCAGAAGGTAGATTACTTTTTTATATATGCTGAAATCTATGCTCTCTGTCTCTCACACACAAGTTATTGTTATTATTTGTGGAATATGGAGCTACACTTGCAATTATGACCTCCGTTAAAGCTCTCCGTTAAGTCAGCACCTCATAAAATTCTCATTCCTCATTCTCAGCATCAAAACTACTATATTATAATATTATAATACAGTAAAAAAAAAGATCTAGTCTGCCAGGAATACAACACTACACTATTATACTTTACACGTAAACATGCTAAAAACATGCAAAAAACCCACCCCCACATCAAAGAAACTGTATAAAATTTCCAATAAGTTATTTTTTTTGTCAAATTTAATATTTTCCTTTATACTATTTGTTTTATATTTGTAATAATGTGTGCATTCAGAGTTTAACAATACATCAAAATACAACAATACATCAATCATCAAAATCATAGTCTTTGTATAAATGTAAGTGAATAATAATAAAAAAATGTTAAAATAACAGTATTTTCTCTCTCTCTTCTCGAAACGATGCTGCGTGATCGTGGCTGAACGGACTTCTCAACTTCTTCCTCCATCGCTCCTTCTTCAATCAAATCCCTCAGCAAGTGAGTGGCTCCAGCTGGTCTGTGCATGAAAGAGCAGCTCCTTCAAACACTGTGTGTGATAAGCTGCCCAAGGGTCTGTGTGTAGGGTCTTAGTGCGGTTAGGCATTTCACACTGTCTGGACCATGACTGGATACGAAGAGAATTTAAAGCAGTGAATAGTGATGAAGTCCACCGGGAGGGCAGCTGCCCTTGTTATGGTTTAGTTTGTGACTTCAGAATGCAAACTATTAGCCTGGTGTTGCTGTCATTGTAATAAGCTATAATAAGGGATGCATGTTTTGGCTATTTGTACCCCATAATAGGACTCAAAATTTAATGTAAACCTTGGTTTTGGATTCACTTCTATCAATATAATCAAAGCATCACAATATATTTTATTATAAAGTCACAATATATATTTTTAATCATTAGTTGTAAAGTGCATGTAAAGATTGGTGTCAGAAGTGGTTCATGGACCATCCAAGTAAAGTGTTACCCACATTTTGAATAAACGATCGCAGTATATCACCAAGCTTACAGTATCTCAGTACTGTATATTGTTATATATTGAATTGTAACAACTATAATTTGTGGTATGTGTTGTATCACCAAGTTCTTGCCAATATACAGCCCTAGTGTTTAATCTGAGGTAACACTAAGCAGCAATAGCAGTCAGATTTAATCCAATCATTGCATTTTAAATTAAATGTTCTCAGACCTTGTATTTAGGTTAGTATTGTTTGTAGAATTTTATTTAGGTTGGTATTTTGTTGCATGGTATTTTTCTCTTTGGAGCATAGATTGACACGTAAATTGGCACCTATTTTAAATAACCTGTTGCTTTGTGTATTTTTAACATTCTGAGATTCTTAATCTTGTAAATTTCAGTGATATTTTAGGGTGGCTATGATTTTTTTTCCCCCAAGTTTAATTTTTGGGAGATTACTATCAAATCTCAAATTTCCAAGTTTTCTATATATGTTTAAATTGTTCGTGGAATCAGGTTGCTTAGTCGATTCCTTTCTAAGAGCAGGATGGTTTAAACATCAGTTTTAAAGTAATTTGTATGCATTAGTATTTTTTTCTTCTTTACTTTAACTCAATTGGGTTTAAAATACAGATTGATGAATTATGCAGCACTTTTCAACATGGTGAAGCCTATTTTACATTATATATTAAAAAAAATATATAGTAGAGGATGTACCAAGCCTGTTTTGTGTCTGCAGCCTCCATCTACTGGTCAAAGTTGCCACTGAGGTTATTTCTCCTCTGTTTAAAGGTACATCTTTGAGAGCGTAGGCAACAAACGCTTCCTCACCATCAACAACTGCTCTCTGGCTGACGATGCTGCCTACACCTGTGTGGTCGGGGAAGAGAAAAGCTTCACTGAGCTCTTCGTTAAAGGTACTTTTACTAAAAGGTACTTTGTTAAAGGTACTTAGCTGCAGTCTTAAGATTTTTTATTTTAATTGAAATCAATGTGTTTCTGAGTGTGGAGTATAATAAAATATAATAAAATATAATAATAATGGTATCCATGTGCTTCTGCTACCATTCCTGGTAGGTCCCAGGACTTTTTTCTAGCCTAACAGCTTTTCCTGGTTAACTGCTAATGGTGCTGAAATGAGAGCTACTGTGAAGATGGAGATATCAGAACAGCAAACTCTTTTTTCACTCTGAAAGGAGACTGAACCTCAATGCACGTTTTAAAAGTATTTTTTTTAGCAATTAATTAGGGGTGTGCCAAATCACATTACATGCAAAAAAAATAATAATAATAATCTGTGATAATAGCAATATTCTTGAAAACAATGCATTATGTGCATTAGTTTTGTGAAAGATTTTTCTTTTGACATTATTCGATTTTTGGTACATTTTTTGGTTTTGCTACACAAAAACTATAACAAGTACAAAAACTATAACAAGGTCTTCACAAGTTACTAAATTGTTATATTTATTCTTCAAAAACATATTTATTTTGTTGCGATACTGTATTCTTCAAATACATTTTAAATATAAAATTCAATGTTCTGTCATATCGCCAAAAAATATAGATATTGCAAAATACCCTAAAATATTGTGATAGAAGTATCGCCCTCCCCTAATTCCAATTTTTCTAACTAATGTCTAAAAGTGTTATTATATTTTTTTAAGCATTCAAATGCATTAATGTTTAATACTCTCTTAACTAATATTAATGAATAATTAGTTGAGACATTACTTAACTATTTAACAATGTTGATCACTGTTATCTGTGACCATTATTCGGTTATTAGTTTCATACTATACCATTCCATATTATACCTTATTTTTTATATATTTAAGTGTATTATTTTAAATATAATGTTACATGGCTACATATCTATGTCCAATAGAATAAGATAGACAAGTGGGTGAGGAATAAAAATATGTTTATGTGAAACAAACGAGTACTTTATGTAAAGAATTATATTTGGTTGATTATAAGCCTACTAAAACACGTTTTTTTAATTATATCAACATAAAAAAAAAGTTCCCAAAGACAAAATCTCCCAATAGTGGTCTGATTTTTCCTCCTCAAAAATATTATTCATGCTATAGAGGGATAAGGCATGATGGAGAGTTGGGTGTAGTGATCATAAGAACAGGATAGGAGAGGTCAGTTAAAAGGTCAGTGAAACATAAGACAGTGCTGTATTGTGTGTTTTGTGTAAATTCTCGAAACTCAATACTTTTAATAATTTTCTCTTTCATTTTCTCTGTTTGTCAGAGCCTCCTGTCCTGATCGTGCGTAATCTGGAGGATCAGATGGTGATGAAGGGGGAGAGGGTAGAGCTGGAGTGTGAGGTGTCTGAGGAAGGAGCTCAGGTCAAATGGTAAGAGCTGGTATTATCCATCAACTCACACACATAAATAAAGGTGCATAAATCAACACTACTGCTATTTCTTATTCAGCAGCAAGGCCGTATTCAGAATATACACTGGAGGGACACGCCCCCTTTAACAGTCATATACAGTACCAATCAAAAGTTAGACACATTTTATTGAATTGTTAACGAATAGTGAAGTGATCCAGACGATGAAGGAACACATAAGGAATCATGTAGTAACTTAAAAGTGTTAAACAAACCAAAAAACTGTTAACTTGCAGTTTCTGAGGCTGGTACCTGTGATGAAACACTTGCTCTTCCTTTCCTGGGACAGTCCTGATGAGAGCCAGTTTCATCATAACATTTTTAATGGTTTAAATTAAACACTATTAACACTATTTGAGATCTGTTGTCCATCAGAACAGACCATAAACCAAGAATGGCCAATAAAACAAGTTTATAAACCAATGAAACAATAGCTTGGCCCCGCCCACTGCACTGAAAAAAAATAGTTGAAAACTAACAACAATTTTTTACTCATTTAATGTTATTTAAAACACTTTTTAATTATATTTTATGGACTGTTATTTATGGATGGTTTATGAGTAATATAATACAGGAAATTGACAAATCCTGCACCTAACAGCTGGGGTTATGCATAGGGCTCAGCCAGGATCTACTACTCACTCAACTAACAATAATAGCAAAACCACCACAATCTGATACTGGCTCGACAAGAATCCAGAAGCACAGCCTAACACTATGTTCATGGTCCATTGCCTCAACTGCCAAGTAACAGACCTACCAAAAAATAACCTATGAACACACAGAATCCCTCCTTAATCTAAGCTCACTTCCTTTAACTATGGCAACAACACACTTACCTAAGCACAATCACACACAATAAATCACATTATAAGTTGCGTGAGCAGAACACAGCAACCATTACCATCCGATACTGGCTCGACAAGAATCCAGAAGCATAGCGAACTATGTTCATGGTCCGTGCCTCAACTGCCAAGTACTCAGACGTCTACAAAAACTCATGAGACAAATTATTACAAGAGCAGGACCACACCAATCCCCTTCATCCAAACTCTAACACAAACTTCAGTGCAAGCTCTTCTCAGGGGTCATCAGGCAGGCACCTTCCTTCGTCAGTGTTTCGCTGAATTAGGCCCACGACACCTCCAGAAGGCTCAACAGTGAAGTCTGGCGTCCCAGACCCACCCCCCTCCAAGCCTGCTGTAGAAGCACAAACTCACTCCCTTCCCCACACAGCCTCAGCCCTTCTGAACCACAACCACTGACTAGATCTTTCAGCTACATCTAACAACTCCAACACAAACTTCAGTGCAAGCTCTTCTCAGGGGTCATCAGGTAGGCACCTTCCTTCGTCAGTGTTTCGCTGAATTAGGCCCACGACACCTCCAGAAGGCTCAACAGTGAAGTCTGGCGTCCCAGACCCACCCCCCTCCAAGCTTGCTGTAGAAGCACAAACTCACTCCCTTCCCCACACAGCCTCAGCCCTTCTGAACCACAACCACTGACTAGATCTTTCAGCTACATCTGACAACTCCTTCACTACAGTCCTTAGCACACGACCTCCAATTCCGAATTCAGACAGCAGTCTTGTGGCAGACTTCGCAACAAAGCCTCTAGTACCTACCTCTACCGGTCTAATATACGCTTGCCACCCACGCTCTCTCACCTCAGCCACCAAGTCTGTATACTTCAGCCTTTTCCTTTCATAAGCTCCATCTACCTCGTCTTCAAACGGAACAGTCAGCTCTATAAAATACACTATCCGCTTACTTTCAGAGTACAACACTACATCCGGCCTCAAGGTTGTAACCAGAATGCACTCTGGGATCTGCAGTTTACTACCTACATCCACTAATAACTTCCAATCTCGTGCACTGGCCCACTTACCAGCAGTTTTCAAGCACTGTGCTGTTTCTCCACTATGCTGCCCCTCACGCACAAACGTGATTACCCTACTGCAACCTACCACGGGCATGTTATTAACTTCTAACCGTTTCTTATCAAGTGCACCTGCAAGAGATCTAAGTACCTGATTATGCCTCCATGTGTAGCGCCCCTGGGATAGACTCACCTTACATGCCGACAAAATGTGCTTCAGCGTGCCACTTCCTGCACATAGCTTACAACTTGGATCCTCACCCACCCACTGAGCAAGGTTTTGTGGCGTTGGCAGAACATCATATGTAGCTCCCAAAAGAAACTTTATACGGCCTGTATCCAATCCCCATAACTCTCGCCAGGTGATTCTCCGCTTCTCTACACTTTCCCATCTCATCCACTGCCCCTGTTTACTCTGCCCTGCTGCTTTTGCCCTCCTTGCTTCCTCCTCCTGCTCACGAATAAACCCTGTAACCATACGCCTTTTCTCAGGTGATGTGGCCTTGCCGAATGCTTTCCAAGAATCACCTAAACCTAATCCTGCCCTCCCATTTTGCACCTGCCCCACAACATCCCTGTGCTCCAGTGCCCTCCTTGCGGCTTGAGTAGCTTCTCGAGCATTCCACTTTCTCCCAGACCTAGTCACTGGTGCTGTTGCTTTAACCAGCCCGTCTTTTGACCCTAACAACTGCATTTCACGTCCTACCTTAGCACATTTGAACTCCTCAACCAAGCTCGTCAACGGCAGTTCCAGCATCCCTCTCCCACACCACGCCACACTACTAAGGCAACGCGGCACCCCCAACCATGTCCTTATAGCCTTGCTCATAACCCTTTCTAACCTCTCAACCTCAGAAATCGGAATATCATAAACTGTAAGTGGCCACCTTAGACGAGGCAACAAACCAAACTGCAGACACCACAATTTTAATTTACCTGGCAGAAAAGACTTATCAATTCTATTAATGGCCTCCACCATTTCTGTCCTCAACCCTTCCACCTGCTCTTTATCATTCAGTGCTGCAGTATACCACCTACCTAAACTCTTAACTGGCTTTTCCAATATAGATGGTATGACTTCTCCCTCCATCATAAACCTTTCTTGTATCAATTTCCCTTTAACGATTGATACACTCCTAGACTTGCTTGGTTTAACTTTCATCCTAGCCAGCCTAAGATTATCATTTAACTTCCCTAGCAGTCGCCGGGTACATGGCACCGTGGTCGTTAATGTTGTCATATCGTCCATAAACGCCCTAACTGGTGGGAGCCGGGTGCCATCATGCAGCCTCTCCCCGCCTACGACCCACTTAGAAGCCCTAATAATCACCTCCATTGCCATCGTAAACGCTAGCGGTGAAATTGTACAACCTGCCATTATACCTATTTCCAGTCGTTGCCAAGATGTGACACACTCCCCTACACTAAAGCAAAACTGTATGTCTTCAAAATAGGCTTGGATGGTTTATGATGTAATAAGTGAATAAAAAGCGTTCAATATAAAATATTAAATATTAATCACAGGTTTCCTCTGCTATGAAAATTAAAAACAGATATTAAATATTTGAGTTAAATTGTATTTGTGTGCTATTTAGATTTTATAATGGAATATTAGAGTCTTCTTTCCTGTGCTTTACTGACAGAAAACAGCATTCCTACATTTTTTTTATCACTGGAGATAATTCAGGTCTGAAAGGGTTAAAGTATTTTTTCTTTATTTAGTTGAGTGTTGCTTCTCATAATCTGGATTAGAACATTACTCAAATATTCACTATTCACTGTATACCTGTAACTCTACCTCTTCACTACTTTACAGCTGATGCTCTCAAACACTTTATTAAGAGACAAAAAATTCAAGTAATTAACTCTTGCTGAGTTCAGCACAGCTGTTAACTGAAAGCCTGAATTCCAGGTGACTCTTCCTCATAAAGCTGACTGAGAAAATCCAGCAGAGATGTGCAAAACTGTCTAATCTAAGCAAGAGGGGCTACTTTGAAGAATCTAAAATTCTTCCTTCCTAAAACATATTCTGCTTTCTTTAACACGTTTTTATCCATCCATATTTTGGATGACTATATTGTTGATCTACAATGCAGAAGATTTTTCAATCCAAAAAATGTCATAACCTTTCAAAGTATCCTCAAGTGCAGTCGCAAAGACCATCAAAAGCAGTATGATGAAACTGGCACTCATCAGGATCGCCCCAGGAAAGGAAGAGCCAGAGTTTTCTCTGCTGCACATGATAAGTTTATCAACAAAACTCAAAGAGTATTTAGTTTTTTTTTTTAAACACTTTTAAGTTACTACATGATTCTTTATGTGTTCCTTCATAGTCTGGATCACTTCCATTATATTCATTTATAATGTAGAAAAACAATAAAAAACTTTAAAGAATGAGAAGGTGTGTCCATACTTTTGATTGATGTTGTACCATTTTTATATAATAAATAACAAATCTTATTATTATACACTATACAGTCATTATTTCACTATATACTGTAGCACCCCACACTAATCCCTCTTTTGTACTTTGTACTTCATCTCATCTACTGTACTGTGAAAAAAATAACCACATCTGATTTATTTCATTCCTTTAATAAGAGGATCATCATTGTGTGTGTTTGGTCAGTTTCGTCTGTGTTTCTAGAATAATTAGAGATACAACACAAACAATTTGTGCAGATGACTATAAGCTTTTTTGAGACGGATGATTTTGGGAAGCACTGCATTGGAGAGATTGGTAGGATAGAGGGCATTCCTCAGATGCCCAGTAGATGGCATGCATGAACCTTGCTGAGCAGCTGGCAGGACCAGGCTGACTCAACCTGGCTGATGAAGAGGATAGTGTGTGTGTGTGTGTGTGTGTGTGTGCAGGAGTGTGAGAGAGCAAGTGAATGAGCCGTGCCTTCACCTGATCCGGATCCAAGGCCGTATATCACCCGGCAGCTCCGTAAATTATCAGCGCCGGGAAAAGGTCATGCCAGCCTTTTAGCACCTCTGCAGTGTCCTCTGCCGAAATGAGAAAGTCACCGTCAGTTCACGGCAACCGCTCTTCAGCGTCCCACTGAGGAAGACTTTCCTCCGCCGTAGCCCACCGGCAGCACCTTCACAGTCTCCCAGAGACGCTATGTCCATATTCCACACGCACGAGACGACCAATCAGACAGGAAATGAGGAATGATCAAGGTTACTAACAGCTCATCACACGCTCCGGCTCTGTTGGCTCAGTCATGCGGCTTTATTTATCCCACAATGAGAGTGACTCACGAGCAATAATAAATTAAAGCTTGAATCACTTTTATGGGCCGAGTCGTGAGAAGGTTTTTACGGCCATCTGTGACTAGCCGGTGACATAATCGTACAGGTTGGGCGTCTGATTCAATAGTCCTCTGATTTATCAGCTCCAGTTATGCCCCCTCATAAAAGAAAGGATCAAATTAAAATTGATGAAACTCTGTTTTTAGGAAGGGTTATAGCGGCCGTAAATATCCCCGGAGAGGTAGTACCTGACCTTTGACACGCTTCTCCGTCGTCTGCCAGTGCCCACAATGGTCAATGGAACTGTCTGGATCTCTGGATCGTCATACGATGTTCCATAATAATGCTGCTGGAAATCCTGAAATCCATGTAAAACACAAGTAATTAAGATTCTAATTTAGTTTAAACTGTCAGGTTTTTCAGATAAGTAGGTTTTGGTGTATGGCTTCATTGTGGACTTCTGCCTCACTCTGCCTCACTACCTCACTTACTCTGCTTCACACTACCTCACTCTGCCACAGTCTGCTTTATTCACTCACAGTACCTCTCTCTGCCTCAGTCACTCGGCCTCACACTACCTCCCTCTGCCTCAGTCACTCTGCCTCAGTCACTCTACCTCACTTACTTTGCCTCATTTACTCTTCCTCACTCACTCTGCCTCATTCACTCTGCCCCACTCACTCTGCCTCATTCACTCTGCCCCACTCACTCTGTCTCACTCACTCTGCCCCACTCACTCTGCCTCACTTACTCTGCCTCATTCCCTCTGCCCCACTTACTCTGCCTCACTCACTCTGCCTCACTTACTCATCCTCATTCACTCTGCCTCATTCACTCTGCCTCACTCACTCTGCCTCATTCACTCTGCCTCACTCACTCTGCCTCACTTACTCTGCCTCATTCACTCTGCCCCACTCACTCTGCCCCACTCACTCTGCCCCACTCACTCTGCCTCACTTACTCATCCTCATTCACTCTGCCTCATTTACTCTGCCTCATTCACTCTGCCTCACTCACTCTGTCTCATTCACTCTGCCTCACTCACTCTGCCTCATTCACTCTGGCTCACTCACTCTGCCTCATTCACTCTGCCTCATTCACTCTGCCTCATTCACTTTGCCTCATTAATCTGCCTCATTCACTCTGCCTCATTCACTCTGCCTCACTTAATCTGCCTCATTCACTCTGCCTCACTTAATCTGCCTCATTCACTCTGCCTCACTTAATCTGCCTCATTCACTCTGCCTCACTTACTCTGCCTCATTCACTCTGCCTCACTTAATCTGCCTCATTCACTCTGCCTCACTTAATCTGCCTCATTCACTCTGCCTCACTTAATCTGCCTCATTCACTCTGCCTCACTTAATCTGCCTCATTCACTCTGCCTCACTTACTCTGCCTCATTCACTCTGCCTCACTCACTCTGCCTCATTCACTCTGCCTCACTCACTTTGCCTCAGTCTGCTTCACTCACTCACTCTGCCTCATTCACTCTGCCTCATTCACTCTGCCTCACTTACTCTGCCTCATTCACTCTGCCTCACTCACTCTGCCTCATTCACTCTGCCTCACTTAATCTGCCTCATTCACTCTGCCTCACTCACTCTGCCTCATTCACTCTGCCTCACTCACTCTGTCTCATTCACTCTGCCTCACTCACTCTGCCTCATTCACTCTGCCTCACTTACTCTGCCTCATTCACTCTGCCTCACTCACTCTGCCTCATTCACTCTGCCTCACTCACTTTGCCTCAGTCTGCTTCACTCACTCACTATACGTCATTTACTCTACCTCACTTACTCTGCCTAACTCCAACTAAATTCAACTCCCTTTAACTCACTCTGCCTCAGTCTGCGTCACTCACTCACTCTGCCTCACTCACTCTGCCTCACACTAGGGGTGGGACAGTAGATCAATATAGGTATATTTAGATTGCATTGCATCAATACGAGGTGTCAAATACAGTATGTATTTTTTATTTAAACAGCCACTCTAAACTCCTTAATACTCAGCTAATATAATAGATTTACACATTTTTATTTCTTAGTTCATCGACCAAGGCATGTTTTGCCTCTGAAGTTGCTTATTTACCCTTGTGCTGGAGTTAAGAATGTGGCGAGGAGAAAATTGATTTACTGATTTCCACTTATTTACAGCATTTGGCAGCATACTTACCTAAAGCAACTCAAGTTTGAATCATGTTATACGTCAAGAGTCTTGGAAAAGAGCTCTTATGGAGAAGAAGATTAAAAGAAGAATAAAAGAATGAGTTTAGGTCTACTTTAACTCCAAATCTGACTTTGATTTCAGGATGAAAGATGGAGTTGAACTCACTCGAGATGAAGCTTTAAAATATCGTTTCAAGAAGGATGGCTGCAAGCACATTCTCATCATCAACGAGGCCACCAAGGAAGACTGTGGTCACTACCTGGTGAAGACCAATGGAGGGCAATCTATGGCTGAGCTCATGGTTCAGGGTAAGAGCCTTTATTACGCAATTAAACACTTTAACTTTTAATGAAATGTAAAAATTAGCGATAACAACAAATACTGTACATATCTATACTATAAAATAGAGTCTGTTATTGGTAATTGCTGGATATTTACAACACTTCGATGGCCATAGCTGTATAAAACCAAGCACCTAGAACTGCTTCTACAAACATGAGGGAGCTTAGTGAACTCCAGCATGGTACATATACATAGTGCATCTTTAAAAAATTGAATATCATTGAAAAGTTACTTTATTTCAGTAATTCAGTTCAAAATGTGAATCTGGTATTGTTGTGGATTTCATTTTCCAGCAGGACTTGGCATACTGCTCACACTGCCAAAAGTACCAATTGGTCTTATATAATATTCTAAGTTTCTGAGACTATGATTTTTGGGTTTTCATTGGCTGTATGCCACAATCATCAACAATAAAAGAAATAAACGCTTCAAATAAATCACTCTGTGTGTAATACATCTATATGATATATATAAATTCTACTTTTTTGAGATACACTAGTATCAGGCTACAGTTATTGACCCACAAGTTGCGCCTACACTCTTCAAAATAAAAGTGCTATAAAGGAGTCTTTGAGTGATGTTATAGACTAACCATTTTTGCTTCCAAAAATAACTAATTTTATAAAAAAGAGCTTATACAATGTAAGTAACCTATACATCCATATCAACAAAATTGTTCTTTTATGGCATTACTCAATTAACTTATTGTAGCTCCATGTATCCCAATTATTACTGTGTATTATGTCATGTCTACCTCATAAAATCAGACAGTGATTATGAGTACTTCCAGTGGAGTTTGTACGTTCCATATGCTGGAAAGTCACACAGGTTAAAACACCGGATGTAAAAACGTCTTTAAAAGTCGCAAACTGTTTAACTGGGTCAAAGTTCACGCGCCGTGATTGAAATCTCCCTTTCCCTGAAGGATTGGAGTTTATAGACCTCTTCAAACCATTTGTCAGTCACGGCGTCTGCGTGACAAGCTACGTGTCAATCAAGGCAGGCACAGCCATCCTTAAACCCAAACCTGCGGTCCAAAATAAACCCCCCAGAATTCCTCTGGGCATTCTTCTCGCCCTGCTATCTTCTTTAAGCCCCGCCTCTTCGTGGCCCTGTCACTCAAACATCACCTCTGTTGTCAGGCCGGTGAACATGGCTGACAAGCCCATAGCACAAGGTTACAGCGTCCACAATGCACAGATGCCAGCTATTGTTAGACTGCGAGCCCCATATATTTTAACCCAGCAGGTGACTCTTTCTATCTATTGCTCTCTCTCTCTCTTTCTCGCTCTCTCTCTATTTTTATTTCTCTCTTTTCTTTCAGTGTATCACTTTCAACCTGTTATTCTCTCCACCTGTCTTTTATTGGTATCTGAGGAAGATTTACAGCACCTGATGAGATCCTGTCCTTTACTCACTGTTTTAGCGCTCCTCTCTCTTTTACTCTATCTATCTATCTATCTATCTATCTATCTATCTATCTATCTATCTATCTATCTATCTATCTATCTATCTATCTATCTATCTGTCTGTCTGTCTGTCTGTCTGTCTGTGTCTTTCCCCTTCTCTATCTATCTCACTATGCTTTTATCTCTTTCTTTTTCTTTCTTTCTACCTAACTGATCTGAAGAAGATTTACAGCATTTGATGAGATCCTATCCTTTACTCTCTGTTTAAGTGCCTCTCTCTCTTTTACTATCTATCTATCTATCTATCTATCTATCTATCTATCTATCTATCTATCTATCTATCTATCTGTCTGTCTGTCTGTCTGTCTGTCTGTGTTTCCTTTCCTCTATCTCACTGTTTTTATCTCTTTCTTTCTCTTTCTTTCTATCTAACTCTCCCTCTCTATTTCACAATCTCTCTTTTTGTATCTCTCTTTCTACCTAACTCTCCCTATCTATTTCACAATTACTCTATTTGTATCTCTACCTTTTTCTATCTCTCTTTCTACCTACCTCTCCCTATCTATTTGACAGTCTCTCTCCTTGTATCTCTTTATACATCTCTATTTCTCTCTCACCATCTATTTTTTTTATTTCACATCTATTTTTATCTCTTTCTATCTCTTTATTTCTCTCTTTCTCTCTCTCTCACTATCTCTCTCTATCTTTTAATATTAAAAGTAGCTTTATTGGCATGACTGTAAGGACTTTTATAAAAAAATAAGTGACAACAGAATCAATAAAAAAAACATTATTACAATACAGACTGATTAAAAAAAAAAGAAAAGAAAAGAAAATATGCAAATATTCTTTATATAGATACTCATAAACGTATATAAACATACACTACCTCTTGGAAAATTAAACTAAATAAAATAAGAACAGCAGTTATTTTTACTGTAATGTAATAATTACTGTTTAGATGAACATTGAGGTATGATGGTGTAGGTATTACCCACTGTATCTCAGATGGTGACACACTGATATATAAAAGCTGACGAGAGGGGTGGTGTGCCCCTCTCCCAGAATTATATTTAATTTTTTCTAATTCTGTATATGTTATACCTCTCTATAGCCAGGCTGTGGTCACTGAGCCGGTACTTGGTCAGGGTCCGTCTGTGCTGTAGATCTCTGATGGTCAGGAAGTACGGTTCCAGTCTGTACAAAAGTATTGTACTATACTCTGAGTCTGGGTTTGGTTCTCCCAGTGCTCTAGATAGTTCTCTCTCTCACTCTGACTGTAATCACTCTGCCTCTGATGTTTTCTGGTGATCTGTCTGCTTCTCTGCTATTGATCTTGCCCTGAGTGACCCGAGAAGCGAATGTGTGAACTATTAGGAAAAGTGTTAAAAGGGACAATCAATGAGTCTCCTTCACCTTCTTCTTCACCAGCTGTCCATTCTGCTTTCACACCTACATTGTTTGGTCTGAACTTTTTTTTAGAAATTACAGTCTGATCTGAACCAGAATATCTCAGAACCAGTTAACTGTCTGGTTTGTTTTCAGCAAAAAAAAAAAAAAAACACTTTTTGCTTTTTTTAAAGTTCAGACTTTTTCAGACCCAGTGATTGGAAGTTGAGGCTATCATGAGTCTGTCATTACTCATAAACAATAGAAGAAGAAAAAGAACTGGTGTTAAACAATTATTAATTAACTCCTGTATTAACTGTAAATGTTTTGTACTCTGGTATCTTTAAGGATTCAAGGAGATTTTATTGTCATTTGCATCACATGTGGTACATGAGGTGGAACAAAATTGTGATCTCACGATCCAGTTTACACCCAAGAACTGTTGTTAAAATACATATATAGAGATAAAATAAGGTTACATAATAAAATAATACAATAAAAATAGAATATACACAAAAAATAAAAATAAATAGGGAGAGTAGACAGGTAGCAGCAACTTGAGTGCGAGTCCAGAGTACAAGTTATGAAAAACACCCTAAAATAAATTTTGGTAGCATTTTACTTGGATGGTCCATTTTTGATGCCTCATAGATGCTCAACCTACATGCAACTGCCTATGTCTATTAAAAATAAAAAAATAAAATGCTGGGGAAACTAACTAATTGTTTGAATAAAAAATAATTCAAATAAATAAAAGTAACTATGTAACTTTTACTCAAAGTAAATTTTAAATTGAGTACTTTTTTACTTTTACACGAGTAGATATTTAGATGGGTACTTTTACTTTTACTTGAGTAGAATTTTAGCAAAGTAAAGGTACTTTTACTTAATTACATTTTTTTCAGTACTTTTTCCACCTCTGGTGATGGACAAACATAACCTGCCAGGTCTCAGCAGTTTATTAACATATGCTGATGCTTGGGCAAGGTTCCCAACTCACTTTATAAGCAAACACACTTTATAAATTGAATTGAATCCATATTGTTTATTGTATACAGTACACCTGTTTCTATGCATGTAGAATCGCCAGTAGCTCTGTTCATCATTTTGCACACAGTCGTGTATTATTTTTGCAGCGTGTTGGACTGCACCGGTCCAGACTATGAGAATCATTTCAGATATGTTTCTGCAACCAAATTGGTTTTATATTATCCAAACATTCGCTCCATGAGCTCACTCGCTCTGTTTTTCCTACCCGCCCTCCTGAAGCCATTGGGAAGCAATCTGATCCGTGCCTCGCTGCGCTGCCAGGCTCTGTTTAGCTGGTCAAATAATGAAACAGAGGAGGTGCCAAGCATAACCAGCTGCCCGGCAGCACTGTCCCGCTGCCAGGCTGCTCGCGGGATCATCATTCCCTAATGCCCTCTGCTTTCATTATACCACCCCCTAACTGCTGGCCTCTGGGGGGGAGGCGGCCCTCGCTCTCGCTATGTGGCTTAATCCTGCAAACATGATTTAACTCATTTCTGATCCTCTACATCACTCAGACAGTGATATTAGCATATGACTGAAGACGCTGAGCTGAGCTGCTTTGGCACAGGAAAGCAATGTTTGCTTGCTTTTTTTAATGTGATTTTGTTTGACTGGATTTTTTTTTTCTTGGATTTTGTTGGAAAGCTAATTATATTTGCTCATTACTTGCTTTCTAAGAGGGATTCACCATCACCAACCTGTTCAGATGATATCACAGTTCTGGTGCGATTCTGCAATATTCAATATACAATAGATTGCAAGACAATTCTCTCTATGATACTTCACAGCATCTGTGTTACTGAAAATAATAAAATACTCTAAATAAGAAAAAAAAACAGTAATTATGGATTTATTGGTGTCAATTTAGAGTACCTAAGTTCCAAAGAAAATTGATATTTATCTCCGCATATTGAAACAAAACGAATGAGCTGATATGACTGAAATTCAAAACATATCCCACACATGACAGTAAGCTACAGCAGTAGTAACTTTAGTAAGTCTAATTGGTAATTGGCTACTTGGTACCATTCTAAGTACACAGACATTGTTACACATGTGTAAGTACTCTTGCTCTATTTCATGTGTAAGTACCCTCCCCCTAGTACACAGGTGTACTTACACATGTCAAAATTAACCTTAATACACATGTGTAATTACATAACCTGTTCCTCTGTTGTTGGTAACAATGTGTACTTCATCAGTAGTTACACTGTAGTTACATGGATTGTTACCGTGTAACTACATAGTACTTAGGGACACTTATTATAAAGTGGGACCAAATACTCTAAATAGGTAAAAAAAAAAAAGAAAAACAGTAATTATGGATTTATTGGTGTCAGTTTAGAGTACCTATGTTCCAAAGAAATATTAATATTTATCGCCGCATATTGAAACAAAACGAAGGAGCTGATATGACTGAAATTCAAAACATACCCCATACATGACAGTAAGATATGACAGAAGTAATTTTAGTAAGTCTAATTGGTAATTGGCTAATTGGTACCATTCTAATACTATTGATGAATTAATAAACAGTATACTTCACCCTAGGAAGAGACCTAAGGAATTGGGTCTTGTAAAATAAAATGTATAATTAACACATAAATCTATTTTTGTACTTAATTGCTATGTGTATCATGTCTGTAAGTTACTCTTATCCATAGTTCTATGAGATCTAATATACCTGTATATATGTGTGATAGTGTGAATTGAAAAAAATAGAGTGTGCAATATCGTCAGGGTGGGAATCTCACAGGGTATCTCACAATAGGATTTTATCATGATAGGTTGCCACAACAACAATGGTATCACAGTTCTGCTGCGATTCTATAGTTCTCAATATATTGCAGTATATTCTCTATGATACACACTCAAAAAAAATAAGTACAGATTTGTACTTAAAAGGCAAGGCAAGGCAAGTTTATTTATATAGCACCTTTCATACACAACGGTCATTCAAAGTGCTTTACAAATTAGAAAATACACAGAGAAATAAAAAAAAAAACAAAAAAAACATGTAAAAGTACGGAGCCCGGGAGGGGCCGTGGATAAAAAAAACAATTAAATCGAGTGAACGATGTAGCAGTTCGTGCTCACGTTTTCTTTAATTCGAGTGAACGATTTGCAATTCGTGCTCACGATTTCTGTAATTCGTGCGCACGATTTCTGTAATTCGAGTGAACGATTTCTGTAATTCCTGCTCACGTTTTTATGCAATAAGACAATAAGCTGGGAGGGAAAGGAGCATTTTCTCTCTTGATCTGTTACAGGGGTGCAGTGATTATAATCAGTTATCTACCTTTATAACCTGCTGATATTAATGCACTATTGTTACAGTTAGATGTACAGTACAGTGAGCAGATTTTGCCTGGTGGTGGAATCTCTACAGCGCGTGGGGGAGAGCCGTCCGCGGCACGGGTTCCCTGGCCGCGAGCGCAGGTCTTCACGGAGCTTATTTACCAACAATATAGACAAATATAGTCAATTCCAGTCATGATTAAAGGAAACAAACATTACTAATGCAGGATAACTGTGTGTTATTAAAACCAGATCAAAACAAAGTTATAATGCAATGTGGAACTGTTTATAATTTCTTATTTTCAACAATAGTATAACGTAAAGAAGTATAATTATATAAATATACAGCTATAAGACTTAGGTCCAAATGTACACTGTAAAAGTTAATAAAGATAATACAAAATTAATGCAAGGTGTGACAGTTGTCTATGAATGGCTCATATAAGAGCTGCTTTAAATATGTAACACTATATAAAATCAAAATAGCTGGTCTAAAATACTATTAATACAATGTATTAAGATATTTAGTAAATAGGCATTTCATATAATAATTTGGATCAATTTGATAATTTATTCCAATATGTTTCCTAAAATAATTAAGTTTCTATATCTGATGAAATGTCCTGAATATCTGCTTATTCTCAAATCACAGTGTCCTGCCCAGAAACATGCCACAAGCTTCAAATAAAAAAAATATAATAATTATAAACTTCTTAAATGTATATTTTCTGAATTATGTGTTTATTTATTATACAAATTATTAAAATATAGATTAAATCTATCATAAAAGTAATAATGATGTAACCAGATTTAAGAAGGTGTGCATTTCCTTGGAGGCTGGCTGAATGTTATTTAGAAATTAATAAACACATTTGCACATTGCATTATAACTTTGTTTTGATCTGGTTTTAATAACACACAGTTGTCCTGCATCAGTAAAATGTTTGTTTCCTTTATTCATGACTGGAATTGACTGTATTTGTCTACATTGTTGGTAAATAAGCTCCGTGAAGACCTGCGCGCGCGGCAGGTGTCTGGCGGCGGGGGAACCGATGCCGCGGACGGCTCTCCCCCACGCGCTGTAGAGATTCCACCACCAGGCAAAATCTGCTCACTGTACTGTACATCTAACTGTAACACTAGTGCATTAATAACAGCAGGTTATAAAGGTAGATAACTGATTATCATTACTGCACCCCTGTGACAGATCAAGAGAGAAAATGCTCCTTTCCCTCCGAGCTTCTTGTCTTATTGCGCATAAAAACGTGAGCACGAATTACAGAAATCGTTCACTCGAATTACAGAAATCGTGCGCACGAATTACAGAAATCGTGAGCACGAATTGCAAATCGTTCACTCGAATTAAAGAAAACGTGAGCACGAACTGCTACATCGTTCACTCGATTTTATTATTTTTTTTATCCACGGCCCCTCCCAGGCTCCGTATAAAAGAATAACAGTAAAAATGGAAATAAAAACTAAAATAAGAATAAAGCATGATTGATTAAAACATGATTAAAACAAAGAGAATTAAATTAAAAACATGTAAAAGAACAACAAGGAATTAATAAGAATAAAGCATGAATAAAACATAATATAAAAGTGCCGTTACAGAATAAAAGTGTGTGGAGCTGCAGTGTTTTAAGCTGAGCTGAAAGCCTGATCAAACATGTAGGTTTTCAGTCTGGATTTAAACATGTTTAGTGTTGGAGCTCTTCTAATGCTCTCTGTTAACTGGTTCCATTTAAGAGCAGCGTAGTAGCTAAACGCTGCCTCTCCGTGTTTAGTTTTTACTTTAGGCGGCTCTAACTGAGCAGTTCCTGATGATCTGAGAGTTCTGCTCGGCTCATACTGCTGGAGCACATCAGATAAATATGCTGGTCCTGCACCATTAACACATTTATACACCAGTAACAGTACCTTAAAGTCTATTCTGTAACAGACTGGTATCCAGTGTAGGGATTTAAGGATGGGGGCGATGTGCTCCCTTCTTTTACTTCTAGTCAGAACTCTGGCTGCTGAATTCTGAATCAGCTGAAGCTGTTTGATGGTCTTTTTTGGGAGTCCAGTTAGGAGTCCATTACAGTAATCAATCCTACTAGAAATAAAGGCGTGGATAAGTTTCTCCAGGTCTGATTTAGACAGAAAATCTCTGATCTTATTGATGTTCTTGAGGTGATAAAATGCTGATTTGGTGACTGCTTTGACATGACTGTTAAAAGTGAGATCAGAGTCCATTTGTACACCAAGATTACGCACTAGTTCTTTAGATTTCAGGCTTTTTGAATCCAGATAGGCAGCTAGTCTGTGCCTCTCATTACTATTCCCAAATAAAATAATCTCTGTTTTATCTTTATTTAATTGCAGAAAGTTCTGTCCCATCCATTTATTTATCTGCTCAAGGCATTTACACAGTGAGTCAATGGGACCATAGTTGTTTGGGCAGAGGGCCATGTAGATCTGAGTGTCATCTGCATAGCTGTGGTAAGATATCCCATAGTCCCGCATGATTTCCCCCAGAGGAATCATATATTAATTAAATAAGAGTGGCCCAAGAATTGAACCCTGGGGTACACCACAGGTCACTGGCACAGTCTCAGAAACATTATTTTCCATTTCCACAAAGTATTTCCTTCCTTGAAGGTATGAACTGAACCATTTTAGGACAGTTCCAGAAATTCCAACCAGGTTCTCAAGTCTATCTATGAGAATGTTGTGGTCAATGGTGTCAAAAGCAGCACTGAGATCAAGCAGTAGTAGAATAGATATTTTTCCTGAGTCTGTGTTTAAGCGAATGTCATTGATAACCTTAATAAGCGCAGTCTCATTACTATGATTGGGCCGGAAACCTGACTGAAATTGGTCTAGACAGTTATTTATGGACAGGAAGTGCATAACTTGCTTGAAGACAATTTTTTCAATTATTTTTCCAATGAATGGTAGATTAGAGATTGGTCTGTAATTGTTCAATAAGTTTGTATCTAAATTTTTCTTTTTTAAGAGAGGCTTCACAACGGCTGTTTTTAATGCATTTGGGAAAACACCTGACATGAGTGAGGTATTTACAATTTGAAGAATGTCTGCTGATATTGAGTAAAAAACATTCTTTAAAAACTTGGTTGGTAATGTATCAAGACTGCAAGTGGATGATCTGAGGTGACTCACTGTATCAATTAAAACTTCTTCATTAATAGTGCTAAACTGGCACATGTTGACTATGATGCTTTTGCATGGTTTTGGAGAGCACATGGGCTCCTTGGTGGATAGAGATGTACTGATGGCTTGTCTGATATTGTGGATTTTAGTATTAAAAAATTTAGCAAACTCATTACATCTCTCAGTTGAAACTAGCTCAGGGGTCATATATATAGGTGAGTTAGTTAGTCTGTCAACCACAGTGAAAAGAACTTTGCTATTGTTAATATTATTGTTAATAATGCTGGAGAAGTAGGTTTGTCTACATGTGCACATTATTTTATTGTAATCACGCAATCTATCTTTAAAAAATTCTTTGTGAATGTGAAGCTTGGTTTTACGCCATCTGCGCCCAGCCTTTCTGCATTCTTTCTTTTGGAGCTGAACTGCAGCATCATTTCTCCATGGAGCTTTCTGCTTGCATGGCATGGTTTTAACTCTAACTGGTGCAATCTCATCTAAAACTCTAGCAGTTTTCGAGTTAAAACTATCCAGCAGAGTATCTACAGAGTCTGATGGTTTGCATGGTGCAGAGCACACTTTGCTCACAAAAAGTTCAGCTGTCATGTCATTTATCTGCCTTTTCTTGTACCTAATCTGTCTGGTTTCACTGTGTATTGAAGTCCACATTTCAAAGAAGACACAGTAGTGATCTGACAGTGCAACATCCTTAATAGAGGCTGATATGTTGAGACCCTTCGAAATAACCAAATCCAGGGTGTGACCATGACAGTGTGTGCTTCCAGTCACATGCTGAGAGAGTTCAAAAGAGTCAAATACATCATAGAGTTCTCTGGCATAATTATCCTTGGAATTATCAATATGAATGTTAAAATCACCAGCAATAATAAAATGATAAAAAAGTATCAAACAGCATAGCTACACCTCCACCTTTCTTGCCTATCATACTGGCTGGTATTAGGAAAGTCATTGAGATCTTGCAGTGGCTCAAATCTATTTTGCAAACTAAGTGACTGGAACTGATTTCCTCTGGCTCTGTGCTCTGATCTCCGAGCAATAGCTTTAGCATTAGCATTAGCCAGATGTGCTATGTTAGCAGGAGTGGAGGACACTACAGAGCTGTATGTGGAATGGCGTTTGGGTTGAGCTCCAATGCGAACCCATTGCTGGTTTTGCTCATATCTTTCAGCTGTACTCACATTAGGGATGTCCACATGATCTGCTGGTCCAGTTCTGTTCGTCTCCACTGCTCGCTGCTCTGTTAAAATCCCTGCCCGTTGTCCGCTAGCGCAGAAATGCCAGTCCTTAAACTCTGATAACAAGGACCGAAAATTTGTTTCCAAAACAGTCATTCTTTGTAGAAGATTGTAGCAGTTCTGGCAGCACAGGTGCTCTGAACCCACACAAGGAGGCATCTTGCAGATTTCTTCTTAAGTACTCTACAGGAACTTTTCTGATTCCTGTGCCTATGGCTCTACTATAAAATGTCCAAAAGAAACTAGAAAAAAATAAAATAAGAAACAAAATATGGTAGTGCTAGTGCTAATCTAAATAATGAGCTCAGACACTGTAGCTCGAAAATATCTGAAAATAAAGAAAAGTATGAAAGAAAGCAGAGATAGCAGAGCTAAGCAGAGAAGCGTCTGAACGGCACAGAAGCAGGAAGAGGGTACAAAGGGTACAAAGCTTGTCGCTGGGGCTGTACCTTATATTGAGGTACAAAAAAGTACCTTTCAGTGAAAGTCCTTTTTTGTACCCATGTTTTTTGTGCCAGTACAGATTAGAAAGATTACAAACATTATTATCAACTGAATATGTGTCAAGAACTTGATGATACAAATCTGTCTGGCTTTTAAATAAAAAATGTTAAATTAAAATATATATTATTTATTGGTACAGTGATACAGAATACTGAATGTACCTTTTGGCTGGTTTATTAACACGATTTATTTGTTTAGTGCCACCATGTGGAAAAATTAAGCAGTAACTTTAAATAACGTAAATCTAATAGGATGGCGAGTCTTAGGGAGTTAAGAGCACCAATGTTCCAAAATATATATATATATATATATAATATATAATTGAAAAAAATATATTGATATTTGATGCCACATATTGATACAATACGATTGAACCCATATGATATATCACAATATCAATAAATTGCCCCACCCTTAGTATTGAAATCCAAAACATATACGATACATGGCAGTACGACTGAAACTCTGTGAAGTAGAAGAGAAAATTGACAACAGCAGTGATTGAGGGTTTCAGTGGTGGGAAATCAAGGTTAAAACTGAATTAGAAGACACATATCACGACCACTCCATGTTTGACAAATGTTATATATTGGTTACGCTAAAGAGATTGTGTGAATAGGCTAGAAACATTGGATTTGGTAAAAAAAATTAAATCAAATCTGTGCCATTCATAAACTGTGTATAGCTGGACAGAGCATCGTCTCTCAAAAGTGAAGCCACCACAGGTCGGGCGCCCCCTGCTGTTCGGCTGCAGAAAGCTGTGTAACTCCACCCATCCCCATAGGTTTCAATGGGAAAACAGACAACTCTCAATCACGTTTTTTTCTAATATACTGTAATTCTACCTCCATTATTTAAATGCAGCAGCTAGTGGAACCTCTGCTTATATTGTCATTTTTTTATATCCCCATTGTATTCAGTTTTAAAAACGTTATTCAGCTCTATTCAAAAAAGGTGTGGTTATTGTAAAAGGGCTGGTTATGGGCGGGACCAACAACAGACCGTCAGCTCCGCTCCGCTCCACTCTGCAGCCCTCAGGGGCGGGGTTATTTAAATGAGTAGGCTGTCTCTCCACAGTCTTTCTCCCTCCTCTGGACTCGGGTTTCAGGATCGCCAACATGGAGGAAGATTTTGGCTTCATTTTCATTGAATGAATGGGAACGGCGACACGACATCCATCTTTTTTTACAGTCTCTGGTGCCATTTTATTTGCTGTATGATAATCTTGTTTAGAGAGTTGGCACTTAGCAATGCATCTTGTCTAAAAGACCTGTATCTTTTCATCTCTGCCCTTTAGAGAAAGAACTGGAGGTGTACCAGAGCATCGCCGACCTGACCGTCAAAGCTAAGGATGAGGCCGTGTTCAAGTGTGAGGTTTCTGATGAGAACGTCAAAGGAATCTGGTACAAAAATGGGGTGGAAGTGAAAGCTGACGCTAGAACCCACATCACCCACATCGGCCGGTACGAATATGCATTGCACGTGTTTTCATTCTTTTAATTTAAATTAGGTAACAAAAGACCTCAGATCAATACTCAGCCTATTGTACTCTCTCTCTCCAGCATTCACAAGCTCACCATTGATGACGTGCGACCAGAGGATGAAGGAGACTACACCTTCGTCCCTGAAGGCTATGCCTTTAACCTTTCTGCCAAACTCAACTTCCTGGGTTCTTAAATTTCATATTCTTTGCACACAAATTATTCTTTATCCTGTTTAGACCTTTTCTGATAGTCTGATAATTATTTTCATCTGTTAACAGAGGTCAAGATAGATTTCGTCCCTCGCCAAGGTAAGCAGAGTTACTGATCTAATGGGTTGAAGCTACAATATCACAATATCAATATATTCCATCACCCTAAATATGTATGTAGTATTAAAGTCCAAAACATATCCAATACATGGCAATATGACTCCAGCAATACTTTTACATCAAGAGATATATATATATATATATATATATATATATATATATATATATATATATATATATATTAGAGCTGCATCATATTGCAAGAAATTGGCATTTTCCACATGTTTCTATAAAAATATCCCTTTCTAACACCATCAAACCAATACAGTATATCACAATATCAATATATATAATAAGTCCAAAATATATCTGGTACATGGCAACACATCAAGACATTGGCTGAGTAGAAGAGAAAATGGACAAAAGCAGTGAGCGATGGTTTTAGAGGGTTTTGAGATGAATCCCAGTCATCAACTATGTTTCCTTTTTAGTGTAAAATTTCTATTTAAAATGATCTGTAGCCCAAGACTAGGTTTAATCTTTGTCTAGGAAACTGCCCCAATAATAGGTCTGCACAATATAAAAAAGGGGAAATTTTTTTTTGTTGTTCTGCAATATATATATATATATATATATATATATATATATATATATATATATATATATATATATATATATATATATATATATATATATTGCAATTTTTATAAATACAGGATTTTTTATCAGAAATCAATAAGCCAACATAACAGCATAATACTAATAATGCAATCTGTGTATTAATGATTAGAGTAAAGCAAATGATATTGGGTATTTTTAATTTTTAGTAATCAATAATCTGGTAGATGATGTCATGTAAAATGAGAACAGTGTGATTTCTTTCTTTGTATGCAGCAAAAGAGCTTGAAAAATAGAAGCTAACATTGCAGAACACATTGCACATCCTGTGATGTGACAGTTGTGTGACGCATGTCTATATTGCAATATTGATGCTAAAATTATAGATTTTGTGCAGCCCTACCCAATATGTCCAAATGATTATTACCACTCTTTTTATATGCATTCAGCTACTTTAAGTTGCCACCATATAAAAGTCTTGCACTACAAATAGAATATAACTATGGAGTATATACATATTAACCTATTGTCTCAATGCGTAATGCAAGACGTGGGCTAGGGGGGTATAAAGCCCTCCAATATTGAGATACTAATACTTTTAGGTTGACTTGGTTTGTTGGGATGATATGGGGTATCATATTTAACATCCTGAAATCACCAAGACGCTTAATACTGAATGCAATCAAATCCTCACAACAATGTTCCATAATCTTAAAAAAAAAACGTGTTCCCTGGACAGTAAAGACCGTTACTCCAACAAAAACAGACTGCAATCCTATTTATTTCCTTTTTTTATTTCATAAGAACAAAAACATATAGTGTATTTTTACCATTGTCAACATTTATTGATTATTTATTGATATTATTTATTGATTATTTATTTCAGACCCTCCCAAGATCCACTTGGACTGCATGGGCAGAACTTCAGATTCCACCATTTTGGTTGTTGCCGGAAACAAGCTACGATTGGACGTGCCAATCACTGGAGACCCCGCCCCCACTGTGGTTTGGACCAAGGGAGAGAAGGTAAGGGGAGTGGCCATGTGAGGATTATACATGGCTTGTTTTTCTTAACAGTGAGCGTGTTTACATGCATTTAAAAGTCTGATAATAATCAGATTATAATGCAGTTATCTGATTATTGAAGTATACATGTAAACAGCTTACTTTAGTTTCTTATATCAGAGAAAAGTCCAATAATCTGATTAAGAAATCTGATAGAGTGAGCTAGATTTTTTTTTTTAGCTCAGTAATGGTCTTTCTCAATGCATGTAAACCTTGAGAATCTGCGTGCATGAGTAAAAACAGACCCTGGTAGTGAAAATAAGTGTTATTCTGTGAGTTTATTAATAAAAATCAGATTATTGTTAGGCCCATATAAACCCATATTGATACTACTGACATATTGATTTACATATTAAAGTAAAAATGAAGTCATTGTGAAGATCTTACTCTGTTGCAATTGATAGTAAGAAGTATGTGTGAAAATATAAAATATTGGGATATCAAATTATTACAACTTACAACACTAGTTTACATGTAAAGATTGGTGTCAAAAGTGGTTCATTTAGTGTTGTGTTTAAATCCCGCCCACTAGATAGCAGTGTGGTCGTCTGTAGTTAGATCCCACTGTTCTGATTGGATAAAAAGTAAATATGATAGTGGTTTTTATACTATGACAGTTATTTTCTATTTTTTTACTTAAACCACAATATCACAATACATCACCTTTCTTACAGTATCACAATATACATATATAATACATACATACATATATGTACATACATACATACCTATATACATATATAATACATACAAAAAATGAGAGCCCACTTAAAAATTATGAGTTTCTTTGATTTTACCAGACTGAAAACCAAGCTGAACTGCTTGAATTTCTTTACCAAAAGTGGCATAAAAGTTATTCAAAAGCAGTGTGTAAGACTGGTGGAGGAGAACATGCCAAGATGCATGAAAACTGTGATTAAAAAACAGGCTTATTCCACCAAATATTGATTTCTGAACTCTTTCTGTTTGCATTATTGTCGGAAAGCTCTGCATCTCTTTTGTTATTTCATCCATTTCTCATTTTTTGCACATAAAGGCTCATATTTTTATTTTATTTTATTTTGGAATTTGGGAGAAATGTTGTCTGTAGTTTATAGAATAAAACAACAATGTTAATTTTACTCAAACATAAACCTATAAATAGCAAAATCAGAGAAACTGATTTAGAAACTGAAGTGGTTTCTTATTTTTTTCCAGAGCTGCATTGTGATACATATCTTATTGCCAAGTTCTTTCCAATACACAGCCCTAATAAGTTGTAGTATATGACATTTATGCCATGTACTATATTGCCCTGCCTGAAATTCCCTAATATAACATACAATAAACACTTTAATCTTTAATTTAAACTTTAATTTACACTTTGCTGTAACACTGAGACAGGAGCTCCAGCATGAGGGCTTCTGACCCCAGCTCTGAAGCCCAGACAGGTGAGTGGTTATGGGGTGAGCTCCTCTCAGAAACTCCCCGTTAAGCCGTGGACGGTCTGGTTTGGTGAAGGTTTGTATTCAGACTGTGACCTCACACTCTTAACACATTACCTGTTTGCCAAGGCCTCACCGCTTCTGCTCTGCTTGTGTAGGATAAATCTAAAAAGGCTCCGGAAGAAGGGAAACGAGAACCAGCCTTCATCTGGACTTTGAAGGATGGTGAAGTGAGTTTTGGCCTTTAAAACAATAACCCTGCCGCGATCTCTCGCTGTTATTATGTGCTTTGGGAATGTCTTCTGACCTTTGTCTGTATTGCTTGTATTGCTTTTGCTGCAGCAGCCACTGTATAGTGATGCTCCCTCAGGTCTATTATTCCTAAAGGGATTTATAGGCTTTGTTAATCTCCCACATGGTCATAACATCTTCAGATGAAGCATCACAGTCAGCCAATAAGGTGCTTAACTGATTACAATAAAATAAAAAAAAGTTTTGTTCCTTGTTTATGAACTTAATTACTGTATAACTGTAAATACTTTTGTGATTTTTATCTGCGATGCTTCACCATGACTTTGTTGAGTCTGGGTTTGGAATTTTAAGTATACTAACTTGTGCTTCCTCCAGAACAATTTTATTACATTTAATTAAAGCCAAACATAGTTCAGATTCATCCATTCAGATTTTTGTTAAATATATATTTTTTTATCTTAATTTTACAAACTTCCTTGTGGGGATAAACTTATGCTGTATATACTTTTAGAATTTTATATTTCAGTGTTGGTTAAAAAATGTGTGAAGTGTGAACATTGACATCAAAATCTGCTTCTTTTTCTTTAAGATTCTTAATATAATTTCCTTTTAAAAAACAGTTTTTTCTTAAGATAAATATGTGTAAGGTTTAGATACAATACATATGTTTTGTTATTTTGATATTGATATTGTTAATAGTGTTATTTGAGTTTTGTAATCATATTCACCAGTTAATTTATTCATTTGGAATTAGGCATGGTGCCAATGGGTACACTTTCTCTTAAGGATAAGGCTAATTTCTTCAATTTTTACTTGCAGGTTCTTTTTACATTTTCCTAAATGTACCTCTATACTGCAATTTTAGTCATTAATGTGCCTCAGTAGAGCTTTGATAATCCTAAATGTTCCTCAATAGTGCTATTTTAGTAATACATTTACCTCAGCAGAGCTTTGCTAATCTTAAATTCTTAAAATCTTGCCTCTGTACTGCCTTTTTCTGTCATTAATTTACCTTAGAGCTTTGACAATCATGAATTTACCTCAATGGTGCAATTCTAGTCATATATTTACCTCAGTAGAGCTTTGATAACAATACATTTACCCCTGCACTGCAATTTTAGTCATACATTTACGTTAGTAGAGCTATTCTTATAATACATTTACCTCAGCAGTGCTACTTAATCACATCCTCTTACACCCAGAAATGCATCCAGCCTTTTGGTAAACAGACAAATACTAGGGCTATGTTAGCCCAGCTAATGTTACTATCCTAGCCCTGTACAGCTTGTTTTGGTTGCCAAATATTCAGTGCATCTCTACACTGCACGCTGTTCTGAAGCATCAGGTGAGCGCATGCTTCATATACTCAGTTTGTGGAACATGCTTTAGATGAAATGCCAGCCCCATGCACACGCAGTAAGTAGTAAAGGCAAGGAATGAGAATTCTGCTTTATACCAGATGGATAGAGAGATGTGAGCACCTCTGGTTTTGCATCTGTAATGTGTAAGTTTGCCTGGTTTGGGCGTGGCCGCCTGCGCTGGATATGCATCATATGTAACATTACGATGCAAATGACTTGATTGTCTAAATGTGTGATTGTTTAATTAGGTCCTGACAGATTCTGGTGGGCGTGTCCACGTGGAGAGCACAAAGGGTCATTGCATCTTCACAATTGAGGGGACGGAGCGACAGGATGAGGGCGTGTACTCGGTTATTGTGCGGAACCCAGCAGGGGAGGACACCGCTGACATTAATGTGAAAGTTGTTGGTAAGATTTTCATTAATACTACATCTGCCATACATAAACCTATATAATCTTATATGTACAGTACATATATATGTACACTTTGGGCGCTCGTTTCCACGGAGATCCACGTAAAAACACAACAGCAAGTGGAAATGAAGAAAGGCTACTGAACACGATGTCATGTGACCAAGAAGAACAAAAAAAACTCACTGAGTAGTATCACTGAGTAGTAATAAGTGTGAAATATTTTTCACTGACATCCCCCTTAGAAACTAATCCCGTCCGGATAGACATATATATATAGACATTTCAAAGCTCCAGACATAAAGAGTTAAGACAATTAAGAAAAATGGGATTTAACACAGAGTTCACCACACAGGGTAGCAGTGTAAATATCATAATATACTGTATATTAAATTATTAATGTAGGCAGCGTATCTACGCATCTGAACATATATTTAAATATATAATTTAAATATGTATGATACATACAGTGGTTGGACAATGAAACTGAAACCCCTGTCATTTTAGTGTGGGAGGTTTCATGGCTAAATTGGAGCAGCCTGGTGGCCAATCTTCATTAATTGCACATTGCACCAGTAAGAGCAGAGTGTGAAGGTTCAATTAGCAGAGTAAGAGCACAGTTTTGATCAAAATATTGCAATACACACAACATTATGGGTGACATACCAGAGTTCAAAAGAGGACAAATTGTTGGTGCACGTCTTGCTGGAGCATCTGTGACCAAGACAGCAAGTCTTTGTGATGCATCAAGAGCCACGGTATCCAGGGTAATGTCAGCATACCACCAAGAAGGACCAACCGCATCCAACAGGATTAACTGTGGACGCTGTAAGAGGAAGCTGTCTGAAAGGGATGTTCGGGTGCTAACCCGGATTGTATCAAAAAAACATAAAACCACGGCTGATCAAATCACGGCAGAATTCAATGTGCACCTCAACTCTCCTGTTTCCACCAGAACTGTCGGTCACCACAATAAATGATTGTGGTCTAAAACCAGGTGTTTCAGTTTCATTGTCCAACCCCTGTATATCGTCGCTGTCTCAAAAAAAAAAAAAAAAAAAAAACGGAAAATTTACAGGAAAGAGATAAAACATGTTTAACTTTCAATAGAAGTCAATTTAAAAACGTTTTATTTCAGGTAATTTTGAAATTTAGAAATTCTATTGGTCCATACGCAATTTTAACACAGAATAGAGGACAGTTGGTTTGTTAAAATAATATACTAATCTAAAAATCGAGTGTTTTTTTTATTGGACAGGGACGATATACTCCTAGGCCAGTTTTGTACTGATGTAGGTAAAATATGTGGTAAAAATTTTAGCAGACATTTTTATCCAGAGCGACAAAGTTACGAAGGTTTCAAAATGTTCACTCTTTTACTGAGAATATCTAAAACTAGTATCTACAGAACTAAAGAAAAAATCACATTTAATTTAAGCCTTATAAGTGTTGTGATTTAATAATTAAAAGTGGATAATCATTTGCATAATCCTTTAAGTCGTATTTTGAGCTTGAATTAGATGTAGTATTTTTTTTTTCTAGATGTGCCAGACCCCCCGCAAGCTCCCAGAATCCTCAGCGTTGGTGAGGACTCCTGTGTTGTTCAGTGGGATCCTCCTCTGTTTGATGGTGGCCAGCCAGTTATAGGTATGTTATTGTACTTTATTAATATAAGTATTATTTAATATGAAGTGACATCCACCTCTGAAGAATATTAGTCCTATATTGTAGGCTCTGATTCTGATTACAACTTTAAAAAACAGGTAAATATTAATGACTATATAATGTTTAAGGCTACGTTCTGGAGAGGAAGAAGAAAAAGAGCTTCAGGTGGATGAGGCTGAACTTTGACCCCTATAAGGAGACCACATACGAGGCTAAGAGGATGATTGAGGGCATGACCTACGAGATGCGGGTCTACGCTGTGAACGCTATCGGCATGTCACGCCCCAGCGCTGCCTCTGAGCCGTTTGTGCCCATTGGTGAGTTTCACAGCCTTGATTTAACTCTCACCTGTTCTATATTAAAATATTGCACTTTATTAAGATAATTTAATCAGAACTGTGCAAACGGTTGCAGAAGTAAAAAAATATATATTTAAAAGCTAATTCAGTATAATATACACTGGCCAAAAAAAAAGTCACTACTTAAAAAAAAAAGGTTACACACTCTAATGTTTTAATGTTTTGACAGATTTGTGGCCTTGTTTCGATAAGCTTCTGCAATGTTACAAGATTTATTTCAATCCAGTGTTGCATTAATTTATTTTTCACCAAGATCAGCAGAGACAGCATTCGTTCATAGCTGTGGTAATTAGCATTATCTGGCTAATATATCAGATTAAACCACGCAGTTTAGCTCAAATAAAAGGAGTATATTTAATAGGTGGCTCGGATCGAGACCGGATCACGTTCTCACCACAAGTGAACTACTCCAGAATTTGTTTGGGACCAGAAATTTTGAGACCATCTCCTCTAGCTGGTCTCGGTCCGGTTGTTTTGAGCCGCACCCGAGTGTGATTACTGTTTTCACACTTACTCAATTAAACCACACTGAGGGTACAAACCAACCAGAGTCCGTTTTAACCTAACAAAATAGTGCTGGTGTGAAAATGCCCTAAAAGTAACAGATTAGCACTGATCTTAGCTCCTGAACTCTTTAACCATTTCAGACCTGAATTATCTCCAGAGATGGAAAAAATGTAAGAGGGCTGTTTTCTGTCACACACAGAAAAGGAGACTCTAAAATATTTTACTATAAATCTATATAGCAAAGAAATCCAAATTAGCTAAAATATTTATTAGTTATAAATTATAATTATTTCCACTGCATTGGAGGTCTGTGTGTAATATTTTCACATTTCACATTAACATTTTTGACATTTCATAAACCATTCCTAAAGAGTAAAAAACATTTATTTTAAGTGTTCTAAATCACATTAAATTAGTAAAAAATAGCTGTTAATTTTCCTTAATGTACTCCCTAGTACTACTGTTTTTCTAGTGTTTTTTTCCAGTGTTTTTGCAGTTGGCAGGGCCAAGCTACTGTTTGATTGCTTTATAAGCTTGTTCATTGGCTCTAGGCCTGTCGCGATAATTAAGTTATCGACTTATCGTACGATAATTATTTTAACCGCGATCATTTTTGCAGACGTCCATAACAGCCATCGGGTCTCCGCGCGAGTTTGTTTACATGAGAACGCTAGATTTCTAGTGCTGCTCTCTCACCGGCTCTCTGTCTGAGGCAAAGTCGAATCTGTCAGACAGCGACATCTATCGGTTAATGAGTGTAGTGCACGCAGAGCTGCACCAGTAAAGTGTTAGCTGGCGAACGTATTCGAGTGTCTGACAGTTACATTAAAAAATACATTTATAGCAAGAGCTATGGCTGAGCCATCTGTGTCTTTGATCATATGGACACGTGTGTTTTTGAGCTAATGTGTGTTTTACAGCATATGCGTATATGATCAGAATAAAGAATCTGCAAGTTCCTTTGTGCTGGATCTAGAGTTAAAAAAAAAATCATGTAAATGTTACTTTCATCTATTTGATTTTACTTTTTTTTTATAAAGGTCTGTTTAATATTTAGTGCAGTTTTTTCAGAACCCATGGAGTACCAGGGTGGTTGTTTTTTATTTGTTTTATTTATTTAGGATATTAAAATACTTGTATATTGGAAGCCCAATGTCTGTTCTTAATAATAAAAAATGGTGTAATAGTATTATTATGCTAGTATATTATTACTGTGACAGAATGTCTTAAAGCTCCTTTGGGAGCCCCGAAGCAGGAAAAAAAGCATTTTCTATAGTGATGCTTTAAAATGACAATATTATCGTTTATCGCAATAATTTCTGGGACAATATATCGTCTGGATATATTACAAAATGTCATTTAAAAACACATGATGTCCATTGTAATGGATGCAGGGTCTGAAAGGGTTAAAACATGGATTCTTTATCACATGCAGACTTACAGTTTACTAACTCCTATAAAAGTGTTTAAGTGCTTGAACTGTTCCTGTATTTGATCGTAGTTGAAAGGTTTGTTTGCTGCAGCTTAAGTCTATTTGCAGCCTTCAGTTTATTTTCAGTGTTGGGGAGAGTCAGAGGTTAGGTACTTTGTTACGTGAGGTTGTAACAAGCCTGCTGCTCACAAGGTGTCTGGCCTTTCATCTGCCTGCCAAATAAGGAATGCTGCTCTATTCTGGCCACCTGGAGCCACTCTGCCACACGTCATCACACTGCAGCGTCTGTGCTGCGGACGGCCTGTCAGCCCCTGAGGGAGCGGCCGTGAGAAACCCTCAGTGACTGTTCACTCGCTAAAATAAGATATTTAAGGGTTAAAATTCAGTATAACCTGCTTTTGCGTGCATGGCATAGTTGTTTTAGGATTTATTAAGACATTATTACAAATAATGAGGATTAATTGTTAATTAGGGGTGTTTTACATCGTCATCATGCACAATAATATTGAACATTTTTTTCAGTTATTTATTTTCTTTTTACAAAAGCACAACATGTACAAAAGCACAAGGAATATTTATGATAGAAAACACCCCAAAATAAAGCAAAAACAAACAAATAAGCAAATGTAGTCAAAGCAAATTATACAGGTTAGACATATGTTAGAGGTCTGTAAATGGCTCCCATGTTCTCAAAAAAATATTTTGAAGAGGTTAAGTGTTGGAGGTATTATTTGGTTCCACTTCAGCATTTCTTTAAACAATTATTTTAACGATTTAGTAGAAACATTTGTGATATTAGATATGAATTAGGACATATCACCCCTTAAAAAAGGGAAAATATAAAGTGATTAAGCAAAAAGAAACAAATATATATGTGTACTTTACCTTTACCTTCTTTACCTACCTTTACCTAAACTTACCTCAGTGGTGCAATTTTAGACATAAATTTACCTCAGTAGAGCTTTGATAATCCTACATTTACCTTTATACTGCAATTTCCGTCATAGGTTTACCTCAGTAGAGCTTTGATAATGCTACATTTACCTCTATACTGCAATTTCAGTCATTACATTTACATTAGGAGAGCTGTTCTAATAAGTGTGAGAAGTGATGCTGAATCTTTCCTGTTGCTATAAAAAAATCTTGATAATAGAGGAAACACTGCAAACAAATGTATATCTGTGTACTCTGAACTCCTTTAAAAAGGATTTTAAGAATTTAAAATCTTGTAATTTCTGAAGGTTTTAAAGGGCCAAAAGTCACAGTATAATATTAATGACTTGAAATAGTTGCCGATCTTCATTTATTTGTTTCTTTGTTTCGTTTCTGATTGTCTTTGATGTTCTTTGATGTTCTCATTGTTCACTTCGTCCAGCATGAACAGTTCTGTAAACCTGAGCCGTCATTGTCGTCCATTACAATAGGACAGATTAGGAAAGCATCTTTGGCATCCTCTTCTATAAATAATGGCACATTAGCGTGCCGGGAGGCTACGTCCAGTGGTGTGGTTTGCCCAAAACTGCTTGACCGCAGAGAGGAGGAGGAGGTGGTGTTGGTGGTGGGGGGTGTACAGTGGGACAGTGGGGGTTGGAGAACAATCTCAGCCAGCTGCACTACTACCGCTGTCCTCGACCCTGGTCACAGCTCCCAGAGGGCAGCTCAGGAGAGAACCAGAGCAGGTGTTGGTGAGGGGAAGGCCGGAACGAGAGGATCACGGGCTCAGAAAAAGACAGACGGACACAAGGCATTCAGGAAGCTCTGCAGGGACGCTACACCAGACCAGAATAGCCTGAAGTGACCCAGCGGCACCATGACCAAACCCATGCTCCCCAAAACGGCGGAGAAGAAGCCGGCCGAAGAAGCGCCGGCGGACGCCGTGGTCGATGCTCCTCCAGAGGCCCCCAAAGAACCTGAGGCAGCACCTCCTCCTGCAGAGGAACCAGCACCGGAGGCCAGCACTGAAGCTACCACTGCAGCTCCTTCAGCTGAGGAACCTGCACCACCTGCAGATGGAGAAGCAGTGCCCTCAGAGGGGGCACCACCAGGAGAGGAGGGGGCACCACCGCCTGCTGAGGAAGCTACCCAAGAGCCTGCCCCACCACCTGAGCCTGAAGCAGAACCGGAACCTGTTGGCAGTATGCATCAGATTGTATTGAATTTCTATTGAAATAGTTTTATGGGAGAACCTAGTAAACGCATGCGTTGTGTTTGCGTAGACTTTGTAGAAGATTCGTAGATAGCTTGTTGAAATTCTGGTGGCTACTGAAAAATATGATATGACTTGGTTTTCCTTACACTGTGTCAACATTCCTTAATGAATGGACCAATAGAAATTCTCCAAAATGACCAGAAATAGACTATTTTTACATTGACGTCCATTGAAAGTGAAGAAGGTTTCTTTTGCTTTGTTTCGGAGATGCATGTTTTTCATTGGACAGCAATGACATATATATTTTTCATTGAACTTATTCTAATATATTCAGAATAGTAAAGCTGGTTTGTTTAACACACTAAACCCTAGATTTGTTATGCATTATGTTAGGTTACTGATTAATAAAGGATAAACCATAATGAAATATTTGGTGTTTACTGAGTGGCATCCTCCAGGGTTCAGTTGTAGGGTTTATGAAGTTGCTGATAACTGTGGCAGTATTGTAGTTATGAGAGAGTGAAGCCATGAGGTAAAGCAAAGCGTGGCACTCTTGGAACTTTTAAAGAACTGGTCCAGATTTTAGGACTTGAAGTTTGGGACTTGGTTTGGATTGTTTGCAGTTTTGTTTTTAGATCTTTCAGAGCTATTTAACAATAGAAGAAGAAAAAGAACTGTTGTTGCAGCCTAGTCTGGGTAAACAGATTATACTGGTGATTCAAAGTAAAGGGAATGCAAATGGAAATCTGTTATTCTACAATGTGATCTGCATGCATGTGAAAGGGAGTCAGTTTCGGCACAACAACCTGCATGAAAAGGCAAATAACTGGATTGACATCATTCTTCAAACCAATCAGTGTCAGGTATACAGAGGCTCCGCCCACATAGGTGCTGATGATGACAAGTTGTAGTAAAGTCTTTTAGTGATCTTAACAGTAACTAAACTGCAATGACAAGCCATACCAATAAAGAAAGAAAGAAAGAAAGAAAGAAATATATATAGAGAGAGAGAATTAAAGGACAGAGAGACAAAAAGAAAACAGAGTGACAGTAAGAAAGAAAGAAAGAAAGAAAGAAAGAAAGAAAAAAAGGCAGAAAAAATTGACACAGAATGAAAGAGAAAGAATGAAAGAAAAAAACACAGAGACAAAAAAAGAGACAGACAGAACGAAAGAGAGAGAGAGACAGAAACAGAGAGAGAGAAAGAGAGACAACAGAGAGACAAAAAGAAAGACAAAAACAAAAAGAGAAAGAAACAAAGAAACAAAGAAAGAGAAGAGAGAGACAGAAAGAAATAGACAGAGAGAAAAAAATAAAAAAGGTAGAAAGAAAAAAGACAGAGAGAGACAGACAGAAAGTCAGAGACAGAAAAAGAGAGAAAGAAAGCCAGAGACAGACAGAAAGACAGAGAGAGAATAAATGGGAAAAATAAAAAAGAAATAAATAAAGAAAGAAAAGAAACAGACAGAGACAGAAAGAAAGAAAGACAGACATAATAAAGAAGAGAGGAGTAAAGACAGACAGGAAGACAGGTTGATGGTTTGCTGCAGCACAGTAACAGGTCAGGACAGTGCTAAGTGCAGACTATTCCTGTCCTGTAGCTGCTGCAGCATCAGCAGCATCTCCTCTCTCTCTGAGAGCTTCTTATCAGTGCCAGCCCGAGTTTAACTCCTGCCTATTAAAGCAGTGACAGGTCGGCGCGGCTGTGCCGGCAGCTGAGCATGAAGGTTGGCTGCAGGGTAAGGTTAGCTGTACCTCTCTCAGGCCTCTGTTTTATTGCGCTCATAGTTTCCGTGGCTTCTTCTCGTGGTGAAAAGGCTTTGCTCTAGTTTTCACACTGACGAGTGAAAGAGTGCAGGACTTAAAACACCTCGGTGACAAGTCCCGTAAATCCCTACAGAACCTCAGCGCTGTCTGTTCTCCTTTAGTCTGCACTGGCTTACTAAATGTGCAGCACAAAGCAAATTTCCACACTAAAAATACACCACCAGTTTAATAAGCATTTTACTTGATGGGAGAAGTCAAGGTTGATCTGTAAATATTGCAGGGAATTCAGATATATTTAAAAATGTTATATGATTTCAGGGTAATTTTGCGGTAACAATATTCTTGGTGATATGAAAAAACATTATACTAAAAATATAATTTTAATCTTTGGGAATTAATTGACCTACTGCAACACAATGAATGTTAATGTTGTACACAAATTAAGTGCAATAGTTGCAATTTAAATCAGTTTAAATGGAACATAAAAATCTGTAAACTTATGTCTAATTTTAAATAACAGTAACTTATCAAGACTAAACTATTAATTATGCAACAAAATAAAGTAAAATGTAACACAAGTGCAACATTTTTAGGGCCACAAGCTAAGATAATGGGCCCTATTTTAGCGATCTATAGGCGAGCTATCAACTCTGCACCGTGCAGCTTTTTTTTTTTACAGCTCTTTGCTATCATAATGACGGGAAAAGTACACTTTACACAGCTCGGAAAACACAAAAAAGGCATGTACTAACATGAAATAAACCAATCAGAGCCAGGTGCGCTCTGACTTTGACAGATTTCAATGTCTGTGTTGCCAAGATAGCAATGAACATCTGACTGTTGAAGTCTGTCTAGGTTGTATTCAGTCAGTGGTGCACCTGGGTTTTTTCCATTGCCAAGATAGCAATATGCCAGAAATTTACTTGAACACACCTTACTTTCTGTCCATCAGCGAAGATGAATTCACATGCGCTGTTGCAATTTAAATGATGCATCACATGGAAGGTGTGAAAGTTGTGTAAAGACTGTAAGCGAGGTGTAAGATAGTAATGAGCATCATAACACGTCTTGCACAGGGTGTAAGAAAGAGCCCTATGTCTTATTGTAAGGACAGTTTAATTTAACCTCATTTTTAACCTAATGTGTCTGTTTTTCACTGCAGCTCCTTCCAGCGAGCCCATTGGCCTGTGCGTGGATGACATCAGTGACACCACCATCTCTCTGAAATGGAGAACTCCAGAGAAAGTGGGCTCTGCTGGAATCGATGGGTATGGGGTGGAGTACTGCAAGGAAGGCAGTAAGTGTGTGTGTGGGGGGTGTGTGTGAAGTGTTCTGTATCTGTATCTATATTGGAGATTAGTACTGGATAAATGAGTTTTATCTGGGGAGGAGCTGTAATTGAAGTGATTACTGGTGATGATCGTGATGGTGATAATGCTGTTGTATTACTGATGTAATTTTGCAATTTGCCAAACCGAGTGCTTCTGTCCGCTCTCATCAATCTCACAATAATGTTCGAACAAAATCTGCTAATAAACACAGCCTGGCGTCATGTCACTGTTGAGTTGGGCGCCACATAACACTGTTATTGGCATCTGGGCTCATCGTACAAATATACTTTATTAAAATTCATCCCAAACCAATAAATCTATTAAAATCCTCAAATTAGATTACACAACAACCCCCTGATATACACATTTCAGCTTTATTAGTACTGACCAGACCATTGTGTTGCACTGCACAGCCTCATATTTCCCATTTGCAAACAATAATTAACTATTTATCAGTCCATTCTTGACCAAAAGCAAGTGTGTTAAACTTCAAATTTAAAATAAAACACCTTAAATAGATAATAATATCTATATGTATCTTGAATACATCTAATGTTCAATAGGTGTGTTTTTTTTATCCATTTAGAACTTTTAGTTTTTAATTAGAAAATAGAGTAAACCGTCTCACCTGAAACTGACAGAGCTATAGCATCAACTAAAGTTTATGTTCTGTCTCTTCAGTCAATAAAAAAAAATCAATAATCAAATAATTGTCAGATACATTTCTCAACATCATGCATGTGTGAGTCCACACAATAAAATTCATTAGTGTTAAATTAACACTATATTAGGCGCAGTTTCCTGTATAGGGATTAAGCCAAATCTTGCATATACAGAATTTGATAACACTGGTAAAACAATAAGTATACATAAAAAAAAAACAGTACTATGACAGTAATAAATATTATTAAGTGGTTAAATAAGGTCTCAGCTAATTATTAACTGACACAAAAATGCTATGATAAATTTTATATTTAATCATGTTTAATGTATAATGTAATAATAATGAATTGAGACATTAGTTGAAAAAAAAAATAATGATTAATAATGTTGTAACTATTCATTATGTCAATTAATAATTACTTGAGTCAATGTGTTGTATGTGCTGTTAATTAATGTGCCCTTTAAAAGAAGAAGGTAGTATTTAACTAGGCTTAATTCTTGTCCAGGAAGATGACTGTTAGTGTTCAATTTTAACACAGTGTTGATTTAACAATATTAGTGCTATTAGAGTTAACACTGACAAATTTACTGTGCACCATTATATTCCACACTTTAGAGACCTCTTAACATACCCCATTAAGATATGTGATAATATTCCCTATTAACATATATAATAAGCATAATCAGGAATTCAATTTAGTTCAATTTAACAAATGTTAAATTGAGGTGGAATGATTGGCAAGTTGTAATGCCTGTATAACTATTAAAAAAACACTAAAAAAAACGCTTTTCTTCTGGTCCAGCTGATGAGTGGATTCCTGCATTTGAGGGACTCACAGAGAGAACCTCCGTGATCATCCGGGACCTGCCCACAGGAGAGAAGATGCAGTTCCGAGTGCGGGCGTTTAATGTGGCTGGTCCAAGCCCTCCTGCCAGTCTACCTCAGGCTGTCACAATCCGTGAGATCATGCGTGAGTATACTATCCTTCACCTCAACACACGTGAGCATCCACACACTGTATACACATCATTTCTTCTTCATAGAAGGTGCTTTCACACCTACCTTGTTTGGTCCAAACCAAAAAAAATAGCAGGTATGAAAGGTTCTGCAAACCAAATTCTTGACCAAACTATCAAATTTGGTCTTTTGATCAGCTAATTTCATGCTAGCACCATGCTTAACAATGGGGGACAGGCACGGCGATCCTAAAAACAATTGTGCTTTGTTGAGTTGCTAGCCCAAATCTGTTTTTTGGCATATCTAGATTAGTATTCAGATTGATATATAATAGCCTAGACAGCCAAAAAAACATCTGATCCAAAGTGGAGGTATATTGATTCAGCACCCCCGCCAGGAAAAGCACCCCCTCTCAGAAGTGCACGCTTTGTTGCTATGTATGTAACTGTGACTGTGACTGCATATTTCTAAGTTAATTTAAAGCAGATTATCTCTACTTTTATCAAGAAAATGGTGTTTATGCACTCCCGAGAGAGGGTGCTTTTCATGGCGGGGTGCTGAATTTAGCACAACACCAGTAATCCCACTGAGCAGTGAGTAAGGTAAGCATGCTCGGGCACGGATTGTTTAAACGTAGTGTGAGTGCAGGTGAGCAGGGGAATGGGGAGGGGGTAGAACCGTGATCCATCACAATTTAACCAAACTGTGCTTAGTGTGAGTACAAGGCAAGACAAGGCAAGTTTATTTATATAGCACCTTTCATACACAATGGTCATTCAAAGTGCTTTACAAATAAGAAAATACAAAGAAAAGTCAAATTACAAAAACGTGTAACAATAAAAATGGAAATAAAAAATAAAATAACAATAAAGCATGGATAAAACATGATTCAAACATAAATAAAACAAAGATAAGTCAAATTAAGAATGTAAAAGAATAATTGCAATTTAAGGAAATAGTTTAAGAACAATGTTAAAAGAAAAAAAAAGAAAAGTAAATACAAGTCATTATAATTAAAATAATATTCAAGTAATGGAAAATTAAGAACAAAAAAATAATACTAAAAATGAAAGTTACAGAGTGTGGAAAGCGCTGGTAAACAGAATTTTTTGTTTTCAGCATTTTCTTAAAAGAAATTATAGTTTGAGCGCATCTCATAGTAGTATGTGTTTTGCTGGTATGGGTGGATCAGACACTGCAGCAGTGCTGCTGGAGTTTTTAAACACCAGTCCATCATCCAGAAATATCCTGCCAAAAGCATTGTGTGGGCAGCATCATGTGAGAACTGATGAAGGACAAGAGGAGGATGACCAACACAAACTGTAATAGAGGGGAGGACATTGGGTCGAAATGGTGTTTAAGAACTCCAGCAGCACTGCTGTGTCTGATCCAGTCCTAAATAATAATAATAGCTGTATCTCTGTGGTGGTTTTTATCTCCTGTAGAGTCCTGAGTATTGAAGAACAGGGTGAAAGGAAGATAATAACAGTATAAATATACAGAGAAACAAATATAGGACTATAATCTGTATTTAGAGTATGATCAGTGGAGTTGTAAAAAAAACGTACAATTTGTGAATGGGTGTAATTTTCCCACAAACCATTTAAACTGAGTAAACTCACTGATTACAGGTCTGTGAGCACAGTGTGTGATGAGATGGATGTCATGGATCTTGTTTACAAACATTCATTTGCATTTCCATCTGCCAGCTGCTCACAGCAAATCACGTATTAGTGATGGGAACGGAAGGAGATAAGTGGGGTCTATTTTGGGTTTCAGAGCCCCCCCCCCCCCCCCCCCAGACTTTCCGTTCATTGATAAGATGATATCGTGCTAAGTGCTCATCTGGCAGAAGGCCCTGTTGAGGACTCGTGTGTGACGTGTAGTCTCTGTGATGCGGATAAATTAATGCTTGATGCTGAGGCTTTGTTTTATATTTGTTTTACGTATATTCATATACATTACACACTGTATATATATACATATATACAGTGTATAATGGCCCCTTAACCTTTTAAGGTAGTTTTCACATCTGTAGTTGGTTTCTCTGGTCTGAATCAGTTGATAAGTTTGTTAATTAGAGATTTTTTCCCTCAGTTTGATTTGTTTTCACACAGGCAAAAACCTAAATGCATCCGAATGCACCCCAACAATGTAACATGCAAGAATATTATTTAATCTGATTGGTCAGAGCTGTAAAAAAAGTAAATTAAAGAAGAAGGTCCTGTGTTCTAGACCAGCACATATAGAATATTTGTGCAGTGTGAAGCTGCTTTAAAACTGAAAATGAAAATGTGCTGCTGCACTTTCACACCTATTTTTTTTTATGGGATGCATGGCATGGTAGGGCTTAGATCGGGCCCAGAAAAAACCCCATAAACTGTTATTATGAGCCTGATTTAAACTCAACATTTTTTAAAAACTGAGATTTTTAAAAACATTTACGGACTATTTAAATGAGCAAAATCTGTTCAGAAGGATGTTAATTAACATTGCAACACTGAAGAAGCATATACCTATTATTTAACAAAAAAAAAAATGATTATACAACTTTGACAATATACAGTGCTGCTATTGGCTGACACTTCTCACCGATGTGTGGATGAGTGCTGAGTATGAATGGTCGCGTGTAATACGTGTAAATTGTAAAGCGTCCTTGGGTTTCTAAAAAGGCGCTATATAAGTTGAACTTCAATCATTCATTCATTCATTCATTCATTTATTCATTCATACATACATTCATTAATTCACACTGCAGTGCTGTGGCACACTAGAACTTTAGTATATTATATTATTTGCAATAATTTACATCTAAGAGGGTTCAAATATTTGTTTTCTTTTTTCCCTTCCAACAGAGCGCCCCAAAATCTGGATCCCACGCAATCTCCGCCAGACCCTCATCAAGAAAGTTGGGGAAACCATTAACCTGGTGATCCCGTTCCAGGTGAGGAGCAGCTGTTTCACACTAATGACCACATGGCACCTGCGTGTATGACTTGACACTGAGGTAACCCAAGATTTATTGCGTAACGTGGAAGGTCGGCCCGTGCTAAGGGATCATTACTTATTCCATTAGTTAATGTTACACTGCAGCGTTGTGCCCTGGAGCTTTTTCAGATCAGTGCAGCCAGTTTAAATCAAAGCGAGAAACATTCACTCATGTGTAAACCAGATTAATCAGCCCCACTGACTGTGCTTGACTGCGTGTGTTGAAGAAGACAGAACCTCAACAGAATCTGCACCAATTAAAACCAGTATTTTAGCCCTATATTCTCTATATGCAAAAAATAAAGCATAATGTGCTGTAAAATTGTTAGTTAGCTAGCCTAGCTTTCTGCTACTCACAGTGTACAAATGCTAAAATATTTAAAAAAAAGGACTAAAAGGCCATTAAATCTTCAACAAATTGAAATTTCAAAGAGCACATGAAACAGAGGCTTTCACGCTCAGCTGTCTGAGGTGGAAGCAAGAAAGTAAATACAAGAAGAAGGTTCTGTGTTCCAGACCAGCACATACTGTATTCACTGAACGTAGAAAAATTGGCTGCTGCACCTTTAAACATAGTTTTCAATGGGATGGATGGATAGAACGGAGGTACGCACTGTTGCGCTTTTAAGCAAAGTTGCGCAGAGTTAATAGGCATTAATCAATTAATAGCTGGAGTAATGAACTGTGTAATAAATCAGGTTAAACTGCAACTGAACAGCCGTATAGCTCAAACATGAGGAATACATTTTATAGCTGGGGCAGATCGGTATCAGATCACGTTTTCTGCAATACAAAAGAAACACTCTGAAGTTTTCTTGGGACCAGATTGAGACCCCCACTTTTAAATAAGAGTGAGAGTTCACAAGGGGCTGCTAAACCTACTCTTTCAAAAATAATGTCCACTTCAGTTTTTGAATCAGTTTCTCTGATTTGGCTATTTATAGATATAAGTGTGAGTAACATTAACAATGTTGTTTTATTCTATAAACTATGGACAACATTCCTCCCAAATTCCAACTAAAAATACTGTCATTTAGAGCATTTATTTGCAGAAAATGGGAATTGGCTGAAACAACAAATGGCTCAAATAATGCAAAGAAAACAAGTTCACATTCATATTCATAAAATTTAAAGGTTCTGAAATCAATATTTGGTGGAATAACCAAATAAAATAAAATAACCAGTTTTCATGCATCTTGGCATCATGTTCTCCTCCTCCACCAGTCTTACACACTGCTTTTGGATAACTTTATGCTGCTATAGGTTTTCCATTTGGTAAAATCAAAGAGCTGTATATATAAATATGTATATATATTTATTTAATCCTGCTACAAATGTCCTGGAGATGGGTATAATGCCCTCTGCGGCCTTTACCCGGACTCTGGCCAGACTGAAACCGCTACCCATGTAGGTACTTACAGTCTACGCTACTGTGTTTATGGCCGTTAGTTAGGGGGGACGAGCCCTATGCTCTTTGTCTCTGAAGCTCTAAAAATACACAGAGCTGTGCGGCGTGAAACCCGATGAGAGAGGCTGCATACAGATGGCAGCTTGATAAGTGTCAATGACACGAATGGGAACAGCAGCTGTGAAGGCTCTGTGGGGAACTGTTACTCAAAAACAGCAGGCCAGTGCACACACCAATACACACCACGCAAAGGCTGGTCCACAGCCAATCTTACAGTGATGAGCTCATTAAGATTCCTGTATCCATACACCAGTGCGCATTAAAATACCAAAATCACTGTCTGTGTATCTAGAAAGGTTATTTGATACAACTCTAGGTGTTTGTCAGTCAGCAGGTCCATCCCAATGGTGCGCTGTAGGTGTTGTTACAATCTGATGTTAAGAGAGGTGGCATCCTGTTCTTCTTGAATGTCTGTTTGGTTGTTTATAACTAGTGCAGTTTCAGCAATTTCAGGGGCTACAAACAAATAATGTAACCCAAAAATTGTGAGTTCAAATCCTGGGTCATTTGGTTTAGGCATCAGCAGCCGGAGTCAGAGCGAGCGCAATTAGTCATGCTCTCTCTGGGTGCATAGATGGTGATTTTTCCTACATTGTCATTGTAACAGAATAGGAATGCATAAGGAATCATGTAGTAAACTGTAAAATGATTTGAGGTGATGTTAACTTGCGTTTTTTTGAGGCTGATAATTTTGCTCTTTCTTTCCTGGAGTGGTACTGATGAGTGCCAGTTTCATCATAACCTTTTTGATGATCTTTTTGCGGTGACTGCACTTAAGGATACTTTCAAACTTCTTGAAATCTTGAATTTTGACTGACCTTCATTTCTTAAAATATTTTTTTTCTTTACGTAGTTGAGTAGTTCTCGTTTCCCTATAATCTGGATTAGAACATTACTCAAACAGAGCTATTCACTGTATACCTGTAACTCTACCTCTTCACAACTTTACAACTGATGCTCTCAAACTAACATTAAGAGACAAGAAATTCAAGTTACATTAACTCTTGACGAGTTCAGCACAGCTGTTAACTTACTAAAAGCCTGAAATCCAGGTGACTCTACCTCATAAAGCTGACTGAGAAAATACAGCCAAGATGTGCAAAACTGTTCATCTAAACAAGAATCTAACATATAAAACGTAATACTTCTAAATGTTTTTCTTCTTCATAGTTTGGCTACAATGCTGAACATTTTAAAATAATTAAAAAAAAACACAGAATTTTAGGTGTGTCCAAACTTTTGACTGGTACTGTATTTTTTTCCATTTTTTAATATTTTTGATCGTTAAACCAGGGAACGTTACTTCTGTTTCTTTTTCAGTTGAATATAAAAATAATCAAAGGATGTTAAACATGATTCTTTATCAAACATCTTTGAAAATTATTGTAGGCACCAAAATAAGGATATCTAAAATATTAAATAAAATACAAAAATAAAAAGAGATGACTCTAAGAAGAAATCTGTCATGCAGGCTGTGGAATTTCAGCCTGTAGAAGTGACGGAGCAGAGCGTGACTCCATCTGCGTGCTCTCTAGACAAGTCAAAGATTCATTTCGACCATGTAGAGTTTCTGATCAAATATTTACGCTGTCTTTCTTCATCGTCTCCAGGGAAAGCCAAGGCCTAAAGTGACCTGGCTGAAAAACGGAGAGCCTATTGACCCTAAGCAGGTGAGTGTGAGGAACAGCGACACGGACAGCATCCTGTTCATCAGGAGATCGGAGCGCAAGGACTCTGGGGTTTATGAACTCCAGGTGCAGATTGAGAACGTGGAGGACAAAGCCAATGTGACCATTCAGATTGTGGGTAAGTCTCACTCACAAGATAACACCTCACAAATTATACAGTTGAGGGCAGGCCAAGGCCGAGGTGTTTTCAAAAAAGCATTTTCATGATCAATACATAAAAAAATATATATTAAAATATTATTGAAAAGTTACTTGATGCAGATTTCATTTTCCAGCAGGACTTGGTACACTGCCCACACTGCCAATAGTACCAATTGGTCTTTTTTAATATTAAAATTTTTTTGAGACACTGATATTTGGGTTTTCATTGGCTGTAATCCATAATTATGAACAATAAAAAATTAACTAATATTTTCAAAAATATTTAATTTTTTTTAGATGCAACTGTACATACTGCTGTCTCTTTTTTTTGCATTTAATGTTATTTATTGCATGTTCTGTTGTGATCACAAATGTGGAAAAACAGTCATAGAGCAAATCTTAGTTGTTTGTCTTTTGGTCTTTGCCAGATCTGCCTGGTCCTCCTCTGAACCTGAAGGTGGCGGATGTGTGGGGTTTTAATGTGGCACTAGAGTGGAAACCACCCAAAGACAACGGCAACTGTGATATTATCGGCTACACCATCCAAAAAGCTGACAAAAAGACAATGGTAGGTGCTGATGAGCAGATCATGCTTTTGCTTTGCAGAAAAATGTTCTGGACATATTTAGCACTGCAGCGTGTTCTACTAAAGGTGAATGCATACAGTACGTTTCTCACTTACACCCAGTGAGTTTTTGTCATGTGGTAGCTGGGGGTGTAGCGATTAGTCGATATAATCGAAAATGTTAATTATAAAAAGTTGTCGACTACAAATTTCAGTGTCGACTAAATATTTTTTTGCACTATAAGGCTCACTTAACATCCTTCATTTTTCTACAGTGCTCCTTATAATCTGGTGCGCCTTATGTATAAATTTTACCAGTCAGGTATTAAGGAGCAGTAAAGCCACTTTGCTGAAGTGCAGCGTTATAAGGATAAGTTTTCAGTGAAGTTTCTCCAGCATTGAGGCTAAAGCAGTATTAGCATTAGACGCTAACTGCAGCACTAGCTCTTTTGCTGCTCAGAGGTGAGTAAATTGGACTGTAGTCTGTGTACAGCAAGTATTAAAAGAAGTTTTGTGGGATGAACCGCTAGCTGATAGCACCCTGGGTTACCAGAACACTCAGGGTTCCTCAGTTTAGCGATGTCGCCAACTGTGGCTAGCGCTGCTGCTAACCACGCTAAAGTACTGGAAACCTAATCCTACTGTAAGTAAACAGAAGAGCTTTACTCACCCAAATAAACAGTTTTCAGGAGAGAAATCTGTGTAGATTAACATCCAGCTCTTGTTTGACCTTTTTAAAGAATTACAGTTTTGTTTACTTAGGTTGCCCTCAGCTGCGAGACCTGCTGAATTAGAAGGGAAACATGGCGACATCCTTGTTCCTTACTATTGTCACTTAAAATGCGCCTTATAATCCAGTGTGCCTTATAGTCTGTAAAATTCGGTATTTCATATTTAATCACAAAATATCAGCACTTTCCCCATTTAAATATCTAACATGTATCTCTAAAACAGCAACACTTTTATAGGAGCTCTTTCCTAAAACCTTTATTGACTTTTAATGGCTATTTTGGAAAATGTCTATTGGTACATTCATCAAAATACATACAGTGTAAGTGAGGGTTTGTGTGTTCTAATTATGTTTAGTAAACTAGAAATCGACAAAAATGGAGATATTTGGACGATATGTCCTTTGTAACTGAATTTACAGTGCGCCCTTTAAATAGAATAATGACTGTTAGAATAAGCTCTTCGTGGGTTTTTTTTTAAATACTTTAACCTTTACTATTTTAATAACTTCCAGTTATAAAGACATGAATGAAAACTCCCATAGTAAACTAAAATAAAACAATGTAAAAATGTGGATCAGCCCATCACTACAGTGAAGACAGCAGTGCTTGGATCAGTAGAGTGGAGACCTGTGAGATATGCCAGGGACTAATGTTAGAAGCCTATCTGTCTTCCAGTGTCAGACCAAAGCAGCTAAGCTCCCGGACACACCACTATAATTGATTAATGTATGTGCACTATGCAGAAGGGATGCGGATTATTGGGGGGGTTGGTGGTTGGGGTGGTTGGGGTAGGACATTGGTCATGTTTTTAGCTGCTCTTGTGACTGGCGGCTGGCCTCTAGACTCACATGCCTCTGGAGGAGAGAAGGACACCATTTGGAGAATTTGGCGAGTAAAGCTCCAAAACGACCCTCGCTGCTCTCCATCTGTGAGCAACTGTGGCCCTCAGCATGGGCCAGGCATTCCCCCCTCCCGAACCAGGGGTCCGGTAGCCTTGGCCTGGTTTTAAAAGCAGCCAGTACACCACGTTCATCACCCCATTGTTGTGCGGAGCCACAAAGCCTAGTGTCTAAATTAAAAAGGGTCCTGTTGTGAGTTTCAGCCGTCCTCGTTATTAGGCCCAATTTATTCCTCTCTGCTCATTGGGAACAATGCGTCCGGGAGGCCCGCTATCCTCACATTTCACAGCACAATATCTCAATCAGAAATCAGAGATGCCCCGCTACTAAACATAAAAGCACTTTAGGCCCTCTGCCTCGGAACGCGCCCGCCAGCCACCGCTTCACTCCCCTCTACCGCCATTGTCCGCATTGTCATGCTAATGGCATTAGGCTTAATAAATGTGTAACGCGATAGCACAACGTAAAACGCTGACACAAAGACAGCTGTACAGTTAGATATTTATGAATCGTGAAATGTAATATTGCATGTGTGATAAGGTTTACAATATGTTTGCACAAATTACATGATGACGGATGAAGATTAGCAGCGAAGGCGGTTGTTTTTTTGCCTCACATAGGCCATGCCAAATTAATCATTAATAAAAAAAATAATGTTTTTAAATTGTACATTTAATATTAAAGACGTAATTTTAAAGCTATACAGGAACACATGCAGAATTATTCAGTAAACAATAAAAAGTGTAAAATAAACCAGAATATGTTTTATACTTCAGATTCCTCCAAGTAACACCTTTAGCTTTGAGGACAGCCCGTTACAAACACTTCCATATCTTCATTAGATTAGATTAGATTTAAAGATAATAGCTGTGCAGGGCTGAGGTAAACATATGGTTAGATTAGCACTACTCAGGTAAATAACGACTAAAATAGGACTGCTAAAAAATCCTTGATTAGAATAAACAGTACCAGTCAAAAATGTGGACACTAGTCTTCTTATTCAATGTGTTTTCTTTCTTTTTATATTTTTTTACATTGTACATTTAATATTAAAGACGTAGTTTTAAAGCTATACAGTACATACAGTGTATTCGTGTTTGTTTTACAGGAGTGGTACACAGTATTCGAACAGTACCGGCGCACCAACTGCGTGGTGTCGGACCTGATCATGGGGAACGAATACGTTTTCCGGGTGTTCGCTATAAACATGGTGGGGCTGAGCCCAGAGCCCTGCCCCTCTAAAGACAGCGCCTACATCCAGAAAACAGGTGAGCAATGCTAATGACTTTACACAGAGTTTTTCAAATAAACCAAAAACAAAATTAATTACATATTTGTTGGTGGTGCCTGGTATATGTAACTCTGTTGGTATTATTATAATAAAAGAATAAAGTTGTTTTTTTGGCACAGTGTTATGCAGTACAGTACATGTTGGTAGATTTGTTACTGTTTTAATGACTATTGGTTGTTGCTGGGTTACAGACAAATAGGCTATTTTTATAATTATTGTTTGGATAATTAGTTTAACATTACCTTCTATAAACATAAACCTTTTCAAATGCCCAGAAATTGTAAATATAAATAAACGCTGTACTTTAGCAGAGTTTCTCCTTACAGCCTATAAAACAATTAGATTTTTATATTATAAAATAATTACAAGCAGGGCTGAAATGATTAGTCGATATAATCGACAATGTTGATTATTTTAATTTGTTGACTACAAATTTCTTTGTTGATTAATTGTTAATTTGTAACAGTACCGCATTACACAAAGTGATGGGGACAGAAGCGCAAATTACATTTTTAACCACTAAATATCAGTAATTTCCACATTTAACAACATCTAGACATTTAAATGACTTTTAAATCTCTCGTTTTATCATTCTATCATAGAGATGGAGGACATGGCAGAAATAATCATTGACTAAGCGACTAATCGAAAAAATAGTCATTAAATTAGTCGCCTACCAAAATAATCATTAGTTGCAGCCCTAATTATAAGGTGCACCAATGATTTTTTCTAAAAATTAAAGGATTTTAAGTGCACCATACAGTGCGAAAAATACAGTAAGTTGCAATGAGCTTTAATTATAAATGGTTTTGGTTGTTATAAATGTGTTATGATGTTTTCCAGTATAACCTTATGTTATTTTGATCTGTTTCCTCCTAAGGTATTGTGTATAAGCCACCCAATTACAAAGAGCATGACTTCTCAGAGGCACCGAAGTTCACCCACCCGCTGGTGAACCGCTCCGTCATCTCAGGCTACAACGCCACTCTCAGCTGTTCTGTTAGAGGCATCCCTAAGGTGAGCGTGTTTTAAAATGTACGTAAAGGTCAAAGGGCATTATTCTGGCCCTGGACACAGCCTGGATAGAGCATGCTCGGACTTCAGACTCCTTTACACATGAAAAAAAAAACTTTCAAAGAAATCTCCTTCCTGCTGCTGATGAACGCCCTTGACTATTTCTGGATACAGAAACTCAGAGTAATCTGACAGCTGGCAAAATCCCTCTGATCAATTATTTATTTATAATGAACAACAACATCAAACAGAAGAAGAATGATGAGAGAAATAGATAGATAGATGGAGAGAAAGAAAAGAAGGGCAGTTTTGAGGAGTCTGATCCCAGCACCCCCCAGCAGGATCTCAAGGCAAACAGAGGAGAAAAAAAGTGATTTGATGTTAACAATAGCATTGGATAAGGGCTGAATAATATTTATTTTTGATAATATTTATTTTCTACATTAAAGCTCTCAGTTAAAAAGCATTAAAACTACCCTAAAAATATTATAATACAGTAAAAAAGGCTGTAGTCTGCCAGACCTAAACCACACTACACTACATTATTACTGTATCCCTTCCTAAACATACAAAGAAAAAACAACATAAAAAAAAAATCATAGTTTTAATTATGACAGAATTATCACAGAATATTGTGGTGATTGATTCATTAATTGATTAATAATTAATTAAGTGACTGACCATGCATTTAAATATATTTAATTACATTTTGCCAATATATAATTTTTTTAATTTTATTTACCGTATTTTTCGGACCTTAAGGCGCACCGTATTATAAGACGCACTATCAAAGAACGCCTATTTTCTGCTATTTTTCCATACATAGGGCGCATCGCATTATAAGGCGCGTTAAGTGACACTAGAAAGGGTGCCTATATCAAAGTGAACAGGGGTGGCGCCATGTTTCCCTTCCCCCACCGGGGGTGGTCGCTTGCCGGTGGAGCGTCTCAGTATACAAATCTAGCTCTTTCAAAGTCAAACGAGTGCTGGATATTAATCTACACAGATTCCTCTCCTGAAAACTGTTTATTTGGGTGAGTAAAGTGCTTCAGTTTATTTACAGTAAGCTTAGATTTCCAGATGTCCACTAAGGCTTGCTGCACCAGCGTTAGCATAGCTATCCGCTAGCACGCTAGCTAGTCACCTAAACTAGTAAAGTTAACCCAAACTTAAACGACAGCGTTACACTGAGTAATCCTGCGTGTTCTGGTAAGACAGTGAGATATTAGCTAGCGATTCGTCCCCCGTAGCTTGTTTTAACACGGTAAACAAGCAGATTACAGGCTGATAAAACTCACCTCTGAGAGAGTTAGCGCTTAGCATCTAGCTAATGCTAGCCAGGCAAAGCAGCACAGACTTACAGGCCGATAACTCACCTCTGAACGGTGAACGCTTAGCGATTAGCATCTAACTCTAATAATACTGCTCCAGCAGTATTAAAAGTGCTAAATTTAGAAAATACTGATCTCTGAACAATGAAAAAGCTAGCTAGCTAAGCGGTTAGCATCTAGCTAATGCTATTGCTGCTCCAGCCTCGGAGCGGCACGGCTCTGCACGGAGTGTGTGTTTACTGCTCCTTACACCTGACGGGTAAAATTTAGATAATACTGATCTCTGAACAGTGAATAAGCTAGCTAATGCTATTTGCTGCTCCAGCCTCGGAGCTGCACGGCTCTGGACTCTGTATAGCACTGAAACTCTGTATAACGCTGCACGGAGTGTGTGTTTACTGCTCCTTACAACCTGACGAGTAAAATTTAGATAATACTGATCTCTGAACAGTGAATAAGCTAGCTAGCTTAGCGGTTAGCATCTAGCTAATGCTATTGCTGCTCCAGCCTCGGAGCTGCACGGCTCTGGACTCTGTATAGCACTGAAACTCTCTATAACGCTGCACGGAGTGTGTGTTTACTGCTCCTTACAACCTGACGAGTAAAATCCATACAAAAGGCGCACCGTATTATAAGACGCACTGTCAATTTTTGTGAAAATTAAAAGTTTTTAAGTGCGCCTTATAGTCCGAAAAATACGGTACATTTAAATACCCATTATTAAAAGCTTAAGAAGTTGTGATAGGCCACATGGTTATCTCTAGGGCTGGGCGATATGGCCCCAAAATAATATCAATATTTTAGGGTATTTTTAAGATAATGATATTTCTGGTGATATTAGAAAACACTGAATTAAAAAAATATATATATATATATTTATTATACTGCAACATTTATAGTATAAATTTAGTATGTAAGTAAATAAGAGTTTCATACATAGAGAAAAAAAATCATACAGTAGAAAAAAAATCGAATGTTTGTCTATTTCGTAAACAGTGACTTACCATTTTGTAAAAAATAATAATATTATAGAAAAAAAGCAAAAAGCTAAAACAATACTAAAGTGTACAATATTTAGTGCCGCATATGGATAAAAAATAAAAATTAAATACAGTAAATAGACAGGATTAGTTTCTCAGGGGGACGACTGTGAAAAAATATTTTTCACAGGCAGTGGACAAATAGCTATTTTATTAAACGTGAGGTAGTGAAACTCAGAGATGTGGATCCGGACAGGACTAAAATTACCGGAGGACCACGGAGTTCAGCGAAAAACAGTAGATAAGTCAGCCTGTAATTTTCTCAGAGGACGTCTGAGAAAAACACATACATGGTCGTTCTGGACGGGAATAAAATCACAGAGGACCCCTCATGTTGTTTGGTCATTCCCTAGTCAGTTCACTATAAAGTATAAGTAAACCCTACATAGTGAATAGTGAATAAATAGTACTAAGATTGAGATCTCCTGATTAGCTCTTCCTATATCACCTCTCTGTTTGGAGGATTAATAAAATAATTTGGAGCTATGAGAGAGATTTAAATAAAGGTTTTAATAATTGGATGATTGTCCGGGTCTGCGTTCCCAGGGGGCTCGGAAAGCATTACGAACTGTTCTTAGTTGTAAATAGAAGCAGAAAGAGCTGCTAGGAAGATTAAGCAAATCTCTTAAATCCAGGAATGTGGAGAGTCTGTCATTGTAGATAACGTCCACCAGGCTGCGTATTCCTAATTTAGACCAGAGTACAGAGTACCCGCCATCCACCCCGCTGTTCTGATTATACACTGGAGTTTAGCTCGTTCCTGTGAGGATGATGGTTATAGATGAGGTGAGGATGGGCTTTTGATATGATATCCCTGGATCTGCTCTGCTGGTTTCCAGAAAGGAACTGGAGGAAACCACAAAGCCTTGGGTGTTAAAGGAGGAAGATCTAGATGGGCGTATGTCTATGATATAATCAGGCAAATTGGTTTTGGAGGTTCTGAATTAACAGTCCCCTCCAAAAGTATTGGAACAGTGAGATTAATCGATTAATATTATTTTTGATGTAGACTGAAGGTTATTGTTGATGTAACTTCAGGTTGTTATAGGGTCTATTTTTACAGCACTCAATATTTCTGTCATCAACTGCTGTAGTTTCCTTTGGTCTACCTGTTCAACATCTGTTACGTAGTACACCAGTGACGACTTTCTTCTAGAAGTGTTGAAGGGGGTAGATCTAGGTGGGTGTATGTCTATGATATAATCAGGTAAATGTTTTTTGGAATTGTTCTCGTTTTACAGTCCCCTCCAAAAGTATTGGAACAGTGAGATCAATACATAATTGTTATTTTTGATGTAGACTAAAGGTCTCTTTAGGTTGTTTTAGGGTCTTTCTTTACAGAATTCATACTATTTCTGTCATCAACTGCTTTGGTTTTCTTTGGTCTACCTATTCTTCACTTGTTACGTAGTACACCAATGACGACTTTCTTCTTCAGGACATTCCAAACAATTGTTCTGGCTGTGGCAAATACTTGTGCTCTAATGGCTCTGATTGATGTTCCACCTTCTCTCTGTTTCACAGTTGCTTGTTTTTCATCCATAGGTAGCTCTCTGGTTATCTGTTTTTCTTTTTGTTGGTTGGTTACTCCTCTAAATAATCATTCAGTGCTATTTATTGTTTGAATAATCAATGGGCACAAGAACACACCCAACAGTCACAAGGTCCAATACACTTTTGCTCACAAGAAACATGGGTGGGTTCAGACAGAAGGTGCTTTCTTCTGAACTGTATATCAGATACAGATGTAAATATATGGAAATAAAAGCTGAAATGTTGATATTTTGTCTAATATTAATCTTATAATGTCAAACACACATTTATAGTTTTCAGTCTCTATCAAATATAAACATATTGGCCCCACTGTTCCAATACTTATGTATGGGACTGTATTTACTGTATAGAACCACTAAGTTTACTCAACAGCTAAACAATCCAAAGTCTTAATTTTCTTCATTTGTCTCTACTCAGCCCAAAATCACATGGTACAAGAACAAGATGGACATTTCCAATGAAGCCAAGTACCGCATGTTCAGTAAGCAGGGGGTTCTGACTCTGGAGATCAGGAAGCCGTGTCCGTTTGATGGAGGTGTGTACATGTGTAAAGCGGTTAATGCCAGCGGAGAGGACATCGTGGAATGCAAGCTGGAGGTTCGCCGTAAGTACCCCGTTTTTCCTCATCACTTTCACCCAGACAGCCCTTCAAAAATGACATTTAAAGAAATACAGTAGTTTGGCAATCAATCAATTATCATCATCAACTGTAATTTACCAATTTACCCCAGGTGCAGTCAATTATCTGATATTCAATTTAAAAAATTTAATGTCTGCTCCTTAAAACCTGACTGGTAGAATTTATACATAAGCCGCACCGAATTATAAGGCACACTGATGATTTTTGGGAAAATTAAAGAATTTTTTGTGTGCCTTATAGTGTGAAAAATACGGTAAATGTCAAATAAGAGGTGAATTCCTAATTTATATGTTTATTACATGCACTTTACTTTGCTTAGATGCTAACTGCATTTCTTTGGCTTGTAGATTCTCAATGGAATCTGATCTAATTTATTGAAGATACGGAAGTGTTTATAACGGGATTAAATTTTTTAGGGCATCTATTATATATACTATACTATATATAATCACTACAAATATATTGATTTGTGACAGTTGAAGTCTAGTGTTTGTTAGCAACATTAGACGAGCATTTTCATTATAATCTAAAACAAACTAAAGCAAACTTAAGCTCCTCAACATGTCTTGGATTACTGACTGCATCTGGCATTAATGCATTAGTGATTAATCATTATATTTGAGTCATCATCAACCTAATCATACTCTGTAAAAAGGTTACATTCAACTGATATATTTTTTTGGAGCCTTAGATCTCTCTTTCTGCCTCCCTCGCCCAAAATAATAGAATACTTTTTTGTTTTTACTTTAAACATCCTAATAATGGTGAATAAAAGGAATATATGTAACACCCTGCCTGTTTCTGTTTTATTGTACTGTACAGATTTTATTAAAATATGATTGCATATATGAATGACAATGCAGTGTTATCATATATGCATTACATCTCCTTATATTTACTCAAGTGACTGTGTCTTGTATGTATGGATATATGCTACAAAAACAGAATACTATGTATCAATACATTACATTTATTGATACATGCTAAATTCTGGCATATATCAAAATATATATTGGACCTGACAAATGTATTTTATCATACATTCCAAAGGCCCAGAATGGATCCCTTCCCAGAGATCCATCCTTTCTTATGTGTGCCAAAGTTTAATCCCCACATTGTTGTTTCCTGTTTTATTTTTTATCACCCTTCCCCATTAACTCCCCCAGCTCGTGAATAAAGTCAGATTTGCTCTGTGTGAAATGTTGTGAAGGTAAGTCCATCACCACTATACAGATGGCACTGTACCCTTTATATACAGCTCTGGAAAAAAAAAGAGACCATTTAAAAATTGAAAACCTCTGGAATATAATCAAGAGGAAGATGGATGATAACAAGCCATCAAACCAAGCTGAACTGCTTGATTTTTTTCACCAGGAGTAAAGGCATAAAGTTATCCAAAAGCAGTGTGTAAGACTGGTGGAGGAGAACATGCCAAGATGCATGATTCAAGATGCAAAAAAACACGGTTATTCCACCAAATATTAATTCCTGGACTCTTAAAACTTTAGGAATATGAACTTGTTTTCTTTGCATTATTTAAGGTCTGAAAGCTCTGCATCTTTTTTGTTATTTCAGCCATTTCTCATTTTCTGCAAATAAATGCTCTAAATGACAATATTTTTATTTGGAATTTGGGAGAAATGTTGTCTGTAAACAACAATGTATATTATACTCAAGCATAAACCTATAAATAGCAAAATCAGAGAAACTGATTCAGAAACTCTCAATTTTTCCAGAGCTGTATTTATATATATATTAGGTGTTATTACTTTGTGTTGTGCTGGCTGTACAGTGAGTGGATCAGATACAGCAGTGCTGCTGGAGTTTTTAAACACTGTGTTTAATCTCTTACTGTCCTCCACTCTATTACACACTCCTACCTACAGCTGCTCCACCTTGTAGATAATGTAAAGTCAGAGACAGAATCTCTAAATCTGTTTCTGCACCGTTTTTTTGTGTTTGTGTTGGTCATCCTCTAGTCCTTCATCAGTGGGAACAGGATGCTGCCTATTCTCTGTCCAGCAATGACAGTGAAGTTTTAATAAACTCCAGCAGCACTGCTGCTGTATCTGATCCACTCTTATTAAGTCCTATTTTTTCTGTAAATCCTATTTTGCAGTGCCCAAATCGAAGCAATCACACATCTGCATGCTTTAGTGCATGGGTGTGAAACTCTTAATAGAAAATAGATTTTAGATAACGGGCCGCACTGCATGCATGCAAGTTCTCTAGGAGTTACCGAGCCCCGCCCCTGCCCAAATGAAGATTCTGATTGGTTGTGCTATAGGTCTGAATCAATGATGTCCCACCCCCCTTAAAACACAGTTTAATGCTAAATGTACACTAGCCAACTTAGAAAAAAACTTTTAATAGACTAAAGTCTGACGCACTCTTGTAGGGTCAATATTTAATTTATTTTTTTAGTAAAAGATATCTTTTGCACTTTGTCATGGTATATAGACACGTCAAAGAGACACTCTTACTCACTCCACAGCTCCACCAGTTTCTACTTCTTTTCTACACTCCAGGAGAACCATGGTTTCTGAGCCATCGCCAGAGTCTCATCCATGTCCAGTTCCACAAACCTTGCCTTGCGGCTTCCCGTAGCAGTAATTTTGGTTGTTGACATTGTTAAAATAGTTAAAAATTGTTTGGATTAAGGTCGACATAAGACAGGATTCTTCAATCCTGGCCCTGGCGCCCTCCTGTCCTGCAAGTTTATGGATTTCCTTTCTCACAACACATCTGATTCAAGCTTATTAACAAGCCTTTCACATTAAATACAATTTTATTTTATTTATATAGTGCTTTTTACGTTAAATATTGAATATTAAAAGCTGCTTTGTATTTAATATAAATATTAAATACAAAGCAGCTTTACAGAGATATAAGTCCATGCCTCTTTTAAATAAGCACAAAAAACTCCCTAAGATTGAAAAGTAAGGAGCAAGACTCCTTTGGACCTGAACAGCACAAAACATCTGGACGGAAAGAGTGAGATAATCAGGAACTATGGCTTATACATCTGCTTCATACGTCTGCTATGTGCTGGATGTTAATCTACGCAGATTTTTCTTCTGAAAACTGTTTATTTAGATGAGTAAATCGCTTCCGTTAGATTTCCAGATTTCCACTAAGGCTGGGTGCAGCAGCATTAGCATTAGCGGCTAACCCCCAGACGCAGTAAGCCCCCGTAAATACCGTTCAACAGTGCTACACTGAGGAACCCTGATTGTTCTGGTAAGCCGATATAAGATAGTGGTTAATCCCACGTAGCTTGTGGATGGTTTAGGCACATGAACCTTACGTTTGAAACCCCTGCATCAGTGTTTTGTTGTGTTTTATTGTACTTACACTATATGTGAATAATTGTAGCAATATAAAGCCTTTTTCTCTTAAAGATAAACAGTTTTCTTACATCTCTTGCTTTACTTTGCAGCTCAAATCTCCAAAGATGATCTGAAGAAGTGAGATGGACAGTGGACTTGACTCTGGGACGGACACCCTGGGGCCTCGTGTGCCCCTCTTATAGTCTTCCAGACTTAAAACTGTGACCTCAGGATGTCTCAATGGTCAAACTACCGAGAAGAACGAATTTATTGTATTTATTTGCCGATTTATCTTGAGGTCACACACACCACACCACACCTTCCCAATACTCTCATTACTCATGCACCATGTGCCATATAAATTGCATTATTTGATCATTTCACTCAGTAGCTGCGTGTTTGGTGCTTGTGTTCATTTTATTTCAGTTACATTTCATTCGTTTGAGGTGTTGATATGGATGCCTGAACCATGTGGAGTCTAAATAATGGAAATAATCACTCTCTCAGTTTAGGTGGTGTTTTCTTTCATGCACCTTGCAACATGTTGTGATGTAATTAAAGAAAAATAAATAAATGTGTTGAATTGTGATTAATCTATGAGCTTGGTGTTTTTTATGTGTCTTAAGTTCTATGCAACTATACAATAACTACAATCAGAGATATTACATATTATTTTAAACACCCATAAACACTTAAATACGTAAATAAGCACCATTGCAACAATAACCCACTACAGGTGCATCCCAAAAAAATGTAATATTACTGAATAGTTAATTTATTTCAACAATTAAATCCAAAAGGTGTATTCTATAGATGCATTACACACAAAGTAATCTATTTTAAATGTTTATTTCTTTTTTTTGTTGATGACTTTGGCTTACAGCCAATCAAAAACCCAAAAATTAGTGCTGTGAGGATTTGATTGCATTTAGTAACAAAAGCAACAGTAAGTGAGCTCAGAATGATGTATAATCACCATGGTCGTGTCATATTTAACCCTTTCAGACCAGTTATGGAAAAATATTTGAATGCTGTTATCTGCCTGTATCCTAAAATAAAATCTATATTAAATCCAATTAACTACAATTTTTACTCTTTAATCACATCATTTTTTAACGTTTTTGAGCCAAACGCTACAAACTGTTCTTGAAGTTTTTTTTTTTAATCAGATTTCACCAATGATGTAAAATATGTTGTTAAAATGACCTTGTCAAAGAAGGACATCCCAAAGTTGACTCCTGAAGCTCCCTACACAGCACAGTATGACTTCATATGGAGTATCACTCTGCAGTTAAGTGTTAGTAAGGAGGGAACAATTGGAAAAGGCCCAGAACAAAGTTCTTCCACATAACACACAGGTTCCAAGTACAGATTGTGTGAAGGTCTTTGTTTATTGGTCATATGTGGAATTCTCTCATGAGTTACTGCAGGCTTGGGGAGAATGAGATGTTGAAACAGGATCCAAATGGCATTACAGATACAGAAGTCAGGAACAGACTAGGCAGAGTGAATGACCTGTTCCATAGCACAAGGCCACAATGCATAATGACCTACTGTGGTATTCTGCCTGGCCACAGTTTAGGCGTGATCAGGCATGAACAAGTGCAACAGGTGGGCAAGTAATGAAATACAAATACTTTGTTACCTTACTTAAGTTGAAATGTAGGTTGTAATTATTTTACATTTTCACGGAATTATCTAAACTTTCTACTCCTTACATTTGAATAAACATTGTTTATCCAATCCTCGTTACTCCTATTTCATTTCAGCTCGTTTTACTCCGGCTTCTCATCGTTCAATAAATCTCTCCATCCAGATAGAGTGAATCTGATTGTGGTTGGATGTAAAGAAGTATAAACATATACCATTCTGACTCCCTATTGGTTTATACTCTGATCCATCACACCTGAACACTTTTAATATTTTAACATAACAGTCATTATGGCTTTTAAAAAAAAATGTTTTTGGGGGGGGGGTGTGCACTATAGGACTCCGTGGGCGTGGCCTAAGCTTTTGTTTTAGTTTTGAAACCAGTAATTTTACACTTTTACTTAAAGAGTAAAAAGCTTGAGTTGATTCTTCAACTTCTACAAAAGTTTCTAAACCCTAGTATCTATACTTCTACCTACAGAGTAATGAATGGCAGCACTTTTTTTTTTTACACCTTTTCTGCAAATAAATTACATACAGGTGAACCCTATTCACTTTGATGGCATTTGATGGCAGTTAGTCACACTGGATGTTATTTAAGGGAATCGTAGTACAGGGGCTGAATAGAAATGCAATTCACACTTTGGCCCTATCCAGACAGGATTAGTTTCTCAGGGGGACGTCTGTGAAAAATATTTCACACTTCTACTCAGTGATAAAAACTCTTGCATCCGGACTGCAACTAAAAAAAACAGGAGGACCAGTGAGTTTCTTGGATTTCTTGGTCACATGACATCGGGTTCAGTAGCTCCTCCATTTCCACTCGCTGTTGTGTTTACGTGGATCTCCGTGGAAACGCACGGCCAAAGTGTAATTATGATGTGTGGCAGTGGACAAAAAGCTATTTTATAAAACGTGAGGAGACAAAACACAGAGATGTGCGTCTAGACAGGACTAAAATTACTGGAGGACCACAGAGTTCAGTGAAAGGTAAGATAATTCGGCCTGTAATTTTCCCCGAAAAACACACACATGGTCAATCTGGGCGGGAATTAAATCACAGAGGATCCCCTGAGAAATTAATTCTGTCCGGATAGGGCTTTCGGAGATTTTTATTCAATAAAAATGTTCCTGTCACCTCACATTTATTTGCTACTTTGTGCTGGCATATCACGTAAAATCCCAATTAATAAAGCTTTGAGTGTGACATGAAAAAATGTGTAAGAGTTTAAGGGGTATGACTGTCCCTGACCACGCCACCCATCCTTACTGTGAAAGACGTAGTGCATTTATTTGGATGTGATTTGTCAACGACGCCATCCGAGATCAGGGCAACCCGTCATAAAGCAGCGTGTCTCCTGGTGTACATTACTCACAGTTTGAATAACTCCGGTCAGGCATATGGATGCTCAAGCCTGGAAAACACTCCAAGAAGGCCCTGGGGGGTGGACCAGAGCAGCAAACCCATCTGTCTTACTGTCAGCAGGCCTATTTTTCATCATTAACACAGTTCAAAGTCTTCACACCTTATCAGGAGTGGGGTTCCTCCATGTTAAGTTATTAATAGGCCTCTGGGGCTTGAGTAGGATGCGCTAAGTCGCGGAGACCGAGCGTGTTCTTGGAGACGTACCCTGTGACTGAAAAATACACGTCATGGCTGTGCTGACAAGACCATAAACTAGTGTTTGTTTTTCACCGAGAGCCAACATGACAGAGCACATGAGTGACGAAGTGTAGGCTCCTGTTTTAGTTTTATAGTTTTGCAATGTCTAAATACATTTTTTCTTCACAAACAGGCAGGACCAAAAGTTAAGACACACCTTAAATTCTGTGATTTTTCATTCTTTTGCTGCTTTGTAGATTAATACTAAAGTCATCCAAACTATTAAGAAACACATATTGAATTATTTATATATTTTTGATTCTTCAAAGTAGCACCTCTTGCTTAGATGACAGCTTTAAAAAAAAATCTTGGCTGGATTTTCTCAGTCAGCTTTAAAAAGTAGAGTCACCTGGAATTTCAGGCTTTCAGTTAACAGCTGTGCTGAACTCATGAAGAGTTAATTACTTGAATTTCTTGATGCTCTTAATGTGTTTGAGAGCATAAGTTGTAAAGTAGTGAAGAGGTAGAGTTACAGGTATACAGTGAATAGCTCTATTTGAGTAATATTCTAATTCAGATGATGAGTAGCAAGAACTACTCAATTAAATAAAGAAAAAAAAAATACAAGAAATGGTCAATCAGAAAAAAAAAAATCAAGAACTTTGTAAGTATCCTCTGGTGCTGTCGCAAAGACCATCAAAAACTCTATGATGAAAATGGTACTCATCAGGTCTGCTCCAGGAAAGCAAGAGCAAGAGTTTCCTCTGTTGCACTGGATACGTTTATCATTATTTGTTCCTTCATTGTCTGGATGACTTGAGTATTAATTATAAGGAATGAATGATATCAACTTTTCACTTATACTGTACATCATCGCTGTCCAATGAAAAAAACAGCATATGCAAAACAGCAACTTTACAGGAGAGAGAAAAAAAAGCCTTCTAAACTTTCAATGAAAGTCAATGTAAAAAGAGTTTATTTTAAGTCATTTTAAAGTCTTTCTATTGGTCCGTTCATCAAGAAATTTTGACACAGTGTAAAGGACAGTTTAAATGTTCAAACTCTGTAGTAAACTAAAAAATTAAGATTAGTGTTTTTCTTTGGAGAGTAGCGATATTCAGAAAATGATGAACGAGCAGATGTCCCAATACATCTGTCCACACTTTTAATTTCTTTCATAATTGGTTTATTTAATTTAGTTAAAACACTTTTTTTTTTTCAAATTTCAATTACAATCTTTACCTTTAGTATATTAGTGATAAAAAAAAGTCCACAGCTCTTAAAAATAAGGCTATTGCATTGCTATGACCCATCAACAGCATAAAAGTATAACACAATATTACTTAAAGGGCACAACTTAAAAACATACATATATAATTACAAAGAATGATAACTTCAGGCTTAAATAAAACGGAGGGAATTTTATATCTCTTGGTCTTGGACATAAACCACATCTGCTGACAAAGATCCAGAACACAGGACTAATATGTGTGTACTATCTTACAGCACCCTCTAGTGTTAATGGCATTGTAATGACAGCGTACTACAACAACACAAAGCAAACAAAAAAGCACACAATAACATTTACTAACATTCAGGCATGACTGAATCAGTATTAATCACATGTATAACTGTAGCAGTGCTTGAATGGAAAGCTCTACCAAATCTCTCTCACACACACACACACAACAGAAAATAACCACAGAGACCACAATTCATCTGTAATTTATTTTGTGCAGCTTCAAATCTCATTACTATCAATTCTACGAAGTAATTTGTCATAATTCTATACATCCACATTAAATGTAACAACAGACCAGGACAAAGAAGAGAAAATGCCAAATGATACAATACAATACAAGATTAGTTTCAGTAAAGTAACAGTCCCAAACTAGCACTGGACATTCAACAGGGTATCAAATAGTTCTCAGAAAGGCTGCAAGTTCGGGTTTTTGTACTCAAAAACGGAGGGACAATGCACTCAGAAAAGCAATACAAATCATTCCTTGGAAAAAATCTGTTCTCAAATGAACAAAAAGAAGAATCTGTTATCAAAAAGGGGCGCAATATTAAAAGAAAATGCAGTTACAAAAATAGTAACCCCCTCCAAAAAATAAAAAAGGACAATAATGAGGACTCGGGAGCACTGAATATTAAACCACAGCCTGGTGAGAAAAGAGCGAGTCTTATTGCTTCAGTGGAACAACAGGTTACGTATGAAATGTTACATCACAGAAAGGCAGAGAAGGAGAAATGCAACCTGAGCTCTTCCAGAACAAAGCGTCCGCTCCATCTCTCTCGCAAACTGATTTAAAAGTACGCTTTCCAGATTCAAACGCACGACTGCTTCTCTTACGCAAGAAACGAGACCGCCCCCTTCTCCCACCCCTCCTCTCTTTCTCTCTCTCTTCCCATGCATCAACACATCTCACAGCTCCTGATGATTCATGAGCGCCTAGAATTAGAAACGCACTAAATATTTTATGAGAGATCGAGAAAAATAGACGGCTTTTTTTCTGAGCTTGTTAGACACTGAAAATACCTGCGTTTGAGGTTTAAAAATACATCTGGAGCTTTGCATTTTTTAACATTCGGAAATGAGTACAAGAAGAAAGTCAAAAGCGAGGCTACCTTACGATGCTCTGTGGATCAGGACAAATTCATTTTAGGAAACATCTGGGGTGATAAAAAATATACATATATATTCTTGGTCTTGCTACGGTGAGAATAAAAAGAGAAGAATATATTCTCGTCTAATGAATGATGAACCTCAGAAACAAACACAATCCTCTCATTAAACAAACTACAACCTTTAAATCAGAAAAGGCTGGGGCAGTATGAAACATGCAAACTTTTATTAAGATATTTCATATTTTGTTTGGTCAAATTTAAAGGGGTGCTTTTGTAATTTCAATTGGGTCTTGACTGCCCCTATAAAAACACTTAAAGCACTAAAACAAAATCCATCCATCCATTTTCTGTGAATCAGCCAGACAGTACACAGCAGGATTAGCCAGCAGACTTCTTTTGAGGGAGGGATCTGTACCTACTGTCCATGGCAAATCAGCAAATGGGGGAGATGTAAGTACTTCCATAAAATACTTTCTTTGAAGAACAATTTTTTAAAAACAGTTTTCTTATATATTTGTTAGAAACTGCTCCTCAAAGACTCAACCGTTGTGGATAAAAGTTTTTGGATAATATTTTCATTAGTTTTTTTTTTTCTTTTTTAATTTATTGGATAATATTTTTTTTTTACAAAATCATGGTTACAAATAACCTGTTTGAAATCACTCATTTTAAGGAATGTGTTGCAGGAATAGATGTTAATTAACAAATAACATTAGCCCAAAGAAAACATGAACTGCAAATGCATTTTTATTTCCATTTTCCATACTGTCCCAACTTTTTCTGCTTTGAGGTTGAACTAAATATTGCCACATTACATGGCAAAGGGAAAGGAGCGAATATAAAATAAAACCTACTGCACAAATGTAAGAACAATTTTGGGCTAAAACATATTTCTAGGGTGATTTTAAAAACAATAAATACTTAAATCTAAATAAATATAATTCACCCAAGCTGTACCTTGGGGGGTTATAGGGTGTGGGGTCAGTGCTTAACTTCTGTTTGACTAATTCTTCTAAATTCAGGGGGAAAAGGTCAACTTTCTAAGCTTCACGCTTTTTATATTACCTTACTACTTCAAGATGATAAAGATAAATGTAAAATTGGTCTAAAATCATGAGGATATGAGTAACAAATACACAACATACACTAGACCATTAAAGGTAAGGACCAGCATGAAGATATGGTCAAGCATTGTCATACATGACTAAATAACATTCACAATTTGGTCATCCCCATCTGATGTGATGAAGCTTAGTTTTTTCACAATTAAAAGACTAAGACAATGCAACTATTAAAATGAACAAACAAAGAAAAAAAAGTCACAATAGTGTTACTAGTTGAGTATTATGTTATGACACTTCTATTTTCCCAGCTGAGGAAAATCATTTCATTATTGTATGCAAGCAAGGAAAGCCATAAAACCACAATCAGAAATGACCAACGCATTTATTCTGTTTAAGAAGCCACTTCCCACACGCTGCTTAAGCTTATCTAGATTTTACAAGAAGGCGGAAGTGTTCATTCATTCATTTTTCCTCTTAAATCACCACAGGTAACATACAGTACGGTGAGAACCAACCGGTGACCGAAAGACATTCCATATTTCTTAAGCTCTTGAGGCACTTTTAACATATGTTTTACATTTCGTTTAAATCACCTCAGGAGCAGATGATAATGATCATGATGGTGGTGGTCCCATTGCAATCCTGACCAATCGATCTCTGATTGACAGAACAGTCCGAGTAATGCACATACAGTGTACAATGAGTGTCTGTGTGATTGTAAATGTGTGATTGCATTTAAAATATAAAAAAACCCAAGTAGTGTTCATGCCACAATATTGTGAAGAGAGTGTGTTCAAAATTAAGGAGATAAGAGTTTAGAAAATTCCAGAAAAGGAGAAAAAGAAGTGCCATACATGTGGCCAATCCCTGGGCAGAGAAAAGAGAGAGCAGTTGGAGCTGAAAGAAGGGCAGAATGTAGAGAAATAGAGTGAAGGAGAGAAAAGGAGAGGGGGAGAGAGAAATAAAGATTTAAAAAAAAGTGAGGGCCTTTGGGGGTTTAACCCTACTGTGGGTAGCTATTCTGTTGCCGGCGTTTAGCAGATCGCATCTTCTCAAAGCGCGACTCCATCTCTTCCAGTACTTTAGGGGTATAGCGAACCACCAGTTTCACCGTACCCTGAGCTGCCTTTAACAGCTCCACTGCCTTCTCATGGTGCTCCCCCTCCACACTCTATAGAAGAAAAAGAGAGAGAGAGAGAGAAAGAGAGAGAGAGAGAGAAAGAGAGAGAAAGAGAGAGAAAGAGAGAGAGAGAGAGAGAGAAAGCAAGATATTGAGCACGTGGCCAAGATAACATTACAAGAGTCAGCAGCAGTGCATAAAAATAAGGTTTACTAAATCAATAAATATATCACAAGATCTGGGTATACCAAATACTAGAGTATAAACTTCATCTTGATTTTGCATGCATGATTAAATGACTAATTTTGCAAAAATTAAAACATCACAATGCTCTAAAAAGGCCTAAAAACAAGTTAGCTAAGTTCACAAAGCACACATTGTAAAATAAATAGGAATGCAAGAAATATCTGGCAACTAAAATTATTTAGCTGAGAAGACAATAATTTAAACCGAAAAATTAACAATGATTTTTAAAGCCAGAGCATGGCTGTGTACATTGCTGGCAGGAAGTAGGGGTGTGAACCACCAGGGAGCCCACAAACGCCAGGTTTAAGTCTGGGCTCCACCCACATTAATTTATTTAAATAATTGGTAATAGTTTACTACCTTGTAACAAAAAGCCTGTTTTCTGGCTAAAAGATGTGAGCAGTTCCAGGCTAGGAGAGTAACATTATCTTAGCAATTAGCCTTAGCAATTGTTTGTTTACCCAAAATCCTGGTCATCACTCTCTGAGCAAATTTAAAAGTCACAAGCATCACATCTAAAGTGACATTTTTGATTAGAATAGCACTACTAAGGTAAATATATGATTAGAATAGCACTGCTGAAGTAAATGTATGATTTGTACAGCCCTAGTAAGGCAAATGTATGATTAGAATAGAACTGCTGAAGTAAATGTATGATTTGTACAGCCCTAGTAAGGTAAATGTATGATTAGAATAGCACTGCGGAAGTAAATGTATGATTTGTACAGCCCTAGTAAGGTAAATGTATGATTAAAATAGCACTGCTGAAGTAAATGTATGATTTGTACAGCCCTAGTAAGGTAAACGTATGATTAGAATAGCACTGCGGAAGTAAATGTATGATTTGTATAGCTCTAGTAAGGTAAATGTATGACTAGAATGTATGATTAGATTAGCACTACTGTAGTAAATGTATGCATAGAAAAGCACTGCTAAGGCAAATATATGATTTAGATAGTACTGCTAAGATAAATGTACGATTAGAATAGCATTACTAAGGTAAATGTGTGATTGGAATAGCACTACTCTAGTAAATGTATGCATAACAAAATAACTGCTGAGGTAAATATATTCTGCTTTGTTTGTTTGTTTGGAAGTTAAAAAGATTAAGTGTTCAAACATATTTTTCAATTGTAGTTTTGATATAGTTTTTCTTTCAAAACCAAGACAAATTTGTATTTAAGCTTTTATGTATTTAATGTATGAAATGTTTAAAAAGTGGCTAAATGAATGAAATAAAAAAAATTAAGGGCAGACAGACAGACTACAGAGAGACTACGTACTACTCCGTTGACGGACAGCAGCTGGTCTCCCCGCTTTAGGCCGCCGTGACGATCAGCGATGCCTCCAGGGATGATGCGAGAGATGTAGATGGGCGAGTTCTGTTCCTTTCCTCCCATGATGTTAAAGCCCAGACCCTCCTCTGTCTTAGGAAGCTCCACGACGCGAGGGTGAGAGTGCCCCTCGCTAGCAGCAAATGCTGCAACTGTGGCCTGTATAGCAAAGGAGGAGAGTTAGGTAGGGGTCTTCTGCAGTGTATGCATAGAAAACCATAGAAAAACTTTATATAAAAACAACAACTACATTATTTTTCAGACTATAAGGCGCACCACATTATAGGGTGCATCATCAATAAACATCTATTTCTTGGTCTACTTTCATACATAAGATGCACCGGATTATAAGGCCCATTAAGCAACACTAGTAAGGATGCCTACATCGGAGTAATCAAAGGTGTCACCATGTTTGGGGGAGAAGCACCTAAGTAAACAAGACTGTAATTCTTAAAAAAAAAAAAAAAAAAAAAAAAAAAACTTTTATTTTAAATTCAAATAAGTGCTGGATTATAATCTACACAGATTTATCTCCTGAGCTTCTGTTTATTTACAGTAAGCTTAGATTTCCAATATTTTGTCTGAGGGCAAGTTTTCAGTGAGTTTCCAGCACTAAGGTTGGGAGCAGCAGCATTAGCATTAGCCGCATAATCGCAGAGCTAGCAAACATACATGCCACCTGGCAGCACTAGACTGGGAAACCCTGAGTGTTCCGGTAACCCAGGGTTCTATCAGCTAGCAGTTCGTCCAACATAGCTTGTTTTAACACAGCAAACAACAGACCACAGTTCAATATACTCACCTCTGAATAGCAAAACAGATAGCGCTGCGGTTAGTGGCTAATGCTAATGCCGTTGCTCCCAGTCTTAGTGCTGGAGAAACTTCCGGGAAAACTCACAGTTATAAGGCTGTACTTCAGCAGAGTGGCTTTACTGCTCCTTACCTTACCTCCACCTGACTGGTAGAATTCATACATAAGGCACACTGTCAATTTTTGGAAAAAATTTCATTTTAGGATTTTAAGTGCACCTTAAAGTCTGAAAAATATGGTAAGTTGGAAAAAGTTATCTGAAGCTACACTTTCTTTGCCTTAACAGAGGAACAAATATATTTCTGCTCAAGACCATAGAGACTTAGAGGCCTAGTGATTAAATTGGACAAGGAAAAAAAAACTTCGGAAGAATATTTGTATGCTTTTTACCAACAACTAAAAAAATTGGGACAGTATGAAAATCTACATATTTCAATGGAGATGGTAGTATCCAAAGATTTTTCATGTTTTGCACGTACAATTCAATAACTGCACTCTTTAATATTCATTCGTCATCATTTTAAAGGACTCCTATACATTTTCTACAAGACAATGCAAAACAACATGCTGCTGTTGCATAGATTCTGGTGTGTTTGCAGGAAGGATGGAACAAAATAACACCTGAAACGCTTCATCGCTGGGTATCTTTGATGCCAGAAAGTGCAACTATAAGAAATGGTAAATGGCTTACTGTCCCAAACTGTGTTTTTTAAAAACATGTTGCATGCATCAATAGCATGAATGGATGTATATTAATAAAATAAATTAAATTGACCCAACAAAACCAATAAACTAATGTCTAAATAAATGTAACAAACATCATATTTTTAAACTGCATTTCTATACTGTCCCTCTACTGTTCCTCTCAACCCAAAACAACATTTGAAGCACCTCAACAAAAATATATTAAACTCAAAGTAAAACTGTCTGCTTCGAGTCCTGCAGTCCCCTGGGGTTTAGCAGGTTATGAGAGGCACTCAGAGGACACACCCTGGAGAGTGCTGGCCTGACTCGAGAGGGCACAGATGTGAGCCACTGTGGTCACAACAGATGCAGCCTTGACACACCTATCTTCCATTACGCCAAAGCAGCAGGTATGTTCTGTAATCTACACAACACATCACGCCCTGCCAATGTGGATTCCAAATAATGTCAAAGCAGCTGACACAATAAATAAATATATATATTTCTTAATTCTTAATTATGCATACAAAAAAAATTACTTTGCTCTGTAACTGAAAATCATGAAAGTCATTACATATAAAAAGACCCAAAGAAAGGATTTCAGAGTACATTAATACAGTATGACTCTAAATGAGGGAAGAAATTACCTTTGCTGTGGCATTGGCTCGGACCTCCAGACTGCTGTTTATGTCCACTGTCTCATACACATGTTCATAAACCTGTAAGCATGAAACATCAAAAGAGTGAAATATGGCAGGGTCCAACTCATAGATATGAACTGTACAGGGCTAGGATAGTAATGTTGGTTGAGGTAACTTAGTTTTAGTATTAGATTTAGAGACCTTTCTCTGTGTAAATTTTACTGTTAAAGTAGAATTAAGAGTAAACTTCACTACTGAGACTTATTCTGGTTTAATTAAAAAGAGCTATGTTTGGAGAAAGGAAAGTACTGCACGACAACCTTCTCATCTCATCTGGGAAACATGGCGCTGATAGTATCAGGGTCGGGGTCCAATACACTACCGCCACTACGCCCTTCTAAGGAGATAGGGAGGCCAAGAACGGGTGGAAAAACGAGAACGGGCGAAAACTAAAAAGACAGAGAGATGGGGCGGGTGGTAAACAAAAGCTCTCCAGAGATGCATTTTATTTATTTATTTATTTATTTTTATAATAATTCATTATAGTTCAAACCATCTCACTAGCCAGATGTTTTCATGCCTATTGCTGACCCCTGTCTTAGAGGGTATAGATTGCCTACGTTTCAATAAAAATATTGATATCTGATGGCACGAATCTTTAATGTATCACAAATGAAAGCAATATAATAAATTGCAATACCGATATTTTAACCCACCCCTACTGTACTTTGCCAGTCAATGTTTTTTTATGTTATGACTGACTTGACTATATGAATACACAGCCATTTTCGCATGCAAAGCAGAGATACTTGTCAATCATAATAAATACTGGATTACATTGTACTGTACTATATTATCCTTGGCTAAAAACAACAGCACATTCATCAGTGCTCATGTCGTAGACCAAACTGTGAAATCTAGGCCAGTATTCACAAAGCACCTCAGAGCAGAAATGTTAATCTAGCGACTGTTAATTACTGAGATAACTCAAAACACAGGAGGAATCTGATCCTAGTTTTAGCACTCCTGCTTTAAGATGCTTCATGAGCCTTGGTCCCCAGAGCTGATCCTCAGTAACTGAGCAAGGAGTGAATAAACAGCTCTAAGTGGACAGCACTGTTGAGTCACCCAGCAGCCAATGTTCTTATCAACTACTGAGGCATAACTCTCCAGTCACAGTCACGCATCATCACCTCAACAGCTCAAAAATAGGTCATTCCTCAGGGGGGAGAGAAAATTGAGTGGCCCAAGTGTTGAAGTATGAGCAAAAAAGCCACACTGCTCCATAGGAGGGCTCATTTAACAAGCATGCGTAGGCACAGATCAGAGAGATGGGCTAAGAATGAGTTGAACTTTCCTGAGGCGTGAATGGGCTAATGATACTGCATGGGGTACTCACGGGCTACAGTACTTGTAAGGAAAAAGCATCATTAGTGACACTGCTGTAGCCATCAATTAAGGGATGCTTCACCGCTATTCAGTCATACACAATACAAATATTTAGGCTCTCTGACAATGAATTATACAAGATAGGCTCGAAGTGCACCAAGGCAGCCTGGGAAATTCACTGATTTATTCTCATTATTTTCTCTATAACAAAAAAATAAATAAATAAATAGGTGTGGGAATCTCAGAACATCTCACGGTACAATATCGCCACAATACTTTGCCCACTATAACATTTACAGCATTGATACTTGATATATCACAGAATTACAATTAAATTCTCTGCAATACTTCACAGCATCTGTGTTACTAAAAGAAATTTCAGAACTAATATTTTTCACCACAGGTTTACCCAATACATTTGATTAGCGCCACCACGTGGAGAAATAAAGCTGTAACTTTAGTAAATTAAATTCGCGGACGAGTCTTAGGGAGATTAAAAGCTAAAGATTTCACGTAGATGTAATCAATTCACAAATGCCAAGAATCGTTTCAGATCTGCCAGCATGTTCACATTTTACACAAAGGGCACTAATTTTTAGTTCCTAGTAGTAATATTAGTCTAACAACATTAATCCAACATTTTGATATTAAACATTTGATTAACTGAAATATCTACATTTTTTTCCCAAGTAAAAGTCTATTAAATATCAGGATTAAATTATGGATCATTACAGATACTCTTCTTTAAAAGTACCATATAGTCATGCAACGAAAAAAAAAGAAATCCTGTACAGAAGAAAAGATGCACCAAGACTTTTGATAGATAATTGTTTTATAACCGCATTCCAGACCTCTTAATCGTAATTTAATCGAAACATAACGTAAGGTGCCTACAAATTCGCTAAAAAGAAAAGTTGGAAAAAGGTTCCTACAGGAAGGGTTTATTAGTTTTGTAAAGCTAGAAAAAACGTCATGCTGAAGTTTGTAAAAGAGGACTGGAATAGGCCTGTCACGATAAGATTTTTTTTGAGGACAATATATATTGCCAGAAAATTTTAATTATTCACAGTTTAGGAATTATATACTTAGTTCTTAACCTACTGCAGTGTGTGTATGGAGTCACAGTTATTAAAGCATTGGTCAGTTATTGAAGCATGACTGTCTAAAATACTGTTCACTGTTATACATGTGAACAAACATACATGTAAACACAATAAATGATACCACGATTATCAAATATTATTGAGGTCATGTTCATTTATTGTACGATTAATCGATAATGTAATTAGTGTGACAGGACCAGACTGGAGTAAGATCAACTTTTCTGATAAATCCAATTTTCAGCTTTGCCAAACACCTGGACATCTAATGGTTAGAATACCTGTAGAGAGTCTTACCCCCTTTGTGAAATTTGGTGGAGGATCAGTAATGATCTGGGGATACTTCAGCAATGCTAGAGTCAGGTAGATTCAGCTTTGTGAAGGATCCATGACTCAAGCTAGAGACAACATTGTTCTGGAAGAAAACCTGCTTCATTATGCTCTGGCAATGTTCCACAACTCTGAGAACTGTTTTTTCCAGCAGCTAGATCAATCAAGGTGTGAATGAAGGACAACCAGATCAAAACTCTGTCATGGCCTGCCCAATCTTCAGACCTGAACCTCCCTGAAAACCTCTGGAATATAATCAAGAGGAAGATAGATGGTCACAAGCCATCAAACAAAGTTAAACTGCTTGAATTTCTGTGCCAGGAGTGGCATAAGGTCACCCAAAAGCAGTGTGAAAGATTAGTGGAAATCAGGGTTATCCCAATTCTATATTCAATTCTGAACTTTATGTAAATACATTTCACAACATGCTAATTTTAAAGCAAACTTGTAAACAATCTCTGTGATGAGAATAGTTCTATGTTTCTAAGAAATTGGCCAAACAAAGAGCACACAAACTAAATAAGTGTTCAAAGACAAATAACATGCCCTTCTTGCAAGGAGTTGGAAAACATTCTCGACAATAAGCTCATCTGGAATGCACAGAAAATCCTGGATAGTTTCTGTGATGCAAAGATGAAACTGAAACTTTATGGGAAGTGGCACTCTTGTGCACAAACATGTTAGTATAGGAGCTAATATTTTTCAAGCAAAAGTTTGACACTGAATTTAAACCTTTTAAGGCAGAATTTAAGCCTTTTTAAGTTCTTTTTAAATGAGAATGTAGCTTTAGACACATTAAGATAGCAGACCAACACATCAAGCAGGCAAGTGAACAAATTCACCTACACAAATTTACTTTCTTTTAATTTTTGTACTTTTTGACAGGTAAACTTAAGCCAAACAGCCAGACTATTAACTGGCTGGATCCATCCACCAAGTGAGGAATAGAAAGGGAGTGTTTTACACAGTGTTTTGGCCTATAAATGTTGATGGTTATTTAAAAAAAGGGAGAAAAAAAACACAACAGATGACAAAGCAGCAGGGTAGAGCTGATCCAACTGCCAGCAAAGTCTTAGGCTCACTACATGGGCACTGGCACGTCCGTCTTCTGAGACTCGCTTCTCTGAGAAAGGATGAACCGAATGGTCAGCACAGCTATCGGTTGTAGAGGCTGTTAGTGTGACTTTAATTGGTCTTTCCTTTTCTAGGACAAACATAGCCACTCCTATAAAGCCTTTTAGCCTATGGCTAATTACTTAAATGGATTCTCAGCATACAGGAACATGTTTCAGTCCATGGACAGAGCAATTCTTGTCTAAAGCATATAATGCCTTAATGTTTTAAAAGCCTACATGTACTACAAAAAAAACTTCTTAAAATTATATTTCAAAAGGAAAAAAAAAAAAAGTTCATAATTACTATAATGTAGGAAGGCCTGTCAAAATAACTACATTTTATTTAGATGATGTACTAGTCCAAACGGCAGTTAAATGTTTATTGTTTGCTTTTTAATGCATATTCCATTAATTTTTTTATTGTCTTCTTTATGAAGTTACTTATTTTAGTTAAACCTGATTATAACTGATTTTAATTTTATTTTATTTTCCAATTTCCTTTACGTTGTAAATATTTGGTTTCGTTAAAAATTAGGACTACCTTTAATGTTTAATAAAGGTTCATTAAAATAAACACAATGCACAATTTTTTGACGTCAGTAAAAATAATTAAACAATTATTATACAATGGGGTAATAAGGTAACTTTCATGGCCGGTCTATTTGGATGGTTTGTTGTTATTGCGGAGACTAGAAAAATTGTATTTTTTAGATATACAAAACACAGAAAAGTGAGAAGTTTCTAAATAAATAAATAAATAAATAAAGTATACTTAACATCACTAAATAACTGTAAATGGTTACACAAAGTCGTGCAATGAAAAGTAAAAAGTAATTTAACCAGTTTCTTATGATTTATTAACAATATTACTGGAATCATGGGTGTAACTATCCAATATCAGTGGGTCTAATGTTAATGAAGAGTACTCAAGGTGAGCTTACCTCTCGTACAGCATTGCAAAATTCACTCTGCAAAACCCTCTGCAGGGCTTGCAGCTTCTGAGGGGGTACTTCCCCTGTCCTCTGGAGCTTGTCCAATAACTCAATGGCACGAGAGATATCTGTGAAAAGATATTTTCAGTGAGGCAAGACCAGACAACAAACCAGGAGTACCAATTAATCTAAATCCTTCTGGAATTTTTTTATATAGTTATTTTGTGATTTAGGGAAGTCAACAACAGGGCTGGGCAATACAATTAAATATTGTATCAGAAATGATATAAACGATATTTAGCATCATATTTTCACAGTCAAGACTAAATGCATCAGTAGTAGCAGATTTTTTTAATAAAAAAAAAGGAGATCTGGGCATTTTACAGCCTGAGGACGACATCGGCCCTTGCCTTTCCATACCCAACCCTTTAAATATCCACCTCACAAATTTAACTGGAATTCACTTCACATATTGAAGCCCCCATTATAAAACTCACTTCAAACTAATTTTTAAAAACAGCAATTAATTAAAAACAACTACATGTGTTTCTCAATGAAAAAAATAAATAAATTAGGGATGTGGCATATTATACCGTATGTTATATCATCTCTAAATAAATGCTGATATTCATTTTGTTGAGTAGAGCATTCTATAAGTATGTTTTACATTATGCCACCATAATAACTATTTCAGATAAATATTATCTACAAATAAATCTTTTTGAATATTGTGAATGATATTACACCCTAAAATATCGTGCCATATTACCCACCACTAATTATCACAATATAATTCAGACTGTTCTCATTTCCCATTATACATGTACTAGAGAATGATTATATCTGTCTAGTATCACTTATTTTACTTTAATCCTGGATATATGGAGATAGTTGGAGTACATTATTAGTATCTTGACATTCTGGATCATTGACTTCTGTTACAAATCTGATCAATTTCTTGTATTTTTTCATATCTCAGTTAGGGGTGTACCATATCATATCATATAAGCAATATTTAAATGTTATTTTCATTTTGTTGCAGTAGTGCATTCTTGAAATACAATTTTTATCGCGAAGAGTATAGTTATCATGAAAATACCACAAAATACCATATCGCCCACCCCTAAGTTATGCTATACATTAAAACTCAATTTATACCCATTTTTCAAGACATTTTCAAGTCAAGAGGCTTTCACTGTCATTACATCTGAATACAGGTATACTGTTTAACAAAATTATATTACTCCTTTTTTTAAAATAGGAGTAATTTTAATACATTTAAAAAAAACTTTTTTTTTAAATATAAAAACTTTAAATTAGAGGTGTGCCATATCATAGCGTATGCTACAATATCTCCAAATAAACGTTAATATTTATTTTGTTGCAGTAGAGCATTTAATAGCTATGCTAACTATAACGTTACTGTATGCCACCAGTTTAAAAATAATAAAATAAAAGTAATTTATTACAACAAACTTTGTGTTCCTCAATTAAAAATCTATCATATTACCGTTATATGCTATTATATCTCCAAATAAATTATAATATTCATTTTGTTGCAGTAGAGTATTCTATAGCAATGACAGCTAACTTACACATTATCCCACCATAAATCTCACGTTTACACAAATTTTTCAAGACTTTTCCACATTTTCCAAAACAGTAATCGACTGAACTGGTTAAATGATACTATATTAGTGCCTAATTAACATTATAATATATTTAAAGTGATAAAAACAGTAGTTTTCGGGCTGGTTTAATTCAAAAATCTGAACTAGAACTAAGCTAAGCTAGTCCAGCTGACAGTGAGCTACCTGGGTTAGCTTAGCTTAGTTTAGCTAATAGCCTCCAGCAGCCCCGGAATAAAGCTTATCTCAGACAGCAGGCTAACTGCGCCTCTCCAGCCTTTAAAACACAAAATAAAGCACTGAAATACACAGTTTACCTCTTTCCAGTCTCACAGGTTCCCCCAGCGAGGCCATGTTACCCGGGTTTAGTCCGCTAGTGCCGGAATAAAGGCTCGGTCTCAGCGCCGCGGCTCCGCTGCCTGTACCTAAGCTAGCTAATGCGGAGAGATTACAGCGGGAGGCGGGCAGGATCCTCGCTGCGCACGGTATGCGCATTCCTTTTGTAAACACAAAGTATTGTTTGTGTATGTGTGTGTTAGGGGTGGGCGATACGGCCCTAAAATAATATCACGACATCTCATGGTATTTTTGCGATAACGATACTTTTGGCGATATGAGAAAACACTGAAAAAAAAAAAAATATATATATATATACGTATATATATATATATATACGTATATATATATATATATATATATATATATATATATATATATATATATATATATATATATATATATATATATACATATATATATATATATATATATATATATATATATATATATATATATATATATATATAATTTAGAGTTTTCATAAAAAAAGTTTGTTTTAATAATTTAGTGTTTTAAAAAGGAGTAATATAATTTTGTTACAAAGTGTACCTGTACTCAGATGTAATGATGGTGGGATAATGTATAGCATAGCTTAGGGGTGGGCGATATGTATTTCAAGAATACACTACTGGAACAAAATTAAAAATAATTGTTATGATTGCATATGATATGATATGGCACACCCTTAACTGAGATTTGTAACAGAAGTCTATGATCCAGAATGTCATGATACTAATAATAATGCACTCCAAATATCTCCATATATCCAGGATTAAAGTAAAATGAATGATACTTGACAGTTATAAACCAGTAGATAGATAAAGGGAAATGAGGACATTGTGAATTTTTCTTTTAAAAGCAAAAAAGTAGTACCCTGATAATTAGGGATGCGTGATATGGCACATTATTTCAGGGTATTATATTGTTCAAGACATTTAAAATGTTGGTGATATTATTGCGTGCAATACGATATGGCACACTTTAGTGTGTATAGATTCTCAGTCAGCTTTATGAGGAGTCACCTGGAATGTATTTCAGTTAACAGCTGTGCTGATCTAGTCAAGAGTTAATTACTTGAATTTCTTGTCTCTTAATGTGTTTGAGAGCATCAGTTGTAAAGTTGTGAAGAGGTAGAGGTACAGGTATACAGTGAATAGCTCTATTTTAGTAATGTTCTAATCCAGATTATGACAATAAATACTCAACTAAGTAAAATAAAACAGAATAGGGCTACCTAATCAGAAAAATCATTACAATGGACATCATGTATTTTCTTTTCCTTTTTTAATGATTTGTGGCACAAAACAAAAATTTAGACCTGTTGTCCTTCAGAATAGACCACCAGTGTCCAGACCTAAACCCCATTGAGAATATTTGGAGAAGGCTTTGTGCAGGCTTTGTTGTGTATTTTGTATTGTAATTTTTTCTTGTTGTTGTTGTAATGATTTGGCAATATTGTTATAATTAATTACAGCTTTGCCTTTAAATCTACTTTTAATCTGAATCAAGTATTTAGAGACTACCCACTTCATATCTCACCCTTTATATCAGCAAATTACTATCTTACCGCTAGAGGGAGCCCGCGAGAGAGTCCTCAATGAATGGGAGTGAATGGAGCTAAACTGCTAAAAACAATATTTCAAATACTGTCTAACTACTCATGCATGATTTTACTTTCATTTTAAAAAGTAAAATAAAGTATTTCACTCAGAAAGACAAGAAAACCTACCTGTATGGATCCATTTTTCTATAGTACACATATTTTGAACAGTAGAGACGCTAGCATTATGCTACTTAGTACTGAGTGACTGGCTAAAACTCTTATAAATAGAGTTGAAAAGCTTTTAAAATGATGTGTGCTGTGCTGAAACATTTAATATGGCTCTGTTTTGAGAAAATTAGTCCATTTATCAGTAAAAAATATATAAAACGTTTATAAAATGTGTTTTTGCTCAATTGCTCCATAGGAACCCATTCATTTTGGACTGGAATCGCCCTCTAGTGTCTGACACACCTGAAACACAGCATTCTCAAGTGGATGATATTCTCCCACTCTATAGAGATTCTATTAAAAATAAAACAGTTTATAGCATGTTTGTAGCGTTGGATAATGATAGGAACCTAAATTAAAGAGTTTTAGCATATGTTTCATGGTTGGAATTAGGTAGAAAATGTCTAAAATAGGGAATACAGGGAGAGTTTACTGGTGTTGTATTAGCTAGATAGCATTACCATCTACTGGCCATGAGGCTAAATTACCTCCATTGTATGGATTTTAGATTAGTATTTTTGATTTATCTAAGAATAATGTTCTAAAATAAGATAAGTTATTTATTTAATTTAATTGTATTTTGTTATTATCATAAGAACGCAGGAATATCAGCAGGATAGCATCATATCTGTCTCACCATCAGAGTTAATCCATTTCCAGTACTTCCAGTTCCAGTGGTACTTAGCAGGCCAGGCCTTCATCCATCATCCATCATCCTGCTCTGTTGCTCTGTTCCTCTGGTGTTATATTACAGCAGCAAACTGCACAGACACCATGTTTTAAGAGCCGTATAATTCAGAAACGGACAGGCTAAGTGTGACCTATTTCTGTGGCATATGGGACAGGGCTCTGCTGGCTCTTACCAAGCACTGCCTTTGAACTGGGGACAATCTGAACTTCACTAAAATAACTCAGGAGATATGGAACCGGGCTCTTGGTCAGTGGGAGGTGTAATGTTTAGTGTGAAAATGGCTCTTGGCCTACCTGAAGTGGATTTGTTCTCATTTTTATTCAGGTTATTAGTTAGTTATTAGTTATGTTAGTATTGCAACTGACACAGTTTGCATGGTTTAAAATAACACTTTTACCTGTATTTAGAGGGTTTGAGGAGGGTTATTGATGAAGGTCCTTGAGAAAAATGCGAAGGTCCTTGATGTCCTTCTTTAGGTGTGTGCAAATCTATAGTCTATAGAAGCTCTTATGAATAGGTAGTAGGTGTAAGGACATGTGTAATACGGTAGTAATAATGTAATAATAATAATAGTAGTATGAATGCAAATGGCACAATAATAATAATAATTCATAGAGTATTATCATTATCATAATTATAGTCCTCTTACAGCGTACTACCCCAACATGATTTCCTTTGATATTTTTAAATATTCATGAGCAACGGAAAGAGTAATTATTCCTACATTGTGCCTTATCTCCAATACTGCCTCAGTGTCAACACTTCAGACACATGTGTCTGATAACAATCTATGAGTGAAAGCAGGTTTGCGCTCGCAGATGGATCAGATATCAAGTCGAGTGGATGAGTGTTGAATGCATTGATCTCTTTCTTTTTTTGTTCTCCTCAAAGATGATCTCCATCAGCGATGGAAACCTGTGATAGCCTGTGACCAGTGACTGGAGGGAACCACCACCGACTTCAGAGCAGATCTCAGTCTAGCGTGGGCTGAAGAGTCCTTACCTGAACATGCTGCAGGAACTCCCAGGTCACCAACTCCTTGGTGAGTCAGGTAGTGTGTGTGAAAGACGTTCTGAGAGGAGGTGCAATGTTTAATCTAGCCTTAAAAAAAGAGAGAAATCTGGTGTGGAATTGACTTGTGTTGATGAATATGATTAATAAGTAGGAACTTTTGTTCAATAGCCCACCTCCATCTTCCCTTAGCATTATATAATACAATGCTTTTAGCTGATGCTCCCAACAGGATAACAATGCTAGCATTAGAGGCATCGCTATGTTTATATCATTAGCAAGGCTCAAAGTAGCTCTACACTTTATTAAAAAACTATATATATATATATATATATATATATATATATATATATATATATATATATGTATAAAATACTGTTTATACATACAGTACCTTGTAGCCTCGTTAATGCTGTAAAAATAGCCATTTCTTTGCATGGGCGACACTATGCCCCTACCACTAGCATTGCAAGCCAGTTGGGAGCATCAACTAAAAGCCCTGTATTTCAAAATGCTGAGGGTGAGCAGAGGTGGGCTATTCAACAAAAGTTTATAATCATTATCATGTTTCACTATAACAAAAGCCCATTTCACACCAGTGTTCTCCTTTAATCTGGATTTCCGGTTTCAACGTTGCTCACAACCAGGTTCATAAAGGATTCTGCCTCTTCACAATAAAAGTCTAGTTTTCAGACACAGAACATACTATAAAGTATGGCCAATATTCTGTAGAATTGGAAACTAGTCCAAAACTAGCCTCAATCTCTGACAAGCAACACCAATTTACATATGAAATAATATATTATAATAATATAGAAGGTAATCTTCTGTTTTCCGATATCTGTGCTGAATTTAAACCTGCAAAGGGAGAGCTCAGACTTTATTGACATTGCTTTTTTCAGTTTTTCAGTTGCCTATAGTCATTTTTATTTCTTCAAATATTTCAATTTAATATTGCAAACAACTTCACAACATACAAAATGAATTATATTAATCCAGAACATATCAATGAATAGATTTTATATATATTTATATATATATATATATATATATAGTTTTTATAGTATTTTTTCTTTCATTTCGTGGGGATAAAAAAATAAACAGCAAAGCTTTGACAACAGCACCTTGACATAGTATGTAATTCCAACATTACCTTGAGAACTTTAGAATAGGAAACAGATAAAGTACTTTAAGAGGAGGACGTCCTGTCACTGCTGAGAATGTAAACAGAATGTTTTGGTCGGAAAAGATTCCTTGCTTTCCTTAAATGGACAGTTTGTATCGTTTTTTTTTTTTTCAATTCACAATTGAAGCAGCATGCAAGTTTGTTTTTTCTTTCTTTCTTTCTTTCTTTCTTTCTTTCTTTCTTTCTTTCTTTCTTTCTTTCTCTCTCTCTCTCTCTCTGTCTCTTTCGTTTCCTATGTAATTCTCCCTTTCTGCTCTCCTCCCCTCATTTCTTGAGTTCTTGGCAACGTAAAAAAACCACAATGTCTGGAGGAATGTGATATAGTAATTTGAACTGGGCGCAAATGACTGATCAGATCTTTTTTTAATTGTTTACAAGGTCATGAATATGTTCAATAAATAGACTGTAGTATCACTTTACTGTATAAACTTCATCTTTTTTACATGCAGTCCATAAAATTTTTCATCTGACGGAATAATTTACCCTGTTATGTATATATACAAATAGATATTTACTCTTTTCTCTCTCTGTTTTTTTAGAACTCTGAATAAAATCTATACATTGTGTACACTATCTCCCCCTCTTAATGGTCAATGTGCATACACACGAAGTGTCTATCCGTATAAACCTCCAGCCGATCTTCCGTTTGCTATCCATGGTGAGGGCTCGCACGTACGACTGGGTTGTCCGGCATTGTGAGTTATAGTGCCGCTTGTCTATTCCTCGGCAGCCCTCCTTTGTGTAACCCAAGGGGTTGCATTTGGTCTCGTAAAAGTATTGCTTCAGCTGACCGTTGGCCACCGGGACCTTCTCCAGGACGGTGACGGTCTGGCCGGACATGTCGATGGCCGTCTTTTTGTCCACGGCTGTCACCCACTGGCTAATACTGTCACACACGCTGAGCTCCCCGCGCCGAGCGGGGTCCGAGTGCCGCCGCACGCGCATGGACATGTTGGCGGCGTCCAGGTAGTTTTTGTATTCCTCCAAGAGAAAGAGCAACGGCGGCTCCAAAGGCACTTGGTTGCTGATCATCACCCGCGAGGCGTACATGTCGACGTCCTTCGATTCGGCCGCCACCGCTGCTGCCGCCGACACGGGGCCCCCTCCTCCCTGGCCCTGGTCCACCCCGGGCCCCAGGTGCTGCACCGCCCCAGCCGCCACCTCCTCGTCCTCCGCCGCGCCTCCTTCCGCCTCCAGCAGCTCCTCGATCACCTGCTCGAAAGTGTCCGTGAGCGAGGGCAGCCCACCCCCGCTTTGTGGAGTCCCGTGGCCCCGGCCGGCCGAGGCCACAGCGGCGGCGGCGGCCCCCAGGTAGCCCTCGGCGCCTCGGTGGCCCCCTCCTTGCACGCCCGGGACCTCTCTCATGGGCGCAGCTCTCATGCAACTGAAGTATGAAATAACCATAGTAAGGAACAGGATGGTCATCACTCTTCTGACCTGTTGGAACTGGACAGAGGTAAAGAAAAAGAAGAACGGAGACAGAGAGAAAAGGAAGAATAGGGAAATATGAGAGAGGGGTTGGGGAGTAGAAGAGTAAGAAGAGGGGTAGAAAGAATGAGGGATGGAGAGAAGGAAAAATGTTTAGTTACAAAACCTTTAGATTTTAGTTTTTTTTACACAGCTGCTAATATGATTTTTTAATTTAGTTGTTTACGGGAAAAATATTTGCATTTTTAATGTTCTATTATAATCATACTGATAACTGACAAATTGTAGTACACCAAAGGAAGCATAGGGGGCGACATGAGTTCTACTGATTTGCTGCACTATAAAAGAAAAAAAACAACACAGATTAAACTATGAATAATGCCAATGATGTGATGATGCTAAATAAGGGAAATAGAAATAAAAAGAACAAAATGATTTGATTACTTATTCAAATAAAATTTTTAAATGAAACCATTTACAGAGATCATTAATAGCCCTTAAAATCCCAATCCCTTTATCTTCCTGAACCACAGGCTTTATATTCAGTTGTAAATCTTTAGTATCGTAGCCACTGTATAAACCACTGTAAAGTCAGGATGGCGAGGAGTTGTGCGAGCAGTAAAGTGTGGTTGCAGATGCCTCATTACTGCAGGTCAACCATTATGTTAATGGCACATTAACGTGATGCTGAACTCTTCTTTCCTTTTTTGTTACTCTGGTCAATTAGAGCTGATTCCCTGAAGTGCTTGTTGGCTCGTTTACGATCGTTCCCCCCGCGGGGTGTGCGATGCTCCAGTGGAAGCTGCGATCAGAGTCGCGGCTCTAAAATCAGCTTCCCACTTCGCGGCAGCAGAAACACAACACGCCAAGTTGTTATTTTCTTTTGTTTCATTTTTAGTTGCTGGCAAGTGGAGGCCCGCGGGGAGCGTCGACACTACTGACGCAGCACACCGGATCTGTCCCCACACACACACACAAACAGAGGGCTAAATACAGATACTCTGGAGTATCATTAGGAGGACATGAGAGGCTGTCACCCACTCCCTACTCCCTCCTTCCTCTTCTCTTCCATCCCCACACTCCTCCTTCCCTTCTCCTGCGAGGGCAGCCAGTCTGCTCCAGCATCCCATCACACCACTGCCACCCTGATGTCTGAATCAGAGCACTGTCCCTACACGCATGGCCACGGGCTTTTATCGCTCTCCACTGCCTGAGTAAAAGTCCTTCAGAGACCTTGGCGGTATAACAAACGCTGCATTCATTTGACAGGTAAATTTCTCTCCCAGGATGCTGAAAACTACCTGCCCCTCAACATCAAATACAGCCTAAGCCTGAGACTTCCTCAAAACCTCCACAGCACTCTGAAAATGCAAACCAGCTGTGCCAAACTTGGTAAACTCACAGACTCCAGATAGATAGATAGATAGACAAACAGATAGATAGACGTGATGTGCTGGGAGCACTCTTCATTTCACTGCTCCCATGCTGCAACGTGAGACATGAGAAACTGTGCCACTGCCTGATCAACTAACTCTGTCTTCTTTGAGACGATTTTATGAATGGTGCAGGTCTTCAGGGAGCGCTCGCTAAATTCGCTGCTCAACGTCTCAATTCACCTCTTCCGCTCTTGGAGGGAAAGATATGGACATGCAAGGACATGCAGGGGAGAGGGGGCAGCGAGAACGGGTTTAGGACACTATGAAAACACAGAGAGAGAGAGAGACAGCAAGAGAGAGCGAGAGATCAGAATAGAAGAATGATCACTTAGAGAGTAATACGAGGTATATGAGGCAGATGCGGGCAGACAGACAGACAGACAAGATGTACAGACAGACAAGATGGAAAGACAGACAGACATTCATTCATTCATTCATTCCTTCATTCATTCATTTATCCATCCATTCATTCATTTACTCAGTACAACCACTCTATGCCCTCTCCATGTGGGTCAAGGTGGCCTTTGACACCCTCCCCTGGAAAGATGCAGAGAATCCCAGGACATCCCTTACAGAGCACTCTCGCTATTCTAGTCTATTCTCTACTCTCTCTCTCTCTCTCTCTCTATTTCTCTCTTAATTCCTTCCTTCTCTCTCTCTCTTCCTCTCCCTTACCTCTCTGAAGCCCCTATGAGTCACAGCAATTCATCGCATCCGTAGTCATCCCAAAGCTCGCCGCCACAATGCCTCCCGTGCAAGTGCAAGAGCATCATCGGCGAGGCAGCGAGAGGGGAGAATCCGAAAAACACAACCAAAACAACAACAACAACAAAAAGAGAGATATCCCTGGCTTGCTCTCCTTCTTCCTGAGGAGGAAGAGGAGAGGAGGAGGAGGGACTGGGGTGAAGAGAAGGAGGAGGAGGAGGAGGAGGGGTGGTGGTGGTGGTGCTGATGATGATGATGGGGAGGAGGGGAAGGCAAGGGAAGGGGGGGGTGCTTTTTAAAAATAGCCAGCGCCGCAGCAAGGCTCGTCCATCCCAGTTTCCCTGCGTCCTCCCTCTGCCCCGAGCAGCCTCAGCACAGGAAACGAGGATGCGCTCGCTTACTGATGGAACCCAAGTGGGTGGAGGGAATGGGAATGGGTGGAGGTGTGTGTGTTTGTGTGTGTGTTGGGGAAGGAGGGGGGTCTAGAAAAAGAGTGGGCCACGCCCCAGCCTAAAAGGCGCTTTTTTTTTGTTTCATTCTTAATTGGCGTCTTGGGCCGAGGCTGCGCTTCAGCGGCGCAGCGGTGACTGCCATGGAGACACGGCAGCTATAAATAGTCGGGCTGGGAGTCCCACGGTCTCGATTCAGAATATGGCAGAGCCTCTCCTTAATGAGCACTCCGGTCCCCCCCCTTGGGGCACTCAGCACACGCGCTGCGCGTGCGCACAGGCTCTATTAGATTTTTGTGCGTGTGCTTGCGTGTGCCTGTGTAAGCAAGCACACGTGTGCATGAAGTGTGAGGGGACCTTCTTCAAGAAATCTCACGCTGGTGTAAATAAATAGATATACATATATATATATATTTATAAACCGAAATCGATAAATGAGAAAGTGAATATGTGAATAAATGCATAAATAAACACTCAAACAAACAGGGTGGGATCACATCCGTGGAGGGCAGATCAATGCTAATCAAATGAGGTGCGGCGCAAGAAATTGTGCACACTGCGCTGCTTCAAAAAAAAGAGATGCTTCAGCCCGTCAGCTTTTCCAGTCATGGAAAAGAAGGGAGAAGAAAAAAGAGAAAGAGAGAGAGAGAGAGAGAGAGAGAAAAAAAAAAGCTTCTTACACTGTCAGCAATTACCTCGGCGGAACCTTTTTTTTTTCAGAGAGGATTTTTAAAGTGCTGCCGAGAGGATTAAGGCTCCAATGCCACCTTATTTCACACTCGCTCACTTGTTTGAAATGCCTCCAAATGTGTTACATCTTCAGGGATGGGATGGATGTATTTTCGGCAGCGCCCCTCCTTGCTCCCTCGGAACGGCCCTGATGTAGGGAACGTGCATGCATATTATATATATATATATATATATATATATATATATATATATATATGTACTCGCACTCACACAGGCACAGGCACACTTACAGGGCCACAGCCCAGTAACTGCCCCAGTTTCATGATGATCCCAATTAGCAAACATCTGTCGTCCCTCTAATGAGGGAGGTATTTATATAAGTTGCGGGTGCTACTGAATGATAGATAACGCAGGAAAACGTCAGTACATCAGTGGCAGTGACAGGAAAGCAGGAAAGGCTTCCCACTGAACCTGGCCTTGTACTACTCCAGTACCTGCCCGGATGTGCTTTATTAACAAAAAAAAGATTGAAAACAAGAAAAAAACACACACAAAAGAAAGTGCATATGGCCCAGATAGCACTTACAGTAGACTAGATGCCGGTGCAGAGCTGTTTCAGCAGTTTTCTCTGCCTCTGTGCTACAAAATCAAGCACTGTGCAAAGAGGAGCGGCAGGTGGGCTGAAGAGAACAGTCATTGGACACTGAGTTCACTCGACTGATTATAAGCTGGGATATAGCGGCTGATGGAGATGGAGAGGAAGAGTGGGAGACTAGATTGCATCTTACACTCATTCACTCTCTCTCTCACTCACTCACTCAGACAGTCTTTTATGCATCAGAAGGGTGGTGTATATGTATGTGTGTGTATGTGTGTCTATCTACAGTATGTATGTGTGTGTGAGTGTGAGTGTGGAAGGTGGAGTGTGCAGGGTGGTGGTGGTGGGAGGGGGTGTTGAGCGTCATTTCTCAGCATAACAACCCTGATGACGTCTCTTCCAGGTCTCCAAGGCAGACCGGAGGAAGGGAGGCAGGCAGGGAGGTGGAAGGCGGGAAGGAGGAGTGTGTATGTGTGTATCAGTGTGTATGTGATGTGATGGGGTGGTGTGGTGTGGTGACGGGGGGGTTTAGTGGCACTCATCAGCTTGCAATTGCTTGCCATTCCTCTGGGGTCCCCTCTCACCAGGAACAACAAACGATTTTATTTCTAACTCCGCTATTTCCTGTTTCCATCAGGCGAATCAATATGGATTATGCTCTCAATCACCTTCCTGTTAAAACGCAATCTAGACGGTGAATCAGTTTATTGCTCTGGGACCGAGTCGGCAATAACCCAGACCCTCTATCTTGTTCAAACCAGAAAAGGGAGAACCAAATTACCGCTGCGGACGCGTTTGTTCCGCTTTAATATGCGGGGACGTGTGTGTTTTTCCTCCTCTATTGCGTCTCACGCTCCTGATATCAATATCCTGTCAGCGGCGTATATATACACTATACACACAAACACGACGTGTGCTTGCACATGCATGCAATCATGCACACACGCACTCACCCACCCACCTACCTACGTACACAGGTAGCGTGGGGATGAGAATATCTGCTGAAGTGGTGGTGCTGAAAGCAAACACAGGCCAGAGATCAGGCCGTTTTCTTTTTTTTTTGTACCTCTTTTGTGATACCTATACCACATCATCGCCATAGAAGAAGAGTACAGAGTACAGATGCTCTGCTGGGCCTTTGAAGGTTCATTGGCAGCAGGTAGGCCTCTCATAGAAGCATCTGTATCTCTCACACAAGCCTGCGATCTCATCCTACAAAGGATCCTAAAGGCGCAGCGATGACACGCTATCTAGTATCTACACAGCTGTATTTGATACTAGAGCCACAACACAACACACATACACACTCGCACACACTTACACACACTTACACAAACCAGGAGGCTTAGCGGGAGCACTTTCAGACACTTTTCATTGCGAACTCTGATTGATCTCTGCTCGAGCATGACTGCTACCACTGTTGCTGCTCTGCTCTGGGGGCAGTTGCAATGTGCACCTGCTCAATTGTTTAGAGAAGAGCTGGTAGGACAGGGCGGTTCGCTTTTTTGCACACTCCTGCTTTGCCGCAACTCTATTTGCTTAAGTCTCCATGCCATGCAGGGATTACACCAGAAATCCCTCTCCTGACAGACAGAAGCGACTTTGCCAACATGAAAGTGCAGCACTAACTGAAGCTTCTGTTAGCTTTGGCACTCGACGAGAAAAGTAAAATCTTCTTTTTTTTCCACGTTTTAATTCTCCTAAAAAAAGATCACAAGAAAGCAGACCTCACATACTGTATCTTCTTAGTCTTGGTCTTCATGCTTCAAAGCATGAAAGCAAGAACCTCAAAGCAAACGTGCACTCACGTTTCAAAACAAAAGCTTCTATAGCTTCTTGATCTTCACAAGAGCAAGTACGTTACTGCAAAAAAAATAGCTATATATGTATATATATATATATATAGATCAGAACAAAAGCTCATATATCCTCTTGATCTCTATAAAAGCAGCACTAGTACGAGACTGGAGAGTGGTGTGGAAAGTGAGTGCTTGTGAGCTAGCAGAACCTGTTGACAAACAAGCACTTGGCTTAAGTTTAGGGCAGCCAAGTTTTTTTTAAGCTAAAATAAAGTTTAAAGGGTACTTTTAAATCCCAGACTAGGATTTAATTCTAGTCCTAAACTGTTTGTTGTTTTTCTTCTTTTAATAGACAATCTCAATTCAGAAGGCTGTGTAGTCTAGAGCTAGGCTTACCCCCTTTCTAAATAACCAGCCAATGACCAAAGTGTACACTTAAATGTAAAAAAAAGAAGAAAAAAGAAGCTTTTCGTAAGTTGTGGCGACAACAGCTCAACTCAAATTGCTTCAGCGTTATAAAAAGGGGGAAAACTGCATTTAGAGGCAACATGCCAAGCTAATCATTAATCTCAGGGAGGGATCAAACGGCAGCAAATGGCAGCAAGGCTTGGAAAGATTTTGTCCCAGACAAAGACCTTTTGCTCCGTTTTAGTGGGTGCAAGAAATACACTGGGTCCTTTGAAGTACATCCTCAGGTAATTGTGCTTCCTCACCACAATGTAACACAGCTGTCGTGCAGACGTTAAGGCACCCACCAAGATGCTTTGGTGAGATGCTGAGGGTTTTTTTGTTTGGTTTTTTAGGGATTTTTTCTTACTTAGAAGCTTTCTAGCTTTCTAGCTTCTAATTCCTTCTCCTGGTTGGCTGGCTACACAATTGTTTCTACAACTTTACTTTACAATACTTTACTTTAGGGTTCTCTTAAGGTTTGGTCTTCTTAGGAGGTTCCAACCTACATTCCAAACTACAAAAAGTGTTCAAACAAGGCTCAAACCTGTGGAGACGGCCCTGACAGTCCTCTTGTTTTAGGTCACATTCTCAAAGCTACTTTAGCTACTTTTAATTTAAAGCACTCTGGGTGTATTCGGTAGCCTAATTGCTTCCTCCTGAGGTTCTCGAGCCTGTCAGGAGGTAGGCCTCCTGCCTCTTGGAAAGTGGGGAACCGAACCGAATTAAACTTTAGTGCGCTGATGATTAATGTATAAGCTTCGGCTCTTCACGTAACAGGAGAAAGGACGAGCACTGGCAAGACCCGCGTCGGAAATATCATCCAAGATTTGCGACTGCGGTGCCGGTAGGTGCTCTTTCCATGTAGGCCACTTTGTTGCTAAGCTATTAGGAGCATGTTTGAAAGGCTCGCCAAGTCTTGAGTCCTGTTCGGAAAGTCTGGCCAGGGTCCTGTTGTGTTTTTTTAATCCATTTGATCCAATAAAAAGCGTAAAGGATAGCTTTGTTGTAGCTGATAGGAGTTTGCTGTTAGAAAACAGGCCAGGGAGCATCAGCAGCAACATGATCCAACAGTGTGGGGCTCCTGTTGGCGGGGCTGGGCATTACCTGAGCTTTAACGCTAGATGGCGTATTTGTCTGCATAAAAACATTGGCTGGTGTTTCAAACGAGGAAGGAGTGAGCGAGCTTGGCTCAGTGCTTGTACTTAGTGCACGTATATAGGCTATACTTGCATGGTGCACAGGCATGCACAAACAGAAAAAGAGAGAAAGTAGGAAAGAAAACAGGCATGCATTGAAAATAGTTCAATTGAGAAGCTCAAATGCATGTATGCATGCATGTATTTGCCTACATAACTCATGGATAATTAAGAGCTCAACAACAACAAGTATTCTTCTACAAGCCACCAAAACTGCAAAATGCAAAAGTCTTGAGTCTCCCACTTTATACCTTTAAACACTCGAAAAGATCCAATCCAGCCTGCTTAAACCACTTTACCGTTCATTTTAACGTTCATAAGCATCCACTTCCATCCTGTGAGTGCACTAAGTCCACTAAGCACTAAGCTAATTAGAAATATTGATAGGCCTGAGCGCACGGATGCTAATAAATCATTGAAACTGTCAAGCAATGTGAGGCACGACGGCTGGATGAAGTCAAGTGAGCTCATTTGCATCGCACTTCAGACTTCAGTAGTCTTCAGAACACCTTCATTCAAATACTTGACAACGCACAAACGTTGTTAAAAAGAAAAAAGTTAACCTATACCCATATACATATATATAGCACATATCCACAAAGTTCCAGTCTTCTTGATCACGGGGCTCAGCTAGACTAACGAGCTAGCTTACCTACACTGTAGGTCTAACCGTAGGGCTCAAGTTTCCTCTATGAAGCCTTATTAGCTATAGCTTAACTGCGTGCCCCAAACTCAAGACTTCCATGCAAACAAACAAATAAACAAACTTCCAAACGTGTCCAAATCACTTCACGCATCACGCAGCCGTTAAAACCTATAGGTTCTCTGCGATGAACAACTACAATAACTTATGCAAAAACAAAGCAAACTTTACGCAATTAAAAACTACTTTATTAGCCTATACTATTCTTCTTTAGTCGGATGCACGCTTTTACAAAACAAACAACAAAGTGGCAAACAGTCGCACGCGGATGTTTTGTTTTTGTTTGTTTTGCTTTGACGCTCGCTTCGTTCAAGAACGCGCACAATGCAGAAGACAAAAAAACCCACATGGCCCCAGGTAAGAGTTTAACCAGAAGGCAAACAACACACTTTTTTGAGGATTCCACAGACAAGCCCGTTCATTTTCCACGAACAGAACATAGCACATAACAGAACATTCTATCAACCTAGTGGCGATGATAATAATGGGACGTGGGGACGTCTTTTTTTCTCAATCATTATTATTAATGAACACGCGGATAAAGTTTCACACGGTGCGTTTTTATCTTAATTTGATTGTACGTTTTAAAATGACAAACTCCACCCTTCTTCCATGTTTCTACTTTTTTTTTTACTATTTTACTACTTCTTTTACTCCTCCTCTTTTCCTTCTCATAAAAAAACTATTACTACTACTAGTTATTTTTTCTTATTATTTTTCTTTTTAAGCTAGTTTAAGTAAGCTTGCTTAAAGCTTACTTTTAAAATAAAACGTAGAACTTCTCACTCTCGCACAAAAACTCCTACCTTTTAATTACTGTCCAGTGGGTAAAGGAGACCATTCAGCAGGACAGTGTCATCTGGGATGTTGTCTCGTCTCGTTTCTTCCCTGCTTTTCTTTCCTCTCCTTTCCTTTCCTTTTCTTTTTCTCTCCTTTTTAAAGAAGAATAAAAAAGCCCGTCCGCTCTTTCTTTATTCCCCCCGAAAACAATTCGCCGCTCGCTCTTTCGCGTCTCGCAGCTCTTTTTTTCAGCTTCGCAGCAAACGAGTTAAATTATTGATGGTGGAAACTGCGCGGTCGAGGCGACGCACTCCCATGACTGAGCGGTTGTTGCTGCTGCTGCTGCTGCGTTTGCTGGCTCTCCGGACGGCATGCTAAGCCACCGCACACGGCGAACGCGCGCGGACACGGCGACTTCTCGAGCTCCGAATGACGGGGCTGCACGCCGCTCCTCGCGACCACGGTACCTAGGCGTGACGTAGTGGCACGTGACCCCTCGCCGCCGCTGGATGGCTTTTTTTTTACGCTTGCCCTCCGTGAGTGAGTGAGTTTACAGTGATGAGGAGGAGTTCGATTCAGTTAGAGTCGATTCTGCGAATCGATTCGTGCATGTGATTCAGCGGCGCACGGTCCGGCACTACGATGCTTATAATAAACACGTACATATACAGCTCTGGAAAAAAATAGTTTCTGTGATTTAACTATTTATAGGTATATGTTTTAGTAAAATAAACATGTTTTCCCAAATTCCAAATAAAAATATTGTCATGTAGAGCATTTATTTGCAGAAAATGAGAAATGCCTGAAATAACAAAAAGATGCAGAGCTTTCAGACCGCAAATAATCTAAAACAACAAGTTAATATTCAGTATTTCAATCAATATTTGGTGGAATAACCCTGGTTTTTAATCACAGTTTTCATGCATCTTGTCATGTTCTCCTCCACCAGTCTTACACACTGCTTTTGGATAACTTTATGCCACTCCTGCAAATATTCAAGAAGTTCAGCCTGGTTATATTCCAGAGGTTTTCAATTTGGTAAAATCAAAGAAACTCACCATTTTCAAGTGGTCTCTTTTCCAGAGCTGTATTCTCATAGTATCATAGCATTTTTCTAAAAACAAACGTTTTTTAGCACTAAGATGTTTTTTTCAGATGATCAAGGGAACTTAACACTGACCATATACACTTTTTTCCATGTTAAGATGTTCTTAATGCTAAGATGCTTTTGAAAAACTGGGCTCAGACCAGTTTAGAAAATGCTCTAGAAAACGTTACAGTCTAAAAAATTATTAAATGTTTTTTTTTTTTTTTTTGCAGCCTGCGTTATCACAATGTGACATAACAACCTACAATATGAAACTTTGCATTTGAGCTTTCTAGACAGATTTTGGCACAGGTTATGGTTAAACTGTGATTTTGTACTTTTAAGATTAATAATTCGCAGTATTTTGTGGTCTACACACTGATAAATCACGGTAAAAATCATATAAATAATAAAAGCTTTGCTTTGTAAAAAGTTTCTCTCTAAATGAGTGAATAGTGAATCGTTTGGAATCGGTTCGTGCTCGCGTTCGTAACACTGAACCACACGGGGAAGCTGTGCTGCTCTGTTCACGAACTCTAAAAATCACTCAAAAATGTAGGAATCAATTACGATTCATAATCATACGCTAGTTATTTTATTCCACGGTGTATTTCCTTTTGTTATGGCTATGAAAACATTTTTTCTGCCATAAATATATAGGTAGATAAAAATGTGTCATAGTCATTCTTCATACTAACGAGTTTCAGGCTTCCCGTGGTTATGACGCAGTATGTGGGAATGACTTGATTATAGGCTACTTGCCTCTAATGTAATGATGAATGCTACTCTTAATAACTTCAAGGCTGTGACTGCGTCACATGATGACTAAACATGTCATCATAAGGGAGATGTCTCATAATTGGGTTACAATGGTATATGTAATAAATAAAGAATTTGTGATATTTTATATAATGATGGCTTTGAGGTAATGTCTCTTAATTAAACTCATAATAAATATTGTCATAATTACAACAATGAGCCTGCATCACTCTATGTCTATATACATATGTCATAAAAATGAGATTACAATTGTAACCAATTTTTATTCTATGCATTACTATAACAAACATTCGAATCATATGATGCATTTCATACGACAATAAATTTATTCTATCCTGATGACATTTTCAACAATTCTTTTACATGTTCTAAAGATATTATTATAAGAGATTATTTAAGACATAAGTGTAATAATACAGAATTGTAGAGATGATATGGTTTTCTGTGTTTTTTCCACAGTGAAACCTTTCAAATGCTGAAATTATGTTATGGAATTATGGTTGAACCCCACCTTCTCTCCTTGTACGAATTAGTGCAGATCCGTTGGTTTATTCATTCATGCTGTGTACCATTGTTTGTTAACAGACATAAGACGGTAACATAGGGGTTCAAATGAAGCACCTTCATGTGACAGGACTGTAGATCATCTCATGAAACTGATATTTGCTTTTGTGAATTGAAAAAAAGCAGCTTCAAAGTACAGAGAGGTTCTTTTCATTTCCACCACATCAAGGTTCTTCTATTCTGTTCTGGAGGTCTGTATGCGTGATACCTTAAACCATTGTCCTGTATCCTGCGAGAAGAGCTTGCATGTCAGGTGCGGGACCTACAGCTTTTAAAAGAGCCGTGTCTTCTTGTTGGTCAATGGGGAGGACAATTGGTGTGAAATTAAAAGTGTGAAACGTTCAGTTATGGTTAAAACAGTGGGAGGTGGGGTGATGGCGGCGATGGTGGTTGTGGTGGTGGCGTCAATGCTTGTAGAATGAAGCTGCAATATTTAAACCCAAATACCCAAATTGATTTCTGAAGCAACCATCATATAACCCTTCAAAAAAATTAATCCGAAGCCAAGATATGAGGTTGTTCTTGTTTTTTTACACTTCGACTTTTTCACCCTGCACTGCTGACTGTATGGTTTTTCGCCTCGCTAAGATGCTTATGGAGCATTATCTTGCTGCTGTTGGACCTCTGATGTGAGATTTATAGCGATGAGTTGGTAGCATGGTGATCATGATTATTCTCTGTCTAAGGTAATGAGGTGGAGGAGCTTCAGACCTAGCTGCTCCCAGCATGAGAGAGGATGCCAACAGCTGCTCTGTCTCTCTCTCTCTTTCCCTCTCCCCATACACATACTCATCATTTCATTTACTTCCTTCATCATTTCATTCTTTCTCTTTTTTTCTTTCTTTTCATTGCCTATTCACATATAGACCCACAAATACATATATATAAGCATGTGCAAGAAATGTGCAAATAGTCACAGTGCAACTCATACAAAGCACACAAAACGTACAAGCATACTATCACCTTTACCCCACCCCCCCTCCACACACACAGTTATACACACACACACACACACTCATACGCACATCCTCCTCCAAGCCCCTATAGGGATAAGCCAAGATGAATATAGCACTACCCATAGGATCACAGAAGGAGAGGGCAAACTCTGGATGACAAAGAGTTGCATCAGCAATTGCTGAGCGACATGACTCCAAGAGAGGGGGAGAAAAAAAGAAAAAAGAATTAACCTCACACACACACACACATAGCGCGCCGGGGCTGTTCCAGCCAGGTAATTCATAAATAAATCACTCTGCTTCTCATTAGGAGCACAAAAACAAAAACGTAAGTCTCACTCAGAACTGCAAGTGCAGCACAATATCCAGCCGCATAGAGGAACAGCTTTCCCTGGCACAAAGTTGGGATGCTTATGTTCTACAGTGCCGAGAAATAAGAGATCATCTAAGAACATCTTACAACTTAGAACACTTAGAACTTTGGTCTTAGTCACTACTGAAGGTCTAGAAAACTCTAGCACTTATTAAACCCATTGGTATTTCCCATAATCTTGGACCGCTATCAATGGCGACCACCTGGTGGTTGTGCTTGCAGCAGCGTCGTCGTCGTCTTCGTGGAAAGGGCGGAGAGGCGTGGGCTGCGACGAATGTTGAGAGAGTCGGAGCGGCGTCAGAAGCGATGGCCGTGTCTCTATCCAATAGGTCGGGTCGCTAATGACGTCACCTCAGCTTTCTCAAAAACACCTCTCTGCTGGTCATCTCCTGGAGCTTCCTCGGGGGTCCTGGGAAACCCTGCTGAGATCCTGAGATTCTGGGAGGCCGGGCTGACGTTTTAGAGGATATGCTACAGTCTGTGAACAGCTAGTAAAGGTGCCCTTTCAGTGAACAAGTAGATGTAGACGTAAACTTACAACAAAGATGAGGACCTGTTTGGCAAATCTTTGAGTCTTTTGTTTGTAGGCCTTTATGTTCTTAGAATATCATCACTGTCCTGAAACTATTTAACCACTTTTTGTGGAATTTCGACAGATTTTCTTTCTAGTTTAGCTTAGTCAATTACCACAACCACTTATGGTACCTCCTCTTATCACTTGAAAAGCTTCCAACATTAGGGTCTAGGGACTAGGGTAGTCAACTACCACCTCTTTTCCAACTACCAACTACTTAAAAGAAAGTGCCGGATCCCCAGCTCTGATGCATCAGATAACAAACACCTGTGCTGGCCAGCATCACAATGATATTGATGTGGGAGGGCCAGCCCCATCTAAACATCCAGAGAAAGCATGGCCACTTGTGCTCTCTCTGACTCTGGCTGCTGATGGCAAATTGCATGAGCATAATCATAAGCATTCAATCTTTGATCTTTAGGCTACTAGGAGCCAAAATGTGTGAGCTTTACCCAAGACTGCCAGAAGATTCACAACTTTTTTATGTTTTTACGTAAAGAGATTTGGTTCCAAGATATTTTGGAGCAGTCCTTTGAAGAACCATTGTTGGTAATGGCATGGATGAATGTGAGACAACATTTTAAACTAAAGAGGAGCTTAAGGCAACTGTTCATGAACTGCCTTTTTTCTCTTTCAAGATTTTCAACTGTTGCTGCAATCTTTCTTTCTGGCGTGGCGTGACGTGAAGTGATGTACAGAAGTGGTCAAGTTCAACACTGTAGAAACATGAAGTGCACTTTTTTTCAGAAACTGACTAAACCCCTGAAGCACGAACTGAACAAGCACACGCTATAACCTACACGAGCATGAATCGGAGGCTGTGGCTCGTTTTAAAAGTGTTAAAAACAGTAAACAGGAACACCACCTTCTACAGTATGACTCAATATTCTCCCAGGCTTGTGGGGACGGTGTGAGCGCTGCATGTTTGTGTGCGAGTGTATGAGTATGTATACACTCTTCTAGTGGCTCTTCGCATTTCCACTGTGTCACCGCATTGAAATGAATGAGTCACCCAGTGGAACTAGGTGTAGTTTGCCCGTTCCAGGGTGCCTGAATTTGCTGGCCTAGCTGAAGGAGAGTCAATCGGAATCGGAATCGTGGTGAGTGATATGTATGTGTGTATATGTGTGTGCTCATGAATATGTTCATATGTATGTGTATGTGTGTATGTGTATGTATGTATGTGACTCACTCTAGCCCCCCTCCACCCCTCCCACATCTCTTTCTCTCTCCCTGACTGTCTCTCAGCTTAAGACTGAAGGACTGTGGGTTCCTCAGCGCCTTAAATTAGATAGCAAAACACCTCAGCAACCCAAACCAACAGGTCTCTATATCCTTTACACGGAAAATAGATAGAAATTACAGGAATACACATACTCCGAAAGCTAACCACAGGTGCCTGGCTTAAACATAGACACCTATTTACCTCATACATACACATACAGTATGTGGCGAGAAGGTATACTTTAACCGTAACCTGCACACTGGTTTGTAATCTATCCCATGTGCTGTACACCACATCTTCTGGTAATGTATCCATGTTGGTATAAGCCTTCTGCCGCAGTCTATCCTTTTGCACACATCCGCCAGTAATCTAGCCCCTCTGTGGTCCCTCTGAGCTGCTGCACCTGTGGCTTGTAGCTGTATTTACATAATTAAGTGAGCTTTTCTGGACATACTCAACAAGCAGGTACCTTCGATAGCATGTCATCCTGATTCTACATACAGTACAGGCCAGTTTCTGATTAACCAACTCAAGGTACAACAAATGCAATTGCAAATGATTCCAATGATGAAACCGCATAACAACGGCTGATCATCTTGCGCATGCATGAAGCCATATGAGGATGATGACGATGATAGAGATAATGAAGAAGAAGAATAATAAGAAGAGCAATTCTGGACCACTTGCCTGCACTGACCGGAAGACGCTGCCTTAAATGGCACACAGGTTATGAATTTCCCTAACTAAACTGGTGCTAAACAGCCAGCCCAACTAATGGCCTGACACATGCCACCTCCCACACATGTCCAACCTCTTGCCCACACGCTCTCTCTCTCTCTATCTATCTCCACACACAAAGTACAGGTGCCACCAGCATCCTCCGACCACGCAAGAGGTAATACGCAGGGGGGCATGCAGGAGTCTTGCGTACATACCCGTGCACTGACGTTGGCGAATAGTTAGTTGGAGGATTCCTTGGTGCAGCCCCAGTTGCCAGGCACCGGCACTAGTGCTGCTCTCCAGCTCTCCTACATTGGTGGAGAATATCACTCCATTTTATAGCACTGATTAGAGCACACAGGTGGGTGGACAACAAGCAGCACAAACTATATATAAATATATAAATATAAATAGGCAGAAAGAGAGAGAGAGAAAGCAAACCACCCCCAAACCAATCAACCCACCAACCAACCAACTGACAATGTGAATATACTGGGGGTCATATATATATATATATATATATATATATATATATATATATATATATATATATATATATATGGACATACACACCAAATACAACACGCATACACATAAAGACTTAATTACACACACATACACATAATATATACTTTACGAATCCTATGAATCACTGGTTTCATTGGTTTCAAAAGAAAAGCTCACACACAGCTTGTTAACACTTCCAGATTGATAATTATGCCCTCCAAATGCCCCCACCCCCTCACCCCTCCCTTTCTTCCTCTCACCCTCTCAATTCATCTACCCCGAGCTGCCCCCTCATCACTAATTCTACCGTGAGGCTGAATGAATGAGAGGCACGCGGCAGGCCCATGGAGCGCGCGCGTCGTTCAGCACGTCTCTATTGCGCAGGAGGAGAAGAAAAAAAAGAAGAAAAAATAATAGGGGGGGTAGGAAAGCCCCCCGCCATCCATCGCACCAGCCTCTCATACATTAACCAGCCATGCTGCGTCAAATCGTAAAAATACATTTTAAAGATTATTAATATTTGTGTAAATCAATAGATCTAAAATTGAACTGGATAATCTGTTATCTGTAATGATTATATGATGATAACGCTATTAATAATAATAATGCTAATAATAAGCATAATTATGACTAAACGTAGGTGAAAGTAGGAGTTTATAATTATATTATTATTATTAGCGGATGCTAATAATAATAAAAATAATAGTTGTAGTAATAATAATAATGATACAAATTCCGACCATCTCAAAACGTTTCACTATTGACGTTTTACAATCGTCATTATTACTATTCGTATTATTAATTTTGTTAAGGATCGTTTCATGTTTGCCTGTGTTCACATTTCTAACATTTTAAAGAATAATGAACAAATAATAACAGTAATAATATTTAAAAGGGAAAAAACAGCAGGCATTTTCCTTTTTTTCACTGCTGCCTTTTTTTTCACCGAGCTCGCTCGTTATTTCCCTGAGGAATTCAACACATCCGCTCTAATCCAATCAAAACGATCCAATCAAAACAGGACGCAGAATGTTCACACATCTATTATTAACACGTTTTTAAATATTATATAAATGTATATTTTTTCTAAAAAAAAATCTGGTACACGTCCCGGTTTTTTATTCACTTTCCGCCTTCTGGATATGAATATGACTGTATTAATAGCAGTGATGGTGTGGGAAAAAATAAACACATAAAACCTGGCTACAGTTCTCCAGTCAGCCTTATGTGGAGTGAAACCTACCATTCTTAGATTTGTTATTGACGCCCACAGTAACTCTGCAGAGCGATAAGAGAGCGCAGAGGAGAGAGAGAGAGGGAGAGAGAGAAAGAGGGGGGTAGAGAGGGAGATTCTCACTAAGATGACACAACCCCATTTATGGACTGGTCCGATGACGTACATTGCAGAAAGTTCTATAAAAAAAAAACCTTCCGTACATACAAAGTGTGTCGTGCCAACCCCCCCAACACCCCCTCCCTCCCACTCTCACCCTCCAACCACCCTCCCCACCACCACCACCATCTTCACCCCCAAGCCCACACCCACCCACATCATGAATCCACATCTTTTTCTGAAGCTTTTTCGTGAAGCTTTTTCGTTTTCGTGAAAAACATTCATTTTTAAATTTCACTAATAAATCTATACATTAAGGAGAAAAAGGTGTGGTTGGGTATAAAGGTGCTGGTGATTGGGATTGGCGATGGGTTGCTGGTGGTGGATGTAGAAAACAAGACACAACAACGGCTTGACATTTTTAAGGCAGAACAAAAACTGCGTTGCAAATCCATAACAATCTGCAACGCAATCAACATTAGTCAGTCACTAGAGTCGTGCCAAGATTTCGTTATCATGCAAAAACACGCCAAAGACACGCGATAAATAAAACAGCTCCAATCGGTTTGAAATCAGAGTCGATTTATAGCATTTTGATTTCTTTCCAGAAAGGACAATCACAATGCGCAATCACATCACATCATCGAGCAAGAGCAACAGCAAGGAACAATGCAACATTAATATACTATAGTCATAATTAAAAAATGTTCTTAATAATTATACTGCCTTAGAGATCAGATTTTGCATACTATTTCCGTGAAATGCACACTCACACGTGAATTCCGCAATTAAAGAAATGCGTAGAAATAACCTGTGAATGTGAATGCTCGCGGCAACCTGTACGGCGGAGCACGAGCGAATTTTTTAGCCAATTTTCCCCGGTGCTGCAAACGTGATTCGATATGTACAAAACAACAACAACAACAAAAAAAAAAACAAAATCAGCAATGGAAACACAATTTAACAGCAGATTGACCTCCAGCTTTTTTGTTTCTGTTTATTTGTCCTCGCGCTGGCCGACCCGCAGCCTTCCTCGGTACCGCGCATACCGCGGATACAAAAGAGAGAGGGGACGGGAGAGGGGTGCGCGCAACGTAGGCTACGGAGAAAAACAGCACGAGCCTGCCTGGGCCCATAATATTATATCCACCGAGTCCCTGAACTTAGCCGGTGCCAAAAAATGTCACAGAAAAATGCACGGTCCCTGAAAAGACGCGATCAAAAAAGAGTCATTTACTGGTGATACTGGTGGTGAAGATGAAGATGATGAAGATAGTGATAATGATGATGATAGCGGTGGTCTGTCTTTTCCCCCTCTCTCGCTCTCGCTCTATTTCCTCGCTCCGTTCCTCTAGCCTCCTTATCGGCGCCTCCATCGGAGGCAGTGGAGCACGGAGCGCTGCTGCGTGACCACGCCTTTCCCGAACCTGCCTCTCTAGCTGTAGCCGCGCGGGCCGCCACGGTAAAGCCCCCCTTTAGGGCTCGGCCGAGACAGGGGGGCTTCGGGAAGGGGGTGATTTTTTTCTCTCTCTTTTTCTCTCTGAGGAGTTTTAAAGGGATGGCGGGATGGGATCTGTGGTCAGACAGGGGGACTATGGAGGTGGGCTTGACTGTAGTGTAGTATCAGTAATGGAAGATGGAACGGGGCTGGCAACCCTGGCAGTGCTGTGTATGCGGCTGAGCTGTGCTGAATGAATGGGCTGGATCTGCTGGCTTATCTGCTGTAGTATCTGTGCTAAGGGGGATTCGGAGGGTGTGGGGTGCGCGAGGCTGGAGCACGGGGGGCTCCAAATCTCGGCATGAATGAAACGCACGAGCCGTTTCGGAAGAAGAAAAAAAAAAACACACACACACAAAACGGGGCGCGCGCGCGCACACACAGACACATAGATAGCATACTGATTAAAGCGATAAAAAATAGGAGATAAAAAATAATCATAAAATAAAGATTGATCGTGACAGGTTAAGGAAACCGGTGAAAAACAAACAAACTCACCAAATATATACATAGATATATACATATACATACGTACATACATATAGATAGATAGATAGATAGATAGATAGATAGATAGATAGATAGATAGATAGATAGATAGATAGATAGATAGATATCACATATTGTCCACATATAGACATCATATATGGACAGAGAGAAAGAGAGTACGAGGGGAAGAGACATAAATAGAAACAGAAAAAAACGAGAGACAGACAGATATATCCAGGCAGACAGACACATAGACAGAGAGGCAGACAGACAGACATACATACATATATTTACATACACACGTGCATACATAGCCTACGTCCATATATACATTTAAACGTACATATATTCATTCATTCATACCCTAATACAAATATTCACAAATTCATAAACGCACACTTTACTCTCAGAAATAACCGTTTTTAAAAACCCAAATCAGCGCGTGCCGACTTTCCTATTTTTTTTATCCTCCAGCGTCCGAAACGAGCTCAAAACAAGCCGGAGCACGACTCACACACGAGCTCCATTCATAAAGGAGGAATTCCATAAGTGCTGATGATAATGATGAGGAGGATGGGAAGAGAGAAAGCAGGATGAGCTGCATACGCACCAAAAGCCCTGAGCATCTTCATTCAAACTACCTTCTCACTACAGACACACACAAATGCACACAAATTAAAAGGATAAAAGAAAGACAAAAGACGACAGAAATAGACCGAAAACGAAAACGTACAAATCCGTCAGATCTCCTGCTTATCATCCCCACAAATGTTCCGTCACGCGCGCTTTAATGATGCTGCATTGATAAGATCGTGAGATATAAACAGACACTTCTCCAGCGAGCCCCCGTCTCCATGAATGAGTCATAACCCCGTCCTGCTGAACTACAGTAACTTTCCCATCGCCACGGCCTCGAAACGCGCCCGGAAAAAAACACGCTTAAATACCGCTAAAAACAAAGTGCCTCTTCTTGAGTGGATGATGGGCACTCAAGTTTGCTTGGGGTTTGCTATGTTCGTTATGTTTGCAATGTTTGCTATCCTTGCTTAGAGCTATCAGACTTTCCCCGCGGTTTGATAACCATCAACACTGCTGCCCTTAATCCGTGTGCCCGAGCGTGACGACGTCTTAAATAAAACCTCAATAAACCCAAATATAGAACAAACCTTCCAAACTTCGCAAAAATGATACACAATCCTCCCCACACCGCACACAACAGCCATCCGGAATGAGAATGATTCGAATGGAAAAGTAAGCTTTCCTTACCTTTGTGTTTTTAAGCGCTGACAACCACCAGCAGTGGTTAGATCTCCAAGAGCAACACTTGCATGTCCCAAAGTTAACGCATGTGCGCCGAGAGCGGAGCCTTGCGGAAAGCGCGCAGTTATACGGCAACTTTCAGCGTGCAGCTCTAAGTGGCGTCAAAACTCCAAGAGCTCCAAGTAAAGCAGATCTCTCTACGGAGCTTTTCTCTTTCTCTTTTTTCACCCCCTCTTTCCTCTCTCTCTCTCTCTGTCACACTCTTTTTCTTTTTCGCCCCCTTCTTCTTCCTCGGTTCTTGCCTCTGCTTTGCTAGGGGGGTGCTGCCTTTGGAAGACTCTATCTCTCTCTATGTGAATCTCTCTCTCTCTTTATCTTTCTCTCTCTTACACTCTCTCTCTTTTTCTCTCACGCTCTATCACTCTATCTTCCCCTTTTTCTCACACCCCCTCCCCACAACAAAACAACAAAAAATGATGGCAGGAAAGAAAAAGCAAGAGCAGAACAGCAGCAGCAACAACAAAAGTAGCTATAGCTAACGCGCGTAGCACGCGTATCCCAGCTAAAGCCTGGATACGTCCCACTCAGTGATGGCTAGTCCGCGCCGGTGCCGCTGTCCATGGTGCTGAAATCACGGCAAAGCTACGGTTGGTTACTCTCTGCACGTGAAAGACAGAGAGAGAGAGATCAAGAAAGGGAGCGCGAGAGATCGCAACAAAAAAAATCTATACTTTCGTTAAGTGCCACTCGATATCTTTTATTCTATCGCTGCTTCCCCACGCCTTGTTGTCACGTGAATACGTGAACACATCCTTGCCAAGACAAGACCGTCTTGTTAATATTTGATCACATGTTGGTTGGTCGGACCCCCCCACCAACACCCCACAGAACCCCCCCCCCTCCCGCCAATACCCAACTACCATCACCACCACCATACATCACCTAACCCCCCCTTATTATTTTCTTCTTCACGTTTCACTAGTTCATCACAAAAGGAACTCTTATATTTCAAACACTTACCCACAAAAGGACACACACATTCACAACACATACCCCCCACTCCCCCTCCCCACCCCCGTAACAGGTAACAGGTACCCAACACGCTCCCCCCACACCAAACATATTCACCCACCACCCCCCCTAACCACCACTACCACCACCCTTCCTATCCTACTTCACCCCTCTCTCCTCCCTCTGTAGCTAATGCGTTTTGATGCACACTGCACTGCTCGCGTGTCCTGCAGGGCACATCATCGACATGTCTACACATGCACATGTTGCATGTGCAACAACAACAGCAGCAGCAAGACAAATAAATAAATAAACAAACAAGCACGCAAATAATTAGGTATACAATTAAGCTAACAAACAAATAAACAACCAATGAACACGAAACATGCGCATCGTGGCATGGCACCATATTCACCGCAAACAAACAAAACAAGCCAAGGCAATCAACGCAATCAACGCAATCTCGCAATTTGGGCGCACTTGGGTGCTTTTGCGCCCTCGTGCTCGCTGCGCTGCGCTATCCCCAAGCTCTGATTTGCTGATTTCTCCCCTTCACTCTTCACCCCTTTCTTTCTGCTGTGTCCGAATCACAGGAGAAAATACACAAGCACAGAACTAAAAGTTTAGTTCTCCTACCTTCAGCCAACAGTATCACAGACCCAGACCCTGATATAGCCTAGATGTTAGCCTTCAGCATATAAGAGAGACAGAGAGAAAGAGAGAGGGAGAAAGATTTATATAGATAGATAGAGAGATAGATATAGAGCATGGCATGAGAGAGAGAGATAGAGAGAGACCACCCATTCCAACAAACGCGCGCGTTAGTTCTTTCTTTCTTTCCTTCTTTCTTTCCCTCTGTACCAATGAGCCCCTCGCACCAGCAGAGCGCAAAGCAAGCCTGCACGCGCTCGTTTCTGAAAGAAAGCCTCCTCCGTGGTGAGGACTATCCGCTCATCTATCTGCTCATCCTCCGAGAGCAGGAGCTACTGGTTCCCAGACGCTACTTACCATTTTCCCCCCCAATACTGTCCTGGAGATAGAAAGTGTCTTAATATCCACACACTCCAACAGATGCTGGTAGGTAATGTGTCTTGTTTGAAGTCATCATATGAGAACTTCTGCCGCGCTCAGTAAGATCGCCCACCACTTGGGGTGACTTATGAATCTAATAACCCTTTGCAATATCCGCGTGCTTAAACTCTCTAACACCTTGGTGGCTCTGCCGACAGGACAAATAGCAAAAAGCTAGGCGCGCGCTTTCCCCAGACCCCCCCACCCCACCCCAACCCCACCAACCACCACCATCACCATCACCATCACACCCCCCTCCTCACCCCCACCCCACCCCACACACCTCTCTGTCTCTCTCTCTCCCTCTCTCTCTCTTACTCTCTCTCTCTATAGATTTTACGCAGTGCCCTCGCGCCGAGACAACCGCCCTTAGTAGTCCTATACGTGATTGAAGAATTCAGAATGCCGATCCGATCCGATCAAGTTTTTTTTTTCTAGGCTTTCAGTGTGAAACAAAACAAATAATTATAATGATATAAACAAATACAAATCAAACAAAGCAAAACAAAACAAAACAAAACAACTTTGAGAAAATCTCAACCCTGGGAATATACAATAAATAAATAAATAAATGAAAAATAAATAAATAAATAAAAAAGTTGCGCACCATCATTGTCACTATCCGTAAGCGCTCCTTCGCGCTCCTCGTCGTTGCCGCGTTGTTGTACACACACACGACGCGTCATACGGCAACTTACTTTTTTCCTGCACCAGACTTCTGTCTGATTTGATTGATGCTACCCTCAATCCCCCTCCTCTCAAAAACTGAAATGGACCAAAGAAGCCAAGAAGAGCCCAAACAAACCATATCCCACCCAAAGGATCCCCCTAGCTATAGCGTTACAGCCTACATCTTCTGCTCGCGTCCCTCAAGGAAGACCCAACCAGGAATATACGCAGGAAAAAGTTCTCGAGGGACTTGTTGCTGCTGTTGCTGCTACTGTTGATGCTGATGCTTCTGAGGCTGGTGGTGCTGATGCTGATGTTGCTGCTGTTCCAGCTGAAGCCAACAAGCGATGATAGGTGATGGCATGGAGAAAAGAAGAAGCTGCTAAGAAGCTGCCATGCATGGAAAAGTGCCATGTTCGTACTTACACACGTGCGCAACACTCTGTGCTCCTGTCCTTGCTGAAGTGAGACCACCAGCAGTTGGGGGATTCAAACAAGAAAGAAAAAAAAGCCCGGAACGGAGGAGAATCCGCGTCAGTGCGCCTCGCCAACTTGGAGCTGAGCGGCAACGCGTCTCCTGTCTTTTATTTATTTTTTATTTTTTTTTACCTCGCCAGCGGGAACGGTGCTTAGTTTGGAGTCACGAGTCCCAAGTACAAACGTTTCGGTGTTATCAGTAAAATTCCATCAGTTGCGCGCGCGGTGAGCACACACTCAGACATCTAATTGTTATGCAGTGACGAGGCGATATGCTTGCATGTGCCCTACAAAATGTGCTGGTAAGTAACATGAGTAATAGGTGGTATTTATCCGAGTGTGAGCCAAGGTTCGCTCTGAGACTCTGAAACTTGTAGATGATGTGAAAGAGTATGGAGTATGGTGTAGGAAAAAAGACACACAGAGCCCCACAGTCAAGAAGTATATATACACACACACATACTCACATACTCACATATTTATTTATACACACACACCTAGTCACAGTATTCATAGAAATAGAGGAAGAGGAGGGTAAGAAAAGGAAAGAAAAGATGAGAAGAAGAGGAAGAATTCATGAGTAGTCCCTACCAAAAACTTTTACACTTTGATTCACAAAGTGTTTAATGTCTGAACAACCCATAAACCCAAATATAAATCCTAAACCATTAACCATAAATCACCAACAACATATAAACCATAACACATGAATGGCTTATGACTTCTCGGCTGTGTATATACTGTTTATTGTTACATTTTATCTGATTGTACATTTTTAAGCTTAATTCATAGGTGGAGGCACCCCACCCATTCAGTGCCAACTGCATGGATAAAAAAAAGCATTGCTAGATTTCCCTCTAGAATGTCTAAAAAAAATTGTCTGCCCTTCACATGGTAAAAATTGAGCAAAAAAAGGGATCAAATTCTTGCTTGGAAGCCCTAATGACGTATCATTAGTTTCTTTTCTTTTTTTTTTTGCAGTGGGTGCCCTTTTTATTTGTTTATTTTTACTCACCCCTCTGTCTGCTTCTAAGAAATCATGAGCAGCATTTTATTGCATTCTTATTTATTACTCCCACCATCCCATTCATGCTCATTCATTCTCTTTTAAGGCTGCACACCTGCTACCCACTCATTAATGACATTAGGAAAAATACAGTTTCAATACATAAATACATTCTACATACATTCTACATCTCTCTCTACTGTATGAAAGGTGCCAGAAGCATTGATTGATTGATTGATTGTTTCATTGATTGGTGTGAAACATGAATAGATGGCCACCGTTCTGAACCTGGTGGTTTTAAAGCACCTTGGACAGCGTGTTCAGAGCTCCAAGCTCTGGCTTAGTAAGAGTTCGTATCCAAATAAAGTCTCACAGAGTAGGAGTTCTGATGTAACAGCAAGTTACAGCGCCATGTTTTATATGTCTTCCTATTAATCCTAAAGCAAACCCATACCCAGATACTGTGAGAAACTGACCCCCCTGAAAGCGTGGGGTTTTTAATAAGAGTCAGAAGCATGCTGATTTTTTTATTTGGATTTTTACTCAATCCTAAATTGTTCCTACATTCCTAGGCAAACATGATCATTTTACCTTACAATATTAAAAGTCAGTGTAAAATGAGAATTGATGTAATGTAAATTGATCAGGAAGTGTGTTACCTCAAGAGACGACTATACCTGTATACGTTGTTAGGTGTTATCTAGTGAGTGAGGCTTGTCAAAACAAGACAAGACAAGACACGACAACCCTATATACTATACTTGTGCTAATCACAGATGGAATTTGGCTCTTTTCATTTGACACACCCTAGCAGTGAGATTTAAGGTCTTTGCTCAAGAACCCAACAATGGTGGCCCACCAAACTTAGATACTAAACCTACAAACTTGTTTTTGATAGCCCAGGGCTCTTACCACTGAGCCACCACTGCCCCACTTAAATTCTAGCCAGTGTGTTCATGACAAGACAACCTGAATAACTGAACAAAACTTTATGGAGTGGGTACCAGATGGATAGGACAGTGCATCCAACATCTGAACCAACTTCTAAAGTTGAGGTGCAGGCATTTAAACTTCTGCAATACACAGTGTCACATGTTTACTGGGAATACCTCATGGAAGGTGTTAATACCATCCATAGTGGACAGTGGGACAGTGCAGTGAGTTGTAGTGATAGTGACCGGTGGTGTCTGGCTAAAATAGTCCATGCAAACAGAAAAGCAACTCTAGAAACCCAACACACATATCCCAAAGGTCTGTGCAGGGTTCTTTTGCTTCCATGTTGCATGGCAAAAATCATGGGACATTCAATCATTTTACTAAAAAGCAATACTGTAATATATCATACACAGAAAATAAAATAATGTATATGTCATAATAATTGTCAATTGTTCCGTGACATTTGGGAAAAAGACATTATGGGACTGAACATTAACTGGTGGAAGGATCTTAGACCTTTAACTGGATGGTTCTGGTCTGGTTCATACTCACTTTGGAGCATTGGTAGCTCAGTTAGAGCACTGGGATGTTGATTATACAGTTTTGTTGGGTTTGATAATTGGGTCTGCTAATTGGCTCTTGACTAAGGCATTTGTAGATTCCACAAAAATCCTGAAGGTGTCCTGAAGTATCTGGCACCAAGACGTTAGCAGCAGATTCTGATCCAAATATATAGATCCTACCTATGAGCCTGTCACTGGTTTACAAGTGTCTTGGCTTTCATGGACCTCTTTTGGCAGGTGCTGACAACCAACTTCATACTGGAAACACACCACAAGACCTGCTTGATGTTTTGGAGATGTTCTGGTCCAGTTGTCTATCCATCATAATTTGTCTGTTGGCAAAGTGCTTAGATCTTTGTACTGGCTTTATGGCATCACTTTCCAGAACTGACAGTTTGTTCACTTGCTGCCTAATATGTCCAACACTTAATTGTCAGTGGTGCTAATGTTATGGCTGCCCAGGTTTTGCTTACGCAATTGGTTGTAGCCTTCTTACGTCATTAATGGTCACTGTGGGATGAACAACTGACAGTGGGAAACTCTGACGAGCTTGAGAAAAGCCACGTAATGCGCTATTACGTGATTTGATTACACACCGAAAGGCGACATTATTGGTTCATTTGTCTTCTTGTTTCTGCTCGCTATAAACTGCATTAAAGACTTTAAGGGAGGGTTTGTTGCAAAGGCTACAAAACGGTGCCACAGAATAGAGGTACCCAATCCTAGTCCTGGTGATCTTTCACTAGATCAGTGATCTTCAGTTGAGTTCCAAATCACAATCTAATTAAGATTGTGAAAAAAAGTGAAAGATCCTCCTTGTTACTTGTGAAGTCCGAATTACGAGTACGCCACCTCATGTTTTGGAATTTGTTGATGAAGCAATGTGAAAAATTGCAGATGCAGATTTTTTTTGTTCTTGCATCCTAGGGAAATAGTGGTAGCAGAGGAGTTAATATGGATGAACACAGCTCTGCTTGCGTTTCCCACTGAGAGTGCTGGCTAAAAAGTGATGCTACATCAGTGGCAACTGAAAAAGAGGCATTAATTAATTTTGTACTATTTAATTTATTGTTATTTAACCAATACTACTACTTTTGTTCGAGTTCAACTCTGGAACTCAGGTGTCAAAATATGGAGTGGGAGTGGGAGGGTATTAATATCTGATACTTAAAATTACCTTTGTTTTGACATAACATTAACACATGAACATTAAAGGCAGTGTTGGATTTAATCTCTCATGGATGATGGATCTCCAAGATCAAGGTCTTCCAAATACAAATAATGATGCCAAAAACTGTCAATGGAGAAAAAAACACCTCTTTTTAGAGATAACCAGTTTTGCAATTGAGAAGTGTGAGAAAAAAAAAAATTCAAATCATCCCAATTTGGAAGGTCAATAGATCTCTGTTTATATGAACTCTTTCGACACTAGAACAGTGTGAACAAGCACATGCTTCTTTTTGAATGGCCACAAACGCAGCATTAAGGCTGGTTTATACTTCTGCATTGAGTCAATGCACAGTCTACAGTGTAGCCTGTGCAAGTGCCCTATTCTTGTGCATATTTGGAATATACTTGTGCATTGGTGTGGCTGCACTGCTCAGCAGTTGAATCAAGTTAACCATGAAGGTGGGATAAATGTGTAGGCGGGAACACAAGGCTTGGTGGACCAATCACAGCTGCTTCTGTCTTGCAGTATGTGACACGTAGTTAGATTTCTGGGGAGTGGGGTAGGCAGCTACTGTACATGAAGACTACGCCATATACAGTAATCAAAGTAGAAGCATAAATAGGCCTTTTTTTAGGCAGCCATTGGGCTAAAAGGTAAATGCTGGATCCCCAGATTTGATACATACGCCAATAAACAACTGTGCTGACATCATCTGTGCTACTACTAGGAGAAAAAAGGCCAGTTTTAGGATTCAAACCAGTAATCCACATAGATCATCCTCATGGTGCCTTAGTCTGTTGGACCAATAGAAGCCAGTAAGAGCCAATACAAAGTGTACAACAACTTCTGGGTACCACTGTAAAATAAGACTACCCTTATAAAGGGTTTAGAAACGGTTTATACATTAGATTATTAATTCATATTGATTTGGTTGTAAATGTCTTAAAAAATATTGATAAGCATTAATTGCTTAGTCATTTTATTCATCATAGTCATTTAGTTTATAAAAAAAATAGTTAAACATACTTACAAATATATTATAATGACAGGTTTAATGCTAATTGATGGAAAATACAGGAAAATAAGATCAGTATCTAGAAAGATCTAAGGTTTGACAGTATAAAGGATTGTGGAATCAATATTTTTATTTATTTATTTATTAACTGCCTTTTGATGGATTTTAAAGTATTTGTAACCTAAATAATATACATTAATAAACTCTTTTATAAACCATTCAGAAACCCTTTATAAAGGTATTCTCATATTAAAGTGGTACCAACGTCTGTACCAAAAGTTTTTTTTTTTCTATTTCTGAATATCCAAGTCATAAACCTTAATTTTAAAGCCTCATCCAGCATGGAGGTCAGCTTCTTAGCAGCGTTCGTGGCTCAACTTAGATCCGTGTGTTGATGTAGGCGTGGACATCATGCCGAGGCATGTGACGTTGGGTGATTTTTTAATAAGTTGATGCAGATGGGTGTGGGGGAGGGGGCGTCGTGTTTGGTGAGTTGAGGAGTTCAGTGGGTAGTACTGACGAACACAACTAAATACCATATCACGCTACGGCCGGCATTAATCATATCATCTTTTAAGAAGTAGGTGGCCGTGGCCGGTCAATAGCCTCATCACATAATACGATGTCTAAAAAACCTCCTTCACACTTCAGCCATCTTCTCTCTCTCTCTCTCTCTCTCTCTCTCTCTCTCTCTCTCTCTATCACTGCATCACAGCATTTCTCCAGTCCTCCAGTCTTTCCTATGCTTCTCTATCTCTATCCTGCCTTCTTTCTTTCTCTCTCTCTCGCTCTCTCTCTCTCTCCCACAGTTTTCACAGGCTCCCTGGCTGACTCACTCATGGCCTCGCATGCCACCCCTGCCCTCCCCCGCGCCTCGCATGCAGAGATACCCAGTGCCTCCGAAAACGCCGGTCAGCCGGGATACCACCGGCTTCCCAGGCTGCCCTCTGCTAGCCGCCCATGCTTCGTCTCTGCCCCGGACCTGCCCTCATCGTGCTGCCCTCATCAGCCTGCCGGAATACTGATGACTTCAAGCATGCTATTTTTTTCCATGCGCTCAGTAGGCAATGCCGCAAACGGATCTGGCTATCATATCATAGTCGCATGTTTTCTAAACGTAGCGCTACTACACACAGATCAATCATCACAGCATCACTTTTGGTTTCATAACAAACCTTTCAAACCATGGTGGATCTCGGAAGCAGAGTTTCGAGAATATTGTTCCTACTGGCCTTTGTACTGAAGTCATCCAGACTATGAAGGAACACATTCGAAATCATGTAGTAACTTAAAAAAGATTTAAACAAACCAAAATATATGATTTCTGAAGCTGGTAACTCTGATTAAATTTTCCTGGGGTGGTCCGGATGAGTGCCAGTTTCATCATCACGTTTTTAATGGTCTTTGGGGTGACTGCACTTGAGGATACTTTCAAAGTTCTAAAGTTTTTTTGGATTCGCTAATCTTTTTCTAAAGTAGTTGTTATCTTTACTTAGTTGAGTTAGTTCATTACTTAAACATAGCTACTCTGCCTCTTCACAACTTTACTTTAACTGATGCTCTCAAACAAGAAGTTCAAGCAATTAACTCTTATCAGCACAGCTGTTAACCTAAAGCTGAAATTTGAGATGAGTCTACCTCATAAAGTTGACTGAGATAATACAGCCAAGATGTGCAAACCTTTCTAATCTAAGCATTTTTTTGATTTACTTAATAATTCCATATGCTTTACTTCATAGTTTGGATGACCATGGTTTTAATCTTTAATGCAGAAAAAGTTTAAACAATGAAAAAACACAGAATTTCCGGCTACACACAAAAAAATATCCTATTTCCCCAGCCTAATCCCATTTCATTTCCTGCATGTGTCCACCCTGTAATGGCAAGCTGCAAAATAGCAAGGTGGACAACATCGTAAATGCCCTTTCTGTATGTGCAAAGTGTGAAAAACTGTCAAAACCTTCAAAAGATGTTATACATAGCCTGTGATGCAGCTGCAGTAGATTGCATTTACTGGCCATAGGTCATACAATTATATTTGTTTGGTTTTTTTTAAGTGAAGGATCTCTTGAATATAGTTGAGAATTTTAGCTAATGTTGAGAGTGATTTTCAAGACAATTTCAAGAACTGATGGATCTTTACTGGCCCTCACTGACCCAAAATTAATTGTGAAAAAAAAGAATATTAAATTTGGGGACAATGCCAGTAAGTGAAGCATTAACAGCAGAGTTTGTTTTAAAATGTTAGATTCAAGAAATGTTATTTTCACCCCAATATTATACTGTTCTTTATGTATGATCAATAGGCTACTACTGACAAAGAGTCTTTATAGAACAGTCCAATTAACAGGCCAGGATTTTTGTCAATTTTCTGCCTGACATGACACCCCTTAATCTTGAAGGTTTATATTCAAGCATTACATAAAAACCTTTCATGTTTGATAAGGAACATTACTGAAAAGCATAATTGTACTTGCAGTAGAAAATATATAAAAAATATTTAAGTAAATCTGTAAAAATATAATGAATAAAATCATAAAACTGGCTCTTTCTTGAACTTAATTTTAAAATCAATATTTTCCTAAATACAAATCAAACAGTTTGTGTCCTCCAAACCTTTAGTTTCATGATGTTTTTCTAGTTTTTACATCTATTTTTAAACCTGCAGAATTTAGGGTTGATTACTGTTACTGATCTGGGTTAGAATTATTAAGTGTAGTGTAGAGAAAACAGGCAGCTTCTCCAAGTGCCCTGTAGGTGATTTCATACCCCTCAAATTTTCAGAATGGAAATAAGTTATTTTACTGCAGAAAAAATGGGTTTAGTATCGTTTTATAACGGAAGCAAATTTAACTCTATTAAACTGACATTTTTACTGATGTTGGACGTCAAGGGCAATGGAACCGATTAAGGTTTTCCTATTGAGTTTTTCTCTGTGTACGTTACAGGAAATTAGAGCTGCTAATTAGTTCAGGATGATTATCACAGATCAATCCAGATTTATTGGCTTTGTGTATGAAGAGAGCATTGGAGCGTTTAATGATAATTACATATAAAGTGCAGAGAAGAAAGGCTGTATATGCTTAATAAAATATGCAATGCTACTCTGCAATAATTTGACAACAACAAAAAAAAAAAATCAATCAACCAAACCATGAAATGTAAGCATGGCAACGTCAACCAACCTGAACAATAATCATGAATTAAACACTGTAAGAACACCACAAGAAAACCATGGGGAACCACTGGGAAAACTTGTGCATATTCTACTCAGTGTTCAGCTGAATATTCACATTTAAAACCTTTTTTTTATTGATGCCATGATAAAAATAGTGCATTTTGCAATTTAGGTAGGGGATTTTTAAATAAATTGAACCTTCTTACTTGTTTTATCAATTTAATCATATTACACAGTTCAAATGGCTCTTGGAACCATCTACTCCCATATTATGAGAATCTTTCTATCACTGCCACTCACCCTCAATGTGTAGTCGGCTCCCCTGGCCAGCCTCCTCTTAGGTTACACATTTCTACAAACAAAAGCGCCTCTAATACGGCATCTCTAAAGAACACTTTAAAGCACCTTTATTTTTAGGAGTGTAGTTTCACATTATAAATGTTTAGTACACACAAATATAGATGTGTTTTAACAGATACGTTCTAAATTTTGGATCGAAAAAATAATTTCTAAAACCTTAAATGAATATGTTTTCGGGTTCTTTAGACTCTAGACGTTCTTTAAAATATAAAAATATTAAAAAAATATATACCTGTGTTTACCAGATATTTGCTGTTTTTTTTTCTAAGGACTTTAACCCTTGTGTGGTGTTCGGGTCTGTGGGACCCGTTTTCATTTCTCATCAAATCATACAAAAAAATATTTTTTCTAACTCAAACTCATTGGCATTGGCTCATTTTTTGTGAAAAACATATATCAAAACACATTTTCAATAAACACACACTGTACACCACCCCCAACCCCCCCACCCCCCCCCCACCCTACACATTTAGATTACATACAGTATGTTTGGCAAAGGGCTAATAAACATTGCTTCATTTGTAAATTTGAAACTTAGCAAATTTTCTACTCATATCTTGAGTTTAATTCATTTTCTTTTACATTTTATTAAAAAAACTAATAAAAAAAGAGTAGCACTTTTTGAAAGAAATGTAACATAAGAAAGGTAAAGGGCAAATATTCACCATGTAAGCTGTTTATATTGCTTGCAGTTTAGGTGAAGCAAGCATGTGTAAAGCATTTTAATGTAAAATTGCTTAATTTTGCTGAATTAAATACAAGTAACAAAGTAAACGAGTAACAAAAATATGAACACCACACAAGGGTTAATATTAAATGTGATTTTTTTCTGCATTTAATAGGTTTCTATTGACTTTAGTTAATTTGGTTTATTATAGGGCTCTAAAGTACGCCTCACAAAAATAGTGTGTACTGTGTAAAACGATAATGAAGACCCTATCTCTCTGTAATACTGGTATTTTGTAAGGTCACCGTGATCTTTGTACTAAAGGAATCACTCATTTCCCTACTGCAAATTACATAGCCATTAATCCCACCTAGTCAAGCTGTTTGAGGATTATAAAGACCCCCTGTTGTCTAGATTAGGAATCACATATTGCATGATGCTTTCCGATCTGATGTTCCTTTAAAGGAATAATGCAGTGCAGTGTTTTTTTATGATTTCTCTTTGAAATGCATTGTTAAAAATAAAGAAAATACAAAACACTTGCCAAACAAAACACACATTTTTTATTTTTCCTTACACTAACTCAACCTTCTAAAGATTTGTGCTTTTAGTTTCATTTTACTGTGCAAACAAAAAAAACATTGAATAATTGTTAACTCTACCATTTTTGTTTCCATATGGTGGGGCAAACAAAACATGTTCACTTACTCAAAATGTTCAGAGATATTTCCATTTTATTCAGCAAACAAAAGCAAGTGAACACACAGCTCTAGAAAAAAAGGTTATCCAAAAGCAGTGTGTAAGACTGGTGGAGGAGAACATGATGCCAAGATGCATGAAAACTGTGATTAAAAACCAGGGTTATTCCAACAAATATTGATTTCTGAACTCTTAAATCTTTATGAATATGAACTTGTTTTCTGTGCATTATTTGAGGTCTGAATGCTCTGCATAGTAAAATAAGAGAAACTGATTCAGAAACTGAAGTGGTGTCTTAATTATTTCCAGAGCTGTATAACTCTGCCGTTGTTTACACTAACTTAACTTTAATTCCATCTTAATGTGAAAACATAAAAATATCTGTAGGTCCTTATTCTACCAAATCTAGATTAAATACAGTCAATACTGATGTATTTCTCTTTCTCAATCTCTTTCACAAGCATTTGATTCCAATCAGGACAAAACATTTCCTACAAAGTTTTAAAAACAGTGTAGATTTAACAAGCATTTAACATGCATGACCTTTTTTATTAAGTTGGCTAAGAAAAAATATATTTTTTTACTGAGCGGGTCAACCCGAGTAGGATGGGTTCCTCTGACTGAGTCTTGGTTCCTTCCAAGGTTTCTTCCTCTTAAAGGGAGTTTTTTCTTGCCACTGTGTCACCATAAAATTGGCATCTCTGTGGTGCTGCTCATAAGAGGCGTGGACCTGTTTTCCCTGTAAAGCGGCTTTGTGACAACCTTTGTTGTAAAAAGCGCTATATAAATAAAATTGAATTGAATTAAATTGAATACAGTGAATACTGATAATGAAAGAGAATACAGTGATTGTTGTGCACCAAGATGAATTCTACATAACTCACACAGTAAACCCAAGGTAAAGAATTTGGTATTTTAATTTGTTAAATAAAAGATTTGCTTAAATATTGATTTTTTTTATATAAATCTACTTCAAATGATGTAAGAGAGATACTGGGTATACTATCACTCCTACTGTTACCATTCTTTAAAAAGATAAACAACAGGATCTTAAAACTTTACAAATTAATTATAAAATATGAAATGCTTTAAATAGTATAGTTTGTATATAATCAGATGCAACATATTAAAATGGTTAAAATTCATTAAAAAAGTATGTGTGTGTGTGTGTCTCTTTTTAAAAATGTTTAGTATGTTTAAATCTTAGTATCGATTAAATCTTCTCTGATTGTTTAAATAGATCTTTCTTATTTAAACATAAAATAATATTAAAATGTTATAATATAATAATGTAAATATTAAAGAAGTATTTGCAATGTAAAAAAAAATGTGTGTGTGTGTGTGTGTGTATGTGTGTGTGTACATCTTTTTAAAAATGTTTAGGGTTTTAGATGAAATCTTCTCTGATTGTTAAAAGTAATCTTTCTAATTTATACAAATAATGTAATAATATTAATTACTATTACTATTTACTACTATACTTTTTATGTAGTTATATAAAATGCATACAATATTGTATATATTCATGTAAATATTTAATTTTAGATGAAATCTAAATTATTTAAATGGACCTTTCTAATTTATTCTAGTAATAATAATTTAATAATACATAACTGTATGCAGTGAAATAAAACATAAAGTAATGTAGTAATTAATGTGAATATTAAATACATATGTAATATTTAAAAATATATATGTGTGTGTGTGTGTGTGTTTGTGTCCCTTTAAAAAAATGTTTAGAATGTTAAATAAGAATCTTCTCTGATCTTTAAAGGGATCTTTCTAATTTTGTTGAATTTTGTCTGTCTGTCTGTCTGTCTGTCTGTCTGTGTGTTTTAGTGTGCGACAGGTGCTTTTACTGAGCTGGAGATGGAGAGGTCTGGTCTCTGCGGCTCGGTTCTTTCCACCCTCAGCCTCGGTGAGTCATAAGACTGGGCCGGGCTGGGAGCTTTAAGGTGAAGCCCTCTCTCTCTCCCTCTCTCCCTCTCTCTCTCTCTCTGTTTCTCTCTCTGTTTCTTTCTCTCTCTCAGTTTTTCTTTCTCTCTCTCTATTTCTCTCTCTTTCTCTGTCTCTCTCTGTTTCGCTCTCTCTGTCTCTCTTTTTCTCTCTCTGTTTCTTTCTCTCTATCTCTTTCTCTCTCTCTCTGTTTCGCTCTCTCTGTCTCTCTTTTTCTCTCTCTCTTTTCTCTCTCTGTTTCTTTCTCTCTATCTCTTTCTCTCTCTCTCTGTTTCGCTCTCTCTGTCTCTCTTTTTCTCTCTCTCTTTTCTCTCTCTGTTTCTTTCTCTCTCTCTTTCTCTGTCTCTCTCTGTTTCGCTCTCTCTGTCTCTCTTTTTCTCTCTCTCTTTTCTCTCTCTTTCTCTATATTTCTTTCTCTCTCTCTCTGTTTCAATCTCTCTGTCTCCCTGTTTCTCTCTCTCTGTTTCTGTTTTTCTCTCTCTCTCTGTTTCTCTCCCTCTCTATTATAGGGAAGTGGTGCTGGCTGTGTTGCTCCTAAGTTGATGCTGAAAGGGCTGGCAGGGCGTATGAAAGTGGAATATGAATACTATAAGTTGGTAGATAATATTGAGGAATTTGATGCAGTATGGGGACATGGTGATATTATGTGTAGTGTTGATGAAGATTTACAATTAATTCTTAATTTTTAAGTTGTGTTTAATAGATTAATTGTTATTAAAGGGTGTATGTTGTAAATGAAATGTCTATTTTTTGGAATAATAAAGTGGAGTAAATCTCTCTATTTCTCTCTCTCCCTCTCTCTCTCTCTGTTTCAAATTTCAAATTCAAATTCAAATTCAAATGGCTTTATTGGCATGAATTGTAAACAACAACTGTTGCCAAAGCAAACAATTCAACAAATACAAAAATAATAATCAATTTATGACAAAATTGAAGGATGATAAATAAATTACAATATGTGAAAAAAAAAATAATAATAATAATAATAAGAAGAAATAACTGTACATATAGTTTATGCAATAATATATATATAATTATATAAGCAGGGTGGTTTAGTGTAGGGTGGGGCTCTGGTTTCTCAGGGTGTGGCAGTTGTGTACATATTTAGCAGATAATCCAACACATTCTGGAATCTCTCCTAAATACAGTCTGATCAGATCTTCCTCTGTTATTAATCTGAGCGATGGGATGGTGGATGTGATGTTCTGTAGGATGTTCTGTTTCTCTCTCTCTCTGTTTCTCTCTCTCTCTGTTTCTTTCTCTCTCTCTTTTTCTCTCTCTATTTCTCTCTCTCTCTGTCTGTCTCTGTCTCTCTCTGTCTCTCTCTCTCTCTCTCTCTCTCTCTCTCTCTCTCACCACAGTATGAACACTGAAGCTGCAGTTCAGGTATGACCGTGCTCTTCATTCTTCTGTACAGACTCACACAGTGTTTCTACAACATTACCAATTAGAATAAAAATCATGTAGTAACTTAAAAGTGTTAAACAAACCAAAATACTCTGAAGTATTTAGGTGCTCTTATCTGGGGAGCTGTTAACGTGCTGTTTCTTAGGCTGGTAACTTTGATGATAAACTCTTCTGATGAACTTATCCTGTGCAACAGAGGGAACTCTTGCATTTACTTTCCTAGACCAGTCATGATGAGTGCCAGTTTCATCATTAAATAGTTTTTGATGGTCTTTGCAGTGACTTCACTTAAGGATATTTTTTATAAAAATCCTGAAATTCTTCGTCTTCATATAATATGTATTAGAACATTACTCAAATATTCACTATTCACTGTATACCTGTAACTCTACCTCTTCACTACTTTACAACTGATGCTCTCAAACACTTTGAGAGACAAGAAATTCAAGTAATTAACTCTTGGTGAGTTCAGCACAGCTGTTAACTGAAAGCTTAAAATTCCAGGTGACCTCATAAAGCTGATTGAGAAAATGTTACATTTCAAAATAATGCCAAATCTGACTTGATTTATTTATGCATACATTTACCAGATATTTGCAGATTTTTTTTCTTTTTTGTGAGGACTTTGTGATTTTTTTTTAGCATTGAAATTGTTCAACTCTTTGGACTTGAATTCAAGTAATCAAGTCTTAACAAGTTCAGCACAGCTGTTAACTTAAAGCTTAAACTTCCAGGTGACTCTACCTCATTAAGCTGACTTTTTGTCATTTATTTATGCATATATTTACCAGATATTTGCTGATTTTCTTTTCTTTTTTGTAAGGACTTTTCTTTCTTTTTCTTTATTTTTGAGCGCTTAAATGTTCTTAAACTCCTTTACTGCATTTAATAGGTTTCTATTGATTTCTATTGACGAGTTCAGCACAGCTGTTAACTGAAAGCGTAAAATTCTAGGAGACTCTAACTCATCAATGTCAATACCTTTTTTTAAATACCAGAATATTTTATATATTATAATAATGCAAAATCTACCTTCATTGATTTGTGCATATATTTACCAGATACTTGCTGTTTTTTTTTTGTGAGGACCTATATATTAGATATGAAATTTAAATTTTTGAGCGTTTAAATGCTCTTAGACTCCTTTACTGCATTTAATACGTTTCTATTGACTTCAGCACAGCTGTTAGCTGAAAGCTTAAAATTCCAGGTGACTCTACCTCATTAAGCTAACTGAGAAAATGTCTGTGTGTAAATTTACCAGATATTTGCTGATTTTTTTTTCTTTTTTGTGAGGACTTCTTTTTCTTTATTTTTGAGAGCTTAAATGTTCTTAAACTCTTTTACTGCGTTTAGCAGGTTTCTATTGACTTCAATTGACAAGTTTAGCACAGCTGTTAATTGAAAGCGTAAAATTCTAGGAGACTCTACCTCATCAAATGTCAATAACTTTTTTGTCGACACCAGTACATTACAACAGTACAATATTTTATAATAATGCAAAAACCGACTTCATTTATTAAGTTTACAGTATATCTCTCAGCTCATCCTACACTCATCCCCTCATGGGATCTATTAGCAGCTATCATGCACTGTGTTTGGAGCTTATAGAGTCTCTTCTTCTTCTTCTTCTTCCATACTTCTGTTCTGTAGACACAGCTTTGTTGTGGCGTTGTTGTTCCGCAGGTCACCTGAGCGTGCTTGTTTGTGTCAGTTAATTACATCTGGGCTCCTCCTGGTCTCTGGAATCATTACGGGACGCGAGGTACGCGGCGACTGAAAGAATTCCAGCCCGTCAGCATTTTTGGAGCCCCTTCCTTCACTCGCTTTACCGACAACTATTAAGAGTGGATGGGCCCTTGGGGATGGTGTATCATTTCTCCGTTTCAATTTGTGTTCCATAAATATCAGTAATGAGCCCTGCACGTCATGACTTTACTCGTACCTGGCAGTAAAAATAACCTCTGGCAGTGGCTATGAGGCTGGAGGGGGGAGGGCAGACTCTTGATGTGGCTGAATGGGCATCGCTTCTTGTTTTTTTATTTCGCTATTTCGCACCACGCATGGGTTAAAACATATCTGAATATACAGCGATTTATCTAAGGGAAAGGTAACAGAGCTAACCACCTTAACTGTGATGAGATTGTTTCTGATAACTGGTTAAAAAGACCCATCTGAATCAAAACACACAAATCTAACCCGCTGTGTGCTTAATAAAATGCAGCTTGTAACTTAGTTAGCTTAACTTACTTTGGATTTAGCTAGCTTATATAGGTAGTTAAAATTTAAAGTTTAAGAAAAAAATATAAATGTAATGTTTAACTTGCTAATCATAATTAAGGAATGCAGGATTAACTGTAAGCTACAGTATAATGAACGAAAATGTATTTAGCTAACTATTTAGCTAGAAGCTGGATGTTTTGGAGAGCCAGAATTGGTAACGGTTTTAATACAGCCCGTGTTTTAGAGGGTAAGTACTGTGTACTTATAGAGTAAGAACGGTAAAACACTGTACACTACATAATACAGCCTGCTCCCTGTTGTTTCTGAGTAATTACTGAGTAATTACTGTGTACTTACAGAGTAAGAACAGTAAAGTAAATCAGGTGAGGTGTGGGTTTATTAACCATTAATGTAAAAAAACCTTGTGGTTTCTGTGTATTAATGCTATAATAATAAATGTTCCTTAAAATCTCAGCATTCCTGATTGTGTTATTGAAGATATATCAATATTATTCCCAGTAGTCCCAGTGTCACAATATGTGGATGAGATTAAATAAAAGCCTTATATACAGGGATTTTTTAGTTACATTGTTATTTTCTGTTTATTTAGACTTAAATAACAAATGATTGCTGTAGGAGAGATCCAGTAGAATATGAGTTAAAATGTAATGCTGAGAAAGCTGATGAAAGATAGCAGCCAGTAGCATTGTGTGTGTGTGTGTTTTTGCAGGATTAACTGTGGATTTTGCTTTATAATATATTATTTGTGATTATAACGATTATTGTGTGGTATATATGTGCTACATTAGCTGATGATTAATTGAATTTATCTTTTACGTGCTGTGGACATTACAGTAAGGAAGCGAGACATTTGTAAGACTTCAGTTTAGCATAGCATGCGCCTTCTCGACCCCCCAATTATCATTGTATAATTCGCACCCTGATTGTAGGGTGTGTTTCTGTATTGAGCACCTGCCCCTCCAAAGCTCTCTGTATGGCCCTGATCTTTACCGTTCCCATCCTGCTCCCCCACAGCGTCGTCAGAAGCCCCCCCAACGTTAATCAATTACAGCCCACCCCCTCAATCCAGTCTGGAAGGCTGGGACATGAGGGTATTAATATTTAGTGATTATGCATGTCCACTGTTGCCTATAGATCCCCATGACATGCTACATAAGCTATAAGCACACTCCGCTGATTAGCATGCGAGTCGGTATATATTGGCAGGTGGGTTCTTATTATCCGCGAAGGGAAATATGTCTGCAGGAGGCTTTTCACTTATTATTATTGTTAGTATTGCTGTTGTATAATTGCTGTATGAAGCCGTATGGCATGCGGCTACATTCTCCAGGCACCGAGCAATCCCTCCCTACCTGGAAAAGTAAAGACGCTGCCAGGAATCGGCCTTCTAATCAACCGAAGAACAAAAAGCTCTCGACCTTCTAACAGTGTTTAGCACCTTGCAGTGCTTCAGTAAACGCTTACACTGGGTTACATTTCCCTCTTAAAGTTACTATAACAGAAATAACAAAGTGCAGAGTTATTTTTATTGGCTGTAAAGTAATCCATTTCACAAAGAAGAACGGTCACTGCTGCCCTCGTAGACTTCATTACGTTATTATTGTTTGGTTTTTGGAATGAAGGTTAGGTCAGTCTATTGGCGATACTCAAATTCACTGTAACAAATTTTACAATTTAGATTTAAAGGTATTTTTTTACTGTTTCTATCAAAAACAGAACTTTGCGCCACATCTACCTTCTCTTGGGTATTCAGTTTTGTATATATTATATAGCAGTTGTAACGATAATGCCTGGTCATAGTGTTGTAGGCATTAAGAGCAAGTTACCATTTTTCTTACTGCAAATTTTTTACGATTAGCTGCACAAACAAAATCACATTGGCAAATTTTATAAGTTGTATCTATAAATCACTTTCTGGCTTTTTGCCAGCTTATATCTCTTCTTGCACCAGTGGCTGGATCACTCGTCAGGTACCGAGAGTTTTTAGTGAACTGGGAAAATCTGTGTTTAGCTACAGTGCACCCTAGTGATCTGGGATCACTGAATCATTTTAATGAACTTTATTTTCTAATCACAACCAGAAAGCCTGTGACTGTTTTAAATTGTTTTATTAATTAAATTATTATTATTTTTTATTCTTATGTTTTTATATTTTGACTCTTGTGTTCTTAGGTCATTATTATTCATTTTATCATTTTTTATCTTTCTTACAATTTTATTTTACTTTTACTATTATTATCTTTTTTTTGATATTTGATATTTTATAAATTCTTTTCTTTTTATGTGTCAATTCTTTTATTTCAATTACTACAGTACTTACTACAGAAAGTCTCAACAAATTATTAATTCACACTAGTTTCAGACATTATAATCATAATCAGTTCAACCTGTGTCACGTCTGGTGCTGTTAGCTCCTCTGTCCCTTCCACACCAAGCTCTAACGGAGGTTCTCAGGTCAACAACTACACTACCCAGAATGCACCACCCGCTGACATCACGCACTCACCTGATCACGTGACACCTCACCTGCTTCCTCCAGGAAGTCCCGAATACTGATTACTGGGACTATAAAGGTGCACGCCAAACAGACTACCACGCCGCGTATTGTAGGTTATCCTCGTACAAAGCGTTACTTTATCTCTTGTCTCAGTTTACTTTGTGTATGACCTTGCTTTTGTTTTCTCGACGCCGATTATTGCCTTTGCCTCTGATACTGGATTGTTTGTGTATGACTTGGACTGTGTTTTCACTACTGCCTCTTGGATTACCTCTGATACTGGACTGCTCGTGTATGAACTCTGGACTGGTTATCGTTTCTGGTATGGTTTTGCCTTCATTACTCTGTTTACTGGTGATCACCCATTTCTCTGTATCGACTCTGATTACATCTGTGTATTCTTATAATAAACACATTTTGATTTTATCAGTATCTGCACGTGTCTGCCATTCTGTACATACCATGACAACCTGTTTCAACTAATTTCTCAATGCAATTTTATTTACAACATTCATAATCATTCAAATTTAATAATGTTTAATAATGTATTAACTTGTGTTTATTAATAGTTAGTTGAGGCATTATTAAACCATTTAACAATGTTTAATGAGTACTTGTAGGTACTCGTTATTTGTGACCCTTATTGTAAAGGGTATAAATATACATTTAATATATATTAAATGTATATGTATTTATTTATTTATTTATTTATCACATTTAGTGGAAATCTTTGCAAAGTGGGCAGGCGGTCAAATGATTGTTTAAATGGAGAGTGATAGTGTGGTGCGGTGGATAACACCACTGCATGCCAGTGTGCTGGGGTTCAACTCCCTCTATGGGTAAATATACTGCTCTATACCAATAAGAGTCCTTGGGCAAGACTCCTAACACTACATTGGCCTAACTCTGTAATAGGAATAACTTTGTAAGCATCAGCTTAATGCCTTTAATGTATAATGGTATGTAATGTAATGTAGTGTAATAAAAGATCTAAATACTGTTGCAAACATGTTTGCAAAGAGTTAAACTGGGTTACATTTCCTCTGAAATAACAAAGTACATAAGTTATTTTTACAGACTTAAAGTAATCCATTCCCCAAAGAAGAACGTAACTACAGTCCCCTGCAAACATTTTTGTGAAGGTCACTCTATTCACAATTCACAACACCCAAAGACTACCAAACCCAACAGCTTGTTTTGTGAGACCATGCCTCAGAAATATTCATTCAACAGATTCACCACAATAATGATTTTTTTTTTGCAGTGTTGAATAAAACACTCTACAATACAGCCCAGGTTCTCCCTCTTTTCACATTTTCTTTTATTCATCCCACATAAAAGAAAAGCAAAACAACCCCTGAGTGAAGTGAAGTGTAGGAGGCGAGTTTATCAGAAATACGATGAAAAAATGATTCTGGGCCGTGCTCGTGATATGTGAACAAAATCAGAAATTTGGAGATATAAAATATTTGTATACAGACATACAGTACCAGCTAAAATTTTGTGTTTTTCTAGTATTAACTTATTTAGCAACACTTTTTTTAAAACAAACCAGAATATGTTTTATATATATTTTAGATTCTTCAAAGTAGCACCTCTTGCTTAGATTAGACAGTTTTGCACATCTTGTCTGGATTTTCTCAGTCAGCTTTATGAGGTAGAGTCACCTGGAATTCAGGCTTTCAGTTAACAGCTGTGCTGAACTTGTCAAGAGTTAATTACTTGAATTTTTTGCCAATTAATGTTAGTTTGAGAGCATCAGTTGTAAAGTAGAGAAGAGGTAGAGTTACAGGTACACAGTGAATAGCTCTTTTTAAGAAATGTTCTAATCCATATCATGATAAACAAGAACTACTCAACTAAGTAAAGAAAAAATGACTTTTGAAAATGAAGGTCAGTCAATCTGTAATATTTCAAAATCTTTGAAAATATCCTCAAATGCCATGAAAAACTTTATGCCGGAACTGGCACTCATCAGGATGACCCCAGGACAAGAAAAGCAAGAGTTACATTAGAAGTAGAAGTATTGTGCAAATAAATTAGTATAGCAAAAACATGCATTAAAGTAACTTAAATTCTTAAATTAAATTAATGATTCAAGTGAAATTCAACTTATCCAGGCGTAGACTTCCTTCAAGTCAAAATATAGTCTTTCACCTCCTTAGGCTGTGTTTGATAATCAAGTGCTGATCAATAATGTTTCAAAGCAATTATCCAGAGAAGTGGATCTATAAATCATTCTGAGTCACATAATGATCTGAGAGCTCAAATGAAGTTAGAGTACCTGATGATGACCGGAAGCTTTAGATTAGTCCTTAAGTGAATGACATGATAGTGCTGCCATTCACGAACACCTTCAAAAAAAGCTTCTATAGTGAAGAGAAATGTTCCAATTAGAAACCAAGGCAACACAGAACTAACGGAATGTTTAAATTATTAATTACTATTTGGATGGTTAAGAAAGAAAACCTTTAAAAAAGTCAATTATCGTTCTTGAAAGACCTTAGTAAAGGAAAACGTTTCTGAACCCATCCAAACCATTGACCTCAGGTTCCACCAATCACCTTCATGGCCATACAGGTGTATAATAAAAGCAGCAGCTAGTCATGCTGCAGACTGCTTCTACAAACAATAGTGAAAGAATGGGTCTCAAGCTCTCAGGAGATCAGTGAACCCGAGCACTGTGGTACCGTACAGTCGTGAAATTTCACTACTCACTACTAAATATTCCACAGCCAACTGTCAGTGATATTATAACACAGTGGAAGCGACTGGGAGCGACAGCGACTCTGTGCTCTGTCAGTGTAAAATAACAGAGCGGGGTCAGCGGATGCTGAGGAGCATAGTGCACAGAGTTCACCAACTTTCTGCAGAGTCACTACACTAATCACTACACACCTCCAAACTTCATGTAGCTTCAGATTAGTTCATCATCACTACACACCTCCAAACTTCATGTAGCTTCAGATTAGTTCATCACTACACACCTCCAAACTTCATGTAGCTTCAGATTAGTTCATCACTACACACCTCCAAACTTGTTAAAATGTCTGGATCTCAGAACGCTGTGGGAGAACGGAGGTGTGCTATTTCTTAAATGTAAGTACTTTTTATCATGTTTTATTACAACAAAAGTCTTTTTTAAACCGGAGTTTCTTATTTAATTGTAAGGCGCTTTATAACCTCCTAACCAACGCTTAGCACTGATGATGTTGAACCTCAGCAGCTGTGCAGCTGTTGCAGTGCTTTTCTTTAGAGAATATCTACAGTATGGAGCGGTGAGCACCTCACACTACCTCAATTCTCCGGTTTAAAGTGTCCCTTTGAAAGGGATCCTTTTGGACATGTAGTGTGTCAGTGGTTCACAGTCATCACCTCTTTAGCTCATCCCTATGTAAAAGCAGCAGCGGCTCTGGCGGTGGCGGCAGTGGTTCTGTGCCAAACTGTTAGAAGACGGTTTAGGAGACACAATTTTTTTTCCTCTTTCTCTCTGCTCCCCAAAGAAGAGATGAAAGTGTCCTCGAGTGGAACTGTATAGCAGACAGTTGTTGCAGCCGCGTTGTGCTGCTGTCACTTCTTTAGCAGCTGGCAACAGCTTCCGGCCAGCAGCTACAACACCACAATGTGTTTTTACTTATCAACATGACATGAATTGGCTCCCAGCCGGCTGCTCACACTTCGTGCGGCTCGCTCTGGAAATTGGGCTCTCTTTCCTATTTTTTCTTTTTTTTTGCATTCATGCCAAAGAAAAATGTGGGTGATTCTCTGATTTGGGTGCTTTTTTAAATCCCACAGCCTTACTTAAGTAATTTTTAATTTAATATTTAATGAAAAGCACAAAATGCATTTTAAAGTAGGGCTGCATGATATTGGGGGGAAAAATGACATTGTGATATTTTGCTGCTCTGCGATATACAGTACAGTATAATATGCAGAGATGTATAGTAACAAAGTAGAACTACTTCACTACTGTACCTAAGTACTAAAATGCTGTATTTGTGTCTACTGGATCTATCTTTTTCTCTTATCTCCACTTTTACTTCACTTTAAATTTTCCATGAGTTTAATACTTCAATAATATTTAATATTCAATATATTTTTATGTGCTGCACAGTTACTCGTTATGATCATAAAAATGTTAGGAATCATTTAAATCCACATTATCACTAAAGCCAGAGCGGCAGATATATTCAACCCCGTCAAACTCAACCCTGTCACACTCAACCCCATCAAACTCAACCCTGTCACACTCAACCCCGTCACACTCAACCTTGGCACATTTAATCCTGTCACATTCAATACTGTCACACTCAACTTCTTCACACTCAACCCTGTCACACTCAACCCCTTCACATTCAACGGCATCACATTAAACCCCATCACATTCAACTCCATCAAAGTCAATCCTGTCACACTCAACCTCATCAAACTCAACTCCTTTACACTCAACCCCATCACATTCAAACCCTTCACATTCAACCCCATCACATTCAACTCTGTCACATTCAACCCTGTTGCCCCTAACCCCGTCACATTCAACTCTATCACATTCATCCCCATCACTTTCAACCCTATAACACTCAAACTGTTACATTCAACCCTGTTGCACTTAACCCTGTCACACTCAACCATGTTACATTCAACCCCTTTACACTTACAGTGCCCTCCATAATTATTGGCACCCCTGGTTAAGATGTGTTCTTTAGCTTCTCATAAATTGAGTTTTGTTCAAAATAATATAGGACCACGATGGGAAAAAAAGTAAAGTCCAACCTTTAACTCAAGTAAATTTTAAGGGGGAAATAAAATCCCTGACTAAGAAATAATTATTCTTCATAAAATCACCTGTTCCACAATTATTGGCACCCCTAACAATTCTTAGGAAATAAATTTAATAAAAGTATTTCTGTCACTTCTACAGTAGTTTACGAAGTTGATCAGAGTATGTAGGAACATTTAATTAGTAATTCACAACTTCCTGTTTCCCTGGGGTATAAATATGACGTGACACAGAGGCCATTTATCTTCAACATGGGAAAGACAAAGGAACATACCATTCAAGTGAGGCAGATGTATGTTGACCTTCACAAGTCAGGCAATGGCTACAAGAAAATCGCTACTCGCCTACACCTGTCCATATCTACTGTCAGAGGAATTATTAAGAAGTTTAAAACAACTGGAACAGTGGTAAACAAGCCTGGACGAGGACGCAAGTTTATTTTGCCACCAGGCACAGTGAGGAGGATGATAAGAGAAATAAAAAGTTCTCCAAAGCTCACTGTTACAGAATTGCAACAAATGGTAGCTTCTTGGGGTCACAAAGTCTCCAAAACAACCATCAGGCGCTATCTACATGCCAACAAGCTGTTTGGGAGGCATGCACGGAAGAAACCATTTCTCACTCACAATCATAAACGCAAACGTTTGGAGTTTGCTAAGCGGTACTGGGACTTCAACTGGGACCGTGTGCTTTGGTCAGATGAAACAAAGATAGAGCTTTTTGGCAACAAATGTTCTAAGTGGGTCTGGCGTAACACAAGAGCTGAGTATGCAGAAAAGCACCTCATGCCCACTGTGAAATACGGCGGGGGATCAGTGATGCTGTGGGCCTGTTTCTCTTCTAAAGGCCCTGGGAACCTTGTTAGGGTGCATGGCATCATGAATGCTCTAAAATACCAGGACATTTTAAAACAAAATCTGGTGGCTTCTGCCCGAAAGCTGAAGATGGGTCGTCACTGGGTCTTTCAGCAAGATAATGACCCTAAACATGTGGCCAAATCTACACAGAAATGGTTCACCGCACACAGAATCAAGCTCCTCCCATGGCCATCTCAGTCCCCAGACCTCAACCCCATTGAAAACCTGTGGGGTGAGCTGAAGAGGAGAGTGCAGAGGAGAGGACCCAGGTCGTTGGATGATTGAGAGAGAATGTGCAAAGATGGTCAAAGATCCCTCTTTCTGTATTCTCCCATCTTGTGAAACATTACAGGAGAAGATTAGGTGCTGTTTTGTTGGCCAAAGGGGGTTGTACAAAGTATTAACATCAGGGGTGCTAATAATTGTGGCACACATGATTTGATGTTAAATAATTATTTCTTAATGTGGGATTTTTTTCCTACTGAATAAATTCACTTGAGTTAAAGGTTGTATTTTACTCTTTTTTTCCATCGTGGTCCTATATTATTTTGAACAAAACTCAATTTATGCGAAGCTAAAGAACACATCTTAACCAGGGGTGCCAATAATTATGGAGGGCACTGTAACCCCATCTCGTTCAACACCTTCACATTGAAACCGCATCACACTCAACCCTGTCACATTCAAACCATTTTACACTTAACCCTATCACACTTAATCCCTTCACATTCAACCCGTCACACTCAACCCCGTCACACTCAACTCTGTCACACTCAACCCTGTTATTTTCTAAACCCTGTCACGCTGAGTTCATCCCAGTTATTTGATTTGTTTTTTCTAATTGTATATTTTGATAAAAGAGGAGAAATATGAAGTAAATGTTTGTTGAACTGGTTATGTATAATTTATAGGACAATAATAAAACTAATAAAATCTTGATGATAATGCATAATGCATTTTGGATGGTGGAAACTGAAAAACGTTCCTGTCAACTATTTCACAGTCAAATTGTGATCATACCTGAGGTGGGAAACTATAAAGTATATATATATATATATATTTTTTTTTTTTTTCTTAAAGAATATGATTTAAATGCTCCCATCTCAGAGAGTCATGCAGGTAGTAGGACCCAGTGGCCGCTCTTTTAGAGCTCAATGTATATATGGGCTTTTGATATCTTTGCTGGATTGTGGATTTGAGTCGTGTTTCCATTAGAACTAAATGGCATGATGAGGAACTCTCCAGCCTGAGCGAGCCCACTCCTCTCCCCAGCTAAACTCTCACTACGGCTATTCCAAAAAGCTCCAAAGAGTCATGACAAGCACAAAACAAGGCCAGCCTGAACACACGCACTCATACACACACACACACACACACACACACACTGAGATGTAGGCAAGCACACACACATTTACACACATATTCTGTGGGAAAAAATAGGTTCCTCTCATTTGAAAATAGGAAAAAATGTATTTTTTGTATATAATATATGTATTATATAGAGTCTACCTCGCTTGGGTTTACCAAAAACAAAAATCACAGTGGACACACTCTCTCTGCCTTAGCATTTCAATATCACTAAGAACCAGCCCAAGACCTGCATTGAGGCAACATCTACGTGAGCTTTATAACTAAAGACCAGAGTAACAAACAGATACTATGATACACATACAGCTCTGGGAAAAATAAGAGACCACTTAAAAATGATTAGTTTCTTTGATTTTTACCAAATTGAAAACCTCTGAACGTATAATCAAGAGGAAGATGTATGATCACAACCATCAAACCAAACTGAACTGCTTAAATTTTTGTAGCAGGAGGAAAGACAAACAGTTATCCAAAAGCATTGTGTAAGACTGGTGGAGGAGAACATGATGCCAAGATGCATTAAAAACGAGGATTACTCCACCAAATATTGATTTCTGAACTCTTAAAACTTTATGAATATGAACTTGTTATCTTTGCATTATTTGAGGTCTGAAAGATCTGCATCTTTTTTGTTATTTCAGCCATTTCTCATTTTCTGCAAATAAATGCTCTAAATGACAACCTTTTTATTTGGAATTTGGGAGAAATGTTGTCCGTAGTTTATTCAAACATAAACCTATGAATAGCAAAATCAGATAACAAGATTCAGAAACTTAAGTGGTCTCTTAATTTCTTCAAGAGCTGTATAAGACAGCTGTTAGCATAGTGACTAAAATACTTACACACTGTTTATACCGGCTGCTGTGTCTGTTAGCACTGTAGCTTTAAACTGGGTTAGCTTTGCGGTTGTTAGCTTAGTGGCTAACTCGCTAGTAAGGGTTTTATAATGAAAATGAAATGTCCTTAGGCCATTTATAATAATAATTATTATTAAATAGATCAAAACTGACCAATAGTAAAGAACATTCAGTTTTATTAATTTTATTCGGACAATTACATTTCATATAAACTTTGCTAAGTAACCCTTTTATGTGATCATACAATGATGGACGAGTGTGTTTTGTCTCTAACTCTCTCTCTCTCTTTCTCTGAGTTAGAGTGTGTGTGATATATTTTACTAGCATTATTTGCATGTTTTTCTCTGGTCAGGCCTAGGCACTGAAAGCATGCACCATTTCATTTGCATCTTTGTGTACACTGCTAATGCTGAGTGATTTGAGCCTTTTAGCCAGTCTTACATATTAAACCTTTTAAATCTGTTATTTTTCTATTTATAACACTTAAATAGGGAATATTTTGTATATCCAAATTGGTAAGTTTCCAGAATAACCTTTAGTTACACTTTATTTGAAAGCTTCTACCTATATAAAGGCTTTATAACACATTAATAAGCATTGAATAATGTATTTATAATGTCTGGCTGCTTATCTAGGGATGATATTGCACCAGGATGTACTGTGGGAAGAAGAGGACAAGCCAACAAACTCAGTGTGTGATGCAGTGATCAATGATTAGTTACACATTTGACACATAAACAGACTTACTGTAGACCAAGTATGTAGAAGTAGATTCTTTCCTAAGTTCTAAAATGTTAGACTTACTGTAGATCTGTTGTTAACGCCTTGGTACCAGAGATGAGAGGACACCTTCAGACAATTTTGAGCAAGCATTAGTATTAGCCTTGCTTAGCTAGCTGCCCTGCTAACAATTTTGGCTTAGTAGTGTAATGTTCTCTGGGAGTTCCGGTTAACATTCCTAGAAAGTTTAGTTTTTTTTCAAGCTTTCTGGGTGTTCTTAGAAGGTTTTGCTAACAAAATAAAATATTTTATTTGGATGGTCCATCATAGATGCTTTCCTAACATTGACCTAATATTTTAAATATTAATCGTATGTCTATTAAATGCAATTTGAATTCCGAGGTAAAAGTGTATGATTCTTTATTGACTGTAACCCAACACCAACGACTCCAACACTAACTCTAATCTTTTTTTTCTTTTATTTCTAATTTTCTCCTAATTTTCTCCCAAATTTAGCCTCCTCTGATACATACGAAGTCAACCATTGCCTCTTTTTGAACTGCTGCTGATGCAGCATTGCCTATTAGCATCACAACGTGCTCGGAGGAAAGCGCAGCGACTTGGTTCTGATACATCTACCCATCCAGAGAGAACAAGGCCAACTGTGCTTTCTCAGGGCTCCGGCAGCTGATAGCAAGCTGCATGACCTGGATTTGAACCAGCGATCTCCCGATCATAGTGGCAGCACTTTAGACCACTGCTGGACCACTTGGTGCCCCACTAACTGTAATCTTAACATTCCACTACATTGGTATCAGTTGAGAACATTTATCTGTCAAGTTTTTCGGATGTTGTTAGAGCATTTTTATTGAACATTTTTAAACATCGCTGAAATGTGACCTATGTTTGCATTTTTTACTTTTTAGTGTTTTACTTTTTAGTTCTGAGAATGTTACTTTTAAGGTTTCCATAAATCCAAATTCATCTCACATAATAATAATGTTATATGGTTTACCTTTTTAGAACCTTTTTAAAACATTGCTAAACATTCTTATAATGTTCTCTACTAGCTTGGTCAGTTGAGTGGTAAAGTATCTTCCTGGAACTGTTTTTAAAACATTGCTAAACATTCTTATAATGTTCTCTGTTAGCTTGGTGTCAGTCGAGTCAAATGGTACGTTGTGTTGCCGCTCCTGACGTACAGGACAAGTCGTTGTGTCGCCCAACAAGCGCAACACACACCCACTGTGCAGCACACTGTGCGTAGACGCACACAAAAGGACACACCTATCATTCCTCATTACCTTAGAATAACAGATAGCCGACACATAATGGCGGAAAGCGAGGTCCTTAAAGTGAATAAAAGCTTGGGAGCGCTGAAAGGCCGCGGATTGTTAAGGATCGTACTGTAGGAGTGGGATTTCTTCTCTGGCGCTCTGCGAGGGGATATCCTGGCCTAAATGCTCCGCTCTCTATACATCAAAGAGCCGCCGCAAATAAAAGCGAGCTTGTCGGGGGCGAACAAACTGCCTCCTTTGTGCCGTCAAGCCAGCCAAATTCAGGACACACAAAGCAGCTGGATGTAATACACTGCAAAAGGAATGGCTTCACCATTTAGATGACATGCCTTGCTCTGGTGCTTGGCTGCGCACCTTTGTCTGGCCCAAGCTGGGACAGACATATAATGTTACTGCATCAAAATCCTTTCAGTCCAGACTCTCAGCGCTGCCGCTATAGGGTCGGGTTACACCCCCCCTCGCGTGCGCCCGCGCGTACACACTCACACACATACACACCATCCATTTCTTTCATTCTTCTTTTAAACAAAACAAAGTTGATGTGGCCCGATAAAGCGCGGGCTGTTAGCGCTCTCGCCCCTCAGACGGGCCGGGGAAGACAGTGGCGGGACAGACTCGTGTCTGTATCGGCTCATAATGCTGCTCTCAGCCAGAAATGGAAATGAGCAACATCAATCCCGGTGTTTATTCAGGGCTGAATGTGGGTAATGTAGTCGCAGGTAGGGGTGCGCAATATAAGCGCACTTTAAAGGGCCAATACTATAGAAAAATTACGTATACATTTTCTTCAGTTAGTGTTTCAAACTGATAACAAACTAATACTTTTGTTCAGCCTCCTTCAACACAAGATAACACCTAACAACTTATACAGGTGTAGGCATTCCCCCTGCTGTTCCCTGAAATAATACTCTATGATCAGTTTAATCTCAGGTATTTTGTAGACGGACGATTATTGATCCCAAAAGATCTGTCCCAAACAGACAGATGGATGGATGGATGGATGGATGAATGATTGGATACTTTATTGATACTTTATTTCCCAGACAGACAAATAGGTAGGTATACAAAAAGATAGACAGACAGACAGACAGACAGACAGATAGATAGATAGATAGATAGATAGATTTTGTTTGTTATTTTTCCCAAAGAATCTTGCCCAAACAAACAGACAGACTGGTAGGTAGGTCTGCAGATGGATGGATGGATGGATGGATGGATGGATGGATGGATGATTAGATACTTTATCGACTTTATTTCCCAGACAGACAAATAGGTAGGTACACAAAAAGATGGATGGATGGACCAAGGTACGCAGATAGATAGATAGATAGATAGATAGATAGATAGATAGATAGATAGATAGATAGATAGATAGATAGATAGATAGATAGATAGATAGATAGATAGATAGATAGATGTTCGTTATTGTTCCCAAAGAATCTTGCCCAAACAAACAGTCAGACTGGTAGGTATGCAGATGGATGGATGGATGGATGGATGGATGGAGTGATGGATTTATCTATGAAGAGTTGAGTTTAGTCTGATAGCACATATCTGATAGATGGAAACTTCTTGTGTCCTGAACATGGCAAAAATCATGTTTAACAAAGTTTTGAAATAGTTTGAGGTTCCAGGTTATGATATATTTCACTTTTTTTTGTCAAGTTACACCTTGGCCTTATCCCATTTTACCCCTTGAACCTACCACTTACTCCTCTGTTTTGCGTGGGCATGCCTAGGGGTAGGGTGTACCAACTCTTGCTGGAGGGATAAATTAGGGGTGAAGTGACCCTTCATGACCGTTCAAACCCACAAAATTAAAGTATTTTCCTTTAAAAAAAAATACGTCAACCACTATATTACCAAAATTTAATGTGTGGTTTCAATGTTATGGTCGTTTTTTTTTGTTTTTTTTTTCAAAGCATAACAAGCATAAAAAATGTTAGTTGTACGTCTCAATAACTAGTTAGCTTGGTAATCTTTCTGCTCCACCTTAAATGGTGCAACAGACAGCAGAGGCTGCATCATTTAAGGTGGAATGGATTTTTTATTTTTTACAAAATATAAAATAAAAGCTGATTTCATCTCCCTATCACAGAGAAATTAAAGGTTAGACAATAATAATAAAGAGCTAAAGAGTGTAGCAGTAGCTAGGTTGTCGAAGGGTTGTTCCAATTCTTAGTTGGAGGATTTCAGCCCTATCCTTACTACCCCTTGCTCTTAACTCTTGTAACTTTGTCTTAAAGCGAAGTGTTATACTCGAAAACAAGAAGTAGGGGTACAAATTAGAAATGGGATTGAAGAGAGGCTTGATTTGGGAGGGTGTGTTTTATTTTTTGGGGGGGGGGGCGGATGGACTCTGTCTCCTTCTTTCCTTCATTCTCTAATTCTTTCTTTCTTTTATTCTTTCTTTCTTTCTCTCCTAAGAATACCTGCGTTTATAAGCCGTGCGTTAGCGTGTTTGTAGGGAGAAAATAAACCAGCCTTAAAGTGATGCTATGACTCATCACCAGGGTCATTTGCCTCTCACTGCAAATGAGAGTGGGTGTCTCACTAACTTGCAGATATAGACTTGATATTGTTTTTTATTTTTTTTCTTCGATTATTTCTCGTCCATAAAAGGAGAGAGAGTGGAAGAGAAAAGAGAAAGAACAAGAAAGAAAGAAGGAAAGAAAGAAAAGAAAGACGACATTCGCAACACTTTCGCTCCATTCTATCCGCTCGCGTCAAGACCTGGCGCACGTCTTTCAACGACACCCTTCAGCAAATGTCAGCGTGTTGTGATGGGCTCGTGCCTTTGATTTCTGACGCCAGGTGTTACCTAATTGACGCCACTCCTTTGTGACTCACTCCTGCGTGAATGTCGAGTCGGTTGCGGGGAATCGGGGAGGGTCGGGACGCCGGATGACCCCCGAGAAGAGCGTCAAGGCCGTGGAGAAATAGACAGGTGACGCCGCGTCACATCAAAACTCTTCACCGTCCTCCTTCTTTCATGTTCAGACCGCACCAAGGTCTCACCCTCCAGATGAGGCCATAGCTACGTTTTGGTGCAAATGCCATAGCAACGCGACATGTGGAATGAACGAGTGCACGCGGTAAAAGGCATGTCGCCAGGCATGACTCATCATCGCTAGGGCCCTGTACGTTTGGCCTCCGCACTTGCCCACCCACGGAGTACTACAGGACCTGTGATGCCATATGATACAGAGCGACTAGAGACTACTTAGTTTTTTAATCAACATTCTATCATTCTATCATTCTCATTGTTGCTAAAAAAAAACAGTTTTAGCAACTGCAAGTTCTTATCAAAAGAGAGAGAGAGAGAGAGAGAGAGACAGAGAGAGAGTCAAATCAAAAGCTAGTCATGCAAGTCATCCAAGTAGGGAATGGTGCTAAGGCTCTGAACGCTAGCATGCCTCCTCAGAGACACGAAAATGCATCCTTTCTGGTTTTACCAATCTTTTTAAACTGCAGAAATCCAGCCTGGAAACTTAGTATATGTATGTGTAGGTTTCAAAATATACCTGCACCAGTCGTCGCTCAACCCAATCCAAACATACTGTACCAAACTCTGTGTGGAAACCAAGCTGCCAAAGCTTCATGTACAAAGCTTCAGGTTATCTTTCCAAAAGAAAGCTGGCCAGTATTCAACCTCACTCACAAGATAACATCTCACAACCTACACAGGTGTGGGCATTCCCAAGCTTTAAAGCTTGAAAGTGAAGGAGCATCACTGTAAATAAGAGTGGGTGTCTCACTAACTTCCACAAACAGCTCTGGAAAAAAAATAAGCTTCTGAATCAGTTTCTCTGATTTTGCTGTTTATAGGTTTATGTTTGAGTAAAATTAACATTGTTTTATTCTATAAACTACAGACAACATTTCTCCCAAATTCCTGATAAAAATATTGTCATTTAGAGCATTTATTTGCAAAAAATGAGAAATGGCTGAACACAAACACAAAAAAAAGATGCAGAGCTTTCAGACCTGTAATAATGCAAAGAAAGAAGTTCATATTCATAAAGATTTAAGAGTTCAGAAATCAATATTTGGTGGGATAACCCACGTTCATGCATCTTGGCATGTTCTCCTCCACCAGTTTCACACAGTGCTTTTAACTAGCATCACACTGAGAACTCCTAAATCTTCTGTGATCAGAGACAAGATATATAACACATGCAAGAAAGCACATGGTTAGATAATCAGACAAGCACCAGATAGAAGATAGAAACAGAGATGGACCAGGTAAGACACAGAATAGGATGAGAAATATATTATTCTTTCATACCCTTACACACACACACATACACACACAAACACTCTGCTATTGTTCTAGAACATATTCCTATTCAAAGCCCCCAGGCTACTTTAGCATGCTAACCACAATGTCCCCCAAAAATATGGTAAAAAAAAATTGGTCAACTTAACATACAACCAATTCAAAGTAAGAGCATGCCTCTACATATATACATTTGCCACATTAAATTAAACATGCCTGCAATGGTTCACGCTAAACACAAAACCAACACGCCACATAAAACCGCTGCTACTTGGCTAAATTTAGCTAAATATATTGAGTAAGTAAAGTAATTTAAAATATTTTTTGAAAATCTAAATCTAAAACAGTCACTATGAAAACTTCAAGCTTTTTGCCATTTTTTTAAACCAAAACTGTCCACTCTGTCTTGCAGCTTGTCAAGAAACAAAAAGAGAAAATAAAATTGATTAAGCTGGAAAATATGATTTTTAATAATTTCTTATGTCATTTTTGTCATGCAGATCACACGGCTCCTCAAACATTAATTTTGTCGAAACTTCTCACTAGACCTCAAGCAGTTTGGACTGTGTGTCTCTCCACTCTTCCTCCAGACTCTGCTCCCTTAATTTACAAATGAAATGTAAAATTTTCTGATGATCAGTGATGGTTTTGGGGAGTCATGTGACCTGATGGTGTTGGTCCACTGTGGCATATTCAGGTTTCAGTCCAGGTTTAGCGTAGCATCTAACTGAGAATTTTGCAGCAGAGTAGCACTGCCAAACGTACCAAATGGTCTTGTATAATATTCTTTTAATCAACATTAAAATAAATCTATATTATATATGAGTTTCACTTTTTGAAAAAAAAAAAACAACTTTTTTGAGATGCACGTGTAGGATGTTTAAGGGGATTAACAAAAGGTGTTGAAGACATAGCACCCGAAGATGTAGCCCTGAGGGTCATCACCACCACCACCTCAGTGACAGACCACACAGTGCATTTTGTTTGCACCAGTTTGCATTACTTCCCTCTTCCAGATGCTTCATGCTAAGGACCACTGCCTGTTGTCAATCATCTGATCAGTGGCTTGCTGTGGCCTGTATACTGGCATGGTTTGAATATATTTGAATGGCAGCTGCATTGTTTTTGCCAGCAACCTTAGGTAAGCCCAGAACAAGGAAACCTACTGCCGTCTCTGAGACGTGCTGTAGGTCCCACTGTAGGTCCTGCGTAGGTGACCTCTTTGCTTATGTCTAACAAATTCAAGCGTTTCTTCAACCATGTCTTATCAGAACCAAGTGATGCCAACGCAAAGGCACATCAGCAAAATGCTAACATCACACATAGCAACACTCCCTTAGCTTAGCTTACCTTCACGTTGCGCGCTAGGTGCTAGGTGCTAGGTGCCGGACCGGAGGTCCCGTTGGATTAAGTGTGATTTCCGCACTCGCGCCAGATCCGCGGATTTCTCGCTGCAAGCGAAAGCTGGTGATCTGGGCCGAATGGCGGTGAGGACAGGGTGCACGCAGCAGGGCACGAGCTCATCTCCCAGGGACCCTGCTTTACATTTCAAATCTGAGCTCATCCAGGGATTTCCATACCATCTATTTGAATATTTTCCACTCAGAGCAGCAATGAACACCGCCGTATAGTCCAGTCATAGTGCTGGCATTAGAGTTGCTCTCAGCATCTGTTTAATCAGTGAAAATGCCACATACCTGTAAAATAGGCTGCAGTTATTGGATGGTAAAAGATAAGAAATAGAAGATTTTATTGTGTTCAGGGACCAAAAAGAAAGAACATTTTTGATTTTGGCACTCCAATTGATCCAGCAGACTTTTTGAAGGCTGGTTCATGCTAATTACCATTCAATCAAAGGAAAAGTGCAGATGTTGTGCCGAATTCAGCACCCCCACCAGGTAAAGCACCCCCTCTCGGTAATGCGCAAGCACGTTTTCTTGGCTTTAACTTTTTTTTGAAAATGAAAATACCTAAAATGCTGTTCTAGGCTACGCTGAATCCTAAGAAATAATGTAAAAAAAAATAGTCATGTCACCTGCAGCTTCTCCAGTGAGGTAGTGCTTTTCCTGGCGGGGGTGCTGAATTCGGAAACATGGTAGTGTTGAAATCTGAACCCCTGCTATGAAAAGCACCCCCTCTCGGCAGCTCATACTCACCGTCTTCTTGATAAAAGCGCTTTAACTTTACTTAAATACGCTCCGAAAGGGGGGTGCTTTTTCTGGCGGGGGTGCTGAATTTGGCACAACATCAGCACTTTCCTCTGATTGCAATGGTAATAAGCATGATCCAGCCTTCAAACCCAAGTCCGCTGGATCAATTTCAGCACAACACCGAATCCCCAGCACTGATACATCAGCTAACAGACACTTCTCAACAGTTCTCGCTGGCTACATGACACTATGAGTGATGAGGTGGAGAGAGAGAGACACCTACCCACCCATAGAGAAACAGCATGGTCAATTAAGCTCTCTCGGACTCTGGCTGCTGATGCCAAGTGTCCTCTCCTGTGTTAAAGTTGCTGAATCCAGTATAATCCTCAGTCTAAATCTAGTAGAATGCCTTCTTTCCTGGATAGTGCAGACAGTTACTCCAACAAAAGCCGGATAAACAGACAAGGGTGGACGGTTCAAAGGTTGGAAGATTGTAATTGACATCAGCAAGCATCAGCAGCTGAAATCTGAGAGAGCACAACTGGCCATCCTTTCTGTGGGAGAGTAGCTAGAGCTCTTTCTACATATCACTTCTAGCCCAATGCTGGTTAGAACAAGCAACTGTTAGCTGATGTATCAGAGCTGGGAATCCAGTGCTTTCCTCCAGTGGGAAATGAGGCGGTGTCTTTCTTCACATGTAGTATTTGACCAGGCATGTTCAAGTCTTCACATTATTAGTGTTGGGGTATTGCTAGTGATGAGTGTCTTCATATAAATAGGAAATGGTTAATCTGCCCTCAAAATTAGGGAGAAAATGGAATAAAATGTGAAGAAATTGGGGTCTAAAAAGGGGCCTAAAGCTTCCCAATTTGGAAAAACAATTGATCATATGATCATATGATCTTTTATCAGTAGTAATGCCCTCAAACTACTGTAGTACAATAAAGACGAGCATGTCTCTTTCGATACATGCAAAGCCAACCACCTCCTATTTTTCAGCTCTGATACATCTCAGACTCCGGCTGCTGATGCCAAAGTAGCATGGCCCATTGGATTATAGTGACAGCACATTCTCTTGTGTTAATGTTGCTGAATCCGTTATAATCCTCACAGCAATTCTCCAAAATCTAGTAGAATCCTTTTTTTCCAGGACAGTACAGATATTTACTCCAACAAAAGCCGAATAAAAGCTTTCTAAAACCTATAATTTCATAAGAAACAAAGAACAGACAGGTGCCCCAATCCTTTAGCCCATATAGCTTAATTACACCCAATTTGACATTCCCATTGACATGCCGTCACTGTGTCTTTTCCCTGCAGAGCGATGCTCATACCTTGGCCTTGTGACCTCTTCTGTTTCAAGCAAAGGGCAGCATCTAATACCATGACCTTTAACTATATTTTCTCACCTTTGCATTCGACTCAGGAGCCTCAGCAGCTCTCTTACATCGCTCAGTGCTATTGATCTGACCCGGATTGGATCAGCATATAGCTGATTGTGGTCGTAGCTCATGTCTTGATGCATGTAGTCCTTATTTTACGAAGGTAGGCTGAACTTGTTTCTGAAATTGCTTTTAATGTGCTGCATGAGGAAATAGAAAGTTTTTAAAAGGGAAATTCAACAAAAATCATATTTGGTCAGTTCTGGTGGAAACAGGAGGGTTGAGGTGCACATTGAATTCAGACGTGGTTTTATGTTTTTTGGATACAATCCAGGTTAGCACCCGAACATACCTTTCAGACAGCTTCCTCTTACAGCGTCCACAGTTAATCCTGTTGGAAGTGGTTGGTCCTTCTTGGTGGTATGCTGACATTACCCTGGATACCGTGGCTCTTGATACTTGATCACAAAGACTTGCTAATGAAGTTGCAATAGGAGAAATAGTGGAACAGTTGTGCATCGGTAGGGTCAGAGGATGTATGTATCCTATATATATATACATATATATATATAAATATATAAATATATAAATGTATATATCCTTTGAGACAAGCGGCCATGCATGAATGTTTTTTCTCATGCTTTCATCCTTGGTTTGACTTCAAGGGACCACTCTTGAAGTCCTCAAAGGACTTCTAGCTGGCCAGGACACTCTTGCCAAGGCTGCTGTTGAGTCAACATCTATTTCTGGTTCTAGTCTCAGGTGGTCGTACAAATCAAATCACACTTATTCGTTATCTTCATCCTGTCAGGCATTTAACTATTATAGTTCTGCTATTCCTTCTCTTCCACACTATCGCTCCGGCTCTCAGTCAGTAGATTTGGGCAATTTTCTCCTTTTCATTTCATCACGCTGCTTCTCTGCATGAAATCCTTCACTTCCATCACAGATCTTGGTATACCATGTCACTTTATTATTTTTCTCATTTTCCTCTTTATTCCTATTACCGTTACTTGGTACGTTTCCTGTGATGTGACTATATTTAAGGATTGGTTTACAAATTAGTCACCAGCATGGTGTTCCAGTATAAAAGGGAAAAATAAAATAAGGACCTATATATACAGCACAGCGACCCCAGGTTTGTTCCCCTGAGTTGCTATAGGTGCGTATTTCTGTATTACTTTAATAAGGCCAATTATTATGGAACATATTTTGTCTATTCTATATTTAACGCAGACATTTAATGCTTGTTAAAGACATTGGAGGAGGTTAATTTGAAGCCTGTAATCGACTTAATCATATCATTACTCTCACATAAAAAAAATTATCTCAAAAATGGCAACATTCTATGGAAGTTAGTGAGTGGAATTTTTAAAAATGATAAATATTTACATTACAATGGCATTACACAGCATTGCAGATTAAAACTAAAGTCATCCAAACTACGAAGAAAAACATATGTAATTTTTTATTTTGGCTGGATTTTCTCAGTCAGATTTTTGAGGTAGAGTCAGCTAGAAATTCAGGCTTTCAGTTAACAGCTGTGCTGAACTCATCAAAAATTAAGGCCCACCCATTATTTTTACTTTTATAGTTTAAGTAATTTTGAAACCAATATTGTTATACTTTTACTTAACCCTTTCAGATCTAAATGTTGTGCCAGTGATGAAATAAAATAAAAATAAAAATATAAATACTACTAATAATGCTGTTTTCTGCCTGTAATGCACACAAAGGAAGACTATAATATTATAATATTAAATCTATATTAACATCAAATCCAATTAACTAAAATAAGTAACTGTTTTTATTTATGTCTATTGGATTGAAAATCATTAAAACCATCTCTTAACACTAAAATAAACATGAAAAATTAAAGTTCTAAATTACATACAATTGGTAAAATTGAACTATTTTAATTTTGCCTCTTTGGCTCCAGTGCAGTGGACAGGGCTATTGCTTTCAATCTATTGTTTAATTGGCTTATAAAAAAATAAAATATAAAATTGGCTTTTTGATTTATAGTCTGATTTATAGTCTCAATTAATGTTATGTGCAACAAAACATTTAACAAAAAAAAATCAAATTAAAAAGCTTGAGTTGATACTACTTCTTTAAGTTCTACAGAAGTATTTTAAACCCTACTATCTTTACTTTTCAATACTTTTCACAAGTTTTATACAGTTGCAAGAAAAAGTATATGTGCACCCTTTGGGATTACTTGGATTTCTGCATAAATTGGTCATTAAATGTGTTCTGATCTTCATCTACGTCACAAACAACTCAATTTTGGTTTCATCTGTCCACAGTATATTTAGCCAGTACTGCTGGAACATCCAGGTGCTTTTTTGCAAACTTCAAAAGTGCAGCAACGTTTTTTTTGGACAGCAGTGGCTTCCTCTGTGGTGTCCTCCCATGATCTCTATTCTTGTTTAATGCTTTCCTTATTGTAGATTTGTCAATAACAATATTAGCATGTGCCACAGTTTTCTGTAAGTCTTTAGCTGACACTCTAGGATTCTTCCTCACCTCATTGATCATTCTGCGCTGTGCTCTTACAGTCACCTTTACAGGACTTTACTACGCCTAGGGAGAGTATAGCAACAGTGCTGAACTTTCTGCATTTTTATACCTTTTGTCTTACCGTGGACACATGAACATCATCAAAGCTTTTAGAGATACTTTTTTTATAACCCTTTCCATCTTCATGCAAGTCAATAATTCTTAAACGTAGGTCTTCTAAGAGCCTGATCTTTTGTGCGAGGCATGATTCACATCAAGCAATGCTTCTTAACAACAGCAAACTCAAAACTCAAACCAACACACCCAATCTCATCACATCCTGGCTCCAATTAGCTCTTAGTAAAGTCATTAGCCTAGAGGTTCACATTTCACCCCTCACTGTGAATGTTAACATGTTTTGTTCAATAATAACCAATAAAACATTTATTTTTTTGTGTGGTATTAGTTTAAGCAGACTGTGTTTGTCTATTGTTGTGACGTAGATGAAGATCAGAACACATTTAATGATTAATTTATGCAGAAATCCAAGTATAATCCAAAAGTTTACATACTTTTTCTTGCAACTGTATAAACTCCTCCTATACGCTCAGTAAAGAAACAAGGAGGCGGTCATAATATGGTGAGAACATTTTTCCCATGGTCTACTTTTTCTGTTCAGTTTTACCCAACATCAGCGCAAAGACAGGCAATCCTTCTCTTTACTATTCAGCAGTGATGACACTCCGGCTCCATTCGTGACTCTCTTTTCTTTTGTATTTTTGGCGTTTTGTATTTCTTGTACTACCACTAAGAGTTGATGTGCCATGGGGAGCCCTGGAGCTTCTTCTCATCCTGTCAGTGCATGTCAAAACACTCGAACGCTAAGATCTCCAGCACTCCAGCTATGATGTCAGCTATTTACAATGCACTCTGTTCCAATTGCCAGTTGTCTTTTTTTCACCCTTCTAAAGAATCTCCACTTTTCACGACACAAACAGACCTGAAAAACCTGCACTGTTAAGGGATTCAAACTATTAATCTGTAATAATTACATGCTCTGTGATTAATAAGGCTAAATTAATCACATTCAGCACTTTTACAGTTACCTTACAGAATTGAGTTTAATCTGAGGAGCGAATGAATGATTGAATAAATGAATGAATGAATGAATGAATTAATGTAAATCTTTATTATAGCTGTTCCTTTATCTACGTAAACTTTATAAAACTATAATAAATATAATAACTTTAATAATTATGAAATATGTTGGGATATAATAATAAAATATACCAGCCCTACTTAGAAATAAGATGCAAATATTAACAGAATTCATATATTTGACCATATTTTGTACAAAAATGTGACTATTCTTGTTTTTTAATTTTAAAATGTGAGTAAATATTGTATAACAACGAGTGCAATTTTAGTGCAAAAATGATGAAACAAATGAAAATGTTCTTATACAACAGTGGGAACATACGCAATATTATTTTTTAATTATTTACTGTGAATGTTCTTGTTTTGTTTCAAAATGTATTTTAATTTTACTAATAAACTAATAAACTATTTTAAGTTACTTGATATTTTACTGTAACAGCTTAGACTTTACCTCTTTAAATATTAAAGGAAGTATGGAGACAATGTGAGAAATATTGAGTTGAATTATTTTATTAATTACTGAACATGCAGCCGCAAGTGTCTTCAGTCCTTAAAAAAATAAAATAAAAAATAAGAAATAAAACTGTCAGGGAAGGGGATGACCCAGGCAGGGAGACGAGGAGACGGACGCAAGTGCATGTAGGGCGAAATATGTAATAAATTAATAACAAAGAAACAAGGAACAAGTAAACATGTAACAAAGAAATAAACCAAAAACAAACGAGGGGTTAACGATAACAAAACAGGGAGGCTAAAGAAACAAACGAGTAACTGAAACAAGATTAAAATAACTAAACAGAACAAGGATAACAAAGGAAATAAACGAAATACTAACAAACAAGGAACTAAAACAAGACAGGATTAACTAAACTGGGCAAGGGAGAAAAGAAGGAAAATAAACAAGGAGCTAGAAGTAAAACGAGATAAACACTGAACTAGGAAACGGGATATGAAAACACAGAGAAACGCTGAGAGACAAAATGACATGGGAAGGTGCAAAGACCGACGAGGGACATGTGGTAGAGGAGGGCTATTTAAACAAACAGGAAACACACTAGAAGTGGAAACACCTGGGGAAGGGGCGGAGCTACAAATGAGACACGTGGCGGAAAAGTACTAGGACGGGAGACACAGGGGAACACAGGTCACGTGGGGAAGACACAGAGACACGAGACGAGGCCAAGACGTGACAAAAACAATGTGAATGTTGTAATATTTTTTTTGAAATTAGCAAAATAAATAACTGAAATGCCTAAATTAAATAATTAAAACTTTAATAATAAAAAAGTGTTATTTAACCCACTGTGCACATGGCAAAAAAATCCTTTATACCACTGTAAAGAAAAAAAATTGAAATATCCAAAAGTTATTTAAAGTGAAGGTTAATATTCATCTATATTTCTATATAGATAATGTGTTGATTCAAAGTAAATCTTAAATAATTTGTGTGAAATTAAATTAACTATGCTATGGAGATAAATGATACAGTATGTTATATTGATTTTGACCCTTATAAAACATAAATCCTTTTTTTGTTTGCAGCTTTTGTGATGATCCAGCTCTTTGGTTTTAATCTAATGATTAAACTAAGAATTATTAAGCTTTTCTTTAAAAGAAAAAACTACAATTCAGTACAAAGGTTACAATCACTGGAATTCATTATAAAACAAAAACAAGCAATATGAATAATGCATGATTGAGCTGCATATAAATAATTCAACCTACATTAAAACGGTTTCAATGTATTTGTTACAGCTGCATAGAGTAAAACCAACGTAACCCAAAGCCATTTCTACTTTAACAAGAAGGATAAATACATACAATAAAATAATTAAAGCAATAAAAACAGTTCAAGGCTAATAACAGTCCAGTGTGTGTTCAGTGGAAGCGACTCATGTGTGAGCAGAGCAAATATAACACACCAATCCTCAAGTGTTTCAGAACACGGCTGGAGGAAATGCTCCATCAAACATGAAGGCCAGAACACACATGTACATACAGAGAGGATGAGTAACGCTGCTGGAGGAAGAGTGGCCAGTGACTCTTTTATTAAAGGAGCAATATGTGTTATATTTTCTGTCTGATCAGAAATTGCTGAAAAGTTCTAACTGCTCATTCTCAGTCATATTTCCACACACCGGGATGCCAGGTATTAGCAAGCAACACCCAGTTTTCCGTAGCCTTGACATTCCTCTAAAAAGCTCCATTACCAGAGATGGAGTAAAATGTTAGTAAATACTGTAAATGTGTTACCTAACCCTATCCAGGTAATTTTTTTTACAACACTTCATGGCTCACATTTATACCAGTGCTCTGTTTTCAGCTGTCTTATTAAGAAGATAACAAAGTCACATTACTGCTATACATCATGGAATAATGTGAAATATTCAATAAACCACCCAGTGTTAGTTAGGAATCCAGGAGTGAGTCACCGTCGCTGCGCTGCCATAGGAAACTAATGGTTACCTGTCGCGTTCCAGTGTGAACGCAGGGTTAGGCGCTCGTACTCTCTAGCTTTCTCTCTCTTTTGCTTGGGCCATCTGTCTCTCGCTTTCTCTCTCTTTCTTTCACTTATGTCATCTGTCTCTTTCTCTTTCATTCATGCCGTATGTCTGTCTCTCTCTCTCTCTTTCACTCGCACCGTCACTCTCTCTCTCTCTTTTACTCCCGCCATCTGTCTCTCTCTCTCTCTCTTTTGCTCTTTCTCTCTCTCCCTCGAGTTCTCACAGTCTGTCTCTCTTTCTCTCTCTTTCACTCGTGCTGTCTGTCTGTCTCTCTCTCTCATTCGCGCCATCTGTCTGTTTCTTGCTTTCTCTCGTGCCGCCTGTCTCTCTCTCTCTCTGGATTTCACTCATGCCATCTGTCTGTCTCCCTCTTTCGCTCTCTCTCTCTCTTTTGCTTGCACCATCTGTCTGTCTCTCTCTCTCTTTCGCTTGTGCTGTCTGTCTGTCTCTTTCTCTCTCTCTCTCTTTCACTCGTGTCGTCTGTCTGTCTCTCTCTTTTGCTTGCGGCATTTGTCTCTCTCTCACTTCCGCTCGCACTGTCTGTCTCTCTCTCTCTCTGAAATATTATAATACAGTAAAAATTATCTAGTCTGCCAGACCTAAACCAAACTACACTATTATGACTGTCCCCTCACAATATTACTGGTAAATTCCAGCATTAAAATCATGATTTTAATTCATTTTTTAGGTGATTGACACCACTAATATAATTAAATTTTTTACAATCTAATGCCGATATTTCTTGAAAAGAACTCAAACACTGAAATGCATCTGGTAACATGCTTAGGAAAAAAATATGTGTAGTTTAATCAGTTAAAATAATGCTTTTGTTTTTGTTCTAAATAAAGCGCCACAATCAGACTCCATGTTTGTTTCTTGTTCCAACAAGATCCAAAAGATGGAGGCTCTCATGATGACAGTAGGAGAGAAACCTGGTTTCAAGCATTTAAGTTACAACATTCCGTCCCAAAAAACAAAACATGATTATAATGAAGATTCATGCTACCACTTTAAAATAAGACTACCTTTATAAAGGGTTTATAAATGGTTTACAATTAGTTTATTAACGGTTACTAATTAGGTTGTAAATGCCTTAAAAATCATTATAATCAGTTATAACACATACATAGAAAGGGCATTTACAACCTAATGAGTAACCATTAATAAACTAATTGTAAACCATTTATAAACCCTTTATAAAGGTAGTCTTATTTTAAAGTGGTACCAGATTCATTGTTATTATAAAGGTAAAAAAGATAAAGCTATACACAGTCTCCAGCCTCATTATTTTTCCCACCAACTCTACCAAAAACATACTGAAAACTTATCGAACCGTGAGGTTTATATGAGGTGTGAACAGAACCGTGAATTTTCTGTACTGTTACATCACTATTTAATACTATGCATGCAAATAAATTCTAATGTGTGTAATATATATTATGTGACTAATCCCAAACTAAAGGCAGATATGGTGCAGTGCCAGTGTAGTAAATTATGACACCTTACACCCAGTTAAAACCACAGCGCTACAATGGCCGGTGTCATCAGGCTGAGAAACGGACGCAGCGGAGCGCGAAGCATAAACAGCCGGGGTGGACTGCAAGTGCTCAAGGCCAGACCGTGTCTTTGGGGGTCTCTGAAGTGTTGGCTATCAGGCTGTACTGTAATTAGCCGGGGACAAAAGGATGGCATCTGTGATGCGTGCTGGCTGGAGGTAGCGTGGCGCTGGTGGTGGAGAGAGCGCGTGTGTCGCGTTGTGGGAGGCGCTGCACGCGTTTGTTTACGTCTGTGTGTGGGAGTACGAGCGTGTCTTCCGCCACTCACCTGTCATGGGAACAGTTTGGCGTAGTCAGAGTTGAAAAACCCTCGTAAGACTCTTCCTTTGGGTTTTTTTATCTCCTCTCTGTCTTTCTTTTCCGTCTTCCTCATATCCTTTTTTTCGTGACTAAACCACGTTAAAAGCTCCCACATCTCCTACAGACATCGTGCTCGAGTACAAAATACTTCACTCATAAAAGTGATGCATTATTTTTATTTCCTTCGAAAATGCAGATTTCATACAGTACCAGTACCAGCACCAGCATCTCGGGTGCCGTTAACTTTCTTTAGGTTTCTGAGGCTGGTAAACTTGGAGACTCTGATAAACTTATTCTATGCAACAGAGGAAACTCTTGCTCTTCCTTTCCTGGGGCGATTCTGATGAGGGCCAGTTTCATCATCAAAATGTTGTTGATTGTCTTTGTGACTTAACAAAGTTCTTTACTTAGTTGAGTAGTTATTGCATCTTATTATATTCACTGTATACCTGTAACTCTACCGCTTCACTACTTTACAACTGATGCTCTGAAACTAACATAAAAACATAAGAAAGTCAAGTAATTAACTCTTGATAAGTTCAGCACAGCTGTTAACTTACTGAAAGCCTGGATTCCAGGTGACTCTTCATCATAAAATCCAACCAAGATGTGAAAAAACTCTCTAATCTAAGCAAGAGGTGCTACTAATTTCAAATCTTACATATTTCAGCTCACTTTTTTCCACACGTATTACTCAGAAAGCTTCTCTAATAAAGCCTTCCAACTCTGGAATAGTCTTCCAGATAATGTTCATCTTCAAGTTTTTAGTTTAGTTAAAAGTTTGTAATGAATGTTCAACTTTAGATAAAAAGGATGTGGATGGATGCCACTCTTTTTTTAGACATAAGGTGCCTCATGTCTATGCTACCTTCTGGCTCTCTTTTATTTTAGTTGGGTTGCTAGGAGTAGTCGGATCTGATCGTCTGAAAATATTTTCACATTTTTATGCATTCCACATATTAAAACAAAAATAATTCCAGTTATTTTTTCCAAAATAAAGACACTGATGAAAGTGAAGTGTGGACTATCCTGATATCCTGAACCTATTCTTTGGTATGGGTTCAAAAAATAGTCTTTTGACAGGGATATGGGTGCTTGGGTTTGCCTATCTTACCAGCACATGAGCAGTTGGCCTTGCAGACATTTTCTTGACTTCCACACTTCCCCTGAACAATCATCACCTTTTACGTAGTTTATAGGTTTCTTCTTCCTTTATTGGGTAATCATTACTTTGATTTTTTTCAGACCTTCAGACAGCTGCATAGAGGAGCCCAATGGATGCTGAGGTTCCTTATTACAGCTGTAAATTATAACATGCTGTCAATTCTGAGATCCTGTCAAAGCAATATATGTCTTTGCAATAATTACCCAAGAACCCAAACGATGACTTTTACTTTTTCACAAAAGTCTTCGTAAAGCTTTTGCCTGCCATACTTGATGGGCATTTAGTTGCACGCACACACATCTTGTTTAATGAATGGGATGCTCTGGAGCATCTGCACAACAGTCTAAGGTCACCATGTTCAGTGTCAATTGTTGGCTAGGACAGCATAAACCTCCTTAGAACTGGTCTGGGCAGCATCGGAACTGCATTATCTAGAATGATGAAGCTCTATCCAATAGCTCAGGGATGAGCTTTCCTATAATGAGTGGTGTTTGTAATTCAGAACTTGACCTCGCTCTACGGTCTTGTGGCTGAATGCAGTGAAACCTTTAACAGAGTAGAGATTGTTATAAGCTATGGAGATCTACTTTCTGTGAAAATGGTGTACATATTTCAATCAAGCAGATTCAGAGTGTTACTTTCTTCATCTGCAGTGTTGAAAAGCTCTTTTGTCCCTGAAATCGCAAAAAAAAAAAAAAAATCAGGGCTAAGGGAGGTATAAAACGATTTCTTTAGTATGGGGAAATAAAGAAATTGTCAGTCTGGCTGCTCTGGACTCTGAACTACACAACAAAGACTCGAATTCCCAGCATGCACTTACACTGGCCCTCCCTGACTCTGCTGATCACATAATGCTACAGCGTTCCCGCTCCCCGAGTTACTGATTGCTTGCACCTGGTCTTATATAAATACCCCTCTGTTTACTCTGTCTGTCGATGAGTATTGAATCCAGTTATCTAGCTCTTTTACAGCACGTTTCCTTTGTTTATTCCCTTTGTTATCGACTTGTTTTTGTTTCCTACTACCGATTCTTGCCTTGCCCACTTTATTTTTTGTTTCTGTTGTCGACCTATTTTTGTATTTCTGACTACTCTTTTCTCTTGCCCCTTTTCTGCTGGATTTCCTGTGTATGACCCTGTTTGCCAGACTATGCTCTGATATGTTGATTGCTAGCCATTTGTTTTTTAAATAAACTGTGTTTGGTATCCGTATGTGTCTGTTAATTAACATAAAGTAAAGTCTATTATTGTAGTTTTGTTTGATATTTTCCATTGAAGGGAGATGTTCACCCACAAGAATGGTGTTTGATCTTCCAGTGGCATTTGTGAAGTATCCAGTTTGGCCTACCAGTAATTGGAGTAAGGACTGGATCTCATTTATCTGGCTAAAAACCCAGTTGTTTGTAGTTTGAAATTTGGTCTTTAAAAGTTTCCTAGTAGATAAATAGAAGTGGATGGGTGCCCTCGTGTCTATGTTCTAAAGACAAATGTTCGCCCACACAGGGCTGTTGTTTGTGAACGTTGAACACCCTTTCCAACGGCATTTATGAAGGATCTAGTGTGGCCTACCAGTAATCTCAATGAGAGCTGGTTCTCATTGATCTGGATCAAGCCATACGACCATCATGGACAGCGTGTCTTCGCTCCTTATGTTGACAGACATCTGCAAGTGCGAGGGCTGCCGCCTTGGTCGTCTCTGTCTGCCTTTGTCCGCTTCGGTTTGACACCAGGCTCTTGTGCCGTCCAAAGTTTCACAAAGTTTCACAAATGTTACACTTTTTTGGTTGGCGTTTTTTTTTTTTATATATATATATATCACAAAATATCACAGTGATGTACATGTGAGGTCTCACATGGAACCAAGATAAGACAATGACTTCAACATGATCCTAGATTCTACCTGCAGTTGCTAAGCAACATCCACCTCCAGCCTCTCGCCGGGCCCCATTGGACGGCATTGGGAACACGGCAGCCTCCTCATTGGCCGAGAGGAAGTTAATAAACTTTGGTGGAGACCTCCCTTTTCGGAGGGGAAAAAAAAGAAAGAGAAAAGCCTTAGTGATAGAATCTTGTCAATGACTGAGCGTGACGAGGAGCGATAGAGAGCGCAGTGATGGAGGGAAAGGAGATGTGTCAGTACTGCTGAAACAGAGATTTGAAGCGACCGTCTAGAAACGAAAAGATGCGCACACGCTGACGGCACGGTGCAAACTAGCAGTTGTGAAAGTAACACGGGAAACCGAGCGGAAGGGAAGATATTTTCAATGCCGCCGCAGGCGCAGCGCTGTGCCCTGGAGATCGGTGCTTAAACAGAGACACTGAACAGGGAGGCGGGTGTCCGATTGCATGTTCAACATCAGTCTTTTGTGATGTCTGGCAGCAGGAATATGAAAGCAGTGACCCAGGAGGCTTTAACCAACCGGATCGTGTTACTGTTTAGTCTGAGAATGTTTAAGTCGGTGCATTCTCAACAATGCTTCCACCACATGATCAATACTATTGGAGATAGTATTGGAGTAATTGGAGATTGATAGGCTTATTGTAGGGTGTTTTTGAAATAGATGTACAGTACAGGCCAAAAGTTTCAATGGGTTTTATGACTATTTACATTATAGATTCTCAGTGAAGGCATCATTCAAAACTATGAATGAACACATGTGGAGTTTTATGTACTTAACAAAAAAAAGGTGAAATAACAAAAAAAAAAAATCTTTAAAATAGCCCCCCCTTTGCTCTGATTACTGCTTTGCACACTCTTGGCATCATTCTCTCAATGAGCTTCTCAAAGAGGTGGTCACCTGAAATTAAAAGTTTTCCAACAGTCTTGAAGGAAGGAGTTCCCAGAGGTGTTTATTAGTTTGCCTCTTTGTCTTCTTCACTCTGTGCTCTAGCTCACCCCAAACCATCTGGATTGGGTTCAGTTCCGATGACTGTGGAGGACAGGTCATTTTTTTTTAAAGTACATAAACCTCCACATTCAGTGTTCATTCATAGTTTTGATGCCTTTAGTGTGGACAAATAGCTACTTTATTAAACATGAGGAGACGAAACTCAGAGATGTGCGTCCGGACAGGACTAAAATTACCCGAGGACCACGGAGTTCAGAGAAAAACAGTAGATAATTCAGCCTGTAATTTTTTTTTAGAGGACGTCTGAGAAAAACACAGACATGGTCGTTCCAGACAGGAATAAAATGTGAACCTTTTCAGAGCTTTTCAGTGAACCAGTTTTATTGGAACCATTGATACGTCACAGGATGGGCATCTCCATTGGTCCTTGCTCCTATACAACTAGACACTCTTACAGATCATCACAGTTCATACAGAAAAAAAACTACTAGTCATTTGGTTCAAGCAGGACAATAACTTTTCCAGTTTCAGAACCGATTTTATTCTATGAAAATGTGCAGGAAGGGTCAAAATTAGGTGCACAACTAAAGTCAAAGTCAAAGTCAAAGTGGTTTTTATTGTCATTTCGGCTATATACAGAGTACACAGTGAAACCAAACAACGTTCCTCCAAAGACCATGGTGCACATAAACACAGTGTAGACAGAACAATAGTGCAACAGTACAAAAGTGCAGACAGACAATAGAACACCATACAGACAAAGAATAATAAATAACAAGACAGTGTGCAAATTTTGCAGTGTGCAAAAAAGACCAGGTGAGGTAGTAATTACTCTATTACACAGTGTGCAATAGAGTCCAGTGAGGTAGTAGGGTTTTTAGTGCTTTCCATTTTCTGGGGTAAGTGGGGTAAGAGTGTGTGTGCATGTACAGAAAAAACATCAGTTCAGTCTCTGCAGTTAAGGAGTCTGATGGCTTGGGGGTAGAAGCTGTTGCAGAATCTGGTCGTGCTGGACTGGATGCTGCGGTACCTTCTTCCTGAAGGCAGGAGGGAGAACAGTTCGTGTGAGGGATGAGTGGGGTCATTCACAATGCTGGTTGCTTTGCGGATGCTGCGGGTGGTGTAAATGTCCGTGATGGAGGGGAGAGAGATGCCGATGATCCTCTCAGCTGTCCTCACAATACGCTGGAGGGTCTTGCGGTCAGAGACGGTGCAGGTCCCAAACCAGGCAGTGATGCAGCTGCTTAGGATGCTCTCAATGGTCCCTCTATAGAAGAGTGTGAGGATGGGTGGAGGGAGACGGGCCTTTCTCAGCTTCCGGAGTAAGTAGAGACGCTGCTGGGCTTTCTTGGCTGTAGAGCTGGTGTTCAGGGTCCAGGTGAGGTTATCTGCTAAGTGGACACCAAGGAACTTGGTGCTCTTAACAATCTCCACAGAGGACCCGTCGATGTTGAGTGGAGAGTGGGTGTGTTGTGCTCTCCTGAAGTCAACAACCATTTCCTTTGTCTTGTCCACATTCAGGTGAAGGTTGTTGACTGTACACCAGTCTGTCAGCCGCTGCACCTCCTCTCTGTATGCTGACTCGTCGCCTTTGGTGATGAGACCCAGCACGGTTGTATCATCGGCGAACTTGATAAAGCTGTTAGAACTGTGTTTTGCAGCACAGTCATGAGTCAGCAGGGTGAACAGCAGAGGACTCAGGACACTGCCCTGGGGGGCCCCCGTGTTCAGTGTGAGGGTGCTGGAGGTGCTGCCCCCAAACCGGACTGACTGGGGTCTCCCCGTCAGAAACTCCAGGATCCAGTTGCAGAGGGGGGTGTTGAGGCCGAGCGAGCTTAGCTTCCTGATGAGGTTCTGTGGGATGATGGTGTTGAATGCTGAACTGAAGTCTATAAACAGCATTCTGACGTAAGTGTCCTTCTTCTCCAGGTGGGTGAGGGAGAGATGAAGGGTGGTGGTGATGGCATCATCCGTGGAGCGATTGGGACGATACGCAAACTGCAGGGGGTCCAGTGAAGAGGGCAGTTGTGTCTTGATGTTCCTCATGACTAGCCTCTCGAAGCACTTCATGATGATGGGTGTAAGTGCAACAGGACGGTAGTCATTGAGGCAGGACACTGTGGACTTCTTCGGCACGGGGACGATGGTGGTGGACTTGAGGCACGTTGGGACAGTGGCGCTGCACAGGGAGATGTTGAAGATGTCCGTGAGAACATCTGTCAGCTGGTCTGCGCACTCCCTGAGCACTCTGCCGGGATGTTGTCTGGTCCTGCAGCTTTTCGTGGGTTGACTCTGCGCAGAGTGTTCCTCACATCCACTGCAGTCAGGCACAACACCTGCTCGTCCGGCTTGGGCATGGTCTTTCTCGCCATCGTGTTGTTTTGTGCCTCAAACCGTGCATAAAAGTTGTTTAGGGCATCAGGGAGGGAGGCATCACGTTCACAGGACGGTGGCATTGTCCTGTAGTTGGTGATGGCCTGGATGCCCTGCCACATGCGCCGCGCGTCACCCGTGTCCTTGAAGTGGCTGTGGATTCTCTGGGCGTGTGCGCGCTTTGCCACTCTGATAGCTCTTGACAGGTCGGCTCTCGCTTTCCTCAGGGCCACCTTGTCACCCACTCTGAAGGCGGAGTCGCGGGTCCTCAGCAGCGCACGTACCTCAGCAGTCATCCAAGGCTTCTGGTTTGGGCGTGTAGTGATGGTCTTGGAGACAGTGACATCATCAATACACTTGCTGATGTAGCCAGTGACTGATGCTGCATACTCCTCCAAATCAACAGAATCGCCTTCAGTAGCAGCCTCCCTAAACATGTCCCATGCAGTGCACTCAAAACAGTCCTGAAGGGCAGAGATGGAGCCTGCCGGCCAGGTTTTCACCTGCTTCTGAACTGGTCTGGAGCGTCTGATGAGTGGTGTGTATGTTGGTACGTTTGTGACATGCCTCAGTCATGTGTTTATACCTCTCTTGTTTCTTTTTATTTTCTGTTCTTGACAAAGAGAAAAAAAGAGAAAGGGAAGAGAAAAAAAAAGCCCACAATACAAGCCTTGAATGGCAAACTGCTCCATGCACAAGGAAACCATAGAAACACTGGAGGTCAGAGCAGAGCACTGACGCTATTCTGTGACCAACTCCTTCTTCTCTTTCTCCATCTCTCTTTATCTTTTATCTCTAATGAGCTTATCAACTATTTATTTAACGGTAGTGCGATAGTTAAAGCTTGCGGTGTATTACAACTTAAGCTTGACTTAACAGTGAACGGCTCCTACGTGTTTCAGTCAAACACGTTCTTTATATAACTGTTAAATAGAATGGAGAATGGCGGCTGAATAAAAAGTAAGCGCAAAAAAAAAGCTAATCAAAATATACGTTAAGACATTTATTTAAAAAAATTTCTTATATTGGCAAAAAAATACAAATAAATAAATACATAAAAAAATCAAACCCAATGCCATGTTGAAGTCTGAGCATTAGACACCAGACCGAGACAGATTCACCTACTAATTTTTTAGACCCACAAAATGTATGCATTACGTGATTGTGCCATGGGCTTATTCAAAACAGTTATTTATTTTTTTTATTTCTTTACTTCGAATCAGATTTTTTCATTTTTGGAATATATATGAAATTCTAAAGGAGCACTAAACTCCCTGATTTTAGCCGACTCCAGCCTGGGTGATGTATGGGTTTAGGGGCGAGGCAGCTGATTGGCTGAGCTGCAGCAGCAGCAGCAGAGTGCCTCTGATAGCGAGATTGCATATTGTGATGTGTCTGCGTCCCAAAGTGCATGGAAACATCATCCAGACCTATAATAGTACAGTTGAACCTGAGAGGGCGCTGCAGAGGCAGAAATGACCACAATAAAAGTGTCTTTTAAAAGGTCAGTAAATGTTGATAAAGATTTTAATCAGAACTGGTATGTTTTATTACTTTAAAAGCACATAACAGCTATTAATGAAAATATATATTTATATATATATATATGGTTTAGGGTTTATTGGTTCTTTAAGCCTCAATTTTTTTATTCTGTCTGTGTTTTCTGAATCACAAATCACAATTGCATGCCCTGCGATGGTTATGCTTAAAAGATATACAGTGCTGCTTTAAGATACTGTGAAAAAAAAATAATAATAATAAAAAATAAATAAATATATATATATATATATATATATATATATATATATATATATATATATATATATATATATATATATATACACACACACATACATACACACACACATATACACAGACATACAGCATATTGCTATTTTTTGTGTGTGTGCCAGCTCTCTATCTCACAGCTGCAAGCTCTGTAGTCAGGCCTGAACACCTACATTAAAAACAGCACACATGCACTATAAAGAAACTGGGGGAGGCATATTGGCAACCTAAGTATTAGTTCAATTCATCAGCAGCACTGTACAGCAACCATTATCTACAATGCAATAAAAAATATAATAATAATAATAATTCCAAAATATACATCTGCAGATGTATCTCACAAGAGTGCTGGACTTTTATGTGTGCAATAAAGAGCCACAGATCTATTTAACCTATTTCTTTACTTCAGTTTCTGAATCAGTTCCTCTGATTTTGCTGTTTATAGGTTTATGTTTGAGTAAAATGAACATTGTTGTTTTATTCTATAAACTGCAGACAACATTTCTCCCAAATTCCAAATTAAAATATTGTCATTTAGAGCATTTATTGGCAGAAAATGAGAAAAGGCTGAAATAAAAAAAAGATGCAGAGCTTTCAGACCTCAAATAATGCAAAGAAAGAAGTTTATATTTATAAAGATTTTTAAGAGATCAGAAATCAATATTTGGTGGAATAACCCTGTTTTTTAATCACAGTTTTTTTTAATGCATATTGGCATGTTCTCCTCCACCAGTCTTACACACTGCTTTTGGATAACTTTACTCCACTTCTGGTGCACAAATTCAAGCAGATTAGGAAAAACATAATTTTTAAGTGGTCTCTATTTTTTTTTTTTTCCCAGAGCTGTATGTTAAGTATGTAAAATCATGATCTAACAAATAGCACGACAAAGTATTAACATTATGTTCTAGAAATCAGGTAGGTAAAACATTATTTTAAGAATTTTTTTTAATTGTTAAATGGTTAGAACAGAGCTGTAGAAGCTAATATACTCTTTTAAAAGGAGCTAGTTAACTCTTAAAGCGCTTCCATATTCTGTAGCTACATGAGGTCAGATGACTGACCACAAATGTACACATTGTCCTGTAGTGATGATGCTCTCAGGATGTTCAGTGTATGTCACTTAGGGAGTTAAATGAGTTAAAATGATGAATAAAGTGCTGTATGGAACTTCATACAGCTTTTTAAGAGTCTGAGACATTTATCTCGAGTTAAAATGACAATAATATTGATTATCTCAATTTCTGCAACAAAATATATTGTACACAAAAACACACTACATTATACTACACTATTATATACACAACAATACAGTATCTGCTGTATGACCATTTGCATCTTGCTCTCTTTCAGTTTTAGAGTGTTAGCAACAGTCTTACTATATTCTTATGGCCTAGGCCATCCTCAGAGAGTTCTCTGCCATGAGGTGCCATGTTTAGTATGCAGTGGCCAGAATGAGAGAATTGAACCCAAAACACCAAATTTAAAACACTTGTTACCAAATCACACATTAGACACACATGTAACTCTAACATGTCACACACACACTGTCTGTTTATCTATCTAAAGTGCTGTAAGAAACTTTCTCAGCTTTTAAAGGTCCTAGTGGTTAAAAAATTAAAATGGCTTGCAACGGAGGGACAGTTCTGGTGGAAACAGGAGAGTTGAGGTGCACATTGAATTCTGCCGTGATTTGAGCAGCCGTGGTTTTATGTTTTTCGGATACAATCCGGGTTAGCACCCGAACATCCCTTTCAGACAGCTTCCTCTTACAGCATCCACAGTTAATCCTGTTGGATGTGGTTGGTCCTTCTTGGTGGTATGCTGCAATTACCCTGGATACCGTGGCTCTTGATGCGTCACAAAGACTTGCTGTCTTGGTCACAGATGCGCCAGCAAGACGTGCACCAACAATTTGTCCTCTTTTGGAACTCTGGTATGTCACCCATAATGTTGTGTGCATTGCAGTATTTAGAGCAGAACTGTGCTCTTACTCTGCTAATTGAACCTTCACACTCTCTCACGCTCCTACTGGTGTGTAATTAATGAAGATTGGACACCAGGCTGCTCCAATTTAGCCATGAAACCTCCCACACTAAAATGACAGGTGTTTCAGTTTTACTGTCCAACCCCTGTGTATGTATATATATATATATATATATATATATATATATATATATATATATATATATAACACACAAAGAACACAGACAAAAAATGGACAAGATAAAAACAGCACAGCTAAAATGATATTTATATTTCAAAATTAAAACACTAGGTTTCCATGAGCTTCTTTACAATCAGAACAAAAGAGAGCATCAGTAACAGTAACAAAGCATAAAATCATTAAAACTTTAATTCCCACTGTGTGTTAGAACAAAAAAAACATTATTTGTACAAAATTATTCAACAGAATTAAGACAAGGCTTTACACTTTTCTCATGACTCACTTCTACAAAACAGTCAAGTTTATAGTCCTGGTATTTACACGCGTACAGGGTCTCTCCTACTGTGTGTCATCCTCACAGAGTTCAGTATGGGAGATAAATGTCTGTGTGTGTGTGTGTGTGGGAGAGAGATCAGTGCAGGAGGCTGTAGATGTGTGTGTTTTTGTGTGTGTTTAAGTGGATGTGCTGGAGAGATCTCACATCCTCTTTGTGACTTTTCTGAAGAGGGCGGCGGGTCCGAGCAGGGCCGTTTTGGGCTTCCGAGGGCCGAGCATGTGGAGGTTTCCCTCAGAGATGCTGCGCACCACCCTCCTGCTCGGCTCGTTCTCAGAGGACCCTGAATAAAAGAAGAAAGAATAAAGATATAAATAAAGAAAGCAAGAAAGGATGAGAAAAAGAATGAAGACAACAAAAGTAATCATGAAAATAATGAAAAACATGAATTAAAACTAAATATTAATTTTAAGAATACACTATAAAAAAAAATATTTTTTTATTTTATGTTAGTACAACTGTATCTAAATATTGAACAGAAACAACCTTGTCTATTTTTTAAACAGCAGTAACTTTTATATTGTATCTTATTCAATTACCAATTTAACACTGTTGAAATTAATTAAAAGGACACATGTGGAATTACACAGTGAACAGTATATATATATATATATATATATATATATATATATATATATATATATATACACAGCTCTGTAAAAAAAATAAGATACCACTTCAGTTTCTGAATCAGTTTCTCTGATTTTGCTATTTATAGGTTTATGTAAAATTACTGAAATAATAAAAAAAAAGACGCAGAGCTTTCAGACCTCAAATAATGCAAAGGAAAACAAGTTCATATATGTATAAAGTTTTAAGAGTTCAGAAATCAATATTTGATGGAATAACACTGGTGGTTTTTAATCAGTTTTCATGCATCTTGGCATCATGTTCTCCTCCACCAGTCTTACACACTGCTTTTGGATAACTTTATGCTGCTTTACTCCTGGTGCAAAAATTCAAGCAGTTCAGCTTGGTGGTTTGATGGTTTGTGATCATTCATCTTCCTCTTGATTATATTCCAGAGGTTTTCAATTTGGTAAAAATCAAAGCCAATCAGGGAAGAGCAGACTGTGACTTCACCCACACACATACATACAGGATAGGTGCCTTTCAGTCACAGAAGAGGAGCTAAAAATGGTGGAACATAGATTTACCGAACTATCGATTACAGTGAGTTTGATTAATAAATTAAAATCTTAAATTTATGATTGCCTGCTTCTGTAGCTTCATTTGAAGTCAAAAGCGTCAGACACATCTACACGGCAAACAGAGAGATCGTACAGTGAGTCCTCCATAATTCCCTGACCTAAACTATTCCAGGTGACTCTATCTATCTGAAAACCTTTATTTGGTATGTATTTATTTAGTATTGTGTGAAATAATAATAAAGCAAAAATAAATAATGGAAAATGATGTAATGTTACACAAAAATCTCTCAAAAAATGTGGAATATTTGCTGCATTAATGACAAAAGTCACTGTGATACACAACAGATTAATGAAGTACAAGTACATAAACCAGTACAAGTGATCCCATCAGGAGTCAAGACCAGAATCCTGTTCCAAACATTAAAACACAATTTAAATGGGGTGGGATAACAAGCATGGTGACAGAAAGCTCGAGTGTATGCGTCCGTGGGAACTGGAGGCGACCGGAGCGTTTTTGGCCGGGTGTTACACTTTAACAGCTGCCAGGTGGCCTAACCCTAACACTTCGTTTGCACTTGACGAATTATGAAAAGGCACAGAAAAAAGGAGTAGAATTCGCAAGGGATAATCACATCTGAAGAAAGGACAAAGAACGAAGGAAGGGGCCAGCGTTCTGAACACTTAAAAAAAAAAAAAATCTCCATTTAATAACCTCTGTTACCAAAGTCCACATCAAGGTCTCTGTGTTATTTTTTTTTTTACATTATATATTTATAATCTGGTTAATTGAGGACTATGGAACTCTTGTGCTCTTTTATCTCATCACATCACATCGCATTAATTGGTTGGTTAATTGATTGGTTGGCTAATTAAGTGTCTCTGTCAGGTGTTGTGCTGAATTCTCGCTGAAATGCTATGCTTTTAAACACAGTGTTTCCAATGGGATGTGCAGTGCAGATGTACACATAGTAAAAGGGAGTCACGCAGCTCCAAGCAGTGAACGCAGCAGCACACATCACGAGTGTAAACAGCATGGAGCAGCAATGACCGCATCTGTTCATGGCTGTAGTAATTAACGTTATCTGCCTATTTTTATCAGATTTAACTGTTCCTTATCAGCAGTTTAGTTCAAATAAAAGGAGTATAATTGAAAGCAGGGTTGAATCGAGATCAGATCAAGTTCTCAACACAAGCAAACCGCTCCAGAGTTTGTTTCTTTGTTTGGGGTTGTTTTGATCCACACCAGAGTGCGATCACTGTTTTCACACCTGATCAATTAAACCGCACTAAGGGTACAAATTAACTAGAGTCCATTTTAACCAGACCAAATATCATGTATCTGTAGGTTATTCTCAAACTGCACTACGAAGCCTAGAATAGCAGGTTAGCCACATCATTAGTAGATCTTAGCCGTTTCTCTGGGCTGGATTACTCTCTGATAGTTGTCGTCAGGCTAAGGACACCGCTCTACCAAGCCTTAAATAGCAGGTTAGCCACAGCACTTGCACTTGTTGGCCTCAGACGGGTTAAAGATTTGGGCAGTGTTTAGCTAGTTTAGCTGCAATGCTAACAGATATCCTAGTCTCTTTTTCAAAGACAGAATATTTGCTGCAATAGTTGATAAAAGGTTGTTGGCACCCAATTGTGCTCTCTCGGGGCTCTGGCAGTTGATGGCAAGCTGCATGCCCAGGATTCGAACCAGCGATCTCCCGATAATAGTAGCAGTGCTTTAGACCACTGGACCACTTGCAAATCCGTGCACCCTGTGATCCTGTTATGTAGACAAACTAAACTCATGCTTACCTCCGAAGCGCCGGACGCGGAGTGGTTTGATGGTGTCGGACGAATCCCGCTTTACTCTCTTGGGCGCTGCAGCAGTGGGAACGCTGTCCACGCTGGTCTCCTTTCCAAAGCTGAAAGAGTATAAACATATACACACTTAGTGTGAGTTTTTTTTTAAATTAAACACTTTATACAATACACATTATCACTGCTGCCGGGTGACAAGAGTCTTCTTCACGTGGTTGAACACTCACCAGTTCAGCTTGCGTTTGCCTTGTGCTGCTGACGTCATCGCCATGTACGACGGCTTGGATTTACGCAGGTCGAGAAGAGACGGAATCTCAAACCTACAAAATAAAAAAAGATTTACAGCATCAATATCTTTGTGCTGATTAAACTCTGACGCCAAATACAGACTCACAATCAATTCACTGTGCCACCATCATTTATACTAAGAAGAATACTGGTGTAAAGTGATGTATACTGGTGTAATCTACTAATAAAGTTCATTAGAGGCTTGATGAAGTCTAAAACACTACCTGGTGTGACATTTTTATAGCATTTAAACCTACAATCTACTAGGGCCGCACAATATTCAGGAAAAAAAATTACATTGTGATATTTTGTTTTTCTTAAATATAAATTACAATATAATTTCCTACATGGTACATTAATACGGACATAATCCAAACAACTCTAAAGAACTTATCCTGTACAACAGAGAAAACACTAGCTCTTCCTTTCCTGGGGTGGTCCTGATGAGAGCCAGTTTCATCATAGCGTTTTTTATGGTCATTTTCTTTACTTAGTTGTGTAGTTCTTGCCATAATTATTGATTAAAACATTACTCAAATATTCACTATTCACTGTATACCTGTAACTCTACCTCTTCACTACTTTACAACTGATGCTCTCAAACACTTTATTAAGAGGCAAGAAATTCAAGTAATTAACTCTTGACGAGTTCAGCACAGCTGTTAACTGAAAGCCTGAATTCCAGGTGACTCTACCTCATAAAGCGTACTGAGAAAATTCAGCAGAGAAGTGCAAAACTGTCATGCTAGAATGGAAATGATAAAATGTATTCTGGTTTAACTCCTTGAAAGCCTTGTCTTGTATACAGGCTACAGGTGTAGGTGATATAAAACCCTGTTTTTCTGCAGTAAAATAACTTATTTACATTCTGAAAATGTAAGGGGTCTGAAATCTCGTACAGGACACTTGGAGATGCTGCCCATTTTCTCTCTACTCCACTTTTTTTTTTTTTTTTTTCCTCCCATTTTTCTCCCCAATTTACACGGCCAATTACCCAACCCACTCATTAGGACTCCCCCTATCACTAGTAATGCCCACACCAGGAGGGCCCACACCAGGAGGGTGAAGACTAACACATGCTTCCTCCGATACATGTGAAGTCAGCCAACCCTTCTTTTCGAGCTGCTGCTGATGCAGCATTGCCGAGTAGCATCACAGCGCACTTGGAGGAAAGCGCAGCGACTCGGTTCCGATACATCAGCTCACAGACGCCCTGTGCTGCAGACATTACCCTAGGAGTGATGTGGGGAGAGAGCGCCATCTACCCACCCGGAGGGAGCAGGGCCAATTTTGCTCCCTCTGAGCGCCGGCAGCTTGATGGCAAAGCTGCATGAGCTGGGGTTCGAACCTGCGACCTCCTGCTCATAGTGGCAGCGCTTTAGACCGCTGGACCACTCGGCGCCCGACTACTCCACTTTTTAATTCTAACCCAGATCAGTAACAGGAATCAACCCAAATTCTGCATGTTTAAAAATAGACGTAAAAACTAGACAAACAAAAACTAAACTAAAGGTTTGAAGGACATGAACTGTTTGATTTGTATTCATCAAAATTTTATGATATTATTCATTACATTTTGACATTAGCAGATTTAGTTAAATATTTTTTTTTATTTTCTATTGCAATTATGCTTTTTTCAGTAATGTTCCTTATCAAACATGAAAGCTTTTTATGTAACGCTTTAATAGAAATCCTCAAGATTTAGTGGTGTAATGTCTGGCAGGCAATGTATTTTTCTTTTCATAGTTATGACTTATTATTATTATTAGCATTAATCTACAATGCAGAACACTTTAAAATAATGAAAATTGCATAATACAGTATTGGATTAACCACTCAGCATTATATATTTCCGGGTTGGAAGTCAGCTCTGCAGGAACAGGCGCTGTATTCAGATTAGCTTCTTCTCGTACCTTTTGGGCACCTCGTTGCTGTTGTTGGCGCGCAGCACCTGGAGCTGGCTCAGACCTGAAGCTCCAGCCGGTTCAGGTGATCCAGGGGACAGGATTACGGTGGCGTTGGCCGGGGTCTGCTCCTGGTTCTGCTCCGGATCGTCCCGGCCTACCTCGAAGGTGGAGTTGGGGTCGAAGGAGCTGCAGGTTTTGGAGGCGTCTGTTTCGGGGGTGTACTGCAGGGGGAACATGCCCTCCTGCCGCAGCACCTCCTGCAGAGCTGGGGGGCAGTGGGAGAGCGCCGGGCCCGGCCTGTCTGAGCTGGGCTTCGGGGGGGAAATGGCAAGCTTTCTTCTGATAGTTTTTTTGACGAGAGGCTCAGCTTTAGTTAGCTGATCTTCTCCAGGGTTGGAAACTGAGAGAAGAGACACAGAGAGAAATAGAACACGGTTACAGATTGATCAGTGTAACAATTTTTAATTACATTTTGTGACTGTTTAAGGCTAAATGCAAAATGCAAAAAAAAAAAAGTGGAATTTGATTTAAAACACATTATTTTATTCTTTTAATTTAATGAAGTGAACAACAAATAAGTTTATCCATTTTTTAGTTTAATTTTTTTTTATCTCTGACCCTCAAAAACAGATATTCAGGAAAAACGGGAGAAAAAAAAAAGGATTGTTTCATTATTTTCTGATTTTGTAATTTTTGCATTTTGCAAGTTTTTATTATATCCTCAGATTTGTGCTATAAGATAGACAAAAAAATAGACAAATCTGGAAATCGAAGAAAGATAAATTTCATTTTTCTCAAAATTCTGTTTGTGAAAGGTCGAAATGCAAATATAGGTAATTAATAAGTGAATGGGGGAAAAAAAAAATAGTTTTTGTACCCAATTTTCTTTTTTTCGAATTTGATACGCTTGATACGGTCAGAAAATTTAACTGCTAAACGTTACACTGACCCAGATTTGCCTCTTTATGTAGACTGTGACTGAAATAACTCACTATTACCTCATTAGTTTTGTGTTATATAGGAAGAGAATATTTAGTAGTGAGAACTACCTGAAGGTGCCCTTGTGTATAAAAAGTGTTTTTTTTTTTCGCACGACTCAGACACAAAATTTCAAACCTCCTGTATTTTCTGACAAAACAAAAGTTTTGTAAAACAAACTAAAAACTGTAATTCCACGTGTGTCCCTTAATGGATTTTTGTGTCTTTAATATTAATATACAAAGTAGAAAATAAAGAAAAAAAAAAAAAAAGAGAAAAACATTAAATGCTAGGTGTGTCCTTATAAACTGGTACTGCTGTGTATTTATTTACTGTGGCATTTTTAAGACCTTAGGATGATGGAATTAAGGTAAATTAATACTTTTTTACAAGACGAATTTAAGACACTTTAAGGATCCCAGGACAGTGTGCTAGGAAATGTTAATCCTGATTAAATCCTCTTCCTGGATTTCTTAACACACACACACACACACACACACACACACACACACACACACACACACACACACACACACCTTTCTCTGATGAGTCACACATTCATTCATGCAGTCTTTAGTCCTCCCCACATACACAATCACCAACACACACACACACAAACACACACACACACAGTCATTCTACATATCATACATTCAAGTTCATTCATAGAGGCCACGGCCCCGTCCTGTGCGCACTCAATAATTCTATACGCATCCAGTGCTGAATAATTTAGCCGCGTTCGAAACCTGGCCAAGATGAGTCAGTGTGTAGTGGTGGCAGCAGCAGCACACTTGACTGAAGAGGAAGAGAACAGGGGTGGAGCTCGAGAGAGAGAGATAGAGAGAAAAGAGAGAGAGAGAAACAGACGTGTGCATCTATGAGTGTGCCAAAACTAAAACCTCATATCAGGGGACTTATTGTCTAGAGCCATGACTGTTGAAGGCCAGGTGTTTAACGAGCGAGCACACACTGACGTGGGTAAAGGCTTTTTCACACGCAGTATGAGTGTGTGCGAGTGTGTGTGTGTGTGTTGTTTGAAGTGTGTGTGTGTTCTCGGACGCATAGGGAGGCTCTAGGAAGCTGGGCGGAGGACGCTGTTGGAGGGGTTTGACGTTGGATATTGAGTGCTGAAGTATGCCGGGGCACGTTGCATTCAGGCTGCACACACTGACTCACAGAAAAGAGCGAGGGGAGGAGAAACGAAGCGAGAGAGAGAAAGAGAGCGAGAGAGAGATGGAATAAGCAGAAGTGTGATTGATAAAGGCTGTGGCTGTGTCCTTTAATAGGCACTGACCAATAGCATCACTCCAGAAGTGGGAATTCGTAGCAGAGTCTCAAGAGGACAAGCAAGCTTCTCCCACAAACAAAAAATACATAAGAGGCCTAAATCTAAATCTGACCGCACCACCCGACGACTACGCGCTACATAGCGTATGGTGGCACAACATGTCCACATAAAAAAGCCATTAAAATATACTGGAGACATTATTTAATATACAGCTTTGGAAAAAAACAAGAGACCACTTCAGTTTCTGAATCAGTTTCTCTGATTTTGCTATTTATAGGTTTATATTTGAGTAAAATGAATATTGCTGCTTTATTCTATAAACTACAGACAACATTTCTCCCAAATTCCAAATAAGAATATTGTCATTTAGAGCATTTATTTGCAGAAAATGAGAAACGGCTGAAATAACAAAAAAAGACGCAGAGCTTTCAGACCTCCAATAATGCAAAGAAAACAAGTTTATATTCATAAAGTTTTAAGAGTTCAGAAATCAATATTAGGTGGAATAACTCACAGTTTTAATCACAGTTTTCATGCAACTTGGCATGTTCTCCTCCACCAGTCTTACACACTGCTTTTGTATAACTTTATGCCTTTACTCCTGGTGCAAACAATTTAAGCAGTTCAGCTTGGTTTGATGATTTGTGACCATCTTCCTCTAGATTATATTCCAAAGACTTTTAATTTGGGATTTAAGTTGTCTCTTATTTTTTTCCAGAGCAGTATATTTGATATTAACCTGAATTTCTTCAAAATCAAACTACACAATGGCCAAGAACCAAAGATGGGACAGGCCCTTAGTAGGACTGCCTTTGAATACTTATTCTTAGTTAGCCTACTGGCTCCACAAGGCCTAGTCATGATGCAGACACTTTATTTCCTTTGTTTCCTCTAACATTAGGGTTTATTTTTTTGTTTCTTAATGCAGTAGTGGTAGCAGACCCCTGGCAGAGTGCTGCTGTAAACAATGCAGAAAACAAACGAGGGTTGACAACATTCACGTAATGAATACACTGTAATGAAGAATAATGAAAAAAAGTAAATGAAAAAAAAAAATGCTTCTCTGGAGAGCTTTTGTTTACACTCCTCCCCTATCTCTCTCTGTCGTACTCGGTTTGACTTTAGTTTTCGCCCGTTCTCGGGCTCCTTATCTCCTTATGTGGGCGTTTTTTCCCCCCAGCCTTGTCCCAATTCACTAGCTGGGGCAGTGGTAGTGTATTGGACCGCAACCCTGACAACATGGGGTTGATCCCGTGTGAGGAGCGGTGTGTTTATTTGTTTATTTGTTCTCTTTTTCTGTTCTGCAATTGGGTTCAACAACCCTCTGGGCTGGAGAGCTACTAATCTGTAGCACTCCATCCCATTACATTTCATTTTCCAGAATTGTAATGGAATTTGTTCCAGAATTTTTTTTTTTGTGGTCTGTCACCAAATAGCTTGAAAAATCTGCAAAATCTGCAGCCTGCACTAAGAGCAAGATCGTGATAGCTGTTATCAGTCAGTGCATCGCAGAGCTGGAGTCTGATGACGAGCAGTCAGAGACGGCGAGAGGAAAAGAAAGTTTAGGGAAGTGCAGAACTCGTTTGAAATGGAGCCCAAACACTCTGCGTTTGATGCCGTCTGACAGAAAACAGCGCTGGTCTACGTCACTGCTGAGGCTGACTGACAACAACACACACCAGCCTGACGCATGCGTGCAAACACACCCTGCGGGGTGATATATAAGTGGGTGTGAGGAACACAATGTAATAACAGGCTGGGTTAAGGTTGAGGGTGTGTGTGTGTGTGTGTGGGCAGTAAATGGTGGTAGAGTGCTCTGGATGGCGTATTTCTGGCTGACGGGATTAATACATGCATGAGGTGCTATTTCTGGAGGACAGCGACTCGGATTAGGGTCGCCGGGCTGCTGCCTCCCTCTCTCTCTCTCTACCCCCTACCACCCCCCCTTTCCCTCCCTCTATCCCTCTCTCTCTCTCTCATTGTGCAGCTGTGTGTCCACACAGATGATCCAGGAGCGCTTCACACTGTACGTGACTGAGCCCCTCTCTCTACCTCCGCCCCCCTCGCTCCTCCACCGAACAGCGATTTTTATGAATGAGTCTGAGGAGAAGGGCAGAGAGAGTGGGGTGGGGCTGCAGCGAGCGACTGAGAGAGGGAGAGGGAGAGAGAGAGGGAGCAGAACAAAAAGCACAAGGACGAATAAAACTGATTATAAAACACGAAAAAAGAAATAGAAAGCTAAATGATAGGTTGTCAGACAAACAAAAAGGGAAATATGGGAAAGAGAGAGAGGGATGAAAGAAAGTGGGAATTGAGAGCAAAATAAGGTAAAAAAGAAATGGAAAGTGAACGAAAGACAGAATGAGAGAATGAGAATTAGACAGAGAAAAGAAAAAGACAAGGGAACGATCAAGAGAGAGGGAGAACAAAAAGCACAAGAAGGAATAAAATGGAATAAAACGCTAAAAAAGAAATATAAAACAAGATGAGGGGTTGTCAGACAGACAACCAGGGCAATACCGAGCAAAGTGAGAGAGAAAGAAAATGAGAATAAAATAGAAAGAGAGAAAGATAACAAGAATTAGACAGAGAAAAGAAAGCGGAATGGGACTGAGCGAGAGAATCATAAAAAAAAGAGTAAAGTGAGTAAGAAATAAGGAACAGATCAAGAAGGAGATGGACAGACAGCAGAAAAAAAAGAATAAAGAGAGAGAGAGAGAATAATATGGAAAGAGAAGAGAAAGGGATGGAAGAAAGTTTTGAATTTAAAAAGTGAGACGTGCGAGCAAAAAAAAAAAGAGTGCAAGACAAGGAAGAACAGAATCAGAGGGAGTAAGAGAATGAGAAAACAGAAAGAGAGAAGAAAGAGGAATGAGAGAGTGAGACAATATAAAAAGAACAAAAAAAGAGCAAAGTGAGCGAGAAGAATAAAATAAAGCAAAAAATGAATAAAAGAGGGGCAGTTAGAAAGAGAATAAACAAAGAAAAAGAAGTATAAAACAGAGGAAATAAAATAGAGTGCAAGGAAAAATGAGAGAAAGAGAAAAGTAGAACTAGAGAAGAGAAGACAAAGACAAATATTAGGACTAAGAAGAAGTAAATAAACAGAAGGAAGCAAAAGAAAATAAGCAAAAACACATTAAGAAACTAAGAAAAGTACAACAATATATTTTTTAAATAATTACACGCTGACAAACCACTAGTCATCTAGTTTTCCCCTCCCATGAGTTTTGCACCATGTCCCATGGAAGCTAAACAACACAACCCTGCACTGCTCTGCTCTGTCCACTGTGGGTGGTAACAGCATTAGATAATCATCATTAACATCAGTTAGCCAAGAGCACAGAGTTCATCCTCACTCACAAGATAACACCTCATAACACACACACACACAGGCGTGTACATTCCCAAGCTGTCCCCTGAAGTACCACTCCATGATCTTTTTACATGCCGCTGTCCCATGACTTTTGGCACCTCGGTGTATGAGCTGAAGGATAAAGAATAAGTGTGGTGTGAGCGAGTGACGTTCAGTGTGATGCATCCACAGGAGGCTGCAGGACACCAGCGGCCTCGTGCACACGGACACGTGCACCTCCCACCCTCTCCATCTCTCTTTCTTTATTGCTGTTCCTCCACTCCTATCCCTCTCTCTCGCTCTCAGTCTCGCACTTCAGCGCGAGTGCTGGGACAGAAGTGTCACAGAGCGGTGCTTGGGGACGGGGCAGTAAGTAGAGCTGGGCAATATGACGATATTTTATTGCATTGTGATAAATCACAAAATTTTTTGAAAAAAAAAAAAAAATCACAGTATTGAAATAACTATATCATATAAAAAGCATTCTCTAATTGGGCTGCAATGATTAGTTTGCATATAAATGAATAAAAAAAGAAATAGTCAACACAGAATTTCACTGTTGATGCGTTGTTAATGTGTGATGGAGCGAGAGAGCGCAAAGGAGAGAAAAAATAATGGGCAAGAGAGGAAAACACACACACACACAGTGTGTTTCTCAGACGTCCTCTGAGAAAATTACAGGCTGAATTACCTACTGTTTTTCTCTGAACGCCGTGGTCGTTTGGTAATTTTAGTCACCTCGCGTTTAATAAAATAGCTATTTGTCCACTGCCACGCACTGTAATTACACTTTGGGTGTGCGTTTTCACGGAGATCCATTTAAACACAACAGCGAGTGGAAATGGAGGAGCTACTGCACATGATGTCATGTGATCTTGAAAAAAAAAAACAGGAGGATCAGTGAGTTTTTATTTTTTTATTTATTTGCAGTCCGGATGCAAGACTTTTATCACTGAGTAGAAGTATGAAATATTTTTCACAGACGCCCCCCTGAGAAACTAATCCTGTCCAAATGAACACAGCAACACAGAGCTCCTCACACTGCAGACTGTAACCGGGCTGGAGGTAGAGTGAGGTAGAGGCCCACATTGAACGCACACACCAAACTACTTCTCAGTCTGAGAAAAATAACAGCAGCCAAAACAAGTGCTGAAAAAGCTCATTTAGATCTTAATTTATCATATTTCTGATCAATATCAGGATATCCAACAGCGTTTCTAGGGCTTTACAATATTGAAAAATTTTACATTGCAAATATTCTTTTTTCGATGATGTATATCGCGATGTTAAACAATGCAGGGCCCATGACATCACCAGCCAACCCCGTGCTGTCTCGCGTCTGGACCAATAAAGAGTTGAGGCAGCACCGAGCTCTCAAAACCCGAGAAAAACAGCAAAACAACAGTAATCGGCCCTTTAATCAGGCATTTAAACGGCTTTTCAAAGGGTAAATAAGAGCGTTTGTTTTTCTGGGATTAAAAGCAGGAATTCAGCTGTAACTGGAAATTTCTGCCCTGCAAAACTGTGCTGGACTGAGGTGCACAGCTTTCAACACGTGCTCACCTTTTACAAGTATGTGCCCAACCATGTGAATGGAGGACATGAGGTTACCTCGTATTTCTGAGGCAGCAGCAGTCTGTCACTCACACGGACACAGAGACAGCGCTGTGTATCTACTTCTTGTGTCTAGAATCAAAACATTACAACATGACCGGTTTGATTTAATTGCCTTAAGTGACATTGCATGTCCTGTGATGTGACTATTGTGCATGCGCACATTGCGATGACTATGCTTAAAACTCCACTAGGTAGGATTGAGATTTTGTGCTCGTGGGCTCCCCCTACAGTTGTAGAGTGTAATAAATGTTTCAGGTGGATTAGTTTCTCTTTCTTGTTTTCTGGTTTTCACAGACATATTCGGTGTCTTTCCAGCTTCTGCCAGAGTGTCTGTATGTTAGTTTGTAAAGAATGAACCAGTAGTCCTTGTAGAACTGTTAGAACTAAAGGTCGGAAAGCAGGTCGCAGTTCTCGTGAGCGTTGGTCGCGGCCGCCTCAGAAAACTTACAGAGTCTGGTTTGAGCTCAGAGGAGCTCCGGCACAGACACGAGAGCACCGCTATTCCTCCTTTTACACCTCAATGCAGCACTGCAGTGAGTTTCAAGCAGTAATTTTACTTCTTTAAAAAGATCAAAAATCTAGAAAATCCTACCTAGTGCTGCAATACATTTCTACAATATCGTCCTGCCATAAAGGCAGGATTTTAAACAGGAGAGAAGAAAGAGTTAAGCGAGTTCATTTTACATCTTTCTCTTAATAAACTCGGGGTCAAATGTTGAATAAGAAAGAAAAACAGCTCCACTGGCTGAAGGGTCCAAGCACACATCCCACCGGGACAGGCCCACCAAGTCACGTAAAAAAGGACCATTGACCAATTTTTGTGAAAAAAAAAATAAAGAAAAAGAAAAAAAGGCAAGCCCTGCCGTTCTGATTTATGACCGACGCACAATTCATACTTCAGTCACATTATAGCTTTTTTAATGGGTCCTGATGCGGAGGATTATTCGCTTTCGCCATAATTTCTCGGTGTTATTCATTCATTCACTTTGTGTTGTGTTTTTCCTGCAGCCCCCGCTCCGCCCCCTCGCTCCTCTGACTGGGACCCTGTGTTTTCCTATATTTCCCACAATGTGTCTCAATCAAATGAGGAACACCTGTTCTGCAGCAAATATCATTACGGCCCATTTACTGCGCCATAACTCACTCCGTCTTCCATTCCCCAAAAGGTTCCCTCCCCCTCTCTCTCTCTTTTTTTTCCTTACTCTCACTTCCCTCGTTCTTTTCTTTCCCCTATATACAATAACGGCTCAGCAAGTGTCCGTTCTGTAAAGCTGGGCGCAAACTGTACACTATACAATCTGATTTTAACCCAGAATTGACTTGACGACAAATTTGCTACTCAGAAATTTTTAGCAGAAGCGCTTATTAACATAATTTTTTTCCTAACTTTCCAATATTTAAATTTTTTTTTTTTTTTTTTTTTGAGTTTTATGACTAAAAACATGCATGACTCCTCGAGTGATCTGTCAGTGAACACACTTCAACCGACCTAGGGCTGAGCGATATATTGTAAATAATTAGCTTTTTTTTTTGTGTTTTGTGTCATATCAGCAATATATTGGCTATTTTATGGCATCGACAATGTTCGTGACTTGATCATCACAGGCTTAAATCAATTTCTTCATATGAAAAACTGATTTAAGAAAATTTAATTTTTTAGCTGGTGGATTTGTTTTTCAAACAGTTCTTTCATATTTGCAATCTTATAAAAGTTATTTATGGAGGTTATAAGTGCAGTGTATATATTGTATATACAAGTTTTAATATATTTGAAAATATATTCTACAAGATATAAAACCTAAAAAAAACTTTTATAATATCCGTATTTGTATGTGATTTCATTCTGAAAAAGAATGAGTCTCTATGGCTCTTTTTTCAACATCTAAACATGGCAAAGAAACTAGTGGGAACGATATTGGAGAAAAAATATTGCTCTATATATTATATATATATATTGCTCTAATATATAAATGTATATTGCGATATTAGAAATAAATAAAACATGAATACCCACCCAATTTTACCAGAGATAAATTATCTAAATGATAGTGTTAGAATATTAATAAAGCAATATATGTGTAGCAATGATTGGAGCAAAACAAATGGTGTTGGGTAGATATATTTATTAAACTGGTAGATACTGTCATGCAAAATGAGAACGGTGTAAATTTTTCTTTGTATACAGCTAAATGTTTTCATTTTATTTTATGTAATTGCAGATCCTGCATTGTGATTACTGCGTATGTGTACACTGAGATATTGATGCCGAAATTATATATTGTACAGCCCTATTGCAAAGTCTTATATTATACTTAGTTCATCCCAAATCACCATCTCAGTTTATCAGGTTTATATGTAAATCCATGTGTGTCCCTTAATTGTTTAATGTCTTTAATATTAATCTACAAAGAAAATAATAAAAATACATTGAAAATTGAAAGCACTGTCCACACTTTTGAAACATTGTGATTTTATTTTTAGGCTCATATAGTCCACCCTTTACGTAATGAGCCTCTAGCTTAACTCACACTGGACAAAAAAAAAAAAAAAGCAAAAAGCATCAAAGCAAAAAGAACATCAGCAAATTGCTGTGGACAGTAGGTACAGATCCCTCCCTCAAACGAAGTCTACTGGCTAATCCTGCTGTGTACTGTCTGAAGTTGAGGGGTGGTGCCTAAGTGGTTCTATTTATTTATTTAATGGAACATAGAGTGTTGTGTATTGATTGTGTTAAAATGTTTAGCCTCTACTGTTCATTGCTTCCACAAAATACAAAAGAGTGCAAGAGACGTGAGCATGAGGTGAAAAGCTGCATAAAAGTGCACAATTACCTTTCAGAGAGTGTGAACATTTGAGCCGTTGGGAGACTCTGCGTGTGTGTTTTTCTGCACCTGAATAAAGAAAAAAAATAAAAAATACAAATTACATCAACACTAGTTTTTTTTTGTTTGTGTGAGTTTTTTTTTTTTTTTTTTTTTTTTAGAAGTTTTTTTGAAAAGAGATTCATACTAATGATCCCTGAATGCAGAGATATGTAGAAAAATGAAGAATCTAATTTTGTGGCCTTGTGTACAGTTTTGAAATTTAGTGCAGTATTTTGTGCAAATTTGGTATTTCCAGATTTCCACACCTGTCATTTTAGTGTGGGAGGTTTCATGGCTAAATTGGAGCAGCCTGGTGGCCAATCTTTACTATTTGCTCATTGCACCAGTAAGAGCAGAGTGTAAAGGTTCAATTAGCAAATTGGCCAATTTTTGGTGCATGTCCTGCTGGCGCATCTGTGACCAAGACAGCAAGTCTTTGTGATGTATCAAGAGCCACGGTATCCAGGGTAATGTCAGCATACCACCAAGAAGGACCAACCACATCCAACAGGATTAACTGTGGATGCTGTAAGAGGAAGCTGTCTGAAAGGGATGTTCGGGTGCTAACCCGGATTGTATCCAAAAAACACAAAACCATGGCTGCCCAAATCAATTGTTTATATATTATATAATTACATATATGTAATTATATGTTATAATAATAAATTAGTGCGTCGCGACCTAATGACCATGAGAAAATGTGGTCCCCAGACTAAGACCAGTTAAGAACTACTGCTCTATAGGTCCCCTTCTATTCCAGTGTTTGGCTTTAGGCATGGTGCCAACAGGTTCAGGTTTGCATCATTTGCTCCAGAGAGTCCTATTCTATTGCTGGTACTCCTCTAGAGGAACAAGACAGACTCTGTGTGTCTTTGTGTTTGCTTGCACACAGCAATGGATTTTAATATGTATTACTGGGACACACGTGACACTGCTGAAGGAGATGTTGGAGTCACTTACTGCATGGTGTGCTCTGGTGAGTGATGAGGTGAGAGAAAGACAGGATGGGTTGGAGACAGATGTTTTTGGTACACCTGTCTGGTTCTTCCTTCACTTCTGTGTTTTCCTGATCGGCCCAGACCACACCTCGCTCTCTCTGCACCAGATGCACAAGCTCCTCCTGTACCGCTTCATCCAGTGCTGTAGAAACCCCTGCAGCCTTCAGCGCCAGGTACTGCCGGTGGTAGGCAGGAAGCAGGGCGTGAAGCAGTCTACAAACACAATGAGAGAGATGATCATTTGTTTATTTCAATTAATTTTAGTTTGGACACACCTTCATCTTCTTTTGTTTTCCTTTATTTCTTTGTTTAATGTGTTTTCTACATTGTAGATTCAATAAACATTCATTTTCACTACGTTAAAGCTGATATCCGTAAGTTTTGGGATTTAGGGCTCTCTTTGGTGAGAATGGGTAATTGCATCAAGCATGCGGAAGAATCATTTTAAACTGGGTGGGTGTGATGCGGTCTCCTTTAAGAGCGGATGAATACGATTCCAGGTTATGTTCAGTCAGAGAGAGAGAGCGAGCGAGAGAGAGAGAGAGAGCTCAGTCACAAACTTTACTTCTTTGTTTCTTTGCTTTAACTACTGAGGTCTGAGTTTCCACTTCTGAAGTCTCCATTGCTCCACCAGCTGCTTGTGTTCCGTAAAACTGAGCCGGATCCTCTTTTAGAGGCTGTACGTATGAATATATATTAGGCTTAGCAGAGAAGGTCGTTCCAGTACACTAGAACCATTAAAAACAACATTTTGTCCCTTCTTCACTCAGAAATGCTTTTGCTTTTAGTTTCAAAACAAAATAATACAGACAGACACTTTAAGATGCGATGCCTCGGCTCTTACTTCTGTGCGTGTTTGTTCTCCTGGTCCTGCAGGCTGATGAGGTAGCTCATGTGCTGGATCTGCTGCTCCAGGTCACTCACTTGTAGCTGCAGCCTGCTGCACCGTAACTCCTTCTTAAGCTCCTGCACATGTGTAGATACAAAATAATAATCATCATGAAAATCCTTGTAAAAATATATATATAAAAAAAAATACAATACAAAGTATATATTGTATCGATTCTCAAAAACACAGAATTGATTTGAAATTAAGTTTCATGTATAGACTGGGGTCAGTGGTCCATTTTGTGTTGTGTTTAAACTCTGACTTCTAGATATCAGCATTGTTTCTGGATCCCACTTTAACTACAGCAAAAACCCAAGAATCAGTATCTCAGAAAATTAGAATATTATAAAATACCAATTAGTACTTTTGGCAGTGTGGGCAGTGTGCCAAATACTGCTGGAAAATGAAATCTGCATATCTATTAAGGTAGTTATCAGAGGGAAGCATGAAGAGCTGTAAGATTTTGTAGGAAAACAAAACTGCACTGACTTTAGACTTGATAATAAAACACAGTGGATCAACACCAGCAGATGACATGTCTCTCCAAACCATCACTGATCATCAGTAAATTTTACATTTCATTTGAAAATCGAGGGAGCAGAGTCTGGAGGAAGAGTGGAGAGACACACAGTCCAAACTGCTCGAGGTCTAGTGTGAAGTTTCCACCAATCAGTGATGGTTTGGAGAGACGTGTCTCAACATCTGCTGGTGTTGATCCACTGTGTTTTATATCAAATCTAAAGTCAGTACAGCACTTCATGCTTCCCTCTGCTGACAAACTTTTATGAAGATGCAGATTTCATTTTCCAGCAGGACTTGGCACACTGCCCACACTGCCAAAAGTACCAATTGGCTTAAATAATATTCTTATATAATTTTCTAAGACACTTATACTTCTATTTAAAACAATTATTTAAATAAAGTAACATTTTTTAATGATATTCTAATGTTTTTTTTTTTTTTTTTTTTTAGATTTTTTTGAGCATTATCAAGTGTAACTTCAAGAATTCACACTCAAATCCTGCTTAAAAGTAAGGACGTCTGAAAGCTTTCTAATTACGGAGGTAGGAAACCAAATAAAACATTCATAGCTGAGATTTCGGACCTGATCTTCTCTCAGACACTGAGCATGTCCTATCCGCAAACAGCTGGGGGATGAAATCTATTCGACAAACAAACAAGCAAACAAACCACATAAAGAGCTCCTCCAAGTCCTTACGGTAGGTGGACGAAAAAACAAACAGCGGCGTAAATGAAGAAAGGGCACCTCGCTGACGTGGCCGGTGGGCCGAGGCGAGAACGAGGACAGCGGGAGGGAGGGAGGGTTCAGGGCCGAGAATGGATCAAACTGTACCAATTCCTCCTCTATACTGAGAAACCGAGGGGAGAGAAGCGCTGCCACAAAAACAAGATGGCCAGGCGCAGGCCAGCTGTGATCTGTTTTGGAGCGGCCTTTGTTTTCCTCCGCCACTCTCTGAGAATGTGCTTTCTGAGGAGTCTGTTAGCCCCCTCCTCTCCCACTTCTGACGCAGGGAGACACAAACGCAAGCGGCTCACGGAACATTTGACGGGCGGGTGCATCGCTAGACTGCTCTACTTCCAGGAAAAGAAGAAGAAAAAAAAAGATAAGGAGGAAAGAGAGAGAAAGAGAGAGAGAGAGAGAGAGAGAGAAAGAAGCAGAGTAAGGTGTATAGATTGAGGGAGGAGTAAAGATCATTGATCTCTGGTGGTCTTGTTTTTGTTTAATGAGTCATCTCCTGGTGGAGGGATGCAGCTAAAAGGGACAAAGAGCCAAAAGGAGAGCGAGTGTGTAACCAGTCTAATTACAGCAACAGAAATATTGTCCTATTATTTAGTTAGTATTGCAGATGTGGATGAAACACTTCAATGTCTACTTTACAAATGTGGTAGCTGAGAACTTAATAATAATCACCAATAGGGGTGGGCGATATGGCCCTAAAATAATATCAAGATATTTCATGTTTTTTTTTTTTTTCACGATAGCGATACTTTTGGCGATATGACAAAACACTGAATTAAGAAAAAAAAAGCACGTAGTTTAAATACATTACTACGACAAAATGAGAATTACTTTTTTATTACTGCACACGATATTATAAGGCACACCCTAGTGCTGGGCGATAAAACGATATCGATAGTTATCGAGGAAACTATATATCGCGATAAGTCGGGGCGAGAAATTCGATAAACTAAATTTTCTATTTCCCGTTTAAGTAGCGTTGTGAAAAGGCGCAGCACGAGACCAGGCAGCACGCTGAACTGCTGCTCAGCCCAGTACAACCCCTCCCCTCCCCTCTCCACCATCCCCCTCCGCCCCACCCCCCGAGCCCCTCCACTCTGAACTCCTCACATAGCGGCTCCTTCTCTCCCATTTACTGGATAAACTTCATTTATACTATTCAGCGGCGCTACACTGGAAAACTCACCTTTTAAATATGAGGCATGCGTCTCCAAGATATTTAGAGAGGTGAGCTTGTTCAGATTTCTGAAGGCAGGTAAACGCTGCTCTGTTTGCTGCTAGTTAGATTAGCTTGTCTCCAGTTTAAAGTTAGCGATGTTTAGGTGTAAAAGGGATCTGTGCAATCTGTCATCATTAGCTAAGATGCTTTCACTGCTTTTTACATTCTAATAAACTAATGGTTAACGCACGTTAGCCGTGTTAATCCACGTTTCGTGTAAATTAAGGTTAACTTCAGCACGAGTGAGGGGTTAGTATATAAACACACAGAAAGGAAGCACTTTCCATCTTTTTTCCTAACTCTCACTGTTTCTGTTAGAAAACCCTGAGGGCAGCATTCTCCTCTGTCTTTGTGTTTTATAGTTTTTAACAGATAGAGAGTCTGTTATGCTGGATATTTTACTAAATACAGAAGATTATATAATCTGTCTAGCTGTATTTGAACTGAGCTAAACATTGCTGTTACTGAACTGGAGTTTTAAATACACTTAAGTAATGTAAGTCTAGTCTACTGAAAGCCAGTAATGTTAGTATAAATCTGTACTGCAGTAGAAGTGGATCATTTCAGAAACTTGACTTTATTCCTCCCACCTCCATTATAGGCCACTTTTTTTAAAATATTTAAATGTTAGCTTAATTTAAATGTAAAAAAAACTAAAGGCTCTTATTTAAAAAAAACATAAGCAGTAAATTATCTAAAATTACAACAAATAGAAAATAGAAAAACAGTAAAACATATGTAATACATACTTTTTATATGACCAAAATTAAACTAGACTGAAATCTGACTAAAACTAATAATATCCGATAGACTAAAATGTAACTAAAACTATTATACATTTTAGTGAAAAGACTAAGACTGTATCAAAATCACCTGTCAAAATGAACACTGTGATATACTCTTGTATTTTGCTTTATGTAGTTGCCTGCATTCAGGGAGGGGAATGATCTTTTGATTAAATATAATTTTATAAAAATAAATAAAGTGTTATTGCAATTTAAATTAAACAGACATATAATGTAAAGGGTCTTACATATTTTTTAGTTTATATATTTGTCCCCTTTTTAAAATTAATTTAAAAGCTGTACCCACCTGGCAAGATGTTAACATCCTAGTGTCTGTCCACAAGGCTCTGAGCCTGCTAGTGATTTTGTCCATAACTCCCTTATTCTGTCACTTCTGAGTAAAAATAGAAACCTTTAAGTGTAACAGAAAGTGATTTGATTTATATCGTGATACATATCGATATCGGCTGATATGAAAAACTATATCGTAATAAGATTTTTTTCCATATCGCCCAGCCCTAGCACACCCCTAACTGAGATACTTATAAAAAAAAAAAAAAAAAAAAGAAATCATTTTTTTTTTTTTTTCAGATTTGTAACAGAAGTCAATCATCCAGAATGTCATGAAACTAATAATAATGCACTTCAAATAAATATCTCCATATATTCAGGATTAAAGTAAAATAAATGAAACTGGACAGATATAATCTGTCTCTAGTAGATATATAATGGAAAATGAGAACAGTGTGAATTTTTCTTTTGCTAAAAACAACAACAACAAAAAAAATAATAATAATAATTTAAAAAATAATAATAAAAACTAGTACCCTGATGTGATAATTAGTGGTGGGTGATATGGTACGATATTTCAGGGTGTAATATCGTTCACAATATTCAAAAATGTTGGTATAGCACATGCCTCATCACCAATAATAACTTCATTTCTGTTTTGATAACAGGCAGAAAATTCTTAACAATATATATATAATATATTAAACTATATTACAACGGGAATTGCATGAACACTGTTACTGATATGTGCCTGATATCATGCTCATTTACTTGTAATCGCAAATGAAAAAACTCTTGAGGTAACTCTTGGTCCTGGGGTGGTCCTGATGAGAGCCAGTTTAATCAATGTTTTTGATGGTCTTTTTTGCGACTGCACTTGAGGATACTTTTAAAGTTCTGAAAAAGTTTCAGATTGACTGATCTTCATTTCTTCAAGTACGCTTGTTTCTTTATTTAGTTGAGTAGTTTTTGCTTCTCATAATATGGATTAGAACATTACTCAAATATTCACTATTCACTGTATACCTGTAACTCTACCTCTTCACTACTTTACTTTACTGATGCTCTCAAACACATTCAAATCTTTTTAAATACCTTATTTGGAGACTCTTTCCATATAGTGCAGCTATAAAGATTAAATAAATAAATAAATAAATAAATAAAAGTTTTTAATTGTCTACATGAACTGACCTCTGGAGTGTGTCCATCACGACCAAGCAGTTTCATCTCATTTTCAACACGATGCAGCCATCCCTCGTTCTCCTGGAAGCGCTTTGATGCGTTCTCCAAACGCTGCTGCAGGTGCTGCTGCTGGGACTGAAGAGACGCCAGCTTACGCTCATACTTACAGGTGGCCTAGCAGACACGGACACACACACAAACAAAAAAAACCAAAGAAAAAACAGAGGGTTCATGCACATGCAGAAGATATCTGATAGGTGATAGACAATATTATATAGGTGTGATACACACAGAGTGATCTTATTTAAGTGCTGCTTTTTTATTGTTTATGATTATGGTTTACAGCCAATGAAAACCCAAAAATCAGTGTCTCAGAAAATTGGAATATTGCATAAGACCAAGTGGTACTTATATAATTGGCAGTGTGGGCAGTGTGCCAAGTCCTGCTAAAAATTAAATCCATATCTCCATAAAAGTTGTCAGTAGCAGAGGGAAGCATGAAGTGCTGTAAGATTTTGTGGGAAAACAAAACTGCACTGGCTTTAGACTTGATAATAAAACACAGTGGATCAACACCAGCAGATGTTGAGACATGACTCTCCAAACCATCACTGATTGGTGGAAACTTCACACTAGACCTCAAGCAGTTTGGACTGTGTGTCTCTCCACTCTTCCTCCAGACTCTGCTCCCTTGATTTACAAATGAAATGTAAAATTTACTGATAATCAGTGATGGTTTGGAGAGACATGTCATCTGCTGGTGTTGATCCACTGTTTTATTATCAAGTCTAAAGTCAGTGCAGTTTTGTTTTCCCACAAAATCTTACAGCACTTCATGCTTCCCTCTGCTGCTGACAACTTTTATGGAGATGCGGATTTCATTTTCCAGCAGGACTTGGCACACTGCCCATACTGCCAAAAGTACCAATTGGTCTTATATAATATTCTAATTTTCTAAGATACTGACTGTGTGTTTCTCCACTTTTCCTCCAGACTCTGCTCCCTTGATATCCAAATGAAATGCAAAATTTAACTATTTGTATCAACTTTTTAAGTGCTTATATCTCTATATTTAAAAGCATTTTAACTATATTCATATCAATAAGTAGTAGCAGTTTCTTAAAAACCGCTTTTCAAGCATTAAAAAATAAATGTTTATTACATAATAGACTGCTTTTTTTCCTTCAAAATGTGTTGCTCCTATCTAATTAAACAAGGCTAATCACCCTCTTTATAATCATGTGTGTACTTGATCAGTGTTTGTAGGCTGACAATACCAAATCATACAGTATGTGCAGAAAAGTTCACAGTGCATCAAAAGCACAACATTTCCCATCACAATACAGGATTATAGTGTCATACTGACCACCTCTGTGTAATAAGTGAGAAATGATTTAATCAGAAAATTTCACGGTTCAGACTCTTGAGTCAAATTCAATCCAGCACACTCCCATGCTGCTTTAATCAACAGTGCTTTGTTTTGTGTAGCTCTGTGAAATCTCACATTTTATGACACAAAGTAACAGACCTGCCGTCATGACACGCAACGTAACGTGACCTCAGGCGCTTGGTGCTCATTCACTCTGTGGTTGTAGGAAGTGTGTGGAGAGCGCGAGGGAGAAGCTGTTACCTTCTCGGCTTTGTTTTCGGGGAAGAACAGCAGGCCCTGCTGGTGCCACTCCTGTCGGTGACTGAGCCTTAGTTGGTTCTCCTTCAGCTGCTTCTCGATGTCCAGCTGCTCCTGACGCACCAGCTGCCGCGCCGTGAACACACTGTGCAACGAGCTGGACATCCTGCGCAGACACAGAGCTCACTCTTTAAAAATAGAAGACCCTCACAGTCTACCTACTTTCATAAAGTCTGAAAGGATGTGGAAGTAGAACGAAGATGATGGAGGAGAAGACCACAAAGTGATTCAACAGACAGGATTAAAACTTTATGAAAAGCTTTGACATTGTGAGTAGGGGTGGGCGATACGGCCCTAAAATAATATCATGATATTTCATGTTCTTTTTTTTCCCTCGATAATATACTCATGGCAATATGACAAAAAACTGAATAAAGAAAAAAAAAGAAATAAAAAAAAAATAATTTCAAGAACACACTACTGCAACAAAATAAAAAATATTTTTTATATTAATTATTGCATACGATATGATAACGCACACCCCTAAAAGCGATATAAAATAAAAAAATTCAAGAATTTTATCAGATTTATAACAGTAGTCAATGATCCAGAATGTCATGATACTATTAATAACAATGCACTCCAAATATCTCCATATATCCAGGATTAAATTAAAATAAATGATACTGGACAGATATAATCTGTCTTTAGTAGAGAGAGAGATATATATATACATACTAGACCCACCCTTACTAAACACACTATACCCATTTTAGAAACAGTGAATAACCATTAACCATACTTTCTTCTAATCAGCTTAGTACTTGATCAGCACTGGGTAAGTTTTCAATTGGTTTTATTGGTTTAGCTGGACCACAAGCATTATCACCCTGACCGAGCAAGAAAGCAATTTTTTTTTTTTTTTGCCACAACCAGGAAAGACTAAATTGTCTGACCAAGCTAAAATACCACCACCAAAATAGAATACTAGAATGATTAAAAATATATATATATAATAATAATAAATCGAATGCAACATACTGTACATACCGTATGCTAGAAAGCTAATCTTTAACCAGCTGTTAACCATTTTTTTATACGTTGTCACAAATGTGCAGTAATTTAAATCAGTACATGCAGACATCTGCGGTTGTCTGGACGTCCAGCTTTATTTTAACCACTGCGACAATCAAAAAACAAGAATACTACTTTTTTGATTTGAACAAAAAGGCATCTTGGCATCATGTTCTCCTCCACCAGTCTTACACACTGCTTTTGGATAACTTTATGCTGATTTACTCCTGGTGCAAAAACTCAAGCAGTTCAGCTTGGTGGTTTGATGGCTTGTGATCATCCATCTTCCTCTTGATTATATTCCAGAGGTTTTCAATTTGGTAAAATTAAAGATTAAAAATTATCATTTTTTCCAGAGCTGTATATTTTTTTCCCCCATAATCATCTTATTGTATTAATAAAATCAGAGCTTTTATTGTATGCCAGGATGTTATCCCACTTCAAATTCTGCCAAAACAAACCAACAAATCAGTTGGAATACCTGGTGGCAGGTATTGCAGCATAGGTAGGAGTGTGAGAGTATGTGAAAAAATAACATCACGCTTTAAATATAATCTGGAGAAGATTTAAAATAGCCAGAGATACAGAGGGGGAGAGAGAGAGAGAGAGAGAGAGAGAGGGAGAGAGAGAGCGCGCCAGCAAGAGGGCGAGAGACATTGGCCTACAGCAGAGTGACGTGGCTGCAGTGGTGCCGCTGCCAGCCTCCTGCATTTGGAACATTTTTCATGCGGCCAGGAGTGTGCCGCCATTCCTCCCATTCTCGATCCCTCCCTCCCTGCCTCTTTCCCTGCCTCTTTCCCTCCCTCCCTCCCTCCCTCCTCCCAGTTGTGAATTCTGATGCCGGTGAATGAAAACGCGTAGGAGTAAGACTCATTCATTCCTCCCTCGCCTCCTACTCACGCTCCCTGCTCACTTTTTATCCCCTCCTCTTTCTCCGTTTTCACTGATGCCGCTGCTGCAGCGCTTGCTGACGATCGCAGGCACATGGCCGAGCCGGATAGGGAGACGGAATCGGGGCGGGATGAGACGAGAGCGGCGCTTTATCGTACATTTCTCTTTTTCTTTCCTTATTTATTTATTTTTGTGTGTTTCGAACAAGTGGTGACATAGCAGAGGGAGGAAATATTAAATAAGAATGAAATAAAAAAATAAATAAATAAAGGAAATGAATTAAAGAAACATGGAGGGGAAAAGGAAACAGAGACAGAGACAGACAGACACACAGAGTGCCATCCTCCTCCAGTCTCAGCACGCCTGATGAAAAATGCAGAGGAATGGAGACCTCCACCTGCAGTGGGTCCTGGGCATTGTTCTGTGTACTCTTACTTATCAATTATTGACAGGTATTAAAAGTTTTAAAAGGCAGAGTTAAAGAGCAGTTACACATTACACACGACATAAAATAAACAACAACTAAACAAACAAAAACACTGGTCTCAAGCCACACGCCGCTGCCTGCAAATAGTGTTTGCTTTTTTGTGCATGACTGCACGGCTGTACGTGCCGCGTGCAAGTACACGAGCACGAGCACGAGCACACACACACACACACCAACACTTACTTCTCAAATTCGGCTCTCCGTTGGCTGGAGATTGGATTAAGGGCAGGAGGCTCCACCTTCCGCTCCTCATACTCTTTCAGTTTCTGTTTCAGCAGGATAATCTGCAAACACACACACACACACCACACACACACACACAAACACAGACACACACAGTTAGCCTTGTCTCAGCTAACATGCACCTGCCTCATTCTAATTAGACCCATCTCACCTGTCAAGGGAAACAGACCAGATTTACACAGATACACAGCATAGGTAATGAGAGCCACCATGAGGAGTCTGCGCTTGTGTTTAGGACTGATGCCACAGGACACCAACACACACTCTAATGATGTGTGTAATAATAGAAAACAGTCCAGTCAACAACAAAGGCAGCCAATAAACCCTTACCTCAGCCTTCTGCTTCTCACATATGACAGCATACTGGCCGATATGGCTGTCCAGACTCACCACGTTACTCTTGAGCTGAATTGAAATACAGCAAAAAAAAAAAAAAAAAAAAAAAAAAAAAGAGGTAAAAATTAGTCCAACTTGTAATATCCATGTTTAAACAGTGTTACTATATTGTTATACACATTTAATTCTTAATTACAAACAACTACAATAGCACTTTATATGCTTAAAACCTTTAAGGACTGTATGAGTAAGTCCATATTTGTCACAATCTAAAATAAACCTTTACTTTTATAATAATTGTATAATAATATACATATTACACTATTATTACTATATCATCAACTTATTGTAGAGCAAGCAAACTTCCATAACCTCAATAAAATACTCTAGTAATATTTTTGCTGATCTCAAATGTTGCTCATAATGTGAGAAGAGTCCATTAGTATGATCATTACAAGTGAAAAGTCATTATTCACACACATTATTCCCTATTAAACACAAGTTTAATTAATGGAAACAATTAAGATAAACTATGCAGTTGTAATTCATATACGTGTATAACAATGCGCACTTCACTGTAGTTAACATTAACAATTCATATAATAACAGTGCAACTACTCAGTTATTAGTAAGGTATTAGCAGTGGGACATTATTTATATTCAATTTATTATATTAGTGAAATAAATTATTGTATGAAGGTGACAATATAATTGTTTTTTTTTTTTTCCAAATAATTTTAAATCTATATATTTTCCACAATAGAAAATATGGTTATCGTTACAGGTCTCATCATTATAGAATAATTTACAGCAGGTATTAATAATAAGAACTACAACACTGTTCAGGTACATAGTAGTTACTCATTAATACAACAAGTTCAGATGCATTCTTTACTTTATTTTAGTAATTTAGTTTAAAATGAAATTCAGTTGAAACTCATTATATAAATGTACTACACACCGAGTGATATATTTTAAGTGTATATTTCTTTTTTTGTTGATCATTACGGTTTACACCCAATAAAAACCCAAAAATCAGTATGTCGGGAAATAACTATATAATATAAGACCAATTGGTACTTTTGGCAGTGTGGGCAGTGTGCCAAGTCCTGCTGGAAAATGAAATCTGCATCAAGAAACTGGAATTACTGAAATAAAGTAACTTTTTAATGATATTCTAATTTTCTTAAGAGATGCACTAGTATATCCTCTACTAAAAGCATGTATACTCATTAGCTGTAAGGGTTGTTTCAGTGGTTTTGTAAAGCATGCTATGGGCAGTGTGTGTGTGTATGTGGTATGTGTGTAAATGGGCCTCACCGTGGATTTGATCTCTTTGGCCCGGTTGGCATACTTCAGCGTGTTGTGTGTGTCCTCGTAGGAGAGGGAGGATGGGCTAACGTTAGCGATCATCACCGTCCTGCAGTTTCCACCCAGAGAGTCTTTCAGCAGCCGCGTCAGCTTGCTGTCTCTATACGGGATGTGCGTCTTCTTACTCTAAACCAAGAGGAAACAACGACCAATATTCAATCAGCTGATCAATAAAGCCTGAACTGGAAGATTCAGAATAGAGCTGTACAGCAGGGCTAGTGCTATAGTATAAAAAAAATAATAATAAATAATAAATATATATATATATATATATATATATATATATATATATATATATATATATATATATATATATATATATATAGCACAATGGTTAAGTCAATATTTTCATGATAGACAAACTGTTATACAAATATTTATTCAGAACATGCTGCACTGCATCTAATTTAACAGGTATTCAAGCATCAATAATATCCATAGCCCTGATGGATAAAGTGAGTATTGACGATGGATGGTTATTCTTGGATGATATGCTTGGGTCAACATAGTGTTTTACCACAATAAAATATATAAAAACTCAATAAAAAAATAGTAAGATTGCTTAAATTCAGCTCAATTATCACAGTAGACTTAAGTGCAGTATCTGTCTCCAATTCCTTTCTCTCTAATTTCAATAGGTCTCCATCCTTATTAAGGCTGGGGGATATGGCCAAAACATACACTACCGGTCAAAAGTTTTAGAACACCCATATATTTTAGTTTACCATAGACAGTGCTGTATTATATCGTCACCTTAGCAATGACTATTACTGCACTTCACCAGATCTTCATCAGAGTTCACTTTTTTTCCTTAAAAGTTTACTGCTTACTTTTGTACCATTAAATTCACTTGATTTTGTACCATTTCAGGTCATTCACTGAACCTGGAGAACTTAAATGGGAAAAAAACATAAATAAATACATAAATAAATACATAAACAAACAAACAAAACAAAACAAATGGGATAAGTAATATGGACAGCATAAAAGCTACCGCCCATTAGACAGACCTGGACAATAAAAAAAAAAAAAAAAAAAATATATATATATATATATATATATATATATATATATATATATATATATATATATATATATATATATATATATATATATATATATATATATATACAGTGCCCTCCATAATTATTGGCACCCCTGGTTAAGATGTGTTCTTTAGCTTCTCATAAATTGAGTTTTGTTCAAAATAATATAGGACCACGATGGGAAAAAAAATAAAGTCCAACCTTTAACTCAAGTAAATTTTAAGGGGGAAATAAAATCCCTGACTAAGAAATAATTATTCTTCATAAAATCACCTGTTCCACAATTATTGGCACCCCTAACAATTCTTAGGAAATAAATTTAATAAAAGTATTTCTGTCACTTCTACAGTAGTTTACGAAGTTGATCAGAGTATGTAGGAACATTTAATTAGTAATTCACAACTTCCTGTTTCCCTGGGGTATAAATATGACGTGACACAGAGGCCATTTATCTTCAACATGGGAAAGACAAAGGAACATACCATTCAAGTGAGGCAGATGTGTGTTGACCTTCACAAGTCAGGCAATGGCTACAAGAAAATCGCTACTCGCCTACACCTGTCCATATCTACTGTCAGAGGAATTATTAAGAAGTTTAAAACAACTGGAACAGTGGTAAACAAGCCTGGACGAGGACGCAAGTTTATTTTGCCACCAGGCACAGTGAGGAGGATGATAAGAGAAATAAAAAGTTCTCCAAAGCTCACTGTTACAGAATTGCAACAAATGGTAGCTTCTTGGGGTCACAAAGTCTCCAAAACAACCATCAGGCGCTATCTACATGCCAACAAGCTGTTTGGGAGGCATGCACGGAAGAAACCATTTCTCACTCACAATCATAAACGCAAACGTTTGGAGTTTGCTAAGCGGTACTGGGACTTCAACTGGGACCGTGTGCTTTGGTCAGATGAAACAAAGATAGAGCTTTTTGGCAACAAATGCTCTAAGTGGGTCTGGCGTAACACAAGAGCTGAGTATGCAGAAAAGCACCTCATGCCCACTGTGAAATACGGCGGGGGATCAGTGATGCTGTGGGCCTGTTTCTCTTCTAAAGGCCCTGGGAACCTTGTTAGGGTGCATGGCATCATGAATGCTCTAAAATACCAGGACATTTTAAAACAAAATCTGGTGGCTTCTGCCCGAAAGCTGAAGATGGGTCGTCACTGGGTCTTTCAGCAAGATAATGACCCTAAACATGTGGCCAAATCTACACAGAAATGGTTCACCACACACAGAATCAAGCTCCTCCCATGGCCATCTCAGTCCCCAGACCTCAACCCCATTGAAAACCTGTGGGGTGAGCTGAAGAGGAGAGTGCAGAGGAGAGGACCCAGGTCGTTGGATGATTTAGAGAGAATGTGCAAAGAGGAATGGTCAAAGATCCCTCTTTCTGTATTCTCCCATCTTGTGAAACATTACAGGAGAAGATTAGGTGCTGTTTTGTTGGCAAAAGGGGATTGTACAAAGTATTAACATCAGGGGTGCTAATAATTGTGGCACACATGATTTGATGTTAAATAATTATTTCTTAATGTGGGATTTTTTTCCTACTGAATAAATTCACTTGAGTTAAAGGTTGTATTTTACTCTTTTTTTTCCATTGTGGTCCTATATTATTTTGAACAAAACTCAATTTATGAGAAGCTAAAGAACACATCTTAACCAGGGGTGCCAATAATTATGGAGGGCACTGTATATATATATATATATATATATATATATATATATATATATATATATATATATATATATATATATATATATACCACAATATTTTAAGACATTTTCACAATACACAGTAGGGGTGTGCCATATCATATCGTACGCGATAATATCGCCAACATTTTTGAATATCTGAATATAATGATATTAAACCCTGAAATATATTGCCATATCACTCATCCCCAATTATCACATCAGGGTGAGACTTTTTTTTTACTGTTTTTTTTTTTAGCAAAAGAAAACAATTCACACTGTTCTTATTTCCTATTAACTATCTACTAGAGACAGATTATATCTGTCCAGTATAATTTATTTTACTGCAGCACTGGATATATGGAGATATATGGAGTGCGTTATTAGTATTGTGCAGTAGTGTATTCTTTAAAAAAAAAAAAAAATATTGCAATATTGAAAATATTGAATATTGAAATATTGCAATATTATTTTAGGGCCATATCGCCCACCCCTAATACACAGTATTTATTGAAATATTTTGAGACGCCTACAAAATGCATCAGCTGTGGCAGACTCAAAAGACTGCTGTTTATTAATACTTTCATGCATAGTACAGTGATTTTTTATTACATTTTGCACACATGCTGCAGATCATCCAATTAAACAGAGTTTACCTTTTCACACTTTTTGTAATATAAATATGCATATGTAAATGTACAGTTAGGTCATAAAGCATACTGTTGGAATCATAAGAAAATTGTATCATGATACGATAAGATATCGCCTTATTGGCCTCTGCTCAACATCATCATCACCATCAGGCAAACTGCAAATTAAAACCAGCAGATAGTCTTTAAAAGTGAACTTATCAAAGTCTCTTCAAGCCATTTTGGAATTGAGTAATAGTGACAGTCTGTATCTCTCATATCAGAAGTGAGTCTCCTCTCTTAATGACAGACCACAGAAAATCAGCAGCTGACCCCGGGCAACCTCTGCATCTAAATCACCAAGTGAAATTCCACCGCTCGGTTGAAAACCCAACGAGCGCGAAGTTTGATGACCAAATTACTGCTCAGCTGGGTGTGTGAACACGGCTGCAGGGCCAGCGCGCATATGGCAGCGGCCCCAGGTGGAGGGAGAGGGTGGATCCGGTTCACAGGGCTGTGATTTTGTGGTGTTGTTCTGTTGTCTTAGCACTAACACACTGCATCTGGTGTCTTAAAGGTAAATGAAGAGGAATTGATGGGGGTTAGGGAATGTAGAAGGGAGATTGTGTGTGTGTGTGTGTGTGAGAATGTTTTTATTACAGTTGCAGCGCGAGTGGTGGCCCGTGGGGAGCTTCCATTTTGCAAAGCGGTGAAACACAGACCTTGTCCCACTTTACAGTCCATTTCATTTCACTGGTAGAAAATTACCACAAAGAGGAAAACAAAAAGCAGTAAACAAAGCAAGATTAACATTAACAGACTTTTATCCAGCTCTAGAAATAGGCTGCAATTAAGATTTCCCTTTAAAATTGAAAGTAGAAGTATTCTTGTTAGGGGAAAGGACAAAATTAGAGCTCCACAGTATATTTAGTTTCACATGCTATGTTTTGTGCTAGGGATGCATGAGGATATAACATGAGAATTACAGTATATTGGTATTGGCTGATAATTGCTCTTGCATAAATATTTAGAACAGATACTTGCTGGCGTATTTATTGCATACTGGAAAAGGACTAAACAACACTACGCAACTATGACTGAGATTGCTGGTTCGAATCCCGGTCATGCAGCTTGCCATCAGCTGCCGGAGCACTGAGGGAGCACAACTGACTTCACATGTGTCGGAGGAGGCATGTGCTAGTCTTCACCCTCCTGGTGTTGTGAAATCACTATTGATCATGGATATACAGGTAAGTAGTAGTAGCTGAATGAGAACTAGCTGAAACGATATGACACATTGATACCATGTCCCACTCTTTGTCAGCACTATTTTCATTCTCAGATTTATAGTCAGGAGCTTCAATAAAATGTTCGATATGACTAAGGTTGGATATCGAACTTCGATATCAAAAAGGTACCGATGGGAATGTCCTGGTAGTACCGTGTACCGAAAGGTCTAAAAAAATTTGGTGCCTGTTTTCGATACTAGATGCATGAAATGTGCATGAATGCTGAGAACGCGAATTTAGAAAAAGGTGCCAAAAAAGCACCGTTTGGGTACCGAATTCAAAGTATGGAACCGGTACTGAAACTAGTACTCAGCACTATATACATATATAAATACATTATATATATATATATATATATATATATACACACATACACACACACACAACGCATCAATACAATAAAATGGAAAAAATACAATAGATCCCAATATCGATATATTACTACCCACCCCTATCCATCAAAACAGCCATGTGATGATAACATACCATGCTTTGGTATGGCTTTGACATGGTTTATCTCTTAATGCTACAACATTTACAGAATAAAGCACTTGGAAAAGATGTCTCATCTTTAAATAAAATAAACACTGCACATTGATGCATGTCTGCGTTTCATTTCTGCCGATTTCTCAAACTAGACTGCTGAAATATTTAAACACACACGAGTAAATGTCCAGAAGGAGCCAGAATGCTCGTCTTCATGGTGTGATTCAAGCGTAGGTAAGGAGAGACGTCTGTGTGACAGGTTAATGTATGCAGATGGCATGAAAACAATACCCACACACTCACGCTGCAGTGAGGCCCAGAGACAGGGACAAACCCGCTCACCTTACCACCAACAACCCCCCACTCCTTAAAACACACAAACACACACTTGGCCTCTGAAGCAGCTACACTCTGCACAGATACTCGAGGTGAACGTAAAAAAATGGAGCTTTAAAACTTAACAAAAAAAATATCGTCAACTTTACTGGAGAACGAATTCAAAGGCAATTAATGGCAATTGGCTTGAATTACCTCCTTATTAGGGCTAGGCGTTAATCGCGATATTCTTCAAATGTACAAATTATTTTTTTGAGCTCTTAAATAACTAATTCAGTTTTTATCAGTAGTTTTTTTTTTACTGTAACACAGTACATATTAGAGCCATAAAATGTTAGTTTCTCTTCTACATTTGCTTTCAAGGAATCAAAATGGTGCAGAGCAAAAAACTCACATGAAACAAATAAATAAACCAGCATATGGCAAGTGCCAAGATCAGTGATGTTTTTTCTGAGCTGGATTACTCACTAAAAGTATATGATGTGCATCATGTCTTTAGTTTAATCTGAATCTGCGTTATTAAGCCTACAATAACAGGTTATAGTCATGATGCTAACAGCCATTGATAAAGCTCCTGAGCTGATTAAATCACAGATTCATAGACTGATTAAAAATTACTTTGAAAATATTTTAATACCAGTGATCTGTATTTTCTATTCCCCCCCCCCCCCCCTCTCAGTTTGACTTACTTAAGTTATTTTTTATTACTCCATGTGGTGGCACTAATTGTTTAAACAGAGTAAATTGGCGGCGAAGAATTTTGGTTGTAAAATTCTGTGAAATTGACACCAATAAATCCATAATTCCCGGTATTTTATCATCTTCGGTAACACAAAGGTTGTGAAGTATCAGAAATAATTGTCTTGTGGTAAATCAAGTATCGCAGTATCATGATATCGTTACCACGGGCGAAGCATTGCGCTAATATTGTATTGTGGTATACCTTGTGATCCCTACCCCAAGACAACACAAGAAAAGACAAGACCCTTGCTCTACAGAGGCAGCTCACCAATCCCGGGTAACAAACCCACAACCTTGACATTAAAGGTCCAGTGCTCTAACCCCTGAGCCACCACTGCCCCTTTAGACTTATAATTTGTATTATTTGCTTGATGTTGGCTGCAGAATGATGACAACTTATGTGGTCTACTCATTAAGATGTTTTTAACAAAGGTAACAGTGCAAATTTAAATCTTAATCTTATAAGTCTTATTCTTGCTGTTGCATTTTATTTACTATAAAGCTTTTCACTTCTGCCAACTCTCAGGGCATCACCACCCGTAGCATAAACAGGCCTGGGAAAAAGCCTTTTCATAAACCGACCGCAGTACTGGACAAATAAACACGCGCTGGATGCAGAATATAAAGCATCCTTAAAAGGCGAGCTGCGCTCTTCAGACAAATAAACAAAAACAAACAAGAGAAAATGATTTGGATGTCTGTCTTTTAGCTCAGTCCTTCAAGCATACCTAGTACAAAATAATAGCTCAGTAAAAACACACACCCCCCCACCCCCAGCCACACCCACCCCCACATCGATGAGTTTAGCCGCTGTTAAAACAGTTACTCCACCCAACCCAAGTCGCACCTCAACCACTTAACGGTATAAATTAGGGCTGTCAGGGTGGCTCAGGCTGGAGTGTGGTTTTAATTATCACTTCATAATGGCCAGCATCACCTGCTCCACACGCCCACAGCCCTCAACACACTCCGTCCACTCCCGTTAACTGGAACACGGAGACAGAGAGAGCAATAGGAGGAGGAAATAAATAAATAAATAAAAATAAGCCTTGGCTGCTTTTAATTAGCAGCTGACACAATGGCTAAAGGTCAAAGGTGAAGAGCTCCAATAACTTGGAGAGTTCTCCCACTGCATGACAACAGCCACAGGGTCTGAAAGCCACCTATAGAAAATGAAGAAACACGCTCGAAATAGAACCAATGTGGAGGTTTTCCCGAGTGCTCGGAAGTAGGTGGAAGGGTGGGCGATACAGCCCTAAAATAATATCACGATATTTCCTGGTATTTTTGTGATACCGATAATCTTGGTGATATGACAAAACATTGAATTGAAAATTAAAAAAATAAAAAATAGTTCAAGAATACACTACTGCAACAAAATAAAATCTACATTTTATTATTGCATATATAATGATATGGCACACCGCTGAGACATAAAAAAAAAATACAAGAATTTTATGAGATTTGTAACAGAAGTCAATGATCCAGAATTTCATGATACGAATAATAATAATGTTCTCCAAATATCTCCATATATCCAGGATTAAAGTAAAATAAATGATACTGAAGAGATAGAATCTGTCTCTAGTAGATATTGTATATAATGGGGAATGAGAACAGTGTGATTTTTCTTCTGCTAAAAACAGTTGTGGTACCCTGATGTGATAATTATATAATGATATGTCACAATATTTCAGGGTATAATATCGTTTGTGATATTCAACATATTTTGTGATATTATTGCGCACGATAAGACAAGTATGGTGGACAAGAAAATACATTTAAATTTTTATATTTTTTAACAAAACATTTAATTAATTACAGAATGGTAAATGCATTATCTGATGAAGTAATGTGATGTTAAGAAATACTGTGTCGATTATCCAAAGAAAAAAAAAAAAAATAAGATTATATATATATATATATATATACAGTGAGTCCAAGAAGTATTTGATCCCTTGCTGATTTTCTTTGTTGGCCCACTAATAAAGACATGATCATTCTATACTTTTAATGGTAGATGTATTCTTACATGGAGAGACAGAATATTAAAAAGAAAATCCAGAAAATAAATCTAAGGAATATATATGAATTGATTTGTATTTCATGGAGTGAAATAAGTATTTGATCCCTTAGTATTCATTAGCAGTTCTGGCTTTTACAGACCAGTTAGACACTCCCAATCAACTTGTTACCTGACCTGAAGCCACCTGTTCTCACTAATCACTTGTGTGAAAAACACCTGTCCACAGAATCAGACAGATCACACAGATTTCAAGTCTCCAACATGGGTAAAACCAAAGAGCTGTCACAGGACCTCAGAGTCAGAATTGTTGACCTTCACAAAGCTGCAATGGGCTACAAAAAGTTTAGTAAGGTGTTGGATGTGAAAGTAACAACTATTGGTGCAATTATCAGAAAGTTTAAAGAGTATAACATGACAATCAACAGACCTCGGCCCGGTGCTCCAAAGAAGATTTCACCTCGTGGGGTGGCAATGATGCTGAGAACGGTCAGAAATCGTCCTGCAACCACTCGGCAGGAGTTAGCAAATGACCTGAAGGCAGCTGGGACCACAGTTTGCAAGGAAACAATTGGCAACACTTTGCGCAACAATGGATTCACATCCTGCAGTGCACGAAAGGTACCCCTGTTGAAGAGAGCACATGTGGAGGCGCACCTCAAGTATGCCAATGATCATTTGAAAGATGAACCAAGTTATTGGGAGAAAGTTTTGTGGTCAGACGAGACCAAAATTGAACTTTTTGGCCTCAACTCCACCCGCCATGTGTGGAGGAAGAAAAATGCTGCCTATGACCCCAAGAACACTGTGCCCACTGTCAAGCATGAAGGTGGAAGCATAATGTTTTGGGGGTGTTTCTCTGCCAAGGGTACAGGGCTACTTCACCGCATCACTGGGAAGATGGATGGAGCTATGTACCGCACAATCCTGAGGGACAACCTCCTCCCCTCTGCCAGAGATCTGAAAATGGGCCGTGGTTGGGTCTTCCAACATGATAACGACCCGAAACATACAGCAAAGGCAACAAAGGATTGGCTCAAGAAAAATCACATTAAGGTCATGGAGTGGCCCAGCCAGTCGCCAGACCAAAGGAGCTGAAGGTCAGAGTTGCCAAGCGACAGCCCACCAACCTTCATGATTTAGAGAGGATCTGCAAAGAAGAGTGGGCCAAAATTCCCCCTGGTGTGTGTGCTAAACTTGTGGTTAACTACAACAAACGCCTCACCGCTGTGCTTGCAAACAAAGGCTTTGCCACTAAGTATTGAGTGTGTTTGGCAAGAGGGATCAAATACTTATTTTCCTCATTGAAATACAAATTAATTAAAATATATTCTTTAAAATTATATTCTGGATTTTTGTCTTGATATTCTGTCTCTCCATGTTAGAATATATCTACCCTTAAAAGTGCAGAAGGATAGTGTCTTTATTAGTGGGCGAACAAAGGAAATCAGCAAGGGATCAAATACTTCTTGGACTCACTGTATATATATATATATATATATATATATATATATATATATATATATATATATATATATATATATATATATATATATATATATAAAATATATAATTTTTTTTTTTTTTATACTATAGCACTAGCCCTGCTGTACAGCTCTATTCTGAATCTTCCAGTTCAGGCTTTATTGATCAGCTGATTGAATATTGGTCGTTGTTTCCTCTTGGTTTAGAGTAAGAAGACGCACATCCCGTATAGAGACAGCAAGCTGACACGGCTGCTGAAAGACTCTCTGGGTGGAAACTGCAGGACGGTGATGATCGCTAACGTTAGCCCATCCTCCCTCTCCTACGAGGACACACACAACACGCTGAAGTATGCCAACCGGGCCAAAGAGATCAAATCCACGGTGAGGCCTATTTACACACATACCACATACACACACACACTGCCCATAGCATGCTTTACAAAACCACTGAAACAACAACTAATGTGCTCTTTATCCCTTACAGCTAATGAGTATACATGCTTTTAGTAGAGGATATACTAGTGCATCTCTTAAGAAAATTAGAATATCATTAAAAAGTTACTTTATTTCAGTAATTCCAGTTTCTTGATGCAGATTTCATTTTCCAGCAGGACTTGGCACACTGCCCACACTGCCAAAAGTACCAATTGGTCTTATATTATATAGTCAAAAATGTATTTTTGTCTTGATATTCTGTCTCTCCATATTAGAATATGTCTACCATTAAAAGTGCAGAAGGATAGTGTCTTTATTAGTGGGCAAACAAAGAAAATCAGCAAGGGATCAAATACTTCTTGGACTCACTATATATATATATATATATATATATATATATATATATATATTTTTTTTTTTTTTTTTGATAGTAGTAATAGTAATAGTATTGATTTTCTTATAATTAGTTTACATATAAAATTGTTTGTCAGACAGTGGTTTGTTTAGTGTGGTGTTGTGTTTAAAGTCAGTCAGCCAGTAGCTTTTGTTTTACTCATGCATATTTAGTTCATGCATATGATGTGAGTTTATCTACAATGGATTTTCCTAAAATTAATGCAATGTATTAGAATCACAAGCCCTGTAGCCTGATACAAATCTTCCCGCTACATTCCTGCCAACACACAGCCCTATTAGCTGAGAGCACGAGTCAAATGTCAAACGTCAAACGCTAATCTAATAAAGGCAATGTCATCTTTGGGTGTAAATCTCTATTTGTGGTGGAAACGATCCATTTGAACAGTGGATTAAGTCTTTTAGATTGGCATGTTATGTCATTCTAGCACATTACTCCTGTGAAATGCGATGTCGTGGGACATGAAAGAAACATTTTCCCATTTTATGCTGTTTAGGAAAAGGACAAACAACAAACACGACACTGTAGCTGAGACACGGTGCTGATGCTGACTCGCAATCCTCCAAAACAAATAGGAAAGCAGTTAATCACAGTTCACGGCACGAAACAAACACTCAGAGGCAGATTTAACAGCGTTTTGTGAGACTACAATCTATAGCAGTCACGCGCTAATGGGATTGGGTATAAATTATTCTCCATCCCTCTACGAGCAGAGAGGAGGAGGAGGAGGAGGAAGGAGGGAGGGGGGAAATCTGGATATAATTCCACACAGAGTCTGTGGTGCCGGAGTCGAATGCAGCGCACAGACAAGGATCCCACACACAGACGCAGACACACAAACAGAGGCCCCCGAGGACGGGGATTAGTGTACACAATAGAGCCTGGGCTAAGAGAGGTGCAGCTATCTTAGCACAGATAGCATCAGGCCCTGAGCCATGGAGCCGTTGGGTCCGGCCCAAAAGAGAAGGGGGGGGGGGCGGTTCTGATACCCTGGGAGAGACTGGCGTGAAAGCGTGCTCCTGTAGGATACGAGCACCCAGCAGATCACGCCTGGATTCGTGCCAGAGGACATCAGTGACAGACGCAAGAAGGAAAATGGGTTTATTACAAGGCTGGCCTAAATAAAGAGTCTGAAATCTTGTCCAGAGCCCAAATTCAGCTCAAGAACTGAAGGTTTGAGGACCTGACCTGACCTAGCCTGACCCACAGAACCACATTCAGAGGGTAAACCCAACAGGAGCCTGGCAAATTCCATCTAAACCCAACCTGATCCTACTGAACTACATCAGGTTTAAAGCCAGAAACTGGCCCAAGCTCAAAGAGTGTGCAGAGTGTGAAACAGGCCTTAATAAAAGTACAGAATAAATTACCACATACAGTCATATGAAAAAGTTTGGTCACCCCTATTAATCTTAATCATTTTTAGTTCTAAATATTTGGGTGTTTGCAACAGCCATTTCAGTTTGATATATCTAATAACTGATGGACATAGTAATATTTCAGGACTGAAACAGAAAATGTGGAATATGCATTAAACCAGAATTTGACCGGTGCAAAAGTATGGGCACCCTTGGCACCATTTTATTGATTTGAATACTTCTAACTACTTTTTACTGACTTACTGAAGCACAAAATTGGTTTGGTAACCTCACTGAGCTTTGAACTTTATAGCCAGGTGCATCCAATCATGAGAAAAGGTATTTAAGGTGGCCAATTGCAAGTTGTTCTCCTATTTGAATCTCCTCTGAAGAGTGGCATCATGGGCTCATCAAAACAACTCTCAAATGATCTAAAAACAAAGATTGTTCAACATAGTTGTTCAGGGGAAGGATACAAAAAGTTGTCTCAGAGATTTAACCTGTCAGTTTCCACTGTGAGGAACATAGTAAGGAAATGGAAGAGCACAGGGACAGTTCTTGTTAAGACCAGAAGTGGCAGGCCAAGAAAAATATCAGAAAGGCAGAGAAGAAGAATGGTGAGAACAGTCAAGGACAATCCACAGACCACCTCCAAAGAGCTGCAGCATCATCTTGCTGCAGATGGTGTCACTGTGCATCGGTCAACAATACAGCGCACTTTGCACAAGGAGAAGCTGTATGGCTGTATGCGAAAGAACCCATTTCTGCAAGCACGCCACAAACAGAGGGCAAAAGCAAAAGCACACCTCAGGCGACTCTGTTTGTGGCGTGCTTGCAGAAATGGCTTCCTTCGCATCACTCTCCAATATATTGCACATTTTCTGTTAGTACAATAAACCTCATTTCAGTCCTGAAATATTACTGTGTCCATCAGTTATTAGATATATCAAACTGAAATGGCTGTTGCAAACAACCAAATATTTAGAACTAAAATTGTTTAAGATTAATAGGAGTGCCCAAACTCTTTCATTAACAATAATAAAAACATCATTCCAAGATGTTTTAACTAATATAAAACTAATATTTTCATTGAAACATTGGCACGCTAAAGAGTTTGCAGTTACGGATTTAGATTAAAAGTGTAAAACTGAGGTGAATACATTATTTGTCAATAAATGATTATATTATCTGCGAAACTTGTGAAATTTTATGCCGTAAAGTATCATTGAAAGGAAGTGTTTGGAAGGCACAGCGGCATATTTTCAGGGTTCTGTGTCGTCTCACTATATCGACTTTCTTGCTCTCGCGCCAGACAGCTCTGACCATTGGGAGGAAACAACGTACTCGCATGGTTTATTGGCGCATATTTTGGTGTGTTTCGGTTTGTGCCAGTGTTAAACCAAACCAGATAGAGGGAGAAAACTCTTGAAGTAAACAAACTCATCAACTGATCCGGACCACAGAAACTTTCACAACTACAGGTGTGAAAAAGGCCCAAGTTATCTCAGCTAGCATTACTATCCTAGCCCTGTACAATTAGTTCATGTCTTTCAGCTAAGAAACAGTAGGTGCCAGTTTGTGAAGACAGAGACAAATCATACAAGGTGTGATAAGTGATGCTAGACATTTAATTTTACTAACTGGTGCGAGAAGAGTGTAAAAATATTGACCCAACAATGTGAATGCCACAAAGGCACACCTGGGATCTGCACTAGCCAAGGGGTGGGCAATATTATATCGTATGCAATATATTGTGACACAGAAATATCATGATATTAAAAATCCATATCGTGATAATAGGGCTGTTCTGTCTTAAAAGTAGTCTATTATTTACTGTGAAGCTTTAGGTGTATTTATTGTTTAATTGTTATAGTTTGCAGTTTATATGCATGCTAAATATTCTGCAATATTATTTGCTGCATTATATTACTTTATGCTATATTATTTATTTTGCCACATTATGATTATACTGTTATACTATTATACTATATTCCTGAAATTAATTAATTATTTTAGTTTTCCTATATCTCCAAGTATATCGTTATCGCAAAAATACCCTGAAATATCGTGATATTATTTTAGAGCTATATCGTCCACCCATATGCTAGCCATTTTCCATATTTTCTCTGCATCACATAAACAGGGAAAATACCAGCTTATTATTTTTTTAGTGTTAAGATCCAGTGGAAAGTGAAAAGCCAAACTGAGGGGCTAGGCTAAAAGCTTGGGTGAGCCATATCGTATCGTACGCAATAATATTGCCAATATTTTTTAATATTGTGAACAATATTATACCCTAAAATATGGTGCCATATCACCCACCCCTAATCATCACATCAGGGTACTACTTCTTAGCAAAAGAAAAACTACACATTTCTCATTTTCCATTATACTAAAAACAGATATCCCTACAGTATCATTTATTTTACTTTAATCCAGGATATATGGAGATATTTGGAGTGCATTATTAATATAATTATTATCATGACATTCTGTATCATTGACTTCTGTTACTAATCTGACAATTCTTGTATATAATTCATTTTAATTTTCATTTTGTTGTAGTAGTGCATTCTTAAAATACACTCCTAGCAATAAGAACAGTAATCTCACTGTGAGGACACAACATGTAAGATGTACAACTGCTGTATCTAGTAAGCCACTTGAAATTAATCTGTTTTTGTTACAAATATTCTTACAAAACTGTGTGTAGATAAAATTCAGCTTCTGTGAGCAGCAAACAGTGCCAAAAAACAAAATCATAGTATTTTAAAAGCAGGGGTCACAGGATTTTCTTTTTTTACAAGCCTTCCATAAAAAGGATAATCGGTATGTTTCATTCTGAGCCAAAACATGAGGGCAGTAAATAAGCTCATAACATTGCATCTCAGCATTTTTATGTGGCGACCAAGCTTTCTTATGTACCATTTATGCATTAAAGAACAACATAAAATACTCTGTAAACCCATTGCTCAGCACCTGTAAGCGATTATGGAATGGATTCTGTATTCTGCCCACAGTGTCAGCGTCGCTCCATGTTTCCATATTTAGAGCAGTCATTTGAGGACAGGGTCCAAGGCATGGCATCCCTTCTGCAGAACAACTGAACAACTGCCACTGTGGCTGTGCATGAGTGTGTGAGAGTGGGTTTGGGTGCTCGTGTGTGTGGTGCAATTTATTCATTCTAAAATTCCAGTATGGAGAAACCTCATCAATCTCACTTGACTTACTGCCCTTAATTGCAGCTTCACACATACAAAACGCCATCTATAATAAGTGGCAATTTGTTGTAATGAGAAACAAGTGTGCAAATTATATTAGCTCACTCTGCAAATGACTAAAACACATAGGTGAGCCCTTCGCATATTAAATATCACCCTGCTGATACTCTACTTGAGGTGATTATTTACAGGGGTTAGACAATGAAACTGAAACACCTGGTTTTAGACCACAATAATTTATTGTGGTGACGGACAGTTCTGGTGGAAACAGGAGAGTTGAGGTGCACATTGAATTCTGCCGTGATTTGATCAGTCGTGGTTTTATGTTTTTTGGATACAATCCGGGTTAGCACCCGAACAACCCTTTCAGACAGCTTCCTCTTACAGCATCCACAGTTAATCCTGTTGGATGTGGTTGGTCCTTCTTGGTGGTATGCTGACATTACCCTGGATACCGTGGCTCTTGATACATCACAAAGACTTGCTGTCTTGGTCACAGATGCTCCAGCAAGACGTGCACAAACAATTTGTCCTTTTGAACTCTGGTATGTCACCCATAATGTTGTGTGCATTGTAATATTCTGAGTAAAACTGTGCTCTTACCCTGCTAATTGAACCTTCACACTCTGCTCTTACTGGTGCAATGTGCAATTAATGAAGATTGGCCACCAGGCTGCTCACATTTAGCCATGAAACCTCCCACACTAAAATGGAGAAGAAGAAGAAAAAAAAAAAAAAAAAAAAAAAAAAAACAAACAAACAAAAAAAAAAAACAGCGTTACCTTAGGATCAGCGAGTGTGTTGATGACGTTGCCCAGAGCGAGGAGAGAGCGGTTGATGTTGGCTCCTTCTCGGAGACGAGCCCCCTTAGCGTTGGTGGCGCTGGCCCTCTCTGAACCCGCTAGGTCAATCAGGCTCATCTTAGCCACCCGCACGTTCGGATTCAGACTGGCTGTCTTATCCTGCTGTCTCAGATAGATCTGTAGAGGAGGAGGAGCAGAGGAAAGATCAGGAGCAGACATGAAAAATACAAAATTTAGACTTTACACTTGATAAAACACAGTGGATCAACACCAGCAGATGACATGTCTCTCCAAACCATCACTGATCATCAGTAAATTTTACATTTCATTTGTAAATCGGGGGAGCAGAGTCTGGAGGAAGAGTGGAGAGACACACAGTTCAAACTGCTTGAGGTCTAGTGTGAAGTTTCCACCAATCAGTGATGGTTTGGAGAGACTTGTCTGTCATCTGCTGGTGTTGATCCACTGTGTTTTATTATCAAGTCTAAAGTCAGTGCAGTTTTGTTTTCCCAAAAATCTTACAGCACTTCATGCTCATTCCCTCTGCTGACAACATTTAAGGAGATACAGATTTCATTTTCCAGCAGGACTTGGCACACTGCCCACACTGCCAAAAGCACCAATTGGGCTTATTAAATATTCTAATTGTTTGAGACACTGATTTTTGGTTTTTCATTGGCTGTAAGCCATAATCATCAACAAAGAAATAAACACTTACACTGTGTGCAAAACATCTACAGCTCTGAAAAATTAAGAGTTTCTTTAATTTCACCAAAGTGAAAATCTCTGGAATATAAACAAGAGGAAGATCACAAGCCATCAAACCAAACTGAGCTGTTTGGATTTTTGCTCAAGGAGTAAAGGCATAAAGTTATCCAAAATCAGTGTGTAAGACTGGTGGAGGAGAACATGCCAAGATGTATAAAAATGGTGATTAAAAACCAGGGTTATTCCACCAAATATTGATTTCTGAAGCTTTGCATCTTTTTTTGTTATTTCAGCCATTTCTCATTTTCTGCAGGTAAATGCTCTAAATGACACATTTTTTATTTGGAATTTGGGAGAAATGTTGTCTGTAGTTTATAGAATAAAACAACAATGTTCATTTTACTCAAACATAAACCTATAAACAGCAAAATCAGAGAAACTGATTCAGAAACTGAAGTGGTCTTTGGTTTTCGAGATGCACATGTAAGAAACAGGCCCAATCATGTTAATACCCTTTCCTTGCATATGCATAGAAATATGTTGTATGACCATACGGTGGTCCACAAACCTGACTTAAGTCATGTACGTGTACTGTACAATGAGTCACTAACGTTTTGGTGCAGAGAAATTGATCCACTGGAATGTCACTTTGTGGATTTTTTAAATACAATTGTCTAAAAGCCATGTATGTAAAAAGAGTGTGTTTCTGAAAAAGCAGAGCTGTTGTGTCTGGAATCTGTGCAGATGTTGGTTTACCTGGAATACGGCATGGGAGCGGGAGGACGTGGCGTTCATGTCAGTGGGGTGCTGCGTTCTGTTTCGGTTGCCAAAATCCAGAGCTTCAAGAATGTGCTCTGCAGATTTGGGCTACAAAGAGACCGACCACACACAAACACAAACACAGACACAATCATCATTATCAATGGCAGCCTTTAGTGGTCTGTGGTTAACTCAATCAGAGGAGAGAGAGAGAGAGAGAGAGAGAGAGAGAGAGAGAGAGAGAGATAGAGAGAGACTGAAAACGAACACATGCAACATAGAATCCGGACGTTTCTTAGTGTACATGACGATAAATGCTAAAGCAAACCCACAAACATAAATCCACTCCAGTTATAAACATGTAAAACAGGCCCATACCACATGTGCTAGAGAGCAAAGCCATAGAGAACATCGCCACATTTTCTGCATCTTGCACTGATTGTTTTGTGCTTCTCACACAGACAGTAAAAAACCTTTTAATAAAACAAAATATTTTTTTTAGTACAAGTGCCTTATGCTTAAAGATTTACACCTCCAGGAACTCATTTATTTAAAGTCCTTAATCCAGTTCGGTTTTCCTTCTTCACCATTAAGAAAGATCCAAACTACATAAGCTCTGTTCTTATTGGATGGCTTGTACTGTATCTTATTTAAAGAGCACTCTAGACTAAAAAACGCCCTTTAACATTGAATATTCTCTTTATACTTGTACATATTAGTTGGTTTGAGGAAAGTTAGTTATGTTAGAGTTCGGCTTTGAGTTGCTTTGTTTTTTTCAGGTGTTGTGCTAAATTCTAGCTCTGTTTCAAAATTGTCTCCCATTTGAGTACACACTTCAGACCCCCTGCATCAGAACGAGTGTAAAACATTCTCCTCGGATTCCATATATTTCTGTTTATAAATGAGGGTTAATCTACTGTTACAGTAAATAAATTAATTCACAGTCTAAACGTTTGATTTGGACCCAAACTGAAACCTGAGCCACAAAAAAAAAAAGCCAAATAATGCCAAAAATAAAATAAAATGAATAAATAAATAAATAAAATGAATTAATTAAAATACGAATAAAATGAATAAATAAAGAATAATGAAGAATAAAATAAAAAATGAATAAAGGCAACAAAAAACAGAAAAAACAATACAAATAAAAACATACATTATTAATAATAATAAATAAAATACAAAAAAATAAAAAATAATAATAATAATAAATTTAAAAAAGTGTAAACGAACCCAAAACACATTGCCAGCAATCAGATTAATCAAACCACTTCAGTAGGTGATCAGAGACCCGATACAACAGACCCCCGATATAATTCACTGCATAAGTCATTAAAATATGACTTATGTGAACTATGACTCTTGTTAGAATTAAATCCACAATTTTAGTAATTATGGTTAAGAACCTCAGACAGTACACAGCACGATTAGTCAGCAGACTTTGTTTGAGGGAGGGATCTGTAACTACTGTTCTTGTCAAGTCAGCAGATGAGGGAGATTTAAGTACTTTCAAATAATTAGCTTGTTCGTTTTTCCATTTAGCACAAACTTCTTGACTTAAAGCTACTCCTGATATAATTTACTTCATAAGTCATGAAAATATGACTTGTGTGAACTATGACCCGTGTCAAATGGTTAGAATTACACACCTGGTGAAGTGTGAGGCCTTGGACCACCACTCCTTTTGCACCGTCTTCCCGAACTGCCAGTGGACCAGAGTTGGCCAGGAGGTCCCGAATCTGCTCGTTATAAACCTGTTCAGTAAAAACAGCCAAAGAAACAAATGTGTCTCAGAGCACAAGATACTCCCTTAAGGCCCTTTTCTGTAGAAAGTTCCTTTAAGCAAGGAACACAGCCAGAAATGCAGAAATGAGTAACTTCACAGATGATCTTTCACTTTTGTAACCACTATTATTCACTTATTCTTCCAAAATCTTCAAGACCCTCATCAGTAAATGTAGATAATACCATTATTTATTCACAATGGGGTGGATATTTATGAATGCTTACCTCTAGATAGGAAAAAGCCACCTCAAAGACTTTCTCCTCCTTAATCTGATCCATTCGGCTGAAGAGCTCCTTCATGGTGAGGTACATAACCCCTGGGTTATCACTGCTGCCCAGCATTGTGTGAGTTTTCCCCGCTCCAGTAGCTCCATATGCAAAAACTGACAAAACACTCAATTTTAAACATTGACAATTAATTAAATATGATGCTAAACTTTTGTGTGGGGGGGACAAAAAGCTGATTCGTTTTCTGTGAGTTCTGGTGTCAGGAATCATTACCTTCTATAAACCGTATCAACTTCTCCCTTATTGTTATGTCAGAATAAAGAAGCCTGCGTATTACCACCCTTGCACCCCCTCACCTGTCACTAGATCAGTTGAAGACCCAACATTTCAGTTATTTTGGCTGAAAACCTCAGACAGTTCACAGCAGTATTAGACAGCAGACTTTGTTTGAGGGTGGGATCTGTACCTACTGTCAGTGTCAAGTCAGCAGATGAGGGAGATGTTAGTACTTTCAAATAAATAATGAGTTTGTGTTTTTCTATCACAGCTAGTATTTTGCCATTTTCCACAGGCTAGCAGTAACGTGTGGTAAACCCTCAGTGTAAACATGGTGTGGCCAGGAAGAGCTTATTTGCATAAAAGTGACAGAGCCCTTCAACGGCTCATTTTGAAAGGGACTGAAACTGGCAAGAATATATCTGGTGAGATCTGTATCTTTATGTGAGAATTATACTGGGCAAAAACTTCATAAAAATAAAAGAAGTATATGTAATATGAAAGAAAAATAAATAAATAAATAAATAAATAAATCCCCCAGAGACCCTGCATTGCTATATAATATACTTGCAGACAGAACCACCACAGCTGAGGTAAACCTATGATTAGAATAGCACTGGTGATAGAAAAAAATGCATTGTGCTTTGTTGGCGTCTTCAATAAATATTTTTTGATTGCTTTCTTTTTTTTAGCCAGAGGGGAAAAACGGTTTCGACATTCAGTATTTGGTATCAGCAAAAGGTTTAATTATGTTCAGTTTTGGCGTTTTTTTTTTTTTTTTTATGAATTCACAACAATCATCACCATCAACTTTCCAGAAGGTGTGAATCTATGGTTACATTATTGTGATTATTGTGACCAAAGGAAAATTGAACTACAGCGTTTTTCTCTTAGCTCTGCTATCTATTAATAACATTGGACAATATGACAATATTGATATGAGTCACAGAACTCTTGTGGCCGTACTCTTTCACACCATGTTTGGAAGTGGTCAGGAATGATCAGTTCACAATATCTCCATACTGCAGTAGACCTCGTTCACACCTGTACTTGGCGTGATTGTGTGTGATAATGGTGAGGATGAAGGGAGTCATTTAAGCTGTTGAGAACCTATATAATTACATTTTTAGATGGGAAAATGTGTCAACAGTAAGGGTGGGCGATATGGCTCAAAATAGTATCACAATATTTCATGATCATATTTTTGCAATAACAATAATCTTGGCGATATGACAAAACATTTAATTAAAAAAAAAAAAAAACAAGAATACCACTGCAACAAAATGAAGAATGCAGAACCTTAATCACACTTTATAACAAAAAATAGCTGGCAGATCTGAACAACTGTACGCTGTATTGGCAGACAATGTTAACTTGTGAATATTTACACAACATTAAATGCAGACTAGAAAATTAGAAGATTTTAGTAATATTGAAGATTATATTGAGTGGAAACTGGACTGCACACTGTAAAACAATCTGTACGAACTGGATTTAATTGTAAATAAGTTTTTATGAAACAGGCTACCTCATTTACCTCACTTTTCGGACTATAAGGCCCCTTATAATCTGGTGTACCTTATGTATGAATTCTATCTGTCAGGAGCAGTAAAGCCACACTGTTGAAGTACAGCATTATAATGGTAATTTTTCAGTGAAATTCTCCAGCAGTATTAGCATTAGCCACTAACCGCAGCGCTAGCTTTTTCGCCATTCAGAGGCAAGTATTAGCATTAGCCACTAACCGCAGCGCTAGCTTTTTCACCATTCAGAGGTAAGTATTAAAACAAGTTATTGGATTGTAGACTGCATGTGTGCCAGGTTAAAACAAGTTACGTGGGACGAACTTATTGTGTCTTATAATTCAGTGAGCCTTATGTATGAAAATAGACTAGAGTTTCACTAATAGTGTGCCTTACAATACAGTGTGCCTCCAAAAAATAAAGGTACCCAAAATAATTTAAACGTTAAGTGCAATACAGTCCAAAAGGAACGCTCTTTAGCTTTTTAGAGCTGAAGAACATACTATTTTTAGACAAGATACAGTTTATTCTTAAGTTATCTGGCAAAAATAAGGATTTCCTGCTTTTTAAAACCTGCTTCTTATGCATAGCATATAACAAATAATTAAACAGACCCAATCAGGTAAAATTGGATGTGTAGCTTAAGTATAATGTGGTGGATTATCAGCAGAAGCTGAAACACAAACGACATTGCCCAGGTTGGTAAAAGCTCTCAAGGCACACAAGCTGTCCTCAGTGTTTTCACACCATTGGTCAATATTGATCAAGCCAAAGCCAAAGCATCCTCACCTGTGCAGTTGTAGCCATTTAGGACTCCATCAACCACTCCTTTAGTAGTGTTTTCAAACACTTCCACCTGAGAAGAATCCTCCCCAAACACGTGGTCAAAGACAAACTTCAGGTCCTTATTAGCTCTTTTCCTCACGTCCCTGTTGCCCACTTTCTGCCCGCGGAAAAATGTCACTTCCTCCACTTTTGGGTCAAACACAAGCATGTGGCTGTCCACAACTTGGACCACTTTACTGAGGTTTCCATCAACTTCTTTGGAGTTCAATGGACGGACACGAACCACCACCTTCACATGGCTGCACACCTGTCCTTCCGACATGATTCTGTCTGACGGCAGCTAGGCCTGCTTACTCAAACACCTGGAATTTACCTGGTGAATAATGAGACAAAGGACACAGTGAAAACATGTTTTAAGAAACTGCTGCTGGGGGTATTTTAGAAGCAGCATGTTCTTAATCCTAGAAAACATAATATTAATAATAATAATGACAATATAATAGAATAACTTTCGGCTTCTCATCTTATTGAGCTCAGGGCTATGTTTAATAGTGAAAGTAAGAGCTTTTCCAAATGTACAATACGAAGGGAATTTCAAGGAATTGGACTAAGCAGCTGTATAGCCTTACGAAAACCACTTATCAGTGAGGCTAGCGGGCAACATCGACTTTAATTTGCTAGAGCGCATAAAGATTGGACTCTGGAGCAATGGAAGAAACTCATGTGAAGGTCTGATGAGTCCAGATTTACCCTGTTCCAGAGTGATGAAGCATTAAGGTAAGAAGAGAGGTGGCTAAAGTTATGCACCCATCATGCCTAGTGCCTACTGTACAAGTCTGTATGTGTACAGCTATGATCTGCGTTGCTGCTATTGGTCAGTTCTAGGTTCAGCAATGTTATGTGCCCAAAAGACTAAGGTCAGCTGGCTAACTGAATATAATAAACCGCACATTTATTCCATAAATTGATTTTTCTTCTTCCCTGATGATACGGGCATATTCCAAGATGACAATTTAAGGATTCATGGGGCTGGAATTGTGAAAGAGGAGCTTGAGATCATCCTTTTCACATATGGATTAAGAGTTTACCACAGAGTCCAGACCTTAATCTCATTGAGAATCTTTGGGATGTGCTGGAAAAGACTATACTCAGTGCTTTAAATCTCAAATCATCAATAAAACATGATCATGGGGAAAAAAAAATAATGCAGCTCTGGACAGAAATCAATTTAGTGACATTGTAGAAGCTTGTCACAACAAATGCACACCATAACCAAATCAATATATCTATGATAAGGCACTGTACTTTAAACACGTGTTCGACATAACATTAAAGAAACATAGACCAAAGTTAATTTGCCAGTTAGGTGTATAACTCATTGTAAAGTCTTTGTCTTCTAAATGTTAATAAATTAAATCATTGTGCTACCTAAGCTAGCTTGCTAACTAACAAAAACAATAGCTGCCTTATTGTCACAGCCACTAACTTAACCTAGATATAACTAGTTACCTACTAGGGGTGGGCAATATTATATCGTATACAATATATTGTGACACAGAAATATCATGGTATTAAAAATCCATTTTGTGATAATAGGGCTGTTCTGTCTTAAAAGTAGTCTTTTATTTACTGTGAATATATTGTTTAATTGTTTTAGTTTGCAGTTTATATGCATGCACTAAATACTCTGCAATTTTTTTTGCTGCATTATATTATTTCATGCTATATTATTTATTTTGCCACATTATGATTATGCTGTTATACTATATTCCTGAAATGAATGAATTATTTTACTGTTCTCCTATATCGCCAAGTATATCGTTATCGCAAAAATACCCTGAAATATTGTGATATTATTTAAGAGCCATATCGCCCACCCCTATTACCTACTGAACACAGATATCAAACATTGATTCAACGTTATGGTTTTATATGTATGGTTTGAATTAAATGTACACTTAAACTTTACTTTTAGTAAAAATGTAATTAGCTACAGCTACCCTGTTTGTATTGTATTCTTACAGGCCCAGCCATTTCACCAAAACCTTTAACGTTAAATGAACATTGACTCAACGTCAGAATGTCAACATTCACAGACGTTGCCTATTCTGCAGTGCTAAATAAAGGTTGTTTTATTTTATTGACCTTAAACCATCTAGTTAACTTAACTGGCTAGGCTAACTAGCTAATGCAACCAAAATTAGCTAACGTTTATTCAATGTTCGTTGGTATTAGACCACACAGCTAGGTTAGCTAACTAGCTTAGCATAAGTGCATGGATTAGTTAGTTAAGTGCAGAGCTTGTAATGTGACACGTTTAGCCAACCTAGTAACGTTACTCTAACGTTATATATTTAAGATTCAGGGAGCTACAGTACTACAGTACTGACTGTAGTACTGAATGTTAATGTACCATTATACAGTATAATAGCTAGGTAAGCTAACTAACGTTAGCCTAGCCTACACTCGCTTTATCAACAATAGCCTAGTTAGCTAGGTTAGCTAACTAGCTAGCTGTCTATAGCATAGCCTCCATTTAACTCTGCGCGGTTATCTACGCTAAGCTAACTCACAATTTTACCTCCCGCGCGATGCTCATTCCATTTAAACTCGTACTGATAGTTAATGTACCTCTCAGCGCTCAATTCCCCCCGCGATCCGCTTTAATTTACTATTTAATCCGAATCATTTCTTCTAACCGGCTCCAGCTCCTCCGCTGCCGCTCTCAGCGCCTAGATTTTCAAACACAAGCCACCCCGCTGTGCCGGCCTCTGATTGGACCAGAGGGCTTCTACGTCACACGACGCCAGAGCGCACGTTGAAACGAGGGGGGGGGGGCGTGTCAGCAAACTCAACACGATCACAGTAAATAAAACAGAGCATTAACATCAATTTATGGACCTTTTGGCTGCATATTACACACATAAATGCAGATTTTAAAAACATATGCCAATCTGTTAGCATTTCAAATTGTATAAATCCTTAAAACATAATAATGGGTAAAAAAAAACTAAAAATGTATATATTTGTTATATTATTATTATTATTATTATTATTATTATTATTATTATTATTATTATTATTATTATTATTTTTAGGTATTATTATTATAACTATTATTTATTTGCAGTGTATATCTAATAAGCTAATTTAATCATTTTAGAATTTATATTGTGATTTTTACAGGACCAAATTTGTCATTGTCTGAGTTTCGGTTTAGCTATATGGCTAATCTACATGCTGTATTAATTCCTTAACAGTCAAACGTGGAATCTTATTTTATACAAAAATGATTGAAGTAAAGTGAAGTAAAGTGAAGTAAAGATTACTTTTAAATGTAATAACTGCTATTGTACACACGCCAGATTTGTTAATCACGTCATAGTGATTTAACGGGGGATAATCCGCATAATTTATTTTGCTTTATATTAACAGGTAAATTAAATTAACAGTGTAATGTAGGATTGCCGGGCGGAACTAAAATATCCGGAGCGCTAGTTTCCAGTACTGCTGTATTGAGGGAGGCGCGGCTGGATGCTCATGCTGCTGGAGCTAAACCGGGCGGTATGTACTGAAATACGAGTTGCTGCTGCTGGTGTTTCTCTATTAAATATTCAGCCTGTTGAGCAAACCTCACACTCACCTCACACTACACACAGTCTACACTCACCTCATACACCACACGTTACTCACACAGTCCACACTCACCTCACACAGTCCACACTCACCTCATACACCACACCACAAGTTCCGCACATAGTACACACTCACCTCACACAATATATACATTTACCTTACACAGTCCACACTCACCTCACACACTACACTCACCTCACACAGTCCACACTCACCTCACACAGTCCACACTCACCTCATACACCACACCACAAGTTCCTCACATAGTACACACTCACCTCACACAGTCCACACGTTCCGCACACAGTCCACACTCACCTCACACAGTCCACACTCACCTCACACAGTCCACACTCACCTCACACAGTCCACACTCACCTCACACAGTCCACACTCACCTCATACACCACACCACAAGGTTCCGCACATAGTACACACTCACCTCACACAATATATACATTTACCATACACAGTCCACACTCACCTCACACACTACACTCACCTCACACAGTCCACACTCACCTCACACAGTCCACACTCACCTCATACACCACACCACAAGTTCCTCACATAGTCCACACTCACCTCACACAGTCCACACTCACCTCACACAGTCCACACTCACCTCACACAGTCCACACTCACCTCACACAGTCCATATACCTACCACACTTACCTTACACAGCACACTGACCTCACACACCTCACACAGTCCTTATACCCATAAAGAAAACAGCCAGTACTGAGGAGCACTGCACTGTGTTACTGAAGAGGTTTCACACTCCTGTGTGTTTGTTAATACAGAGAAAGTGAGAGAGAGAGTAATTCAATTAAAGACTCCCAACAGAGTTTATACTCCAAGCTGTTTGGCCCTCTGGTTCAGTTAAACATTAAATAAAAATGAAAACAGTGATTGAAAATGCTAAACTCGTCAGCATTAATTCGTTCAGCATTTATTTCAACTATCAGTGAGTACTGTCAGCAGCGTGTTTTGGTGAGTAGTATAATGTAGAAATACTCTGCCTGGCCAAAAAAAAAAAATGTTGGCACCTGGATTTAAGTAAATAAATGATGTGTGGGTTGATTGATGATGCAGTTGATCTGCAGGTTTAGGTTCAGCAACAGTATGTGCTGAAAGAATGAGGTCAGCTGACTACCTGAATATACTGGATTTAGACCAGGTTATTATAACTGTTTTTGATGTGACCTTTGTCATTAGCGATGGCACTTCTGCTTAGCCTTTAACACCACTTTCATCAGTTAGTGCCAGATCCCATCTGGACCTGGATCGTGGAGTTCCTGACAAAACAGAGGCAACAGGCAAGGCTAGGACAACAGTCAGACATCTGGACATGGTTTGCAGAACTGTAGTACCACAAAGCTGTGTGATCTAACCCCTGCTCTTCAGTCCCTACATCAATTACTCTGAGAACCTTCTTGTGAAGATGCTAGCTCAACCACTTCTCATAACCAGTGGTAGAGAATACCTCCTGCCTACAGAAGGAGAATTAAGCAGCTGGTGTTTTGGTTCAGCAGCTGAAGAGATGATGGTGAATTACAGATGCACCAGCAACATCCATGCTTCTGTGGCATCCACTTTGGTGTGGAAATAAAATACCACTGAAATTATGATAATAGAAAAGCATAACTAGTCATTCATTCCTATTTAAAGACATTTTAATTAATCATACATTAATGTAAATGTAAAATATCTGCTTTTTTCACTTACTGTGTGTATGAGGTTACAGTTATTGAAGCATTGGCCATTGCGCGGCTGTCTAAGATACTGTTCACTGTTATATATGTGAACAATAACACTGCTTCTAAGGTAGATTCATCATTACAATAGCTGTGCTGAGGTAAATTCATGATTATACTAACACTGTTGCTAAGGTAGATTTATGATTAGAATAGCACTGCTGAGGTGAATTTATGATTAGAAAATCACTGCTGAGTTAAATTTATTATTAGAAAAGCACCACTGCTTAGGTAAATATATGAGTAGAATTGCGCTGCTGTGGTGAATTTATGATTAGAATAGCACTGCTGGGAAAATTTGTGATTTAGAATAGCACATTTATTATTAGAATAGCACTGCTGAGGTGAATTTATGATTAGAATATCACTGCTGAGGTAAATGTGTGATTTAGAATAGCACATTTATTATTAGAATAGCACTGCTGGGCTGAATTTATGATTTAGAATAGCACTGCTGCTGAGGTACATTATAATTAGAATGGCACTGCTGAGGCGAATTTATGATTAGAATGGCACTGCTGAGGTACACATGATTAGAATGGCACCGTGGAGATACATTTATAATTAGAAAAGCACTGCTGAGGAAATTTGTGATTAAATAGCACTGCTAAGGTAAATTTCAGGTTAGAATAGCATTATGAGGTACATTAAGGAGAACAGTTCACCTCAGCAGTGCTACTGTTGTGCTACTGTTATTGTGCTTTGTTAGTTTGTCTGCTGGTACGTTTATACGCTCAACAAAAGCAGTTCATTTTGTGTTTTTTTTGGACAAAGCATTTCATTTCAGTGCATCTCTACAACAGAGGAGGTTCTCCCTGAAGCAGCTGAAGAAATTCAACCTATTGTAGACCCTAATGATACTTACAGCAGATCTTCTACACAGCAGTGACCATCGAGCCCATTATCACACCATCCATAACCATCTGGCTGGGATGGCGGTGCTCCAGTGCATTAGGCACACTGGCAAGACTTACTGACCCTTTCACCCAGGAACATCACCTCTTTAAAACTCTTCCCTCTGGTAGAAGACTCAGGACTAGTCATGCTAACTAGTTATTTCTCTCATCAACTGCAGTAAACTCCTCACACTTTAAATTTAAAACTTAAGATGCTGTAGTTATAAATTAGTGATCGGATGTTCCTGATGGGCGCATGCTGCCACATTGCCATGGTGATGCCATTAGTAGAATATTGGTGGCATCCCTCTCCGTGTACAGAGCAGTATAACGCAGCCACTGTTTGATCTTGAAAGGTCAGGTGATGAATGAATGTCACCAGGAAGTCTATGGGGCCTGAGTTTTGGCTCATTTTACTGGGCACATTGGCGTAGTAACTAGGGGGGGGATGGGTTGGACATGTCTGAAATAGATGAATTTGTTCCCCCCAAAAATGATACAGCAGAAAAGTTGTTTTAAAATAAAGTTTTATTTTGAAAGAACGCCAACATTTGCACCCCCGCCATGCAAAGCAACCCCCTCTCGGGAGCACGTTTCTAATTAAAGCTAGCTAAAGCAATTTTCTGTGCTTTTATCAAGGGGCGTACGCGCTGCAGAGAGAGCACCCCCGCCAGGAAAAGCACCCCTCTCTGTTGAAGTTTTTTAGCGTGATTAGAAAAGTATTTTGAGTATTTTCTTTTTCTAAGTAAAGTTAAAGCCAAGAAGGCGTGTGTGTGTGCGCGCTCCCGAGAGGTGGTGCTTTTCCTGACGGGGGTGCTGAATTCGGCACAACACCGGCTTTACACGCGAGGTCAGTGATGAAAGCAATATATCGCAACAATAAGAATATACTGCAATCAAAACAGCTTTTGGGTAATGTCTTGTCCTGCTAACAGACTAAGAGGGTTTGGCTTATCTAATGTTTAAATAAACTGCTGCCAAAAATCTCTATGATCTATATTCTTTTAATAAAAGAACGCCATCATAAGAAGCGCTTTCAGTAGACAAAATTTTCTAAACTCAGAACCCAATGCATAATAATAATAATAATAATAATAATAATAATTATTATTATTATTATCAAGTCTGTTGTTATATTATTATTATTAATGTTAGCTGACAACTGATCAGTTTTTGTCATATGTATATATTTTGGACATTGCACGCATGTGGAGTAACATGTTTAGGTTGCAAAGTGAGCTTTGGTTGGATTTAACTAATAATAAACAGAAGGACAGAAAAAAAGTAACTTTTTTGTGATTAACTGTAATTTAGGGGTGAAACGATTACTAGAGTAATTTGAGTTACTCGATTTAAAAAATTGATTGAGTAATTTTCTGTGCCTCAAGGAATCGTTTAATTTAATAGAAAACTCGTGGTAAAAGGTTTATGAGAAGTTTATACACAAATTCATGTCACCGGCTTGGTGAGACGAACTGGCAACATCTCTGCTGTCAAGTAGCACAATAATGCAAATGTTTATGCGTTTTTTATTAATGAATTCCCTATAGTTTTGATACTTACAAGAAATCCTTGTTGAAAATAATTTAACTTAATTCATTAAAGTGCTGATTATTAAATAATTATTATTCCTTTATTTATTTCTATTTGTGTTTGCAGTTTGGAAATGTATGTTGTGAATTAAAAATATATAAAAACTTATCTAAAAAAGGAAACCAATTGGTCACTCATTATTAAGGGAAATGTCTTGTTTTCTCTTGTGTGTTTTTAATTACTCTTTAAGCAAACAAATATGTTTTATCCGATAGCTACAGCCCTATTGTAATTCCTCAAATGTTCTAAGTTACTATAGGATGTGCTTTGATTTATTTTAGCAAATGTGTTCCCCACCTAATGTCAAACTTGCTCCTATGCCTTTGCTGGGCAACATATGTCCAACTCATTATTTTTGCTTCTTTTCAAGTATAGAGGCTGTACTAATTTTTACTGCTGGCGGATTCATTCGGTTATGCTAACTGTGTGGCAAAAAGACAGAATGAGTGGCAGCGTTAGGTCCAGGCTTCCTTTAGTGCACAGGTTGTAGAGTTTTCGCTAATTACAGCACACCTGATCCAACTGTTGAACTAATTAATGAGCTCTTGCTGATTTAGACTTGGTAAACATACAGCAGAGATAAAACACTAAACCAAGCAGAACAGGGTTTCCCCAGAGCAGGATTGTTGGGAACAACTGCTTTAATGTATTTAATAGCTGTGTATTGGTTGAAACTTGGCAATATGTTATATATCAACAGAGAATCTCATTCCTCCCTCTTCATTTTCAGTGTCAGAATGGTTCTCTCCGGTCACGGCTCGTTGGTGCAGCTTTGCCAGGCTGGTCGGCTCGTGTGGAGAGAAGTTTCCTCTAACTTCAGTCCCAGACGCTGCTGGAGAAAGCTGCAGCAGCCTCAGCGCCTGTGCTCCGGTTCTGCTTCTTCCGGTCCCGTCTGGCACAGAGGAAATTCAGAGCAGTCCTCCACACACACCCAGCGAGTGCCACACACACCTGTCCTGCTGAATGAGGTCCTGCAATACCTGAACATCCAACCAGGCCAGGTCAGTTTCTGATTTCTGACCATTCTTAGTGTGTATAACAGTAGAGGTGTAGGAAAATATTGATATTGTATCGCAATATTTTGGTTTGCAACACTGCATTGTTTTTGTTTATTATTTGTTTAAATGTAAAGATAGTACAGAGTCTATTAGATAAGTGTTATACTCTGCTTTGCTACTGCTCTATTCTCCAGTGTACTACCCAGTACACCCCTATACCCTCATATAGTACCCTATATGCACTAAAGTACCCTATACTACTCTCTAGCTCCATACAATATACCTATACTCACTGTACTCTGTGCACTGTACCCTATATCTCCATATGCTACTCTATACCCCTATACTCAGTATACTCTCTATACTACCCTATACTTCTTTAAACTTCCATATAGTTCCCCTACTCACTATACTACCCTATGCCTCCATATCCCACTCTGAACTCCCCTATGCCTGCATACAGTTTCCTATACTCACTATGTTCCCTATACTCCTTTTTACCTCCATATAGTTCCACTACTCACTTTATTACCCTGTACCTCCATATACCACTCTATACTCCCCTATATCTCTCTATAGTTCCCTATACTCACTATACTCCCCTATACTACTTTATACCTCCATATAGTTCCACTACTCACTATACTACCCTATACCCCCATATCCCACTCTGTACTCCCCTATACCTCCATATAATTCCCTATACTCACTATACTGTCCTATACTACTTTATACCTCCATATAGTTCCACTACTCACTATACTACCCTATACCTCTATATACTACTCTGCACTCCCCTATACCTGCATACAGTTTCCTATACTCAATATAATCCCCTATACTCCTTTTTACCTCCATATAGTTCCACTACTCACTATGTTACCCTGTACCTCCATATACTACTCTATACTCCCCTATATCTCTCTCTAGTTCCCTATACTCACTATACTGTCCTATACTCCTTTATACCTCCATGTAGTTCCACTACTCACTATATCACCCTATACCTCCATACAATACCCTAAACTCATTGTTACCCTATACTACCTGGTACTACCCTGTGCCCCACTATACTTCCCTTTACAACCCTATATTTACCTATAACTCCATAAACTCCCCTGTATATAGCTTCATATAGTTCTACTACTCACTATATTACCCTTTACTCCCTATACCACATTGTATTCCCCACTATTTCCCTCATTTTCCCTTAAGTCCCCACACTCCCCTATACTCCGTATACTCTCCCATACAGAAAGTTTGAGTCTGCAGTATGTGGGATACTGCATGTCCTCTCCAAGGTCTTTAAACTGCAAACAACAAAGCCATTAAAAGCAAGTAAAGAAGTTTCTGCTTGTTTTGGTGCCAATTCTAATTTTGTTAATCTACATCAAGTTTTGTTTTATAGCTGTAACTTATTTAGCACTGCACATACCTGTGCCTTTACAGTTACTTAAGGCCAACAGCCTCCTTTTTAAATGACCTCTAAACTTGTGGGAGTGAATTGAAAAAGTGAAAAAGACCATTTCTTTCCATTGACCGAACAATAAATTCCAGATACTGTAGCATTCTGGACTTGTAGAAGAGTCCGGAGTCCTTGAGTTCTTTGTCGACTTTCAGATGTATATGCTCAAAGATTTTATTTTCAAGCATATTTTTGCAGTTCTATTTGCATTTCTATTGGTTCGTTTGTTCTGAAGTTTTAATGCAAGGTAAAGGACAGCTTTTTGAGTCTTGCACTGTGTCAGAAATTCAAAAAAGCAGATATATGGTTTTGTGCAACAGTGGTGATAAGTTTTTGCGTGCATACGTGTAGTATTGCTGCAGTCATTACCTTGTAGATGCCTTGTCTAAAGCAGGGTGTGACTTGTGTATGTGTGTGTGTGTGTGTTTCCGTTTGTGCACCTTGTGTGTTTGCTGCGTGGGAGAAGTTGGAGGCAGCCTGTTGTCTTGTCATCTCCTCCGGTAGCCACACGTGATCTTGCTGCAGAAGTTTTGCTTGTCACTGAAACTTTTAGGCCTCTGCGATTCGCTGCCTGCCTGTCCCCGCTCGGGCAGGGTGGGGAAGTTGCGTGGTGCTAGCAGGGACCTTGGCGTACTCTTTAACGTGCTAGCAGGCCAGATGGGCATGAGTCAAAGGGCCTTCTGCTCTGGCGAGCGCCTCGGCTTGGACGTCGCTGGGTCCTACGGCTAGAAGCGTTGCCGGTGCAGGTGGGGGCCTCGGGTCAGTGCGTGAGTCAGGAGCGCGGCTCCACCGTTGGCTCGCTGGCAGAACCCGGAGCGACACAGTGCCGCCGCTCTCCTGACTAAAGTTTGCACCTCTTAACTTCTCCATCATCCGCCCATGGGCCAACTGGCGTGGGGAGAGCCTGCCAAAGGCCTGGATGTAATAGAATAATTAAATAAACAATAAGGAGGCAGCTTTCACGTCAGCTGAAAACGCAATCATGTCACAGATGTGCCATTCATGTTTTGCTGGCTTCTGTTGGACGAGTTCAAAGGATTGATTCAGAGAGTGGGGAGGTTGCAAAGCAGCAGGGCTGAACAGTTTGAAGAAAATATCTAATTGCTAACCTGAGCTAAAACCACAAATAAAAAAAAAGTTAAGACAGTAACAATTAAAACAAAAAAATAACGATAACGATAATAATCTCAAACAGTATATCATTTTTTATGAGTAATGCAGTATTCAAAAAATACTGAAGAGAAAGAAATGGCAGAGGCTCTTCAATTTATAATAAATGTAAAAGTAAAAAAAAAGGGGTTGGACAATGAAACTGAAACACCTGTCATTTTAGTGTGGGAGGTTTCATGGCTAAATTGGAGCAGCCTGGTGGCCAATCTTCATTAATTGCACATTATTGCACCAGTAAGAGCAGAGTGTGAAGGTTCGGTTAGCAGGGTAAGAGCACAGTTTTGCTCAAAATATTGCAATGCACACAACATTATGGGTGGCATACCCACAGTATTCAGGGTAATGTCAGCATACCACCAAGAAGGACCAACCACATCCAACAGGATTAACTGTGGACGCTGTAAGAGAAAGCTGTCTGAAAGGGATGTTTGTGTGCTAATCTGGATTGTACTGCACAAATCACGGCAGAATTTAATGTGCACCTCAACTCTCCTGTTTCCACCAGAACGTTGGGAGAATAAATGATTGTGTCTAAAACCAGGTGTTTCAGTTTCATTGTCCAACCCCTGTATATCTTCACTCTCTAATGAAAAACAAGTATCTCCCAAACAGCAACTTTACAGGAGAGAGAGAGAGAAAAAAAACCTTTTAAACTTTTGTTGGAAGAACTTTTTTCTGGTCTTTTTAAAGTGTTTATATTTGTTCGTTCTTCGAGACATTTTGGCACAGTGTAAGAAACAGTTTGACTGTTCAAATTATGTAGTAAACTAAAAATCTACAGAAATGGAGATACTTGTTTTTCATTGGACAGCAACAATATGAAATGTTAAAAAAAAAAAAAATCCTCAAAAAAAGATTGAAAGAGCATGTCAGATTTCTATCTCTCCCCTGCTCTGTTACAGTTCACTGTTCATCATAGAACATTCGTGCCATATAAAAATAAATCTTAAAATAGAAACTTAAAATGTTAATAGTAAACCTATAAATTTAATTTGCCATCTAATATACCATTTTATTTTATTTTAAAACCCACCTTATTGGATCAGCAGACAAGGCAAATCCACTGAGTGCATTAAAACACACTCAAAAAAGTCTAATAATCTGATCAATAAATCTGGTAAAGTGAGCTGGATTTTAGCTGCAGCATGAAGCATGTTATTCTGAGAGTTTATTGGGTGGTTGTTCGATAAAAAAAAAAAAAAAAAATCAGATTTTCGATTTAAATCGATTTCCCCTACTAAAAATCAAATTAAAGATGATAAAGAAATGGTTAAAAACTAGTTTTTTATTTAATTAGTTTTCACTTAAATGTCCCCATTGTGATTAAAGTGCAATCAGAAACAAGCAAAGGTACAAGTTTAGGTACTGACACAATGCACCCTTAAACTTAAACAAATCAATAAATAAATAAACCCACCCTCAAAAAATGAATAGAAAGAAATAAAATGGTGGGGCGGGGGTGCGCGAGGGAGAGAGGGGCGGGGCTAAGCTCAGTCTGAAGTACAGGAGTCCACAGGGGAGCGTCGGTGGTTAAAATTAAAACTCAGAGAAAAATTTTCATTTTCATAAGAATACATCGTCCTTAACTGTAAATTCAAATTAAACTATAAAACCGATTAATCACCCAGCTCTAGGTGGTTGCAAAGAAAAATTTTTTATTATTGCCTTAATCGTGTAATGTGAGTTTTCACATAATATTTAGTTTAGTTTCTCATTATCTCTAGATTACCCAAGTTCATCTAAACATGTTTAACAAGTTGATATTCTGCAGTAATGCATTATAAAAGCTTCTATTGTCTAATATAAGCTGTAAGTGATGTAGAACAAGGTATAATCTAAACCTTCTGCTAGAATTTCCAGTAATTTAACAATTTACAAAGTCGTTCATTATCATTATAATGAAGAATCAATTGTATAACATCGCGCTGCGGTTAATGATCCAGAACAGTGATCAGATCACCAGCACTTCCACTGTCTGTGTGCTTCTTTTTTTTTTTCCTCCCTCTCCCCATTCATTCAGCCTTCTATCTACGGTGCTTGATGGACAACTTAATGATAGTGTTAGTCAAACACTCTCTATGATTCCTGAGAGGAATCACTCTAATATTTTGATCTGCCATTGTAAAGCAATCAACCCCTGCACGGAGGCTCTTGTCAGGCGAGGCGAAGCAGTATGAATGGAGCACTTAGGCAGTCAGAGAGTAAACGCTGCAATTATGCCAAAGTGGGTAAATGTAGGCTTTCAGCGGCCCACCGCCTCCCACGCAGGCATCCAGGCATGGATAGCAGTGCAGGTGGAGGGCTCGCTCCCTCTCCACCCAGCGGCTCTCTGCGCTGCGCCGGCAGAAAAGGGGATTCCGCAGAGAAGCCGATGGAAAACGTGTTTAAACAGATTACACCTCTCTAATCTTGTTCTTCCTCAGATTTTAGGCATGAATTGGCAGAGTAAAAGTGGTATCAATGGGTGCACACCTCTCAGTTTACACCTCTTTAGGAGCTGGCCTGTTCATGGAGGTATAGTATGTTGCATTTTTATCTTTAATGTTTGTTTCACTGCTGCATCTCAATGGGATTTTGCCTGGCTACACCCTTCAAGGGTTCTTTAGTAAAGGAAGTAGATCTATATGGATCCATGGCAGCTTAAAAAGGACAATTTCAATACTTAAATGCTTTTGTAACTTTCAATATGATTATTTGAAGATGGAACCCTTTAGAAAAATAGTTCTACATAGATAAATGAAAACTTTTAAAGTTGACTTTTGGTGTAGTAAAACATGATAAAAAGTACTTACCTTTGATTAATACCTTTGATGATCCAGAAATTAACAGTTTGTCCGAACACCCTTCGGACTGGGTGACACTGGGCATAATTTACCCTGATAAATCGCTTTTTCCATTGTTATTCAGGCTTAAAATAGCTTCACACCGCCTCTACAATTACTTTGAGCCTGGATAATGGTGGAAAAAGCAAATTATGCCCCGTGTCACCCAGTCTGAATAGTGTTTGGACAAACTGTTAAAATTTCTGGATCTCTGTAAGTACTTTTAATCATGTTTTACTACAACTAAAGTCCATTTTACACCGGAGTTCTCCTTTAAAATGCTTGGTATCCATTTACTCTATAGTTTGTCTCTTCACAAACTCTCTGCTTTGCAGAACTATACAGGACTAGGATAGTAACAATAGCTGAGGTACGTTAGCCTTAACTTTTGGTACTTTTTACCAAAAGGCTGACTGCCTTTCTCTGTGTAAATTTCACTTACACGTGACTAAAGTAGCACTGCTGAGGTAAATGTATAACCTGAATGCCTCTACCTAGATACATTTATGAATAAAATGGAAAAGCTAAGATAAATGTACGATAAAAACAACTCTACTGGGGTAAAGTGCTGCCTAAAATTGCACTACTTAGGTAAAACTATGATTAGAACAACTTTTTTGATCAGAATAGGACTGCTTCTGTACTTTTACAATTAGAATAGCTCCTCTGATATAATTGTGTGACAAACTGCGCTATTGTGGTAAATGTATGATCAGAAGAACTCTACTGAGGTAAATTGCTGACTAATGATAAATTGAGAAAATGACTAAAACAGCAATACTGAGGTACATTTATGATTAAAATGAGACTGCTAATGTACGTTTACGAATAAAGTAGCTCTTCTGACTGCGACTGCATAACTGAGGTAAATGTACTACTGAGGTGTATTTTTGACTACAACTGCCTTACTGAGGTACAGTTATGATTAGAACAATTATAGTAAGGTACGTTTATAATTACAATTGGAACTGCTAATGTTCATTTATGATATAATTAGCCCTACTGGGATAATTGTGCGACTAAAATATCACTGCAGGGGTACATTTATGGTTAGAAGATCTCTACTAAAATAAATTGATAATTAGAACAACTCTACTGAGGTAAATGTCTGACTAAAATGACTAAAATTGCACTGCTGAGGTAAATTATCAAATAAAATAGCTTAAATCACTGTAGCTTTGGCAAAATATCTCCAAAGGAAAACTAAGGAAACAAATTTAGCTCCCTGGATATGTAAGTGTTGCTTTAAATCTGTCCGTGCAGGAATGGGAGAAGGTGGAATTAGGGATGTAATGAAGCCTGGAAGTAAAAAGAAACAAGACAGATTTTGTCTTCTCTAATCTAGTTCTGTTACAGATTTATTTCTTGGGCTGCTGGTTTTATGTCGGTAAGTTTAATTGACGAGAAAGCAAGAAAGCAGAAAAGGTGAGAGAAAAAGAGAGAGAGAGAGAGAGAGAGAAAGAGAGAGGAAGAGAGGAGAGAGAAAGCTGCCACTGCAGCTCAGACTGTACTCCCTCAGACTGGCCTCTCTGACCTTCCCCGTGCCCATAAATTACCCAAACTACAGCGGCCTCATTAGCTGCCAAATTAGCCTTGGAAAGATTATATTTGCTACAGTTGGATATTATTCTATTCACCTTGAATTGCAGGTCCGCTCGGCCGGTCCGGATAACCGTTTTACTCTAATTATCTTAGCCATCAGGATGCGTTTGTAGCATTTGGCTAATTGAATAACGGGCAGTACGAGGCAGCGGGGCGACGGTTCAATTACAGAAGCGTGCGCACTGGAGGAGGGCGAGGAGCACCGCAGGAGCCGAGGAGCAGGAGGCGCTGAAGCCCGTCGGAGGGCGGGATGGTGGTGGGGTGGAGGTTTTCCACATCACGGAGAAGAATAAAAGCTCTCTGTCCCATATTAGACCTACAACCCCGTCCGCTGATTGAACAGCGCAGCACTGCGCCGCGTTCTGTAGCCTCGTGTTTGTAAATTAGCTGGAGCTTGTCAAACTCGGCGCGATTGTTGTTCCGGAAGGTTCTGGCGCTAAATGAAAAAATGTAGTACGGCCGTTTTCATTTTCGATGTCATTCCGTTCTGTTCCATTTCTTTTCTGTCCCAATCAGAAAGTGCAGATGGAGCCTAACTGAGCATAACAGATTGATATGAGCAAGTTCACAGGTTCAGGGTTTTTCATTCCTTGCTGTTCTGGGCCAATCTCCAAACCACATGTGACACAGTAGCAGTAATTTTCCCGCTGCCCGCTCTACCAGTGCCGCTGCCGTGACCAAGGCCATCGGAATACACGCTTTCCAAAAGATTGGTCTTCCTGTTGTTGCTGTAAATATTCCATAAACTCTGTGTTTTTGTACCAGGTTCGTTTCTGCTTTCAATTATAGCTGGAAGAATTAGAGCATTCTGACAAGTAGGCCTATCAAGCTAACTGTTTTTAATTTTACGATATATAAATTAGGGATGCATCGATACCATTTTTTCATGAATTTTTGTACTTTCTATTAGCACTATCTATTTAGGGTGTAATATCAAGAGCTTTGTGTAACAGTGTTGTTATTAGTGTAAAGTAGTGCAACTCAGAAGTTTGGTCAGTTTTGAGTTTTGTCATCATGTGACTTTAGGTCCACATCAGCAGCCAATCGTATGAGACTTTCAGGGAACAAGCGGAAAGTAAATAATACAGGATTAGGGGGGGAAGAGGGGGGCTGAGTAAATTGCATTTTAAAATAAGTTTAACACTTTTTACAGTTTTTTTATTTTTTATACTTTGGATGTAAGAACGTGGAAAATGTCCACTCCGGGTTCAACGGGCTGTGGGGAGCTTGGCATCTGCAAGGTCTTAGCCAAAAGTCGGGAAAGAAACAAAGCTACCGTTAGCTAGTATGAGTACATTAGCATGGTATTGGGGCCCTAAACTGGTATCAGTAGTTATGCGTCCATAATATAAATATAATTTATAATTTATAAAAAACTATTTTATCATTCTAAGACCATTTACTGCCACTGACATAATAATATAAGCAGCTGACCATGGCACTGTCGGAGCTGGTTAGCTGCTGTGCAAACAGCCGGGTTTGCTGCAGTGCTGAGTGCAGTGTTTTTCTGAGCTGGATTACTCCCTGGTTTGTGATGACAGGTTGATTTCCACTACACTATTTAAAAAAAGGTGGGTCTCGCAGTTTTTTTTTATACAATACGTGCATCATGTCTGTACATGATACCTGCCATGCTGAAACAGGGTATTTGAGAAAAGAGTCACCCTAGAGAGAGAAGAGAGACCCTATAGCTTTGTTAGCCTTGTTAGGTAACGCCGAGCTTTGTGTGCATCATTTGAGCGCACAGCCTAAGCATTCTTGTTGCAGCTCAGGCATGTCCATTTTAACTAATGCCAGGACATGGCCTCCACATTCAAGCCAATCACGACTTAATGGCATTTGTTAGGAAGGCCGTTATGGGCTCGAGGTGTGACGCATGCAGTCTGGCCCTGCGGCTCATGGCAAGGATATTGCTGCTGAACTTCCGCAGCCATAATGACGGAGAGCTCCCGTCTGGATTTCTGAATCACAACCACCTTGTTTTTTTTTTTTTCTTTTTCTTTCTCTCCTTGGTTGACATGCTGAGAAATCCTTGAAGAATCTTCACTGCAGCCGAACCTGTCATTCTGGACTTGGCGCAAGCTGCTCTTTCGTTTCTGGTGATGGTTCTGGTTGCTTTTCTGAATTTCAACACATGGCTGAGGTGGCCACTTCTTAGGTGGTGCTGAAAACTTGTGAAAATTAATTTACTTAAATTTGACAAGGCATGGGAACTATTAGGCTAGAATATGAATTTTAGCTGAGCCAATTAAGCATCCCTACTCACAATAACATACTCTATCAATTGCAATGCTTCCAACATGAGCACAAGGGTCAGGACAAGAACATGCCACCTTAAATACATGCAGAGTCAGTCACCACCTCTTTTTAAACTGCCACCAGTGCAAAATCAATAGGCAGCCAACGCACTTAACACATAGGCGCAAAGCACTGAATTCCCAGATATGATACACGCCAGCCAACAGATGCCTGTGCTAGCCAGTATCTTAAGTATCTGGGAGTGATGTGGGGAGAGAGCACCAACCAGCCATCCATCTAAAGAGAGAGCATGTCTAATTGTGCTGTCTCGGACTCTGGCTGCTGAGGCTAAAGCAGAAGGAAATACAGGGCAAGTCTGTTCTAAAGTACAAGTTTGTGACCCTCAAGCAAATATTTGGTTCTTTTAAGGCCAATTTATCTTTCTTACATTGATTCTTTACACTTACTCTATGCATATCCTGTGCCAAACCCTATGCTGTACCCTGAAACATACCTCCTTTCACTTGTAACTATGCTCTTTGTTAATGCATCAACATCACAGCAACAGTGATTGGTCGTCTCAGCATCATATCCCCACATTTCTATTACTTCTTTTGCAGTATAACAGCAGAGAAACATGGAAACACCAATGCGTAACTCTAAATGCTCATTTTGATGGTGTAGGTCGCTTGTACTGTAGGTTAAACATTCGTCTGGTGAGACATTCAGAGCTCTGAATTTGCAAGAAGAGTTGAAATAATAGTCCTATTCTATTCATTCAGTTACAGTGCACTTTTTGCGAAATATTTTGAGAGCATAAAACTACAGTCCTAAATACATGCATCACTTGCAATGCTCCCAACAGTAGGACTAGGGTAAGGACAAGATCATTCATCCTCCGATGCATGTAAAGTCATTCACTGCTTGTTTTTTAAAACTGACATCAATGCAGAATCAGTAGGCAGCCAACGCACTCTTAGCAAAGCACCAGATCCCCAGATCTGATACAACAGCTAATAGATGCCTGTGCCAGCCAGTAACTCAGTATCTTTAAGTGATGTTGGGAAGGAGAGCCATTTATCCACCCTTAGAGTGAGCCTTTCCAATTGTGCTGTCTCAGAATCTGGCTGCTGATGGCGAAGCACCTCCACTGAATTGTAACTACGCACTTCATTGACTCATACCACAGCAACAATGTTTGTTCCGCTCGGCAGCATTTTCCCACCTTCTGTTCCTGCCTTCGCAGCAGAACTGCATAGCAATATGAACAACACCTACGTAAAACTCTAAATGCTAATTTAATGGACTAAGTCACTTGTGTAGGCTACCTTGTATATTCTGCATTGACTTGATGATGAAGTTTAAATCGGCCCTTCATTTGGTAAGCCGTTTGGAGCCTTACATTTTTTTAAGATTTTCGAAAAAGGGACAGAGTTCCTATTATAGACAGTCAGTTACTTTTAAACAGCATAAAACTGATGTTTTCTACTGTAAATACATGGATTATAAGTGGAACTGTTTCTGATAATACTTTCCACCACTAATACGTTTCTACGAGAATAGGTTCAAGGTTTTACAGACAAGTGGTTCATGAGGGATTCCCACATAATTTGAAACCTAATTAAAACTCATCAACGCCCAGGTAACACTGATTTCTCTTCTAACTTGTTAATAAACTTTCAAAACAATCTTAGGGGCTGCTGTTTTCTTCTGTAAATACATGGATTTTAAGTGGAACTGCTTCTGATAATACTTTCCACCACTAATACTTTTCTACGGGAATGGGATCAAGGTTTAACAGACAAGTGGCTCACGATGGATTCCCACATAAATTGAGCCCTAATTAAAACTCAGCAACGGCCAGGTAACACTGATTTCTCTTCTAACTTGTTAATAAACTTTTTAAACAATCTAAATGTAGTGTTATGTATTGCGTCAATGTCTTCAGTAAGTCCTGAACCATTCTGTTTATTCCTGTATCTCCCCCCTCCTGACTTGACGTCCCCCTAATTACGTCTGCGGACGGACCGGAATATTGATGTCGCCCTTGATTATCGGAAGGAAGGTTTCTTTCCCTAAGACTTATGGACTAAGTGCCTATGGCTGTAGCCTCAGATCTCGCCCCAGAGCTGTTTTTCACAGAGGCAGGTCCACCCACGGACGGGCTACTCTGCTGTGATGGATTCCTCTCTGCTGGCTTTCCCCTGCAGCCTGCCCACGGACGATCGAAACCAGCCACTGCTTCTCTTTCTCTTTTTTTTTCTTGTTGTGTCTCATTTAGTGGCCCCACTTTTAACTCCTCCTTGAACGCGAGCGCGCTCATACTCTCCCACGCGGCTGAAGACACACCCCTGGCGGGAAGTGATTTGCTTTGTTTTATTGCCTTTCGGAATCCTGGGCGCCCCCTCCTTGCGACGGGCGGTGGAACATTTGATCCAGGCGGTTTGGGCGGCGGGGACTTACGCCGGCAAGCGTGGGGGAATCCTCGGCTCTGGCTTTGGCCCCCTGCGCTCGCGAGGAGGGAGCACGACCAGTGGAGATTAATGAGCTGTCAGTCTGGAGCACGCATGAGACCAGTTTCTCCCATAATGGCCAAAGGATGGATGCAGAAAAGGAGAATCTCCCTGGCCGAAGCCGAAAGGGCAATGGCGAATCCCTTGCAGTCAGTGTGGTGTCCAGCCTAGACGAAAGTCATGGTCATTAACCTGACATTGTTAGAAAGCTGAAATGGTCTCAGTTTTCCCAAGAATGCTTTATTACACACATGAAATGGGCATTAGCAGCAACCCTTAGCAGCAGTTACTGCAACTTTCTGTAGTTTCTGTCAGTTAGTGTCACGATGTGGCAATATGTCATGGCTGCATTTTGTCCTCTTTCTGCTTGCAGAACTGGAACTACTTCAACTTCAACTTCAATTTGATATTTGTATGCCATCTAGATGTTTAGGTTGTTCAGGCCTAGTCAGAATATCTGAGTTTGTAGATTTCTTGGTACCACTTTAAAATAAGACTACCTTTTATAAAGGGTTTATAAATGGTTTACAACTGGTTTATGAGTGGTTACTAATTAGGTTGTAAATGCCTTAAAATTAATTAATAATTAGTTATAACACATACATAGAAAAGGCAACAATGACCTGTTGTTTGTCACATACTGTACTCACAGCCCATATTGTTCAACTCATATTGTTGCTCTTTCTACATATGTATTATAACTGATTATTAACGATTTTACAGGCATTTACAACTTAATTAGTAGCCACTAATAAACTAATTGTAAACCATTTATAAACCCTTTATAAAGGTAGTCTTATTTTAAAGTGGTACCGATTTCTTTATATAAGGAAAATCTTTTTTTAAATCATAGTAAATTAGACCTGCTTGCCTTGGTTTCCTTTTTTGGGTCATCGTCTTGTTGCATGTCAAATAAATTCAGATTTATTTGGATCTGACTGTCCATCTATCTAAAAAAACTGAATGATGAGAGCCAAATGGTAACACAGACACGAGGACACCCTGAAACACTGGCAATCCCTACTGCTCCACCATCTGCAATCCTGAATGATTGTAGTAGGGGAATTGGTAGCAGTTTCAAGGCCCATCAGCTCATGAACAGATGACTTGACATGGTTTTCAGTTATTCTCAAATACAGATCAGAGCTCTCAGTTTCCCACAGTGATAGGTAGTTGTCCAGTGCAACAAACCACTATACTACCACCACCATGCTTGACAGATGATACTGTAAATAAAAACAACAACTATTGAACCATTTTAAGATTAATTTCTCTAAAACAATTATTGCTACAGCACTCCTATAGGTTAACAGTGGTTAAAAGGTGGTTTTCACCATGCTGTTCATTCATGGTCCCATATTTCCCAGTGTTTTAATCACGGTTAAGTTGTAAATGCTGACCTGAGCTAAAGGAAGGGAGTTCTTTACACTTTACTAACTTTACTTGCTTGCCACTTTGTTCTTGAATAGATTCGGAAGTTTATACACTATTGGGAAGACTACACATTTCTATTCCAGACATTCTCTCTTTGGTCAGTATAGTAATTGGTATTTTGACGAAGTTGCCATACAAACTCCATTCTCGTGTGCAGTGTTACTCTAAAGATTGAGGTGGAATGACTCAAGATGCATGAATTCCGATATATGACCGCTCTTCTGTGACAAGAGCTTCATTAAAGTTCTGAAATGTTGGTGCCTCTTGATTATAAACCTTAAAACATGGGCAAACATTAAAAGGTGTGTAAGCCATCGTTCACTTACTCAATATCACACAATCATGGACTGGAAGGAACAAGTACTATACACACCCATACCATGTCCAGAAGTGAACATCTCTCCTCGTGATAATAAAGTGTGGGAATCGCAGAGCATCTCAGGATGAAGATAATTTTTTTCACAATACTGTGATTCTGCGATACTCGATATATCACAAGACCATTCGCTACAATACTTCCCAGCATCAATAAAATACTTTAAATTAAGCAAATTCTAGGATTTGTGGAATTTCACATCCAATATTTTTCATGTTTTTCCTATTTATTTGATTAGTACCATGTTGAGTAAGTCTAAAAGGAGTGCGAGTCTTAGAAGGTTTAGAGCGTCTATGTTTCAATATAAATATCCATGTTTGCCTTGGGATTGTCCACACCTGTATAAGTTGTGAGGTGTTATTCCATCTCAATTACCATCAATATTGCAATATTGTCTTTCGTCTTACTTATGTTTATTGTGTCTTGTTGTTTTATACATTTAGTGTCTCCCACTCTTTTAGATTATATATCTTATTTCTTTTTACTTATATTTATATATCTATTCTCCCCCACCACTACTGCACCTTGTTTCTGACTCATGTATGTCTATTTGTGTCCCTGCTGTATTGTACCCATAGTGTCTCCCATTCTTTCTTTTATTATATCTATTATCTGTACCTGCTGTAAAATTGGGAAGGAGAGTAACGTAATTTCAATTCTCTGTATGTCCTGTATATATGCAGTACTGACAATAAAACTACTTGACATGACTTATCTGTCCTCTTGTGAGTGAGGTTGAGGAACACTGGACAGTGTGCTCATGGCAAGGCAACATGAATAACTTTCTTTGATCCCTGGTCTAGCATGAGTGGTATTCACTAGTTATTTAAGTTTAACAATTCCAGTCCTGGAAGAGGGAGAATCCTGCAGAGTTGTGTGAGTACAATTTAGAATGACTGAGTTTGTACACAAAAGTGAAACTCTTTCATACAGAAAACGAAATAACAGAATACACACTGATGTTGGGGCACAGCTACACACTGGTTGTAAGTGAAGGGGAGAGGGAAACATACCAAGTTTATTTAATTTATTTAATTTATTAAACCTTGTTGAATGAAGTTGAATGAAGTGGAAGTTGAAAGGCTCACAATTCATAAACTCTCTTTGAAATTGCAAAACTTAATTTGATGATAACTCTATTTCCGCAAATTTAATTTATCATATTGTATTGATTAAATACTTTTTACAGTGTGTTGACTTATAAGAAAATACATATTTATAAACTATATGTTTAGCAATGCCCATATCTACCAGCTTTATTTCCCCTACATACGCTCCTTCGTGCAACAGGTGGTGCCGAACATTCTCCGTTGCATCTTAAACACTGTGCATTAAGTATTTATGGAAAGGCTGAGGCCACGCATGAAAGCCCCGAGTGACGACAAGTGACATTTTTCAACGGGCCGTGACGTCAACGCAGTCCTGCGGCCAACCTGACGTGAGACTGACGGCGGTGTATTTTTTTTTGGTGATGAGTTTTGCGGCGCTGGGACCGTTACGCCGCCTCGGCTTCCTTTGCTGATCGCGTGCCCTGGCTTGCGAAGACCCACTCGTAGTGCCGAGGGCTTTCTGCCTGTGACACAGGCCCCCCCTGTGGGCCAGAGGCATCTGTGTCGGCTGTGTCTGCTGGCCGCCTGAGCCGGTGGCAGGCAGTGTTATTTCGGAGGAGCGCGTCCCACTGAAAGAAGAGGCTAGTGAATAATTGATCCCTGTAATTAAACACTCCGGCGAGGGATGGCGGAGCTGATTGACGGCCAGATATTAAGCTCGAGCCTCGTAAGGTTGCGAGTTTAGTCTGGGGTTATCAGTGGCCACGAGCGGCGTCTCTCTCTCTCTCTCTCTCTCTCTCTCTCTCTCTCTTTTTCTCTCTCTCTGTCGCTCTGTCTCTCTCTCTGATCCCGACTTCTCATTACCCTCATGAATAGACAATCGGCAACGGCGGTTGGGGGCGCGGCATGAAAGAGAGTCCACGAGTTCATTAGCCAAATGTATCACGGCCGTACCAGGTGGCTGGGCTGGCACAGTGGGGACTGCCTCCTAGCGCGCCGCTCGGCAGGAGCCCTCGAGCATTCTGCGTTGCCACGGCAACACACCCATTGAACCCCTTGAGCTCCTGGCCCCTTTCCTGGGCCGAAGCCGGCGCTGCCCGTTTTGGCACATCGCGTTTGGAAACCTACGTGACTAATAATTTACTCGTTAGATTTTCGTTACAGTCCACAACAACGGCGCCAGCCACGAAAGCCGCTAAGATCGCTAAGACCCTAAAGTCTCTAAAGGTGTAGTTTGTCAGAATCTGGTCAGAATCAGTTAACAAAGTTTGTGAACTTGTTTGGTAGCGATTCCCTCCTGGAAGGTAAACCAAAAAAAATGCCATTGCAACAAAATGTATCAAACAAACTGTGTCAAACAAACAAAAAAAGTTCAGAAAAGTGAAATACTTTACATTAAGAAGGTTCTGTCCTCTAGATTAGCAGGAATTACAGTACAGTTGATCATAGCTATAGTTCTAAATGATCTGGGTACTAAATCAGGTTAAACTGCACCTCAACCTAAACTGTTTAGCTCAAATATAAAGAGTATGATGATAGTTGGGTCGGATCAAGGTGGGATCAAGTTCTCAGCCAACAATAGAAGCCGCTAAGGAGCCCCCCTAAGCCTCTAAGGGTGTTTTTACACGTCTCTGAATCAATTAACGAGTTTGTTAACTTTAAGTGATTTGTCCCTTGATTTGATTTGTTTTCACACAAGGAAAAAAAAACTTTTGTGCAACAAAATGCATCACAACAAATCACATGAGCACACTGTCTCTACTTATTGTTCACATGCTGTTCATTGTCTGCGGCTGAGCAGGAAGCTATTAAAAAGGTAAAGCTATTAAGAAGGGCCAGTGCAATGTGTCATAGCTGTAGTTCTAAATGATCTGGGTAATAAATCAGCTTAAACTGCAACTGAACAGCCATTTAGCTCAAACACCACGACTACAGAGTCTCGATTACTGTTTTCACAACCACCAAAAGAAACCGCATCAAGGGTGCAAAAATGAACCGGTATCTTAACCAAACCAAATAGTGCCCCTTGGCCTTCAACCCATCAGAAGCTTGCAGCAGTACCAGAATCTTCTCCTCCAGCCCCAGGACCTCGTTTTCCTCTGCTCCCTTCGCCTAGGCATCGGCGGAGCCAACCAAGCGCAGCTTCAGGTTTTCGGAATGTCTCTTAGCGCGAACGTGTTAAGCAGTGAAAACGCCCACACCCTTTGATGGAAGCTCGCTCGGCGATGATGAGAAGGATAATTACACTAATGATGCGAGCGACTCGTCAGCGCCGACAAAAAGGAGTTGAAGAAGAATGGTCTCCGGGAAACTCCACCTGATGTGCAGCTTTATTAACTGTTATTTGCGCGCACGCTCTTCATCACACGATATTGCTAAAAGCGAGGGGCTAGAATAAATAAAGTGAAGCCTCTCCAAGACATGAGAGCTAAGTTATTACGGAGGGTTTTATTACAATATTTACATTTGCGCCTACCGTGTGAGCGTGGGCTCGCTAATCAGATGTATGCCCCGTGGACAGCTGGATCGAGCGATGACTCATCGCTGCAACATGGCCTTGACTGGGGTTTGTATGAAAGCTCAAAAACCGCAGGCACGGCGTTATTTGAATTATCATGCTCCATAATTTATTGCAGCAGATTTCTGTGGCGAAGGCTCACCGGGGGGAGATGCCCGGGCTGACGATACGTTGAGGCGAGGAGCGATCTTGCCATGTTGCCATGTTGTTTTTGTTGTTTTTGTTGTTAATGCTGCTGCTACTGCTGCTGCTGTTGTTGTTGTTTGGTGAGGAGGAGTGTGGGAGCATTGGGTGAAGGGCATTTGGATAGATGGATAGATGGATAGATAGAGAGATGAATGGATAGATGGATGGATGGTGGGTGGGTAGGTAGTGGCTGGGCAAGGCTGTGTCGGAGGTGCCCCTGTGTTTGTGTTTGGACTGTTGGGCGGATAAATGGATGAATGGAAGCCACTTAAAAAAATAAAAATAAAAATACACATTTCTAAATTCTGAGCTTTCATTAATGTAGCATTGAGGTCAGACCCTCCTGAATGAGGTTGAACTTCACAACTCAGCTTCTAACAAAATCTGCTTGAACTAAAACTACTTGAACTTGAAAAAACACAAACCTTTTTCCCATCAAATAAATAAAACGTCTTAAATGAGTAATCATGAGAGTGTGAAATGGCTACAGCAGTCCATTTACCAACAGTCCAAGTTGGAGGGGGATTTCTGCCACACCCACCGCTCCCAGTGTCAAGGCTCCTAAAGGTTGCCAGATTGACAAAGATTTGCAAGCCACAAGTGTTGTTATATTAACCAAATATAGAGCTCTGGAATAAAAATAAAGAGGCCACTTTAGTTTTTGAATCAGTTTCTCTGATTTCGCTATTTATAGATATATGTTTGAGTAAAATAAACATTGTTGTTTTATTCTATAAACCACAGGCAATATTCCTCCCAAATTCCCTCCAAAAATATTGTCATTTAGAGCATTTATTAACAGAAAATGAGAAATGGCTGAAATAACAAAAAAGATGCAGAGCTTTCAGACCTCAAATAATGCAAAGAAAACAAGTTCATATTCATAAAGGGTTATTTTACTAAGAAATCAATATTTGGTGAAATAACCCTGGTTTTTAATCACATCTTGGCATCATGTTCTCCTCCACCAGTCTTGCACACTGCTTTTGGATAACTTTATGCCTTTACTCCTGGTGCACAAATTCAAGCAGTTCAGCTTGGTTTGATGGCTTGTGATCATCCATCTTCCTCTTGATTATATTCCAGAGGTTTCAGTTTGGTAAAATCAAAGAAACTCTGTAAGCCCACAAAAAAAAAAAAAAAAAAAACTTTCAATTTCTGTCGTATGTTTCTGTAACACTAGTTTCTGCCAGGGCAGTAAGCTGACCTATCAGCTCGTCCATTGTGACCAATAGTGATGCTAAGGTTCACAATAGCTTGTTGTATCATGATTAAGTTAACCAGCATAGTTCAGATCATTTTAACCCCTTAACACACCTTGGCCTGTATGTGGTCCACAAGTGTAGGTGATATAAAATCCCTTTTCTTGGCAGTTAAATACGTTATGTACATTCTGAAAACTTTTGAGGGCATTGAAAACTCCTTTAGGACCTTTGGAGAAGCTGCCTGTTCAACTTGGATTTTCAGAAACCTTTTTAATTTAATGATTAGATCGTAATTAGATAGTAATTATCAATATATAGGCGTGAAATACCAGGCAGAAACACTGAACAATGCTGCATTTAAATGTTAAAATGCTTTAAAATGCTAATGTCTACTACGCTAGTGGTAGTGATAAATTACCTAGCCTTGGTTAGCGAACCTTACTGAAGCTCAGTGATGACCTGTTCAGCAGAAAAATTGCCAGCTTGCCTGTTTCCATGGCTGCAGCACACTGTTTCATTGCTGTTGTGTTCTATACTTGGCAACCTGGGGTGTGAAAATGAGACTAGGGGAATGGACAGACAGTTCAGATAAGAAGATCTACTGTCAAGAATTCAACAAGTGCTTAAAATCCACATGGTTCCTTAATGTCTGATGATGCATCGCGATCATGTTGTTGTTGAGTTACTACAGAAAAAATAACCCTTAAAGGTTTGCTTAGCATTAAATAATATACTGAGTTCCGTAGGCTTCTCTAAAATAAGAAGAAATGTCATAAACGGCGAGTGTCGGGTGAAGACGTTTCCTGTTCATTCTTTAGCTTCTGTGTGCTTTTACCAGTATTGATCTGACACAGGAGAGCCAGGTGTCAATAGTCGCAGTGGGTTGAGTCCAGGAACTGATGCGTCATTGCTTGGCAGAAGGTCAAGTGGACGTTATGCGTGTTTTGTTGTTTGTTCCTCTCTCTTTGCGCTCTTTTCTCTCTCAGCATGCAGAGAGCGGGGAGGGCAGAGAGGAAGAGAGAGCAGAAAGACGAGAGATAGAACGAGAGAGAGATGCAGAGTGAAAGTTCTTCCTCTGGGTGACTCAGCCCTCCTGACTCTTTCGTGGTCAGCCGTGGCCCGGCCTAACTAATTGGAAGCAGAATCTGGATTCATTAAAAAAAAGTGTTCACACTGAAACCATACGGCTGTGTTAATTTGTACTAGTGCATCCCAAAAAATTAGGATATCATTTTATCATTTTATTATTAAGTCTAAAGTCAGTGCAGTGTTTTCCCAGAAAATCTTACAGCACTTCATGCTTCCCTCTGCTGACAACTTTTATGGAGATGTGGATTATATTTTCCAGCAGGATATGGCAATTGGTCTTATATAATATTCTAATTTTTGGGGTTTCATTGGCTGTAAGTCATAATAATCAACAATAAAAGAAATAAATGCTTAAAATAGATCACTCTGTGTTTAATACATGTATATAATATGAGTTTTACATTTTTAACCGAATTGCTGAAATAAAGTAACTTTTCAATGATATTCTAATTTTTGAGATGCACTTGTATGAGCAGTATTTGGTGTATATGATGCTGTATTTGGTTTATAAGCTCTATTTGGTGTATTTGGTGTATGAGCTGTATTTGGTGTATATAGTGTATTTGGTGTATGAGCTCTTTTTGGTGTATTTGGTGCATATGGTGTATTTTGGTGTATGAGCTCTATTTGGTGTATGTAGTGTATTTGGTGTATGAGCTGAATTTGGTGTATATAGTGTATTAAAAATGATGAAATTGAAAACCTCTGGAATATAATCAAAAGGAAGATGGATGATCACAAGCCATCAAACCAAACTGAACTGCTTGAATGTGTGCACCAGGAGTGACAGCATAAAGTTATCCAAAAGCAGTGTGTAAGACTGGTGGAGGAGAAAATGATGCCAAGATGCATGAAAACTGTGATTAAAAACCAGGGTTATTCCACCAAATATTGATTTCTGAACTCTTAAATCTTTATGAATATGAACTTGTTTTCTTTGCATTATTTGAGGTCTGAAAGCTCTGCGTCTTTTTTTGTTATTTTAGACACTTCTTATTTTCTGCAAATAAATGATCTAAATGACAATATTTTCATTTAAAATTTAGTCCGTAGTTTATAGAATAAAACAACAATGTTAATTTTACTCAAACATAAACCTATAAATAGCAAAATCAGAGAAACTGATTCAGAAACTGAAGTGGTCTCTTGATATTATTTCCAGAGCTGTATTTGATGTATATGGTATATTTAGTGTATGTGGTGTATTTAGTGTATGTAGTGTATATATGGTTAGTTCTTTGGGGACCTCGCTGCACACTTGCTTGTTGTTGGGCTCCGGAGGGCCATGTGACACACTCCCTCTGATTGTATTATGGATGGATGTGATGGTTATGGGGGCACATTGTGGCTTTATATGACAGGAATTGTAATGTATGACAGTTGATTTTGCCTGTGTGAAGCAGGTGTCTGGACTGGTTATGAGTGTGTGAGGGGAGGATGAGTCGGGGAGGGAACTGTGAGTCAGAGCTTGGGGCCGGGTCTTTTTTTATGACACCACTTCAAATAAAAGGTAATGAGCGTTTCCTTGTGATTTTGGGCTGGCTGCTGGCGGGGCTTTATTGCGCTGTCCGGTGTCATCTCCTGCCGTAAGTGTCTGAATGAGCATGAGCACGAGCTGCTGCGCTTAATTCATTACTCCAGCTCCACTTACAGACGTCTGCATCCCAAACCAACTGCAGAGAAACGCTGGTTAACACTGTTTATCTGTTTTTATCACTTAAAAAAAAAAACTTCAGAGGTGTTTTAAAGCTGAAATAGGAACATCTGTAACTTATAGCCTAGTGTTTGAGTCTATAACACTCTGTACACTTTACAAGTGTGAGAGTATTTATGGATATTAATTACTCAGTTAGTCGTTTTACAGTATTTTTTGCATTCTTAATACCTGAAATAATTATTTAGTTACTTACTGCTACAATATACTGTACCAGTCAAAAGTTTGGCCACACTTTCTCATTCAGTCTTTTTCTTTATTCCTTTATTTCATGTGTTTTCTACATTGTAGATTAATATTAAAGACACAAAAAATATTAAGGCATATGGAATTATGTAGTATACAGTAAACAGTAAAAAAAAAAAAAGAAGAAAAAAGTGTTTTTCCTCCACTGTTATTAATCCCCTGATCTAAACCTGATGAACTGAGATGGTGATTTGAGGTGATTTAATTGGGATGAGCTGGAGCTTCACAGCGTGAAGGGAAAACAAGCAGCAACTATTGTTCAGCACCTCAAGAAACTCAAAGATGCTGAGAAAAGTTTAAATAAAAAAAGTAAAATTGTGTACGTTTTGTCAAAAACTGAACCAAACAAAAGTAAAAAATATTTTTTGTCACTATAATTAATTTGCCACTTTTTTCAACGTAGAATAAATTAAACTGCCTTTATTTATGTATTCTTGCTTTTTAAAGAAATTTATCTAAATTGCACAAAATTTACTAATCAGTTAAACTTTTTAATATTTCAACCAACATGCTAACACAATGCACAATAGCAAAAATGACTTAAAATAAATTAATTATTGTTCTGTTAAAATTAAGGTTAGCATTTTTTTAATGTATTATATATATATATATATAAACAGCTCTGTTAAAAAAAATGAGACCACTTCAGTTTCTGAATCAGTGTCTCTGATTTTGCTATTTATAGGTTTATGTTTGAGTAAAATGAACATTGTTGTTTTATTCTATAAACTACAGACAACATTTCTCCCAAATTCCAAATAAAAATATTGTCATTTAGAGCATTTATTTGCAGAAAATGAGTCTAAAAATGTCTAAAATAGCAAAAAAAAGATTTTAAAGCACAGTTTTCATGCATCTTGGCATCATGTTCTTCTCCACCAGTCTTACACACTGCTTTTGGTTAAATTTATGCTTTACACTCCTGGTGAAAGAATTCAAGCAGTTCAGTCTGGTTTGATGGCTTGTGATCATCCATCTTCCTCTTGATTATATTCCAGAGTTTTTTTTTATTTATTAGGTAAAATTAAAGAAACTCATAATTTTTAAGTTGTTCCAGAGTTACCATGTAGAACATATTTTAAATAAAGAAATGAAGTAAAACACTGAATGAGAAGTGTGTTCAGACTTTTGGTGCTGGTACTGTATTTGGTATCCGTGTTGTTTACAGGTGCTGTACCTGTGCTGAGTTAGTGATGTAGTACAGAGCGGTCCGGAGGCTGCGGGTGATGTATAATAGGTGAGGTATGGGGTTGTAGAGTTACAGTGGGGTGTAGGACTGTCTTCTGGTCCAGCTCAAATGCAGGAGGTGGACCGGATGCATTACCCCGAGCCGTACTGGGTTACAGCTGACGGACTTCACATGAAGGGAAAAAAGAGGATAAAGATACGAAAGGCCCCACTTTACTTGGAAATGACCTCATGTGACTGTTTGCATGGCTTAGTAAAGGAATACTCTGGGGTTTTGTGGTTAAGAGCAGGGATAGGTTAAGGTGATATTCATATTCTAACTTACTGACCTCCTGTCAGACATCACTGACCAGAGACTATCCTAATGAACTGGTGGATAATTAAAAGAAGCAAGAAAAACTGAATTTAAAACCACAAATTATATCACAGCATGTTATTAAATTTCAATTAAGACAATATAATTCCAATATCAATATTTGCCTGATTCTTTGTCCTCAATCAATAAATAAACCTTTATTATCTCTCTGGAATACATTGAAAGTTACCCCTTATTTACAATTCCGCGGAACATTTACAGTATAAAACGGATTCAAAACATTTCATAAGAAATTACAAATAATAAGAAATAAAATAATAAAAAATAATAAATGAAAGAAATACTCATTTTAAATCAACATTTAATATATATGAATAAAATCTATATGTAAAACGAAAAAAAAAATGGAAGTGACACATAAAAAGTAAAGAATTTAATATAATATAAATTATATAAATGTAATATAAAATATATAGGGTTCATATGGTCATAAAAAAAACTGGAAAAGCCATGGGATTAAAAAAAAATAAAACAATTTCCAGGCCTGGATAAAAAGTAAAAAGTAATGGAAATTTGCTCTACAAATCTTTGCGTTTCTGTTTATCAATGAAGAAAATCTCTTTGGAGCTACAAATACATCACAGCTCAGAGTAAATTCAGTAATTTAGCCCAACACAATGAAGCTCTCAGGATCTGACACACATTTTATTTTTAAAGATTGTGTGTCAACATTTTTGTCTGGTTTCGTTTTAGACCTACTATAATCAAATTTAATTATAGGTTTGTTGATTTTTAGTCTTATTGTCCATGTCTGCATAAAATGATCAAAAAGTAATAAAAAAAAATAATATAAATAAAATATGTTAAAAATTAAAGTAATAAGTATGAAATAAAATCATTTAAAAAATGATCTGTCCAGTATCATTTATTTTATTTGAATCCTGGATACATGGTGATGTTTGGAGTGCATTATTAGTATTATTAGTATCATGACATTCTGGATCATTGACGTCTGTTACAAATCTGATTAAATTCTTGTATTTTTTTCAATATCTCAGTTGGAGGTGTGCCACCCCTAATTGCAGTTGTATTAAGTATTTTTAATTACAAGAAAAATAAGGTAAATGAGGTACATGTAGAAAACTGTCTCTGTGCTGTTTAATATTTGGATTAATATGGATTAAAACTGGCAAAATACTGCATTCAGTATTCAGCCCTTGACCAAATATTAGAAGATTAAAGATGTAATTTTCTGTTCATTTCAATAATCTTGTCCACAATCAAAAAAAAAAAAAAAATCTAGCACATGTCACATACAATGTTGTATTATTTTTAAATGCGCATTATTTTTCCTGATTGCATCATTTTCTCATGTCTTTCACACTGACCTACAACATATGGAAAACTAGCTTGTGAGGAGGAGGTGTGAGTCAGTCTGCATAGCAACAACTTAATTCCTCACAGACCTTAGGAGCGGGTAATTTGCATATTAGTTTATTCATGAATTTTCGAAGCTGATTTATTTTATTATCATGTATTTTATGTGCAAAACACAAGAAATCAAAATATGCTCAATGAGACAATAATAAGATGATCCAGGGCTGCAGCTACAGAATAGGGGGGTGTAGGATGGGTATACTGAAAATATGGGTACATTTAAGTATTGCAATATTTTGATTTGTAATGCTGTTTCGATATTGTATTATTACATTAGATGGAAAGATTGGTGGATACAAATAAACGTTTCTTTAATTGATATTTTATTAATGATTTTTGAGATTTTTTTAATTTTATTTTATCAGATGGCTTCAATGTACATTCAGCTTAAATGGGCTTCACTGGCATTGCTTAGATTGGCACAATGTACACCCAAATAGCTATTTTAATAATAAATTTTTATTGATTTAATTGATTAGTCGTTGCAACCCTAATTTAGTATATCAAAAACCTGTTTAATTAAAGAAAAAATATCAAAATCACTGTACTATCTAAGTATTTGAATTCAATTTTTTAACAATCTGCCGCTGCTGATGCATGTTGTCTGTGTTGAAACATTGCGATAAATATTGTGCATCATGAAAATGAGTGTAAAAATTATTATATTTTGGCTCCGAGTCATCCAGTGGTCTAAAGCACTGCCACTATGATCAGGAGATCGCTGGTTTAAATCCAGGTCATGCAGCTTGCCATCAGCTTTTTATATACATTTGTATATTAAATATAGGCCACTTCAGTTTCTGAATTAGTTTATCTGATTTTGCTATTTATTGGTATATGTTTGAGTAAAATGATCACTGTTGTTTTGTTTTTAGAAATAGACATTTTTTTTTTCCCAAGTAAAAATATTGTAATTTAGAGCATTTATTTGCAGAAAATGAGAAATGGCTGAAATAACAAAGATGCAGAGCTTCAGAAATCAATATTTAGTGGAATAACCCTGGTTTTTAATCACAGTTTTCATGCATCTTGGCATCATGTTCTCCTCCACCAGTCTTACACACTGCTTTTGGATAACTTTATGCCTGCACTCCAGGCGCAAAACTTCAAGCAGTTCAGCTTGGTTTGGTGGCTTGTGATCCATCTTGTGATCCATCCATCTTCCTCTTGATTATATTCCTGAGGATTTCAATTAGATAAAATCAAAGAAACTGATCATTTTATGTGGTCTCTCTTTTTTTTTTCCAGAGCTGTGTCCAGCGCTGTCGCTTTTATACATGGTAAATCAATGTCAGAATTAAATCATATTGACCGAAATTAAGAGATATATAGTGTGGTATAAATGTTGCCCATATTGTCCAGTACTAATCGTAGCCAAGTCAAGATCATTCACCTTAATGAAATATATGTTTGGTTTTGGTCTCCATCCTGCTCTATCTGTCTCCCCCTCTCCATTTAGTTAATATTGGTGTTGGGTATCAAAGAGCTTAGCTGGGAGATGCTACAAAGACGTGGGGTTGGTGTCAGTACACAGACTGAAGAGCAGATGAAATGCGGGATCAGTTTCCTTTCTATAGGTGCTGTACTCTTCCTTTGTCAGGGGGCACTTAAGGAAAAGAGACCCCTAAACCCCATTGATAGCAGGCTCTTAGGGGCCGAGGCAGCGTAAGCGTCCCCTGAATTACCTGCACAGGTGGTAAGCTCAGGGAGGCATGGGCCTGAACACGACTGGTGGCACATGGCTGGGTGTAGCCCGAGGCTGTGGAAATTCAGTACTGCATAATGATTTATTACTCAGACGTCTGGATCTATTCAGGACTAGAGTATTGGGTTCACCATTGCGTGTAGTACAACAATTGATATCATGTTTAAAAAGCCTTTAAAGGAAATAATGATGCTGAGAGTAGAGCTGGATGATATGGACAAAATATATATTGCGATATTTAAAGTTGGAAATACCTCATGTGTCCTGATGAGAGCCAGTTTCATCAGAATGTTTTTGATGGTCTTTGCGCTGACCACACTTGAGGATACTCTTAAGTTTATAAAATTTTGAAGCTTTACTTAGTTGAGTATTTTTTGCCATAACCTGGATTAGAACATTCCTCAGATAGTTATTCACTGTATACCTGTAACTCTACCTCTTCACAACTTTACAACTGATGCTCTCAAACTAACATTAAGATCTATTCAGGACTGAAGTATTGGGTTCACCGTGGTTTGTAGTACTATAGTTTATCTTGTTAATTAAGCCTTTAAAACAAATAATGATTCTGAGAGTAGGGCTTGACGATATGGACACAATTTTTATTGCGATATTTACCGTACCAGTGAAAAGTTGGACACACCTAATCATTCAATGTGTCCTGATGAGAGCCAGTTTCATCATAACGATTTTGACAGTCTTTGCACTGACTGCACTTGAGGATACTTTTAAGTTAATGAATGTTTTTTAGTTTTTATTTTACTTGAGTATTTCTTGCTTCTCATAATATGTATTAAAATATTACAAAAAAATTCACTATTCACTGTATACCTGTAACTCTACCTCTTCACTACTTTACAACTAATGCTCTCAAACACTTTATTAAGTGACAAGAAATTCAAGTAATTAACTCTTGATGAGTTCAGCACAGCTGTTAACCGAAAGCCTGAACTCCAGGTGACTCTACTCTGCAGAACTTTTTAAATAATGAACTTGAAACTTGAAACACTGAATTTGAGGTGTGTCCAAACTTTTGAATGGTACTGTATTTCTTAATTAATTCTTAATTAATAGTTAACAGAGTTGCGTGGCTGCGAGCGGTGAGAGCTGCACAGACTGCGCATGTAAACAGCATGGAGCAGCAGCAGAGACAGCGTTTGTTCATACCGGTGGTCATTAGCGTTATCATATATATTTTTAAATGAAGACAAAATGCATCTGCAGTGGCAGATTTGTTAAAAAAAAATAGTGAAAGTGCACAGTGTTTAGAGTTTAGTGATTTGGATGTGTGATTGAATACTTTTGGTTTAATAATGCATGTTTAATTGATGCTGTGATTCTATTAGAGGACGGTCTACCAGAATGTGCTTTATTGTTAGAGGATATATTGTTCTGCTGCTACTGTTGAATCTCAGATTCCTCTGTTTGTTTGTTTGGTTCTAGTTTCGAAATACCCCACAGGCCTTTGAATCACCTAAATCCTGCCCTAACCCTCACCTGATCCTGACGGCGGTGCTGTTGAAACTGGCAGAAATGTCAGCTGAGTCAGTCTGGGCTGCTGCAGAGCAGTGGATTGTGTTTCTCATTTGGTTTAGATACAACTAGTAAACACCTCCACCACCCGTCTGTGCACTGTGTTTAAATACAGATTAAATATCACCACCACCAGGGGATTGTTCATCAGTAAAGAAACATACAGATGCATCTCAAAAAATTAGATTATCAGTAAAAAGTTTCTTTATTTCAGTTATTCATGTACGTCAAAATGTGAAACTCGTATATTGTATAGATATATTACACACAGAGTGATCTATTTAAAGCCTTTTTTATTTATTTTATTGTTGTTGATTATGGCTTACAGCCAATGTAAAGCCCCCCAAAAATTCCAGAAAATCTTCCCTCTACTGACAACTTTTATGGAGATGTGGATTTCATTTTCCAGCAGGACTTGGCACACTGCCCACACTGCCAAAAGTACCAATTGGTCTTATGTAATATTAACATTTTCTGAAACACGGATTTCTGGGTTTTTTGATTGGCTTTAAAACATAATCATCAACATTAAAAGATAAAAAAAAGATCAAAATAGACCACTCTGTGTTTAATACATCTATATAATATGAGTTTCACATTTTGAACTGAATTACCTAAGTGAAGTATTTTTTAATGGTATTTAAATTTATTGAGATGCACCTGTACACATATTAATCAGTATATAGAATGGACACGTCCCTTTAATGACCCTCTTATAAAGAAAGGTGATACCAAAGCTGAAAAAATGAGTGTAAAGAACATGATTATAGCATCTCTCTAAGAACCTTTTGTTTAATTTTTAGGTTTGTTTTGTTGCAAGTGTATTTCGCTATATCATGAGAAGGCGGTGTAAACTTTGACAGTCCAGAGGGTATGAATACTTTTGCAAGCCACTCTATATTGTTCCTGGCATGGCTGCAGCCTTATTGCACATATACTGTATTTTGGAAAGGTTTGTAGATGTTTTAGTACCCGAAAGACCCAATCCACATTTGGTGTGTGTTTGGGTCACTGTCCTGTTGCAACATCCAGCTTTATCCAAATGTTAAGGGTCTAGCTGATAGTTTGAGGCTATGCTAAAGTATTCTGAGGTAGGCCCTCTTTATGTAACAGTTCCACTGATAGCAAAACAGCTCTTTTGCATGATGCTACCACCACCATTATTAACAGAATCACTGCATCCATGCTGTGAACAATCATTAGGTAAAATCTTACCATATGTCTAGATATTAGCGAATAAGTGCAATGCTTCTAACTGGAGAAGGAAAGTTATGAAGGAGTCATGCTGTCTAGACTAGTCAGCTAATCTAACATTTTTATAGATACAGAATTACACAAACATGATACATACATAATAGACCACTGGCTATGTCCCGTAGCATGGTGGAACTAAAGACTTGGTCAAATTTGCACAAAAGAGGCATTAGCCAGTCAGCTAACATAGAAAACAAATGATTCTACAATGTACAGAAGAGGCTAAATGGGGAGAAACCAGATGTAAACCGATAACAGATGTTGAAGTTATTGTTGACCTATATGAATAAACAAAACTGTGAAGCATAACAGTGAAACAATCACTGGGTGTAAACAGTCGTGGTCAGAAGTTTACGTGCACTCATCATGCACATGAATGTTATGGCAGTATTGGAGTTTCAGTCATTTCCTTTAACTATTCATTTTTGGTGCAGAAGGAATATATACCATACAATATATGAACAAACAATCTGTGTCTCTCATATTATATATATATATATGTGTATATATATGTATATATATGTATATATATATATATAAATAATCAGTGGCGTGCAGTGAATATAGTGGGTAGTGGGTACCCCTTCTGCAACAACCCTTCCCACCCCCCCCGCCAAGCGACACATAGATAAAAATTACAATAACTACATATTCTCTGTTTTGACTCAGTTATATGAACTCAATACACATAAACAGTCCACAAATACAGCTACGAAACAGCAGTCAAAACATTAAGTACACACAAAAACTCACCAGTCAGGTGTCATTTTATTGTGAATTATTTTCACATTGAAGAACAGCCTTTAAAAAGGCTTTTTAATATGATGTGACACAATATCTGCCTCATTTGCCGTCGCAATTCCATTATAGTTAGCTAACTACCGAACTACACCAGCATGCGCGCTAATCAACTAATCAACGCGTAGCTCCTTCAGCACAGCGCTGAGAAGGGGTTAGACAGCCATGGCCCCACCCCCGGAGTGAAAATCATAAATCTGATTGGTTAGATTGTCTACTAACAGACTTTGCTAACAGACTCATTACTACACCTCTCTCAAAATCAGGAGAAGGGGCAGCAGACTTGTGGACTGAAGCCATTTTAAAAAGCTATGATTGGTCAGTACCGCTGTCAGTCAGATAAGAGTCCTATAGCAACTGAAAAACACAGACTAATGCTTTGAATTTACAATAACTATAATATATATATTTCCTGATAAAAAAATCTGTAATTATTTACATGCACTTATTGTCACCCCTTCTCTGAAGGGTTAGAAGGACCTTACTGCACACCACTGATGTATAGTTTTTTTGTTTACAGAAATTAAGGTTATGAAAAAAATAAGTTTGTCCTACTTTTTTGGCTTTAAACTGTCTTTTGGAGCATTGCTTTGAGGATTTGTTTTGCATTTGCATTCGGTAATACAGTATTTAGTGTGTTAAATCACTTAAGAGGATAGAGGAGGTCTCGATCTGACTCAGCTCTCAAATATACTCCTTTTATTTGAGCTAAACTGCTGATAAGGTGCAGTTTAATCTATATATATATATATATATATATATATATATATTAGGGGTGGGCGATATGGCTCTAAAATAATATCACAATATTTCAGGGTATTTTTGCCATAAAAATATACTTGGCGATATAGGAAAACTAAAATAATTTATTCATTTCAGGAATATAATATAATAGTATAACAGTATAATCATAATGTGGCAAAATAAATAATATAGCATAAAATAATATAATGCAGCAAATAATATTGCAGAATATTTAGTGCACGCATATAAACTGCAAACTAAAACAATTATAAAATAAATACACCTAAAGCTTCACAGTAAATAATAGACTACTTTTAAGACAGAACATCCCTATTATCACGATATGGATTTTTACTATCATGATATTTCTGTGTCACGATATATTGTATACGATATAATATTGCCCACCCCTAATATATATATATATATATATATATTTATATATATATATTAGTCAGATAATGCTAATTACTATGAACAAACACTGCCTTTGCTGCTCCATGCTGTTGACACACTAAGAGCACGGTATGTGCTGCGTTCACTGCTCAGTCGTGCGAATCCTCAATTTAATACATGTAAATTTTTGCTCCACATCCTATTGAAATTACTGTATTTAAAGGCACAGAGCCACATTTTCAAAGTTCTGTGTTCTGTGTAAAAGCAGAATCTTCTCAGTATATTTACTTTTCTTGCCTCTGAGCCAGACAGCTTTGGCCAATCAGAGGAGACTGTGTGCTATGTGCGTAGTTTCTTGGTGCGCATTTTGGTGTGTTTAGGTTTATGCCTGTGTGAAACCAAACCAAACAGAGAGAGAAAACTCTATAGATAAAAAAACGTATTAACTGATTCATCCCAAAGAAACCATACACATGTTTAAAAGTCCTTAAAAATTTGAGAATACAGACCAGGTAACACAAAGTAGCTGTAAAAGCTCTTTCCGGAATATCGGACTGTTTTTTTTTTTTTTTTTTTTTTTTTTCTCCACCGATTTTTTCCCCCTCATTTCAAATTTTATTTCAGAGTTTAAGCCGCTGCTGCCTGCAGCTGAATAAAGCGCCGGTCTCGTGGAGGCTGTCTCTCAACAACAGGAGCTGGCTGAGTATAAAAGGAGCAGCCGGGTCATCTGTTGACATTGTATTAGTGTCATAAGGTACTACATGTACGCTTGAACTCCAGTGATTCCAGCGCAAACACTCCCAGGTGAATGGCAGGTATTTGCCTGTGGCTGCAGGCAGCAGCCTTTCTTCTGTCATCTGCAGGTTAACACACTCTCTTATTGTGCTCTGAATGGGTGAACATGGCCAATATACAGGTGTGATGGCTTATGCACACACTCACGTGCACACACACATATATATATACACATATATATATATATATATATATATATATATATATATATATATATATATATATATATATATATATATATATATATATATATATATACACACATACACACACAAATCCCACAATAGTGCCTTATTTTCTATAAGCTGTAGCTCTGACCATGTTATATGCCATCGTATCATAAACTACTGACTCCTGTTCATAGATCAGTAAGACACTGAACTCACAAACAACTCCTGAAGGTCATTTGAATGTTAAGCCACTGTTAAACTCGCAGTGAAACCCAAACACACACAAACACACACATGATTACGAACCACTTTTTATGAATATTCTATTTTAATTCAGCCCCATTTACATTATGCATATGGCCACACAGTGTTACTAATGCAAAGCATCACACCTTTCTAGGTCTTTTGTAAGTCCAATTCAATTAACATATTCAATAAGATGCTTTTCATCTAAACATCTAAAGCAAAACATGCTTAAAAACATAGCTTAAATATATATAAAAAAGCTGTTTTTCTCCCAATTTAGCTAAGCCAATTGTCACCCATTCTGCTGCTACTCAGCTGTATATCCCCCATTACTAATGATGCCGCAACACACAGATGGTGTAGACTCCACCTCTTTTCCAACTGCTGTTGATGCAGCATTGCCGAGTAGCATCACAGCGCATTCGGAGGAAAGCGCAGCGACTCGGTTCTGATACATCAGCTCACAGACGCAGCCTTGTGCTGATCAACATCACCCTTAGGAGTGATGAAAAGATTGCCATCTACCTACCTTCTGGCACACTGCCAACACTGCTAAAAGTACCAATTGGCCTTATATAATATTCTTTTTTTTTTTTTTTTGGAGACACTGATTTTTGGGTTTTCATTGGCTGTAAGCCATAATCATCAACAATAAAAGAAATAAACACTTAAAATAGATAACTGTGTGTGTAATACATCTATATAATATATGAGTTTTACATTTTGAACTGAAATAAAGCAACTTGTATATCAATGCTATTATTATTTATTTTTTTGAGATGCACTAGTATATTATACAGTATATCATAAAAGACTAAAGTAAGCAAAAAAGATATAAAGAGATAAAAATACAGCCTCTAAATCATCTTAGCATTCTATTACCTTCCTACCTGCACCACAGAACGTGGTAGCCCTTTGTTTACCGTCATTACAGAGAGTGCACCCTTGTGTATTGGGTAAAGAAACAGTCTAATGCTTGTTTTACATGCTTTGCCACTGTCTTTAGAGGATGCCAACATGTCATGGTAGAGGTACTGCCCATCATTTATTTAGGTGGGCTTACATGACATTAATGAAATAAACATAAAGCTGTCGGTCGGTAAAAGTGCGGCGCATGTTGTGTGCGAGTCTCGCAACGTTATGCAACGTAACGATCTGAAATGAGCGCGGCCGCTAATCGATTTGGGCGTCGCCAACAAGAAAAGCTTTGTTCTTGCGTGTTGCGAGTGTGTGTTCGCGTGCATTTGCATGTATCCGCGTGTGTTTTCCAACAGGAGACGTGGTTCAAGGTGGGGATGACGGGTTGACACAGTGTGACAGCCAAGAGTCGTGTATCCCCGGTCTCCTCCTCCTGCGGCGGGGCTAGCTGGGTTTGAGCTATCTGGGTGTTGTGAGGCCCGGTAAGGTGATACTGGGGGATACTGCTTACCCCAGAGACAAAGAGCTCTGTCGAAAACTGTCTGGCTCAGCTGCCCATCCTTTATCCACAGCAGACCTGCCGTGCGCTGAACATGGCCCGCTGCACCACTCTTTACAGTTCCTTTAGAACGCTGAAGAATTACCCTCAGTATAATTATCAGCTACAATGAATAAGGGTCTAACTTTAGCTTGATAGGCTTAAAACTATGAAATAATTATGAAATAAGTATTGCTTGAACTTTTAAATAACAAATATTTAGGTGCTCTTATCTGGGGAGCTGTTAACTTGTGGTTTCTGAGGCTGGTAACTCTTGCTCTTCCTTTCCTGGGGTGGTGCAACGTTTTTTGATTGTCCTTGCTAAGATGATCACTTAAGGATACTTTGATAGTATCCAAGTTCTTGACTAATACTATATTGTGTTCTGCAATATTTTACAGCTCTGGAAAAAAAAAGAGACCACTTTGATTTTCTTTGATTTTACCAAATTGAAAACTTCTGCAATAAAATCAAGAGGAATCTGAACTGCTTGAATTTTTGCACCAGGAGTAAAGCAGCATAAAGTTATCCAAAAGCAGTGTGTAAGACTGGTGGAGGAGAACATGATGCCAAGATGCATGAAAAAAAACTGTGATTAAAAAATCAGGGTTATTCCACCAAATATTGATTTCTGAACTCTTAAAACTTTATGAATATGAACTTTTTTTTTTTTTGCATTATTTGAGGTCTGAAAGCTCTGCATATTTTTGTTATTTCAGCCACTTTTCATTTTCTGCAAATAAATGCTCTAAATGCCAATATTTTTATTTGCAATTTGGGAGAAATGTTGTCTGTAGTTTATAGAATAAAACAACAATGTTCATTTTACTCAAACATAAACCTATAAATAGCAAAATCAGAGAAACTGATTGAGAAACTGAAGTGCTCTCTTAATTTTTTTTCCAGAGCTGTATATAATTTAATATATTTTTAAATTATGATTAAAATAATTAAAATAAGAACATATTCAGTGTATTGAGTTAATTGGTGGAAATGAACACACTGTATTGTAGCTAAATATTCTACCTTCAACAACATGGAAAGAGAAATAAATATAAATATGTATATTTTACATGTATAATCAAAGATTATGATTACACTTTTTCACCGACGTGGAACCGGCATTGTTCTGGTTCGCAAATATTTTTTGTTAATTTCTGAACCATTTTGTTGCATTTCCACCAACTAAAGTCAAATTCCAGAACCAGGAGTGTTTGTTTTCAGTGGAAACTGAAAAATACTGTTCTTCAGCATCATATGTGGCGACATCTGTTCACCGCCACTGTGCAGCGCCCTCTGTTGATGACCTATGGTGTTATATTCTGACGGTTCTACTAAAACTAGAAACTGACTAGTGGACTGACTCGCTGAAAAGCGCCTTAGAGGAACTGGCTCAAGAACCAGAGTTCTTTCTTGTGGTGGAAAAGTGCTATGAGTTTATTTTATATACCAAACATATATAAAACATATTCTTGAGAGGGCAGAGAAAGTAGAGAGAAGTTTTCTTTGCTGCATTTTACTATAAATATGCGTGTATGAATGGACGTTTGAGGACTGTTTATGGATTTATGCCAGAATAGTCTTTTCCGACTGTATGAGTAGCAGCTCTGTGGCCATCTAAGGACTTTGCTTTGACTTGTTTCTTGTTTTAAGATTAGAGAAAGCTGTTTTGTGTGTTTGTGAACACACACACACACACACATATATATACGTGTGCCTCTGGCCAGTAGTTCTCTGTAAGTAGGTTGCCTCGCTGCACTCCTCCTGTGCTTTTCCCTCGTCGCACAGCTTTGGCTGTATGAAGTCCTCCATGAACTGCTAATTCCACAGTCTTAAAACACTGTGCCCCAGGGCTCCTACTGTCAGAGTCCTTCTCCTCCACAACCTCCACACATGCTCTCTTTTTCCCTCCATCCCTCTCTCGCTCTCTCTCTATCGCTCGCTCCCTCCCTCAGCATCTTTTCATCTGGGCCTCTTTCTTTTATGCACTATTATTAAACGACCGGAAGCAACTTCTCATTGTGACCTCAAGTTGGTTCCCCTCTCTCTTTTTTTTTCTCTGTCTCTCTTTATCTCTATCTCTTGCTCTCTCCACCACCCTCCCTCTCTCCTTCTCTCCCTCTCTTGCTCGCTCTGTCCATCATCACTCCGAGACAGGCATGTCTTCATTTAGCCTGGGCTCTTTATCACGTCCTAATGGCCACGGATCAGCGCCTCCTTTGTCCACATCTACTGCCATGAAATTCACCTTCAGGATGAAGGAGGAGTGCATTTCTCTTTCTCTCTCTCTTTCTCTCTCTGTTGCTGTGTTATCCTCTCTCTGTATGTCTCTCACCCATTCTCTCGTTCTCTCTCACCCTCCCCAGCATCCTGTCCCCACTACTGTCTTCTACATTGGCCGTATCTAGTCCAAGGCTTTGCCATCATAACCCTGCACCCGTGACTTTGATTTCAGTGGAGTTTAAATATAGCCCGCATTGTTTCCCTCGCTACAGTACGCCACCGCCGATAGTGTGGCACTCCTTGCTTCATTTGAGCATTGAAGCCCTTCAATAGCGAGCAGCAGTCGACCGTGGCCTTGCGCTGAATAGATGGTGCTGGATCAGATTTGACCCTGTTTCTTTTGTTTTCTTTGCATTTAGGCATATTAAAGCAGCTTCACTGGCGTGGGCCACTCTTTCTTCTTTTTTTTAAGTCCTAGCCCACTTTTGCAATTTTTTATGCCACAATCTCTGGTTTCATTGACTCCCATGTTCACAGGTGTATAATACAAGCAACCACCTAGTGAACGTTGCCTAGCTTTTCCAAAAATTCGCACTAAACAATCCTACCAAGTTCCTCAATGGTGGAACAAACTAAACTTCCTTCCACTACCAGAGCAGAAGCTTTACTCACTATCTTTAAGAAACTCTACAATACAGAACTCTTCAAAGAGCACTTACTTTCCTAACACCTCTAACAAACTAACTACTTCTAACCTCATTCCATTCTTTCCTTTCTTTTTTTTCCCCTCCCTTACTCACTGTACTGGGCTGAGTGATGAACTCTCGAGAGGGATATTTGGTTAATGTTATGTTATCCCATTATTTCCGTTTGACCTCCTATAGACCCTGTCTAAAAATGTCTTCTATTACTCTATACATATCCTTATTGTAATTTGCTTTGGAAAAAAATCTTCTGCCAAATGTATTGTAATGTAAAGTAAAACCTAGGCATGCTGGGACTGCTTCTACAAACATTTGTGAAAGAATGGGTCTCAGTATGGGTCCACCACTGTGGTACCGTGATAGAAAGCAGTACGTCTACAACAAGTCCAGTCGTGAAATTACCACTTGCTACTCACTACTAAATATTCCACAGTTAACTGTCAGTGATATTGTTATAACACAGTGGAAGAGACTGGGAACGACAGCGACTCTGTGCTCTCTCAGTGTAAAATAGCAGAGCGGAGTCAGCAGATGCTGAGGAGCATAGTGCATAGAGTTCACCAACTTTCTGCAGAGTTACTACACCAATCACTAACACAAACTTCATGTAGCTTCAGAGTTCATCATCACTACACACCTCCAAACTTCATGTAGCTTCAGAGTTCATCATCACTACACACCTCCAAACTACATGTAGCTTCAGAGTTCATCATCACTACACACCTCCAAACTACATGTAGCTTCAGAGTTCATCATCACTACACACCTCCAAACTTCATGTAGCTTCAGTGTTCATCACTACACACCTCCAAACTTCATGTAGCTTCAGAGGTCATCACTACACACCTCCAAACTTCATGTAGCTTCAGAGGTCATCATCACTACACACCTCCAAACTTCATGTAGCTTCAGTGTTCATCACTACACACCTCCAAACTTCATGTAGCTTCAGAGGTCATCACTACACACCTCCAAACTTCATGTAGCTTCAGTTGGACCGCCTCTAGCGTTACTTGCAGCACCCCTTCATTATGGCCTTGTTTCAGTAAGCTCCTGCAATGTTACAACCCCATACAGCCTGTATGTAACCTCATACAGGCTGTAGAAAGCAGAGGTTTGATGAAGCTAAATAAATTGTCAACTGATGACTGTCAATCTGCTTTTTTTTATGTTTTTATGCACGAGCGAAACAGATCTACAGGGAAAAGCACACATCAGCATCCTCTCTCAGCTTACTAATGACCGTGCTGAAATCTGTTATGCAAAGGATAAATCCAAATTGGCCATCTGTGAAAAATGTGAGAAATCTTTAAAGGCTGCCTAATAAGACTGCAGTGAGAGTAGAGTAGAAAGTCAGCGAGAGTGACTAGAAAAACACACTATGGCTGCATTCACACAGCAAGTAAAAGTGACCCAGAACTGATCTTTTACGTCATATGAAGAGCAAACAGCAAAAAAAAAAAAAAAAAAAAAAAAAAAAACATATTCAGTCTGGGATTTTAGGAGATTTTTAGGAAAAAAAATTATCTTTTTTTATACTGCTGCCTATTTAGCATCAACATGTAGCGAACATGCTCAAAGTGCTGTATACCCAACTCTGTTGCTTCAGCTAACAGAAGCCTCCACTGACCAGCATTACATTGGGATTGATGGGATTGATGAGGGGAGTGTTCCACTGACCCACCTTAAGAGAGTCATGCCAACTGTGCTCTCTCAGACTCCTGCTGCTGATGCCGAGCAACATGACTCATGATATACCTTTTACCTTTTTACCTTAAGACCTCAAGTCAATGCATTGCCTATGGTGCAACCTATAGTTTAGTTTGTATAGTTCTGTGTTTGTGTGACCATAACTAATTTCTCTGCAGCTGGGAGATGAACTCTCGAGAGGGGTATCCAGTTAATGTTCTGTTACTCACTGTCCTGTGCTGAGTAATGAACTCTCAAGAGGGGTATTTGGTTAATGTTCTGTTACTTACTGTTCTGGGCTGAGTAATTAACTCTCGTGAGGTGTATTTGGTTAATGTTCTGTTACTTATGGTTCTAGGCTGAGTGATGAACTCTCGAGAGGGGATCCGGTTAATGTTCTGTTACTCTGTACTGTCCTGTGCTGAGTAATGAACTCTCGAGAGGGGTATGTGGTTAATGTTCTGTTACTCACTGTACTGTCCTGTGCTGAGTAATGAACTCTCGACAGGTGTATCCAGTTAATGTTCTGTTACTCACTGTACTGTACTGTTCTGAGTGATGAACTTTCGAGAGGTGTATCCAGTTAATGTTATGCTATTCACAGTACTGTTCTGAGTGATGAACTTTCGAGAGGTGTATCCAGTTAATGTTCTGTTACTCACTATACTGGGCTGAGTAATAAACCTTCAAGAGGGTTATCCGGTTAATATTCTGTTACTCACTGCACTGGGCTGAGTGATGAACTCTCGAAAGGGGTGTCCAGTTAGTTTTCTGTTACTTACTGTTCTGGACTGAGTAATGAACTCTCGAGAGGGGTATTTGGTTAATGTTCTGTTACTCACTGTACTGTACTGTGCTGAGTAATGAACTCTCGAGAGGGATCCGGTTAATGTTCTGTTACTCTGTACTGTCCTGTGCTGAGTGATGAACTCTCGAGAGGGGTATTTGCTTAATGTTCTGTTACTCACTGTACTGTCCTGTGATAAGTGATGAACTCACGAGAGGGGTATTTGGTTAATGTTCTATTACTCACTGTACTGTACTGTGCTGAGTGATGAACTCTCGAGAGGGGTATCCAGTTAATGTTCTGCTGTTCACAGTACTGGGCTGAGTGATGAACTCTCGAAAGGTGTATCCAGTTAATGTTCTGTTACTCACTTTACTGGGCTGAGTGATAAACCTTCAAGAGGTGTATCCAGTTAATGTTCTGTTACTCACTATACTGGGCTGAGTGAAGAACCCTCAAGAGGGGTATCCGGTTAATGTCCTGTTACTCTTTGTACTGGGCTGAGTAATGAACTCTTGAGTATAGTATTCAGTTAGTGGTGTTAAGAGTCTATACTTCACCTTCCTCACACGCCACGTTAGTTTTACACATTCTGCGAACATGTCAGTTTGAGTCTGCAGGAATATTATCACTAGGTTTTGTCGGTTTCTGCTGTTGATAGTGATGTCCATCAGTCCTTTCATCTCTAATCTATAGTTTATCATTGTTTTAAACAGATGGTTAGTTCTCTACATTTTACTATAATTTTTAGGATAACGTTTTTGACTGTAGCCAAATCTCTGTGCCTATTGGTGTTTATTTTGGGTCAGTGTGTGAATTGTAATGTTTAAATTTAGGTGAAAAAGAGCCCCTTCGAGGACAAACAAAGCAATCAGTAAATCAATAATCAATACTCAGATCATCACTAACTGACGCAAATGGCAGGTTGCTTTATGGGAAGCACTGGGGATGCCCAAGGATTTCCAATATCACTTTCCTTGTGCGCTTTTTTAGAAGCCATATACAGCTCTGGAAAAAAAGGAGAGCACTTAAAAATGATTTGAAAACCTCTGGAATATAATCAAGGGGAAGATGGATGACCACAAGCCATCAAACCAAACTGAACTGCTTGAATTTTTGCACCAGGAGTAAAGGCATAAAACTGTCCAAAAGCAGTGTGTAAGACTGGTGGAGGAGAACATGATGCCAAGATGCATGAAAACTGTGATTAAAAACCAGGGTTATTCCACCAAATATAGATTTCTGAACTCTTAAAACTTGCTTCATGAATATGAACTTATTTTCTTTGCATTATTTGAGGTCTGAAAGCTCCGCATCATTTTTGTTATTTCAGCCATTTCTCATTTTCTACAAATAAATGCTTTAAATGAATGAATGAATTTCAACTTATATAGCGCCTTTCTAGAAACCCAAGGACGCTTTACAATTTACACACTTACACGCAAGCACATTAAGACTCATCCACACACCGGTGAGAAGCGGCAGCCAATAGCGCACAGCGTACTCTCAACCGGAAACAACCGTCCACCTGGAGGACTGCATCGGGCACTACAGCAATTACCCAGGACAGAGTGCCAATCCATATCTGGGCACAGTCATACACACGCATTTAAACACACAAACCTACATACATACCACACACTTAACATAAACACACCAGATACATTTTTTTTTTAGAGTATTCAATTTACCTGATCTCCATGTTTTTGGACTGTGGGAGGAAACTGGAGTCCCCGGAGGAAACCCACGCAGACACGGGGAGAACATGGAAACTCCACCCAGATAGGGACTTGAACCCAAGACCCCAGTGCTGGGAGGCGAACGTGCTAACCACTAAGCCACCATGCCGCCAAATAATAATATTTTTATTTGGAATTTAGGAGAAATGTTGTTTGTAGTTTATAGAATCAAACAACAATGTTCATTTTACTCAAACATAAACCTATAAATAGCAAAATCAGAGAAACTGATTCAGAAACTGAAGTGCTCTTTTAATTTGTTCAGAGCTGTATATTAGTTCAAATCTAATAGACCTACATTTTTACTTCCGTTAAACTTACAACAGTTATTAGATGTTAAAAGTTATTGAAAAACTTTCAAAACTATTAAACATTTTACATTTCATAAAAAAACATTAATTAATATGTTTTAATACTTTAATACTGTCTACATTTCAAAGCAGAGCCCCCAGACAAACAGAGATCACATGAAAATCAGGTGTTGATGATGCCCCTATTGGACTCTAGTGCTAAGAAGTGAACATGTTAACCACTAATCCACTGTAGCAGCTGCAGTTATTCCTGGAAAGGTGTATCAACCATAAAAATTAGTTTTCATAAAAGGTTGCATAACGTTGTCTTGTGCAGTACCAGCAATCTCTTATTTTTTTCCTTTTTATTTTTGTATTTATTTAAATCATAAAGAACCAATACACATCCTTTACAGAACGACATGGTTCGACACAGCACGAAGCCTTTTTTTTTGCTGCCGGGAAAAACAGTGTGTTTAATCCAGAGAGCTTTTATCCGTTCAGGCACTGCTCCGTGTTCCTCTCCTCATTTTTGATGAAGATCGTGCTGGCATGCCGTGCTCATTATGGGTGGTTATAGGAAGTTATCCGATAGTTTCCACTGTGGGAAAAAGAGAGAGAGAGAGAGAGAGAGAGAGAGAGAGAGAGAGAGAGAGAGAGAGAGAGAGCAGAAGAGTTATAATTCATGGGATGGAGATATGAGTCATACAGGCACATTCTCTTCCCTTCACCTTCAATAACAAAACATCTCATTATCAGCCGTCATTCAGCACCGGCAGACAGGACCACAAGTGCACAGCTTCTCTAAAACAGTTTAGTATCAGCCGTGTCATTGTCAGGGCCTGGCAGTAATTTGGGGGATGTGTGTAGGGGTATGTTTATGTGTTTATATGTTTTGCTGTTCGTCTAGTAATGATAAAAACACTGTTTTTAAAGCTAGAAAGGTCTGGTCTCGACGTATTCATGTTTTTCCAAGGTAACCACACTTTTAGTTTCTTAAAACTCTAATTAAAATTATATAGAGTACTGTGCTCTCTGCATTTTTAGATTTTTAAAATTTATTTATTTGTTTATATTTTACTTTGTTACATTTGATATTGTGACCCGCCATTGCACAATTTAATGAGATAAAGCTTTAAGCATCACCCGTCACACTTGTTATCGGTTTACTAGCTTCACAAACTGGCTCTTTTTCAGCTAAAGAATACAATCTGTACAGGAATGAGTTTCTGAGATAGCTTCTTATGACTAGTTAGCACTGCTGAGGTGCATTTATGATTAGAATAGCAGTGTCGAGCTACATGTATTGTGCTTTGTTGGTTGTCTGCTGAAATGTTATGAATGTTCATGATTAGAACAGCACTGCTTAGGTAAATATATGATTAGAATAGCAATGTTGTGATTAATGTAAGATTAGAATAGCGCTGAGATAAATTTAAGATTTAAATAGCATTGCTGAGGTAAATGTATGATTAAAATAACAGTCCTGAGGTATATTTATGATCAAAATGGCACTATTGAGGAACATATATGGTTAGAATAGTACTGCTGATGTAAATTTATAATTTAAATAGTATTGCTGAGGTAAAGTCATGATTAGAGCAGCGCTGCTGAAGTGAAAATGCGATTTTAATAGCATTAAATTTATGTCTATAATAGCATTGCTGAGGTAAATAAATGATTAAAATAATATTGCTGAGGTAAATGTATGTTTAGAATAGTACTGCTGTAGTATATTTATAATTTAAATAGTATTGCTGAGGCAAATTTATGATCAGGCTGGCACTGCTAAGGTAAATGTTTGATTGAAATATGATTAGAAAAGCCTTCTGAGGAACAGTTATGATTTGAATAGCTCTACTGGGACAAATTAATGATAAGAATAGCAGTCTTGAGGTAAATGCATTGTGCCTTGCTGGTTTGTCTGCTGAGGTATTTAAAATATTCAGTGATTAATAAATATTTTTAGATTCAAAATCAAGCATTTTTGCAACCAGTGCAAGTCCAAGTGAGTTGGAGGGTTGATTAAGGAGCTAAATTGGAAAAAAAATGTATAAACATTATTTTTACAAATAATATACTTTTTTTATTCTTTAAAATAGGAAAACATTGACAATGGCGTTGCCAGATATTTGCATGCCTTTATAGTAAACCGTGTACAATGGCTACAATATTATTCAGGCAGTCAGCATCTTGCAAAAGTGCTGGTGTCACAGACTGCTTATTATAGGAACAAAGAATTTGCCTGGGGTGAAGAAAGTTACTAGAGTACATTATGTTAATAATGTAGACTCAGACACACACACACACACACACACACACACACATACACACACACACACACACACACACACACACACACATGCTCGGACAAGTTATTAGTTTCTTCCACATGCATAAACACACTCTTACAAATGGGACCTCACCTTAGACACACACACACACACACACACACACACACACACACACACACACACACACACACACACACACACACACACTCTCTCTCTCTCTCTCTCTCTCTCTCTCTCTCTCTCTCTCTCTCTCTCTCTCTCTCTCTCTCTCTCTCTGTATATGGTGTGTGTATGTGGATCTTTCCGACAGACTTTATCTTGATGGCGGAGGATCCGTGCCGTAACACTCGGACATTAATCCCTGGCTCAGCTCCTTCTGTCCTCCTGCTCCACACCTTCCTCTCCATCCTCTCCCTCAGGATGGAGGCCGACCCGCCTCTGATCAAGCCTCCGTCCCGCCCTGACTGCCTCCACATCACGCCAGAGCCCCCAGTCTGTCAGTGTATGAGCAATCGCGGACCCATTAAAGACTTTATAGCCCCGATGAGGCAGTTAACCACCCGTGAAAGCGCAGCAGGAATCGATAGGGCCAATTTATTTATTTATTTATTTATTTATTTAGGGAAGTTATCTCTATCTGGGCTCCCCATCTCTGATTTTCCTTTTTTTTACCCAACGTGGAACAAAGTATGTGGACTCTGTGGAAGATCTCTTCAATAGGGATGCAACCAAATTTTAAAGTTTTGTCTAAAAACTAAACTTTTAGCAAAAGATGAAATGCCAAATTTCTACCATTTTTTCCCCACTTTTTCACCATTGGATAAATTAAATAGCCTAAATGTATTTTGTTTAGGTTTCAAAGAAAAAGCTAATCAAATAATCAGAAATGTTTCTCAGCTCACGGCTATTCTAATCATAGACGAACATCAGAACTCCTAATCTAATCATAAATTCACCTCCAACCTGCAATTCAAACTATGAATTTATCTCAACACTGGTGTTTTAATCATAAATTTACCTCACAACTGCTAATCTAACCCTACATTTACCTCAAACCTGCAATTCTAACTGTAAATTTATCTTAGCACTGATGTTTTAATCCTAAATGCACCTCAGCACTGCTATTCTAATAATAAACTAACATTAGAATTGCTAATCTAATCCTAAATGTACCTCAAATCTGCAATTCTAACTATAAATGTATCTCAGCACTGATGTTCTAATCCTAAACTTTCCTAGGCACTGCTATTCTAATCATAAACTTACATCAGAACTACTAATCTAATCCTAAATTTGTTTCAGAACTTATTATAATTGTATCTCAGCACTGCTATTCTAATCATACATGCATCTCCACAGTGCTATTCTAATCATAGACTTACCTCAGCACTGCTGTTCTAATAATTTAGATCAGAACTGCTATTCTGATCATAAATCTACCTCAACACTTCTGTTATTACCATACATTTTCACCAAAACTTCTATTCTAATCATACATTTACCATAGACAGACAGTCTTTTGTTTAAAAAAGTTACAAGTGCTAAGGCTAAATTAACATCTAGCATCCTAGTCTGTTTATCTTCACCAAGATCTGCGTACTATAGCAACTATAGTTTCAGTAGCTAATGAACACGGTCTTCAGGCAAGTGGGGAGGGCTGCCTGAATGAAGGAGGCATTGAAAATGTCTGCTAGAACATCTAAGGGCTGATCGGCACAATCTCTTAGAACCGGTCCGTGGATGGTGTCTGGGCCGGCACCTTTCCGGGGGTTGATCCACCTCATGGACTGAATTGGTGATGTGAATGACAATACAGTCTCCTTTAATCTTTGAATGGAGGATGGAAATTAACGAGAGCAGAAACGCCAAAAAATGATCAGTTCCAGTATGTAAGAACTAACAAAAATGCAAAACATTTTTGGGCCGAAAAAAAAAAATAAACGCACTCTTTGTGAACAGGAACTGCAGGTCATTTCCGGCTTTGATTCATGTTGTGATTACTGAGGAGAAATCCAAGCTTTGTGTTCCACTGCTCGTCTTGCTCTTTCGGCCTGAGAGGTGCTAGCATATTCCCATCCCCGTGTACACGGGCAGAGCCTCTGAATAAAGCATGGTGGCTGAAGCCGAGGGTATGGTGTTGAACACTTCCCCAGAGGAGGGAGAACGCTGCAGTTTGTTTTTGCCTTTATTCATTTTTCATCACCACTGATCATTTGGGCTGTTCCGAGTGGAAGCAGACCAGCTTCTGTACGCCACATCACTCATTTAAGGGTCTTAAGTTGCCAGAGAGAGATGAATTAACTCTAAGGTAGACAGCAGGGGGAAAGTATGCAAAGACTCTTTTCTGGCCTTTAGCCAGCAGTTAGTGAAAGCTCGAGGTTAGGCGTTTTTTTGAAAACCCTTGTCTATTGGTTTAAAAAACTTCTGGATTTTTTTTTAACTGAAGATGTGTGTTAGCTATAGATATATTCATATATAACACTATGTTAAATCCAGTTACCTGCTTTTATAATCTTATTTAAAGTATCTATAATATCTTATAATCATATAATATCTTATAATCTTATAAAGTATCTTATAATCTTTTAATAAAGTATCTATCTATCTATCTATCTAGAAATCTATTTATCTAAAAATCTATCTATCTATCTATTTTTACTGCAGAATATCAGAATTTGTCAGTTTGGTTATATGATGTAGGAAAACTCTTAGCTTTTTCCACCAAAAGAACTCTGGTTCTTGAACCAGTTCCATTTGGGCCTATAAGAACCGTGGTGCTTTTCAGAAAAAAAAAACAGTCCGAGGTTCCACCAGGTAAAGTACCTAGTTTTTGTTGGGTTCCACTGCAAACAAACATTTCCTGGTTCCAGAACCTACTTTTGGTGGTGAACGGTTCAAAATTAGGTTCACAAACCAGAGCGGTGCCGGTTCCATGTCCGTGGAAAATGCTACCAGAGTTTTAGAGTTTACAAGTCAGACAATAAGCAAGTTAATTTAATAAATGTTTGCTTGTCTTAAATATAAATTATTGTGCATACAAATAAGTAATATATATAAAATTATTGTTAACACTTTATTTGAAAATGACCTGCATAATACATCCATGAGCATTGCTTAATGTATTTATAAAGCAAAATTTGAATATTTTTTGGGTCGTTTGGGTCAATATACATAACATTTATAAGTGTTAAATATCATATTTATATAAGTTTGTTATAGTAACATATTTTAAAACACTATACATAAAGTCTTCCTTTCCAAAAACATATTCATGAAGTGCCATATTGCTGGATTGTCACAATGACAGTGCTTATGGCATCCTTTGGATAAGCATAAGCTGGCATAAGCTGTTCATAAATGTTGAAGTATTACATTAGAAATATGCTATTCAATATGCTTATGCATCCGTTAAGAAGCCTTAAATTAATTTTACCAAATTATTTTAGCTTTAGAATCAAGTTGTATGCTTTAAAATATGAATATACTGTATATTATACAAGATCTGAATATTTCCTGGAAAAAAAACTGATGTTTCGGAGGATAAATGGATTCACTTCTGAAACTTTCTGATTGCCACTTGAGATTAGAACACAGTGTTCCCATTACTGTCTCATTCAGGACAGGGCATGTGTACCAGCAACCTCATGAAAAGTGCATGGCTGGGGCAGTATGCTTGTCAGTGTGTCAGTGTGGGGGAGGGTTGACTGACAGTGCGGATGTAAGTGAATAAGAAAAGATTTGCAAGGAAAATGATAAACGGCAGGTTTAAGTTCATTTTCACACTCTTCTCTCACAAATGAAATGGCGTAAGTTCTGAGCCTTCCTACCCATCATGCTCTATCTTAGTTTGCTACCCTTTTATAAGTGGCCTTTTTTTCCCCAGTTGAAAGATACAAGCTGTACAGGGCTAGGATAGTAACATTAGCGGTGACGACTTTGCTGTCTTAGCTAAATTGCGACCTCGTGAAAAGTGCATGGCTGGGGCAGCTTGCTTGTCATTGTGAGGGAGGGTTGACTGACAGGCTGGGTGTAAGTGTGTGTTGAAAGATTCTGAATGAAAATGACAAACGGCAGGTTGAAGTTAATTTTTACGCGCTATTCTCACTAACTAAATGGCATACAGGCGTCTGCACACTTCCAGCGAAAATAAGTTAGTGAGCATTGCACGATGTCGAGCGAGCTTTGCGAGCTTTCAAGCTAGCATGCTTTCTGTAGCTTTGCATTGCCTTCGCATTGCATCTTTTAGTGTCTTCGGCTGTGGAGTTCGCGCATGCTTCCATGTGCACGACTCTGCGAATGAAGCCCCTGTGCGACGTCTGCAGCTGTTCATTTTCTCCGCAATTACGCCACATTGTTCACTGAAGCCACGCGAACAGAGTCTTGCATAAAGTATTCCAAGGCCTTAGGGCACTGAGATTAACTGATCATGCTGTGTGTTGGTTTACTACCCTTTAATAAGAAGCCTGTTTTTTTTTTTTTTTTTCAGCTGAAAAATACAAGCTGTACAGGACTAGGATTGTAACATTAGCGATGCCGACTTTGCTTTAACTAAGTTGCGACTTCATGAAAAGTGCATGGCCGTTGCAGCATGCTTGTCAGCGTGGAGGAGGATAGACTGGCAGGCAGAATGCGAGATGTTGCATGGAGATCAGCACACAACACTGCAGCATACAAGACAGTATACATGACAGTATGCGCCATCAGTTGCACGTTTTAAGACTGTAGGAAGGTAGGCAGCACATCTGGAGGTGGTCTCACGAACAGGTGCGACTGGAGACTACGTTTTACTGCACCAGTAAGCTTCGGTGTCCAGACTAGCCTCAGGCATTTCTCTCTCTCTCTCGTCTTAACCTGAAGTGGACACACACACACACGCATGTTTGTACACACATTGAGACACATTCCCTCTCCCACAGACATGAATGGATGCTAGCACACGCACAAGGAGTTTTCATCCATCATTCACTCTGACAGCGAGACACTCTCCAAACACTGGCCTCAGCACTGCCGCTTTTCAGCACATGAAAGCGCTGTTTTTACTCCAGCCGTCGAGTCATGCTCTTCCCCCGGCTTAGAGATCTCGGCGAGGGCTTTAGCCTTCCGCGCAGGAACTTGCACACGTGAATAGACGAGGAATGCGGCTTGTTTTGTCACCTCTTATCAAACAAAAGGCTGATCTGCTTGACAAATAAGCCTCAAGGTGGAAAACAGCCTTGAGCGAGACTCTCCTTCCTTTTTTTTTTTGTAAGGGTTTTGACTAATCCGTTACACCACGTGTGGTAATGGTGCCATCGTACAGTCGCTTTTAGGTTTTTAGGTGGTTTTGTCCCTGCCGCTTTGGTTTCTCACCTCGAGCTTCCTTCCCGTTTGTTCGTGGAAGTATTTCACGTAGGTCTTCCTTTTATAGATCCCGTCCAAAAAAAGTGGCAAGAAGGCAAGAAAATACATGCATCTGGATGACCTACGTCAATGCTTACAATCAACAACCAAATTACCACTTGACAGAGTAATTGCCAGAAGCTTTTCCTGTCCTTTGGCAGGCAAAACAGCTCACTGACTCTGATTCTTAGCCCTTCCCATTTCTTCTTTTCTTGGATCTGTGTTTTCTGTGTGTGAAATCTGGCAACTACTCAACAAACAACTGTGTGCCAACATTAAGTGTTTCTGGGTCAGGCGGGTAGCTTTTTATTTTGTTGAGCTACATCAAGCTTCTACACATACTGTACACCTGGTCTGCGTCCATCATTGCATCAGATTCCTTTTCTCTTCTCCTCTGCTTTTCTTCTTCTTCTTTTTCTTCTCCTTCTTGACAATGCCAAGTGTGCTACTGGGTGATATCTTCTGTCGGGACTTGCAGTAGCTGGGAAATATGGGAGTGTTTTCTGAAGAAGTGATTAACAAGTTTGTCTCTCAATCAGGTTTGAAAAGAGGAAATAATTTGAAGTGATTTCTGAAATTAAAAGGTCTGGGAGAAATCCTGCTCTTTAGAAGTCTACTCTGCACTCTTTTCACTCCACACTCCAGACGATAGATCCACAAAGTCTGTTCTTTGGGTGGTCTGTTTAGTGATGCCCAATTTGCTGACGTGATTGATTGTTAATATAATTAAACTTGATTACAGACAGCTGTTGGCAACAAAGCTGTCAACTTCCTCGATCAAAGCAACCTCAGTAAACAAAGGTGCTGCTTACTTGTTTCCATGTATCAGAACAAGACCGAATACCCCAAGGCAAAAAGGGTTCATTTTAAGTCTAATCAGGTTCAGCCGATGAGATCGGTGACAGATTTCCAGGACCAGATGCACAACTGTACTTCTGTAGAAATACAGAAACGCAGTGCTCCATCAACATGTATCAGTCAGTCAGCGTATCTGTTATGAGGGGGTTGTTATGTAGGGGGAAGTCCCGTTTTATAGCAGTGTTGCTTGGCAGCTGGACTGGCTGTTACACTAGCCTTTGCTGCTTATGGTAGTGAAAAACTTGGGCCAATCGATGAACTAAAGAAGGGGTGCCCAGTCCTGAGTTCAGACCCTCCATGCCTAGATCAAATACTAAGATGATCCTGAATGTTTTCATTATGTACATCAAGTGTCTTGGATTAAGGTTGGAACGGAACTCTCCAGGAACTCTCAAGGAACTCTCTAGGAACAGCATTGAGTCCCCTAGGGCAGTGCTGGCTCAGCGATTAGAGCAGTTAGGTTATCAATGGCAGTTTGGTGATTTGGTTTGATACCCATGTTAGGCAAGCTTCCACTTTTTCTTTTTCTTTCAATTAATTTAATTTTTTTCGTTTTCTTTTGTTGTTTTTTTCCCGCTATGATATATCTTCCCTGTGCACAATGACCACAGTTATTAGAACTTTGAACTTTAGAACTTTTTGGTCCTCTATAGAGGGGGTGCTGGTGGGCAATAAAAAAAAAGCAAAACAAAGAAAAGAAATAAATAAAACAATCGGGCTGCATGGAGGGTTAAAGGTGGAGGTCAATATCCGTCTGTGCCCAGGGTAGGTATGGTTGATATGATTGTCATCTTGTCTTGTCATATCTTGTCACATCCTGTCTTGTCTTGGATTGATGGGAGAGCATGCCAGCTAGTCAGTAAAGCCTGATTATCACCCATCCCTGTTTGACTGATCCCACCAAGATAAAAGAAAAGAAGGAAAGGAAGCCATTCCCCTCTGTAGCTTAGAACATAATGAACCTGACAAACGAACCTGACGACCTGACACTGGTTTTCAGTGTTACATGTAGCACGTTACACCAGCTGCATGGTTACACGGTTACACGGTTACTCATTACACGAACTGAATATTATGCTAAAGTCTAAATGAGGATGGAAAAAAAAAGAAGAAACAAGTCACCCTTTCCACCCCCATCCACTTCGTGCCATGGCAACCAAGCGACGAGGAAAAGCGATCCTGTTCCAAGCAATCTCTCTCCTTAATGGTACGTCTGTTAGTGTAAGGAGATATTTCCAAAAGTCCCCCAGTGACATTTTAGACCCCCTGCTGTAACTGAACTGGGCAGGTGAGCCACAGGTAGAATTTGTACTGTCTCTCAGGTTCCCTTAGGCCTCCTTTGCTTATCACACAGTGCACAAATGAGCGATGAGAACGTGACGCATCTCTGTCGTTCTTCTCGTCCGTGGTCTCTGTCTATTACCAGACATTTTTTTCTTTGCCTCGAGCAAAGAGTTTGAAGGGTTTGTAATATCTTCTTTTTATATCATGACTCGACTCATTTGAAGCTAGTCAAAACAAACAAAAAAAAGAAAATGAGCCTTTTCTACCTTTTCTTTGGAATGGGTTTAATTTGATTTGAACAAGTTTTGACTGTTCTGTTACTTGCTGCAGTTCAGCTGAGTGATCACGTACAAGTACAGGTATAGGCACAGGCTCAGGCAGGCTGTTGCTGCTTCTGCTGCTATTGTTGTTGTTGTTTCATTTTCCTTTTTGGGTTTGAGCTCTGCAGGTCTCAGGCATTCATGGTGTCTGGTGATCCATCCAGAAGAGTTACTGCTGACTCTCCTGTCCCCTCTGCTGGTAAAGGCAGTTACTGCAGTGTTGGTACTTGAAAAGGCCTTTCGCATCCAGATACTGTAACCAGCCTGCACCAGACAGACTGTAGACTGTAAGGACTAAGCAACCTGAGAGCAAGGCCTTCCCTTGTGCTAATATCACACACTGACACTTTGTCATTTTGATCTATGGCTCTTTCCAATCACACTTCCCTGTATCTCCTCCAGGCTCATGCGACGACTTCATCAAAAAAAGGTTTATCTAGCCTAGACCTGTGACACGCCAACAACAAACAATCATGAGATGGCTTTTTTTTTATTTGTGTTTCCAGAGATAGAAAAGCAGAACAGCAGGACTTGGTGGAATTTCTCTCCCCTGCCTTCGCTCACCTTTTCCCTCACTTCCCTCAGCTGCATCGGTCCTGAAGGACCCTGGGAGCGCAGCTCCCGACACTGCTCTGTATGAAATATCAATGCAGATGACTCACTTCGACTTCAGTGTAAATCACCATTGCAAATGCCAAGCCCATTATAGCCAAATCCTTCAGGGAGTTGTTACGTCCATCTCCACCGGTAGAGAGAAGGCAGGTCTCTTAAAGGAGCAGCATGCCATAAAAAAGCATGCCGGCTGCCTTAGGATGCTGCAGGAGGCATGAATTTTTTAGCGTGTTTTATTTTATCCGTCTAAAAACAGACACAGCACGTAAACAAAACTGATAACTGGGAGAATATTATTGTTTAGGGAGAGCTGGCTTTATAAAAGAAAGATGATCCTAACCCCACATCCAGTGGCACTCCCATGAGACTGGGTTGCTATTTTGGGTTTGTTCGATACTTTCTTCATCATACAGGTAGGCACAGGTTGTTGCGTTTGATGCTGTGATGTTGTCTCTTGCGTCAACGGGATTTTAAAAGAAGAAAGAACTGTTTCCAGCCTCTCAAGGTTATGTTAGAGGGTGTTTTTGATTGACGGTGGCGGTGGCTGCAGAATCTCATCCCAAGTCTTGCTGTGCTGATGTGTGTGTGTGTGTGTAGACTTGCTGGTTTGATGCTAAAAAGACTGTGCCATTCTTAGAATTCCTCTACTCTTTTAGTTTTTCTTTTTTGTCTTCTTTTCTTCTTCTTTTGTGACCTGGTAGGTAGAGAAATTGTAGTATTTTAGTCATCTTTAGTTTCTTTTCTTGGCAACAAAAATAACAAAGTCTTTTTGAGTTGTTTTCAGCAACAATGTAAATGTAATGTAAAGCAAGCCTGCATGCAGCTGCAGTGGTTTTTTTTATATATATAAAGGTTTCGTTTCAAATATCCCCTTATTTGATGAACGAGCGAGCAACAAATAAGCGCCAACATAAGCAGACATGGAAATGCTTTCATAATCCATTTGCTGCGTGTAATGTGCCCACAAGAGAGGAAGGATTTGCCACTGGCCCGTGATACACTCCAGTGCAACAGTGGTGAATGGAAGAGTGCCTAGTCATGCTGAGTAGCTAAGGTATGGCTCGCGTAGGTAATGCTTCGCACTCATCCACATGCGAGATGACGAGGTGACACTAGTGGGTAATTAAGCAAGCACAGAGCCACTGTGGAAAAAAACTATCACCGGTCTCCAAGGCCTGCCTAGCCTTTGACCCAAGCCGTTTAACGTCAGCTGAGTCTGTGGGAGCCCGCTGAGTCAGAAAGCTCGCAGGATATTATGGAATATTCAAAGCCCAGGACGGCACTGATAAGAGACGGGAGGGCTCGGTGTAAATGTCTGAGGTGTAGCATAAGTGAATATTCCATTGCATCATTATCATAATAAATATTTTCTTCTCCAATACTACAATAATGAAAAGTAATATAATGTAATGTAAAAATGATCACATGCCTCCTCTGATACAGTACATGTGACTCCAGACCCCGCCAATGCAACATCACCAACTCACTCATTAGGGACTGCCCCTATCACTAGTGATGCCCAACACCAGGAGGGTGAAGACTAGCACATACCTCCTCTGATACATGTGAAGTCAGACTCCGCCTCTTTTTGAGCTGCTGCTGATGCAGCATTGCCGAGTGTCATCACTGCGCATTCGGAGGAAAGTGCAACGACTCGGTTCATCAGGATACATCAGCTCACGGACACCTTGTGCTGAGCGACATTTATCCTTTGGAGTGATGAGGGGAGAGAGTGCCATCTACCCACCAGAAGAGCAAAGCCAAATGTGCTCTCTCTGGGCTCCGGCAGCTGATGGCAAGCTGCATGACTGGGATCCGAACCAGTGATCTCCCGATCATATTGGCAGCGCCTTAGGCCGCTGGACTGCTCAGCCTCAACATATGTATATCTAAGCTAATGGACACCCCAACCAAACTCCTGGAGATCTTTCTTGCTCCAGACTTCAGCTTACCACCCAAGTCAATACACCTTATCAAATCCACCAATCAACAGTTGCCTTCCAAAGGGCTTGAGTAGCTAAAGGAGGTGTGTTTTCTTCTCTTTTTTTATTAGATTTGGCTTCCGCAAGGATGGGTGGAGGCTGTTCGTCTAAGCCACACCTTGAGATGTCCAATTATAGGATTTTTGTGACACAATCTGCTTTAAATTCACTTTGGAATAGAGTGGAGTAATTGGTAATTGCCGGCAATTGCTGGCAATTGCAGTCCACAAATTCCTCCAATTTACAGGGTGGAGGTCAAGGCTAAACCATATATACCTTCAAGTAACCTGTCAAAAGTAATCACAGGCTTGCTTCAAGAGATCTTTGGTGTTACCACCCACTTGACCCATGTGACCCTCAGCCACTCCTCCCCAAAGCTCGTAGACACGCTGTCTTTAACAGATGAAGACAGAGGTTCGTTTTCCTGCCCCAGTAGGCAGTTTGATTGATATTGGAGGGCTCTCCTGGGATGGAAAGTACTGCCTTTTAACCCATCCTCCTTTCCTACACCACATTTACATAATCGTGGGTGGGTGGTGTAATCATTTTACAGATGGGTGCTACCCAAACAACATGAAATTAGCTAGATAAGGCTCTCTAGGATTGCTGTTAGCCGCTTCTGCTTTAGCTACATAGACGTACTGGCCTTTATAGCCACGTTATAAATGACCACATGACCACGTTTGCCATTACCAGCTAACTGCTATCCATTAGCATAGCATTGTACTGTAGCTCACTATACCTGCTTATGCCTGCTCTTGCACCTCCTTTAATATCGCCTATTTCGGTCCAGTGTGACTTCATGGACTATGGACCAGGAATTCATAAATTATCTGTGTGCGTCCATGGCTTGGTTCAGGATGCAGGCGATAATATATTGCAATATTATTCATAGCATTGCTGTCCAATGAAAACCAAGTATCTCTTTTTTGTTTTTTGTTTTTTTTGTACTATGTACCTATATGTTGAACAGACAAAATTTCTTAATGAATGGACCAATAGAAATTCTCCAAAATTACTTGAAATAAACTCTTTGAAGGCTAAGAAGGTTTTATCTGTCTCCTGTAAAGTTCCTGTTTTGGAGATGCACATTTTTCATCGGACATTGATTATATATATTAACTGATCAGATTAGATTTACCTCTCTTGACATCACAAACCTATCTGCATGGGTTAAGTATAGGTTTGAGGCTTGAGGTTGGCAATCATTAGCTAACCTTTGGTGCTTTTTCATTTTAACCCTTCATCCCATGCTTCCATCAATCTTGATTCGATGAGGTCATTGTTGGTCATGAATCAGTTAAAATTGAATTTAAGCTCTGCAGAACATCGGGAATGTGTCTCAACTGTGTCGCACATCCGATTGTAACTTCATAACTTCGTTACAAACCACCACCAAATATGGTTTCAATCTAACTGGCGAAAAATGGATTTCATGTGGTTTCTGGCTGTCTAGACTACTGAAAGTCAATCTGGTTTCTGTTCCAAAATCTGATTTGAGCTGGCAGTCTGAACACATTCTATGTATATTTCCGAAGTGACAAACTGCGACGGAAGGGCATACCTTCAGAGGGCACACCTGCCTATTAAGTCATTTGCAAACTGTGTATTTATTTGTGCAGCACTGTAGAGCAGATGGCCGACCTTGTAGAACGAAGAGCTCATGGTAAACAGTTTGCGAGAGTTCTGGAAACACATGAATCAAGAAGCATGCAGTAGCTTGTGGTGTTTAATGTTTTATGTTTTATCTTAGCGTTGTTCCGTTTTATTTGCACTTAATTCGGAACGATATTACTGCTGTTCATTTCCTCAAATCCAGTGAAAAAGTGATTTCTGTTTCTTGGCTGTTCTCGACAGTTGGCGCTTCCATTCCTTTTTGTTTGTGTTGTTGTTTTTCTCGTATTTATCTCCCATTTTGTCTTATTTTCATATTCTCTCTCTCTCTCTCTCTCTTTCGTTCTTCCTCTCTGTTTCGGTATTGAATGGAGCGCCGGGCATGCTGATGGTACTGATTGTGAGTCATCGTGCTGGCCTACTCTCCCTCCCCATCTGCTGCCTGAGTCTCAGACACGAGAGGGAGACTCAGCCTCTCTGCAATCGATCACCTCCTCAAATGCTTTCGCGCGCACACACTCGCACATATACACAAACCAGCACACAAAGCAACACACACACACATGCATGCACCCCATCCACCGCGTCACTATCGATCCCCATGTTTAACATTTCGCTGGCCAACATTCTCCTGTTCCTGTTGTCTCTCTTTCAGCAGCCCCTCCTTCCTGTTTTACTGTTTAACATGAATTAATCAGTCAATCTATTTATCAGTGTATCGATTCATCAGTGTATCTTCACTACCTATGTCCAAAAAAAAATTGTCCCCTGTTCCATTACGTCAAACCTCTCAAACCACAATAAGAGACAGTCCTGTTTTCTTATTCTTCACAAATCCGTGAGCCACTACATTAAAAAAGCTGTAAAACTTGATGTGCGTCACTCCTTCTGTCTTACATTGGTTTGCGTTTGTTTTCATATTGGTTTCCATGTGTAATGACACTTGAATCGGTAGCCCTTAAGTGACTCATCACTTGGAGAATAATATTCTGGCATTCAGACACTGACGGCCCAGGAAGAAACTGCGTTACAGAGAAGCAGGTGAGATAAGAGTGCCAGGAAATCATTTCAAAAACTCTGGCTGCGTAGACGCTTTCATTACATTCATACTTTCATTCAGTATTACACGATTTGTTTGACTTTTTCCTCTTTCTGACGAATGCCTGCGTGCCATTATCAATCATCTATATGCTCTGAGAAAAGATTGCAGATTGATCCGAAGTAGGGATGTGCTGATTTTTTTTTTTTTTTTTTTTGCAATGTCTAATTCATCTTGCAGTGTTTCCTCTAACACTAAGATTTTTTTAAGCAGTGTCAGCAGACCCACATTAACCTTCTATTATGGCAACGCTGCAAAATTAAGGTATACAAAGCTCATATACAAATGTATCTAAGTAAAGCATTTGACGTCATTTACCATGCTCTGTATCTGTTTACTAAGATAAGATAAGATAATATAAAAACCCTTCTCAGACTTGTAATGCTACTTTTCTACTGAACATCACTTTTAGAAAGTAATTTGTTAACGAGCATGGCCCGCTTTGCATCTCGACCCTGCCTTTCTAACCTGAGATGATGTTTTTGAGGGTAGTCATGGTCTTAAGTTTAGAGAAGCCACCTTGGGACTGGAAGACCGCAGGCTCCATCCTCTGGACTGTCATCCCTGTCTGAGGGGTCTAAAGCAATGTACCTAGCCCTGGAAAAGCATGTTGGAGACCGGAAGGTTGCTGGCTCCATACCCACGACTGGCAATCCTGAATGAGGTACCCCTAAACAAGGTACCTAACCCTAGAAAAGTGTGCTTTGAACCAGGAGGCTGCAGGCTTCATCCCCAGGGCTGGCATCTCTGTCTCAGGTGCCCCAAACCAAGGTACCTAGTCCTGGGAAAGCTTGTTTGAGACCGGAAGGTTGCTGAATCCAACCCCAGGACTGGCATCCCTCACTGGGGTGCTGCTGAACAAGGTACCTAGCCCTGGGAAAGCATGTTTGAGACCGGAAGGTTGCTGAATCTAACCCCAGGACTGGCATCCCTCACTGGGGTGCTACTGAGCAAGGTACATAGCCCTGGAAAAGAGTTTTTATGACTGGAATGTTGCTAGCTCTATCCCCAAGACTGGCATCCCTCAATGGGGGGCCCCTGAGCAAGGTACTTACCCTGGAAAATTGTGCTTGAGACTGGAAGGTTGCTGAATCCATCCCCAGGACTGGCACTGAGATGCTACTGAGCAAGGTACATCGCCCTGGAAAAGTTTTTGCGACTGGAATGTCGGTAGCTCTATCCCCGGGACTGGCATCCCTCAATAAGGGGCCCCTGAGCAAGGTACCTACCCTGGAAAGGGTGCTTGGGACCGAAAGGCTGCAGTCTCTATCCCCAGGACTGGCATCCCTCAATGAGGGGCCCCTGAGCAAGGTACCTAGCCCTGAAATAGCGTGCTTGAGCCCAGAAGGATGCTGACTCCATCCCCAGGACTGGCATCCTTGACCGAGGTACCCCTGAGAAAAGAAACCAAGACCTGGAAAGCATGCTTGAGCTCAGAAGGCTGCAGGCTTCATCTCTGGAAATCGTATCTCTGAGCAAGACACCTAACCCCAATTGCCCCACCAGGCCTTAAGCCAAATGCTCACCACTCCAGTTGTGCTTTCTCAAGGTCTTAATCAATATTGAGTGTATATTTGTTCATGGACATGTGCCACAGAGGGGTTTTCTTAGAGATTGGATTGTATCGTACTGTGGAAGGATGGTTAGATGTTGAGCTGGATATCTTATCTCAGGTTTTCTCATTGATATTAACAGATGGAGTCGCAGTAGAGTATTTAGCTTTGTATTTATTTTGTAGCGGTCGACTTTTATCTTAGTTGTTGAAGTTAGACTATACGTCTCTGCATTATAAGTTTATTTCTAAATTTGTTCCTCTGAAAGGAGAGGCGCCTTCACAATGAAAATAAGCAAAGGGACGTGACAATTTCACGGTTGCTATGGACACAGCACAGTAAGGGCAGGTTGGCGCGTCATGATTACCAGTCCGACCTCACGTAGCGAAGCGTAATGAACAACCCATACATTGGCAGTATCAATCAGCTCAGGAGCGCTCTCGTCCAAGAGACGGAAGAGAAAAAAAAATGCAGAATGGAATGAAACAAGAGGAACAGGCATCAAAGCCTGGTGTTGCCAGGTCCTCCACCTTTGGCAGACGCACATAGGAAGATACCGAAGGCCCTCCAATATTTGTTCGGCGGTTGCAAATCAAAAAGGGACTGACTCACACAAGTACACAAGTAGCCATTCTGACTTGGACAAGTTCTCCCGCGAGGCGAAAACTCAAGTGAAGAAATAAAACCCGCTGCTCTTCAGCAGAAATTAAATTAAAAATCATACTTTATGGCATCTTTTCGCTCCCAGTCTGCCTGCACTTTGTGCCGAGCTATGTAAAGACATGTTCCCATTAGAACTAATGACTAATTGCGGTACCCTGAGGTGGAGTTGGGTTTGCAACACTCATTGGCTAACTGGATCCGTTAGGCATGTTTCTCACAGAGGTAATCACAGTACAATGGACCAACCACTTATTGACCAACTGTTCTTATGCACTTTTTTTTATATCCAAATGACTCATAAAACATATGAAACATATGATTTTTCACATTAAACCTTTTTAAGTGATTCACAAAAAAGGAAGAGTTTGTTTAGTGTTTATAATGGCAGTGGAAAAAGTGGAAAAGCATGCAAAAAGTGAGTTTTGCATAATAAGCAATGCATTTAAATCCTTTTCATGTGTGCTGCATTTGGTTTGGCATTGTCTTATTGAAAATCCCAAGGATGTTGTTGATCTCTTGTTGAAGTGTTTTCTGTGTTGTATTGTAATATGCATCATATTGCCATGTTCTTACTAATGCACAACCCTAATATTCATTTGCATTTATATATATATATATATATATATATATATATATATATATATATATATATATATATGCTACAACGCAGCTGTATTCGATAATGCACTATTTTTTGTTCCCCTATTTTAGCGTTCTATAGCGATACGATTTAGGGCATGTCGGTGTGTCTTTAGGATTGTGAGGGCACAAACAATACGTCTTGCGTGACTCAAAACACGCAAAAGGCGTACTAATTCTCTTAATTAATCATGGGTGTGTTTTAGGTGTAACGTGAAAAAAAATCAGTCTGCCCGTTGCCATTCCCTTTAAGAACCAGGTGAGCTCTGACTTTGGCACGTTTGTCAGTGGAGCACCTGTGTTTTCCACCATCAAAATATATGGCAAAACGCCAGAAATTTACCTGAACAAACCTCAATTCCACCAGACCACCATGCTCATCAGTGTAGATATACATCTCTGGAAAAAAAATAAGAGACCACTAAAAATGAGGAGTTTCTTTGATTTTACCAAATTGAAAACCTCTGGAATATAATCAAGAGGAAGATGGATGATCACAAGCCATCAAACCAAACTGAACTGCTTGAATTTTTGCACCAGGAGTAAAGGCATAAAGTCATCCAAAAGCAGTGTGTAAGACAGGTGGAGGAGAACATGATGCCAAGATGCATGAAAAAACTGTGATTAAAAACCACCAGGGTTATTCCACCAAATATTGATTTCTGAACTCTTAAAACTTTATGAATATGAACTGAAAAAGACGTGAAAATAGACTGTTTACGAGGTGAAAGATAGCAAAGAGCATCGAGACTCGTCTTGCGCAGGGTGTACGATAGGGCCCTATGTGTTCACTAACGCACACACACGCGCGCACACAGATGTAAGACAGTATATGAACATGCAGTAGTGTCAGGTGGTGTGTGTTTGTCTGGGGGGAGGTCAGGAGGCTGCAGAGAAAGCTGCTTAATTGTAAATATTTATTCCGCTGCAGGGCTGAGGATGGATTTTATTGTTAGGCACTTTTATATTTTGCACGGCGGCTGCGATGTTTGAGGCGTGGGGGGTGCGGGCCCTGGGAACGTGTCGAGGTGTAGCTCAATAAACCCACAAGGCTTTTTCAACAGGAGAGACCATGACTCATGCATCGACTTTTGGATGAGAACAAAGGACAGTGTCTCAGAAGTGTAAGTGTTTGTGTGTGTGTGTGTGTGTGTTACGGAGAGAGAGTAAGAAAGTGGGTGAATGCACAAAAACGTGTTGTAACCTCTTAGAGTTAGATTTTTGCGCTCGTGTCTTCAACTCAGAGCCAGTTACCGTCGCACTGTGGATCGGTCCTAATGAGCAGTGCTGTAAAGCAGTGCGTTAGCTGGGAATGAACCATTATTTTTAATGGTTGAGTGTTTTCTAAATTTGTTTCTGTTCTGTTTTACAATAATATATGTACTATTATTATATAGTTGAGCAAGCGTTTTATGATAAGCCGTCACAATTACAGTATCCACTTCTTCTTGGCTGCAGATACAGTCCCAGTTAAAAGTTTGGACAGACCTTAAAGGAGAACTTCAGGTGTAGTAAAACATGAAAAAAAAAAAAAAAGAACTTACCTTTGTATAGTAGTGTAAATAAACGCTACGCCAGGAGGCAGGCTATGCAGAGTCTATGTATAAATATCTATACTCATGATCAGAACAGTGATGGCAGTGCCCTGTGATAAGCTAGCTAGCGTAACGGGATGTAAATAGTGGTTTTTAATAAGCTTCTTGTGCAATTTTAAATTTATTAATGTCTTGTTTTAAGTGTCAGAGCTACTTTGAGCCTGGATAACGGTGTAAAAAGCGATGTAACTGGGCAAAATATGGCAAAAAGCTCAAAATTACTATATCTCAGAAAGCTGTGGGAAAGGCAAGTTTTTTTTTTAATCATGTTTTAATGTTTTTCTGCACCCAAAGTCAATTTTACACTGAAGTACTCCATTAAACTCAGTGGTTTTCCATTGTTTTTAAAAGTTCTGCATTGTAGATTAATACTAAAATCATCCAAACTATTTTAGATTCTTCAAAGTAGCACCACTTGCCTTAGATTAGACAGTTTTGCACGTCTTGGCTGGATTTTCTCAGTGAGCTTTATAAGGTAGAGTCACCTGAAATTCAGGATTTCAGTTAATAGCTGTGCTGAACTCATCCAGAGTTAATTACTTGAATTTATTGCCTCTTAATGTTAGTTTGAGAGCATCAGTGTTAAAGTAGTGAATAGTTTGAGTTACAGGTATACAGTGAATAATAGCTCTATTTCAGTAATGTTATTCCATATTAAGTAAAGTTAATCCAAATATAAAATATTTCTCAATCTGAGAATTAAAAGAACTTTGAGAAAAGAACTATCCTCAAGTGCAGTCAAAAAGACCATCAAACATGCTATGATGGAACTGGCACTCATCAGGACCGCCCCAGGAAAGGATTTCAAAGTAACAGAACCAGATGCCTTTGAGCCTAAAGGAACAGACACCACTTCTGAACTTGGTTAACCTATGTTTTTGTTGTGCACAGTCGAGTTTTAAGTCACATTTGTAAATGTACAGTAAAGTTTTGCTAAAGTAAGCCCTGATTTAAGGTTGTAGACTAAAAAGAAATGCAGAATAGAAACATTTCCACCAATGTTCTCCAACATTCTCCCCAAGGGACTTTTAAACTGCTTTGATGTTAATTAGGATTGTCATGTTAGAGGCTTTTAGCATTACTGTTTGTGTCTGAAACTGAAGGAAGCTGCCTCATAAGTCACTGCCTTAAAGGGCAGAGCTGTGATGAAGTCACCTGTAATTGCATTGTGTTTGAGATTTGCATCAGAGGCACCATTACATCACTGGCGTCTTCTGCTGTGTTGGAGCTGGAGCTTTCTGTTTTTGTATTTGCAAACATTTACTGCGTTTTTCGCACTATAAGGCACACTTAAAATACTTTTATTTTTGCCCAAAATTGTCAGTGCGCCTTTTAATCCAGTGCATTTTATGTATGAATTTTACCAGTCAGGTTGTAAGGAGCAGTAGAGCCACTCAGGAGTTTCAGTTCAGTTAGCATTAGCATTAGCCACTTACCGCTATTTCCCCGTTTAGAGGTGTATTATTGAGTATTATCGGCCTGTAGCCTGCTGCTAAGCCCGGCTAACACTGCTGCCCGGCTAAAGTAGCATGAGCATTACCCACTATCTGCGCTCACTATTTCCCCATTCAGAAGGGAGTGTTATTGGCCTGTACCCTGTTCGTAATCCTGGCTAGCACTGCTGGAGTGGTTAGCCACTAATGCTAATGCTCCAGCCTTATTGCTGGAGAAATTTGGTAATCTAAGATGACTGTGAATATAATAAAGTGCTTTACTACCCAAATAAACAGTTTTCAGGAGTCAAATCTGTGTAGATTAACATCCAGAGCTTGTTTGACTTTAAAATAAAGTTTTTTTTATTAGTTTTTTTTTTACTCATCTTAAGATTGCTTAACTTAGTTAGCTAGCCCCTCTACCACCAGCGGCGAGACCTGCTAAATTAGAAGCTCCTTAAAGTGTCTCTTGAAATGCGCCTTATTATTCAGTGCACTTTGTCAATCAATCAATCAATCAACCTTTATTTTTCACTCTGTAAATACATTGAGGGTAACCCTCATTTTCAGTGTAGCTGAGCTTACACAAAATTAAAGTGATTTGAAAATTAAGTTTAAATTATAAAAACAAGAAAACAGTGTAAAATTGAATTAAAAAAAAGTAATTCAAATTAAAAGGATATGCAAACAGGATAAACGTAGAATAATAAAATATAAACACTGTTAAGAATAAAGGACTAAAATGACCACAATTATAAAAAAGTAAATTATGGCACTAAAATAAATAATAATAATAAGTAAAAATAACATATATAAAAAATAAAAGGAAGAACATAAATAAAATAAAAATGTAAAAGGCCAAAAGTAAAGGCAGTAACAAAACAAATAAAAGGATGAAATGAATAAAATAAATAAAATAAAAGGGATAAATGGTAAAACATAAAATTAGATAAATACAAAGACAAAATAATAAAAATAAATAACAAGGTAAAAGAAAAACTCAGCTAAAACAGTTACAGGCTGTCTGAAGGTGGTTAGATATTAAAAGTTTAAAATCAGTTAGTGACACCAGCGGGCTGAGTTTTAGGGTATGTATAGGGTATATATGGGACCTATCCTTTTTTCCCTGTATATGCTTCCTCTGGGATCTATTTTCCAGAAGTACAACATCTCATACCATTGCTATGCAGATGATACACAAATTTATCTTCCACTTAATCCAAGAAAAAACTGTTCTTTGCGTCTCATATTTGATTGTTTGAGGGATGTTGAATGCTGGATGTCAAAAAATTTCCTCAAGCTAAACCAAGACAAAACTGACATTATTATCTTTGGAAATCCTGACGCGGCTAGTGTTATAGCTAATGATCTGGGGCCTTTGAGTACCAATGTACATGACCATGTAAGAAACCTTGGTTTCGTTTTTGATACCAACCTAAATTTCGACAAACAAATTAGCACAGTTGTTCGAGGTAGTTTTTATCACCTTAGAAACATAGCTAAGCTCAAAAGCATTCTGTCTTTTAGGGACTTGGAAACAATTATACATGCTTTTATCTCCTCTCGTGTCGACTATTGTAACTCACTGTACCTGGGTATCTGTCAGTCGAGCCTGTCACGTCTGCAGTTGGTCCAAAATGCAGCTGCACGGCTCCTGACTGGTACCAAGAAAAGGGAGAGCATCACCCCTGTACTGGCTTCATTGCACTGGCTTCCAGTAAAACACCGGGTGGATTTCAAAGTTTTATTGTTTGTTTTTAAAGCTCTTCATGGTTTGGCTCCGAGTTACATTTCTGACCTCCTTTTCCTTCGCTCGACCCCTCGTGTTTTACGCTCCTCCAACCAGTTGTGTCTAGATGTTCCTCGGTCTCGGCTGAAATTCAAAGGTGACCGGGCGTTTTCTATAGCCGCTCCAAGACTTTGGAATAATCTTCCACTTTTTATAAAAGAATCGGCCACAGTGGATATTTTTAAGTCTAATTTGAAAACCTATTTGTTCTCTCAGGCATTTGGATCCTGAGCGGAGTTTGATGATGTTAGTTGTTGTTCTGTCTTGGTCTATCTTGGTTTTTAAATTAGGTTGTGTTATTTGATCTTATTGTACAGCACTTTGGTCGGCACTTTGTGTCTTTTAAATGTGCTTTATAAATAAAGCTGACTTGACTTGACTTGACTTGACTATAAAAATAGACCAGATAATAAAAGTTCACTGATACGGTGTGCCATATAGTGCAAAATTACGGTATTTTAACATGACTGAATAACGTCCTGCCTATGAATACTGCGCGTGTAGATATTAATTTATTATGCAGCATTTTCGTTAGTCATGTTGTATTTTACTAACTTATTATTCCATGTTCCTTCTTTAAACAGGTATTCCTAGACTTGACCTTTGGAGGTGGAGGTCACAGTAAGGCCTTGCTGAAGTCGGTGCCAGGTGTGACCCTGGTGGCTGCTGACCGCGACCCTGTGGCGTTCCAATTGGCCCAGCAGCTAGCAGAAGAACATCCGTGAGTTTTGTTTTTTCACCTATTTAACCTGCCGTATTTTTCGGACTATAAAGTGCATCAGATTATTAGCTGCATTAAGTGACACTAGTAAGGATGCCTATATCGAAGTGAGCAAGGGTGTCACCATGTTTTCTTTCTAATGGGGAAACTGGGGGAAGCATCTAAGTAAACAAAAACTGTAATTCTAAAAAAAAAACTTTCTTTCAAAGTCAAGTGAGCACTGAATGTTAATCTACACAGATTTATCTCTTGAAAACTGTTTATTTAGGTGAGTAAAGTGCTTCCATTTGTTTACAGTAAGCTTAGATTTAAAAATTTTAAGATCTAAGGCTGAGTTTTCAGGTGAAAGGTTCTCCAGCACTAAGGCTGAGTGCAGCAGCATTAACATTAGCATTAGCCGTTAACCGCAGCTCGATAGCATAGCACCAGACTGAGAAAACCCTGAATGTTTCGCTAACCCAGAGCGCTATCAGCTAGTGGGTCGTTCCACGTAGCTTGTTTTATCACACCAACACGCAGACTACAGTCGGATAAACTCGACTCTGATTGGTGAAGAAGACTGTGCTGCCGTTAGCGGCTAATGCTGCTGCTCCCAGCCTTAATGCTGGAGAAACTTGAAAACTGAAAACTCACCCTTTTGACACTGTACATCAGCGGAGTGGCTTAATTGCTCCTTAATACCTGACTGGTAGAATTCAAACCTAAGGTGCACTGATGTTTGGGAAAATTTAAGGATTTAAGTGCACCTTCTACGGTTTCTGTTTCTGTATTGCCAATAGATAAACATAAACATATTGGAACAGTGTTTTCTGAAATAATAGGACTTTTTGTCCAACACTTTTGGGATGAGTTAAGAATTATTACTAGAGTAAGACAAAGTGTGCAGCAACAGAAGGGCTCCTCTGAGTCTCTGACTTTCTGACATTTTTACATCCAATCTGACTTTCTACAAGTCTACACAGTGTTTAAAAACTCCAGCAGCACTGCTGCTGTATTTGATCCACTCATACCTTTAGCACAACTAATACACCACCACCATGCTAATCAGTGGCACTGCAGTTTACCACAATTCCCTGTACCAATTAACCACAGGATATGCAGCCGTTACCTAAGAGGAAACATTAATTATCAAAAGCTAAACTAAACAAATAAGATTGAGACTGTGTCTGAGTTCCAAACATTTTCAGGAAGGTTATTTCAGAGTTTGGGGAGCTGTATAAAAATAATAAAGTGAACTCTCTTATTCTTAATAGTGGAATTGAACTTTTCATTTGCTTTATAGTGGAATTTTGATTAACTAATTTGTGCGTTCACAGGCCTGTTTAAATTCATGCACTTTTTTAGGCGACTTTTAGTTCCAGTACTGATGTGTCACAGAAACTCTCTCTCTCTCTGTCTCTGTCTCTCTCCCTCTCTCGTTCTCTCTCTCGCTCTCTTGCGACAGCAGTAAGACTGGCACAGCTAGTTCAGGACTGCTGCCGAGGACTTCATTAAAAGTTGCAGTGAGAGTGGAGCTGCTGGATGTGCGTTCGGTATTATAGCCGCTACATTCATCTTTCATAGCGGAGCTGAAGAACGGACTTCGAGTTCCCCCCTCCCTCTGTGCCTCCCTCGTCTTCACACCCACCCCTGGCCTCCTTCTCAGGCTATATTACTAACTAGTGGCCAGGGCTGCTCTGTTTGCAGAGATTCAGAAACCCCACTCTCACCCACGCTCAGCAGAGAAGCCCCAGCGTCTCATTTGTCAGCGGGGGCCCAAGGCTTCGGTGACAGGGAGAGACGCTGCCACCCACGCAGGTTCTCCCTGCTTTCTGCTCGGGGGAGAGGAGGAGGAGGAGGAGGAGGATGATGAGAGTGAAAGAGAGAGAGAGATAGAGAGAGAGAGAGAGAGAGAGGGAGAGAGAGAGAAAATGGGACGAGAGCCTAAGAGAGAAATTGTGTTTAATAAAGGAGAGACAAGAAAGAGAAGGCGTGTGGCCTTGCGTGTGTGTGTGTATGTGTGTGTTTGTGTGTGTGTGTGTACGTGTGTGTGTGTGTGTGTGTGTGTGTGTGTGTGTGTGTATACACATGGATGTGGGCGGATGGAAATGAGATGTTCCTGATTCTGCAGCGTGGGTAGAGATCCTTCTTTACGTCGATTCTGGGGAAACCTGTCTCAGGGGAACTGCTGCAGCTACAGAAACACGAGAGAGAGAGAGAGAGAGAGAAAAAGAGAGAGAGAAAAAGTGAGAGAGAGAGAGAGAGAGAGGGAACGAGAGAGAAAGTGAGAGAATATTAGGACAAGCCATTCTGTCAGCAGCGATAGAAACCCCAGCAATGAGGCCTTCCACTCCCACTCGTGCGAGGGGTGAGAGGAGCTGAAGAAATCTAGCAATTAGCCAGTCTTATTACAAGCCTGAGTAACAGGGCCAGCCAACCCACGCACCCCCTGCACCAGCACCCAGCTCTTATTGACTCTTCTCTTCTCAACTCTTCTCGACTCGACTCGACTCTTCCTTTCTCTTCTTGTCTCGTCTCTTTTCTTCTCGACTCAACTCTGCTCTACTCGACTCAACACTTCTCGAATCTACTCTTCCTTTCTCTTCTCTTCTTTTCTCGTCTCTTCTTGACTCTTGTCAACTCTTCTCTTCTTGTCTTGTCTCTTCTCTTTTCAATTCAACTCAACTCTTTTCGACTCGACCTTACTCTTCCTTTCTCTTCTCTGCTTGTCTCGTCTCTTCTTTTCTCAACTCTTGTCGACTCTACTGTTCTCTACTCGACTCAACACTTCTCAAATCTACTTTTCTTTCTTGTCTCTTCTACTTTTCTTTTTCTTGATTCTCTTCTCATCTGTTATCAACTCTTCTCTTATACTCTCTTCTCAACTCTTCTTCTCTCTTTGTTGATCTTGTCTTCTCCGCTCTTTTCTTCTCCTTCTCTCACTGTTTTTCTCCTCTTATTTTTTATTTTCCTCTCCTCTAGGCTCTCCTCGACTCTTCTCGTCTCTTCTCTTTTACTTTTCTTTACAGCTCTTATCAGTCTTTCTTTTCTCGACTTTTCTCTTATACTCTCTTCTCGACTCTTGGCTCTTTTCCCTTTTTATTTTCTCCTCTCGTCTCGGCTCGTCTCATCTAGTCTCAATTATTTCTTTGTTCTTTTCTTCTCTTATTTTTGTTGATTCTCTTCACAGCTCTTATTGGCCCTTCTTTTCTTGACTTTTCTCTTATACTCTCTTCTCAACTCTTCTTTCTCTTCTTAGATCTTGTCTTCTCTGCTCTTTTCTTCTCCTTCTGTCATAGTCTATTTTCTCCTCTTATTTTTTCTTTTCCTCTCTTCTGGGCTCTTCTCGTCTCGTCTCAACTCTTGCCTTCTCTTCTTTTCTACTTTTCTTTTTGTTGATTTTGTTGATCTCGCCCCTTCTCTTATACTCTCTTCTCGACTCTCCTTTTCTCTTCTTAGATGTTGTTTTCTAGGCTTTTATCTTCTCTTTCTCTCTTTGGCTATTTTCTCCTCTTTCCTTTCCTTCTTGTCTCTACTCGTCCTTTATCTTCTCCTTTATTTCCTTCTATCTTTGGCTTTTTCAGCTCTTACCTTCTTTTTTCTTCTTGTCTCGACTCATCTCTTCTCTTATCGACTCTTACTTTCTTTTCTCCTCTAATTTCTCTCCTTTTGGAGTTTCTCTTCTTTACTGTTCTCTTATATGCTTTTCTCTCCTTTTTATTGATTCTCTTTATAGATCTTATCATCTCCTCTCTTCTCGACTCTTCTCTTATGCTTACATTCCTCTCTTTTCTCTACTAGGTTATTTACTTCTGTCTCTTCAGTTTTTAATTTCTCAACCTAATCATTTTTTCTCTTTTAAGTTCTGTTATTGTATCTGTTATTTTATATCTCCTTTTTTGGTTCTACTCTTCCTATTATGCATTTTATACTTTATTATATTTAATTTTTCCTCTGTTGTTTTAGGTTCATCATCTCCTGTTGTTTTCTATTCAAATTTTCTCAGAATCATTATTTTTAGCTCTTTATTTGTTAATCCTGTCATGATTATTGGTTTTCCCTCTTCATTTTTCTTGTTTTCCCTCTTTTTTCACTTCTTGTCTTTCTGCTATATACGTCTTTTCATCCTTTTCAAACTTTTCTCCTCTTTTCAGTTTGAAAGCTCATTTCTTTGTATTTGCTCTGTGAAGTCAGAATCATTCGGAGCAGCTCGACACTTGAAGTGAACGTTTTAACAATTTTTTTCTTTTTGTGTTTTCTTCAATCTTGTTCTGACTCAAAAGCACACACACACACAGAAACACACACACACACACACACACAAACAGAGGCACTCATCAAGTGAACCACGTCAGAGATGACAGCAGTACCTTCTGTCGTGTGTCACTTTAGCAATTACTAAGGCAAAAACACAGGATATATACATATAAATATATATATTTTTCATTTGTCAGGCCACGTGCACCTGCTTTCATAATCACCAACCGGTCCAGCACATGTGACGCCGGCACAAAGCAACTTTCACAGCACTGAAACTAAATAAAAAAGCTGCACAATTTCTAAATAATTATAATTGCAGAGAAAAGGCCAGCCATCAAACTGCAGCAACCATTTAACACTTAAACCAGCAGATTGATTAGTCATGTCTCATTTAGTTTACCAATAAAACCATCCAACGAGTAGCCACTAGCCCACCAGTATAGAGAGATCGGGCCTCCGCACTCGGAGGAAAGCGCAGCGACTCTGTTCTAATACATCAGCTCACAGACGCAGCCTTGTGCCGATCCACGTCACCGTAGGGGTGATAAGGGGAAAGAGCACCATCTACTGTACCCACCCAGAGACCAATCAAGGCCAGTTGTGCTCTCTCAGGGCTCTCATCGGCAGCTGATGGCAAGCTACATGAACAGGATTCGAACCGGCAATCTCCTAACAATAGTGGCAACGCTTTAGACCGCTGTACCATGTCTTTGTTCTTTGTACATTGTCTTCTGTCCATTTGGTATGGGTAGTTTTGGTTCAGGCCAAAGTGAGAAGTCAGAAAGTCTTAAGCAAACAATGTAGGTATGAAAATGTTTTCTAAATGTTTTTAAGGGGTATTACATTTTTTAAAAGTCTTGCATTTAATTTGCCTAAGCTTAAATTTGTAAATTTGAGCTCTGTTTGCTACATGTTCATGTTTGATGCTCAAAAAAACAGGTCATTTGGGTAACTGAGGTCAAGGAAGGTTGGAGTATATGTAACGGTTCCACATCATGACGTATAAAGACTAGTATCTCTGTGTGTGTGTGTGTGTGTGTGTGTGTGTGTGTGTGTGTGTCTCTCTGCCTGGACTTGTGGACCTGTTCCGGAGATATTTTCATCCGCGCTCCCCTGCTGAAAGCAGTCGATCAGCATCTTGTCTCAGGCTGCAGTGACGTCGGAGCCGGGGCCGAGTGGGGCAGCACACAGGAACGGTTCAGGCTTGATTTGTCAGAGAACAGCATGTCACAGTTCTCACACACACCAGCCATTATCACACATTCATGGGCGCATTCGAGAGTGAGCACTGTGCTTCATCTTACCTGAATTAAAGAAACACTCCCACTCAGAAATAAAGATAATGCAGAATAGGAGAGATTAGGAAGACGTAGAACGATGGTATGTTTGCACAGAAAGCAGAAAGCGCCTCAAATCTGATTTTCTTACCAAATAAGATGGTTATCTAAAGCCCTAACTTTTTCTACTCAGTGATAAAACTCTTAAAACATCCGGACTGCAATTGAAAAAACAAGAGGACCAGTGAGTTTTTGGCTTTCTCGGTCACATAACAGAGTTCAGTAGCTCCTCCATTTCCACTCGCTGTTGTTTTTATGTGAATCTTCGTGAAAACGCATGCACAAAGTGTAATTACAGTGCGTATCAGTGGAAAAATAGCTCTATTTTATTGCACGCGAGGAGACGAAACTCAGAGCTGTGCGTCTGGACGGGACTAAAATTACCGGAGGACCACAAAAGAGTTCAGATAATTCAACCTGTAATTTTTTTTCAGAGGACGTCTGAGAAAAACACACGTGTTCGTTCCGGACAGGAATAAAATCACAGAGGACCCCCTCCATAAATGAATATTCATTAGTAAGAGCTGAAATCCTGTCAGTCTTCCCCGCCCACAAAAACTAAACTCCTCCTTTTGCTCTGTTTGCACTGTGATTTCTGGTTGTCTGGACTGTTTATGGCTCACGTTTTTGGCTTTGATGAATCTTTTTATTTATTTTTTTTCTTCTTACTCTGGTTTTTCTTCTTACACCGCTTGTATTACGACCTCGCTCTGGCTTTTGGCTCTTGGTAGTAGTTTTACGATTCAGTCTGTAGTCTTACATATATATACATATATGTGTGTGTATATATATATATATATATATATATATATGTGTGTGTATATATATATATATGTGTGTGTATATATATATATGTGTGTGTGTATATATATATATATATATATATATATATATATATATATATATATATATATATATACACACATATATATATATATATATATATATATATATATATATATATATATATATATATACACACATATATATATATAAGCTTGTTTGTTGATTATTGTTATAAGAAACCAGTTATTGCAGTTTTTTTTTTTTTTTTTTTTTTTTTCCCCCAAAGGCTGTGCAACCAAATATTAAGTTGAGAGCACCAATATTTTTTTTTTTCTGGCAGATTTTTGGAGTCTTACGTAAAATGATATGCGTTTTGCCTTTTTTCCCCCTCTATTTTTGGTTGGTGTTCCAATACACACAAAGGAGATGAACATGTGTATAAACAAAACATGATTAATCCCGATCATTCTCTTGGAGAAATAGTTTATAAATGTTTTTGGAAAAAAAATAGGGTTTCCAACACATTCAGCCATGACTGTACTTTGGCACAGAAGAGATAGAAACGTAGAGGGCAGCTCTGGACACTAAGCGTGTCCTGTCTGATCCGGGTTATCCAGGATAAAGAGAAATTAGGGAAAGCTTCAGGAAAAGAACCTCTCTACTCGTCAGTGGGACGTGCAGTTGTTTTGAATGAGCGGTAATCCGACAGCAGGCTTATCACACGCACGCCCTACACATAACATATTCTGTTCATCCGCCACGAGCAAACGTCTCTAATCTGCCTCAGCCTGCTCTCGCTCTCTCGCGCTCGCCGGGACGGAGACCCGAGTGAGCTTCAGCACAGCATTTATAGATTGCTGTTGCTCATGCGGTCGTAGGTCACATTAGATTATGCCGGCAGGAAATTGTAGCTTTTCGATTATTTAAAGCGAACACTCGAGTCTGCTTCCGGCTTAACAGCTTACCTCCCCACTCTTTTACATAAACTCCTGAACAACAACCGGCTGCTCTGATTGGACGGTTGGGTCCAGGTGACACACCACTGGTTTACAAATCATCTGTCTGTGGTTTTGAATGAGGAGTGATCGGTGCTTCTCCTGAGATTCATTGTAATTGAATAGTGAAGTGATCCAGGTTATAAAGGAGCACATAAGGAATCATGTAGTGACTTAAAAGAGCTAAACACACTAAAATACTTGCAGTCTTTGCGATTGGTATCGCTGATAAACAAGGGAACTCTTGCTCTTGCTTTTTTTTTGGAGCGGTCCTGATGAGTACCATTTTTATCATATGTTCAACATGTTTGATGTTTTTTGTGGCGACTGTACTTAAGAGTACTTTGATACTTTGGATACTTAAAGCTCCACTAGGTAGGATTGAGATTTTTTGCTCTCTTTCTCGTTTTCTGGCTTTCACAGACATATTAGGTCTCTTTCCACCTTCTGCCAAAGTGTCTGTTTGTTAGTTTGTAAAGAATGAACCAGTAGTGCTTGTAGAATTGTTAGAACTAAAGGTCGGAAAGCAGGTCGCAGTTCTCGCGAGCGTTGGTCGCGGCCGCCTCGAAAAACTTAGAGTCTGGTTTGAGCTCAGGGGAGCTCCGGCACAGAGACGAGAGCACCGCTATTCCTCCTATTACACCTCAATGCAGCACTGCAGTGAGTTTCAAGCTGTAATTTTACTTCTTTAAAAAGATCAAAAATGAAGAAAATCCTACCTAGTGGGGCTTTAAGTCAGAAATTCTGAACCAAACAATGTAGGTGTGAAAATGGTTTCTAAATGTTTGTGAGGGGTATTAAAAGTTCAATTTGAACTCTGTTTACTACGTGTTTAAGTTTGATGCTTAAAAACCATTTGGTTAACTGAGGTCAAGGAAGGTTGGAGTATATGCAACAGAGGGAACTCTTGCTCTTCCTTTTCTGGAGCGGTCCTGATGAGTGCCATTTTTATCATATGTTCAACATGTTTGGTGTTTTTTTTGTGGCGACTGTACTAAAGAATACTTTGATACTTTGGATACTTTCTTAAAGTATTTTTTTAAGTTGTAACTCTGCCTCTTCACTACTTTACTTTAACTGATGCTCTCAAACTAACATTAAGAGACAAGAAATTCAAGTAATTAACTCTTGATGAGTTCAGCACAGCTGTTAACTGAAAGCCTGAATTCCAGGCTCTATTTTATGTATTGGTAACACTGTAAAATAAGACTACGTTTATAAAGGGTTCATGAATGGTTTATGAAGGAGTTTATTAATGTTTATTAATTAGGTTGCAAATATTTTAAAACCCATTAATAAGCAGTTAATTAATATAACATAAATAGAAATGGCAACAGTGAGCTGAAAATTAGCAAAGTAATGATTCCACCTCAGATCTTTCTAGATACTGATCTTACTTTGTGTTTTCCATCAATCAGCATTAAACCTGCCATATTAATATATTTATAAGTATGTTTAACTATTTACCATAATGACTAAGTTGCAACTGTTGCTTTTTTAATTGATGTGTTTTAACTGCTTATCAATGTTTTTTAAGGCATTTACAACCTAATCCATAATGAGTAATAAGCTAATTTACAAACCATGTATAAATGCTTTATAAAGGTAGTCTTATTTTAAAGTGGTACCCATTTTTTTATGTATATTTTATTAATATAATTGTTCTTCTCTTGTTTTTATTGCTTTACATTTCAGCCTGTCCACTTTTATCCTTTTATGTCTAGTTATTTTATTTTCTTTAATTCTTAAATTAAATCTTAAACTGTCTGCTTGTTTTTCTAATGCATTTACCATTTAATTTTGATAGTTCTCTTTAATGTCTCTCACATGATTAAGTACTTGATTTTAATTTAAATTTTTTATTATTTTTCAGTCCCTTTAAGTTAAGTAAATGTTTGGCTGAACTGAAAATGAGGGTTACCCTTAATGTATTACTGATTTAAAAAAATGAAGGTAGGCTGATTGATTGATTAATTGAAATAAAAATGCAAATAAACACAGTGGGTGAAGTCAAGGTTCTTATAAAACTATAGTCCATTTTTATATTCATTGTATCATAAGTAGCTTATAAAATTAGCATAATTGTTTTTACAGATCTAGACGCTATTAAAGTTCTATTTTTTCTCTTTGATGATAAAGCCAGGTGCCTACTGCAGTTTTTCCCTAATGCAGCATTTTATCCATATTTATCAGACGAGTCGGTTGTTTTATACTTTGTTATTGCGGTCTATATCCCCATCACCCACGGGAGAGGAATTCCATCGACCCACCCGAGATTTTTTATTTTCCCCATCGACTGACTGTGACTGCCTTAATCTAGTTTGCATCTGGTGAAGATTACGCGAGTTTCTGCAGCAGCAGCCCCCGGTGACACTCTCAGCATATTTATACCTCCAGTAAAAAAATAATAATGCAGTTTCATACAGCGCGTAGCACGACTGATCAGCTGCACCGGTTGAACCTGCTCAGAGCTTCAGGTTCATTTTAGGACATTCCTGCAACACTCACAGGAACAGACGGAAGAAAAAGGGTGTAGTGATTCATGTTTTATTGTAGAGATTCCCTGAAATACTGTATAAAGCAAGTCAACCCGAGTAGGATGGGTTCCTCTGAGTCTTGGTTCCTCCTAAGGTTTCTTCTTCTTAAAGGGAGCGCTATATAGGGGTGGGCAATATGGCTCTAAAATAATATCACGATATTTCATTTTTTTTTTTTTTCACGATAACAATACTCTTGGCGATATGATAAAACACTGAATTAGAAAAATTATTTAGAATTTTATTATTGCATGCAATATGAAATGGCTAACAGATAATTTTTTTAATTTTTTAGCAGATTTTTAACAGAAGTCAATGATCCAAAATGTCATTATACTAATAACAATGCACTCCAAATATCTCCATATATCCAGGATTAAAGTGAAATAAATGATACTGGACTGATATAATCTGTCTCTAGTAGATATATAATGGGAAATGAGAACAGTGTGAAATTTTTCATTTGCTAAAAACGGCAAAAAAATGATACCCAAATGTGATAATTAGGGGTGGGTGATATGGCACGATATTTTAGGGTATAATATCGTTCACGATATTCTACATTTTTGGCGATATTATCACGTACGTTACGATATGGCACACCCCTAGCGCTATATAAATAAAATTGAATTGAATTGAATTAAAACTCTGAAGCTGAATCCCGAATACCAAATTTCAAAACCTTTGAAAAGTTCGGACTCACCTTAAATTCAGTGGTTTTTCATCATTTTAAAATGTTCTGCATTGTAGATTAACACTAAAGTGATCCAAACTATAAAGAAAAACATATAGGTGGAGTTATTTAGTAAACAAAAAGTGTTAAAACAGAATGTTATATCATTTCAGATAGATTCTTCAGAGTAGCACCTTTTGCTTAAATGACATGACATAACATTTCTCAGTCAGCTTTATGAGGTAAAGCCACCTGAAATTCAGTCTCAGGCTTTGAGTTAAAGTGTCAGTCCGTATTATTTTGTTTCTAAACTAAAAGCAGAAGCATTTCTGAGTGTCGAAGGGACAAAATATTGTGTTTAATGGTACCAGTGTGCTGAACAACCATCCCTTCTAAGCCTAATACAGTCTATTCATTCTAAAAACTGGGGTGTCGGGTCGCTTTTTGTGGGAGTTCTTTTTCTGGCCACGTCACGCGTCTTTACATACTTACGTCACACGTGCAGCCTCTAAAAGAGGATTTGGTTCAGTTTTACTGAACATGAGCGGCTGGTGGACTAATGGAGACTTCAGAAGGGGAAACTCTGAGCTCAGTAGCTCCTCCATTCACTCATAGTAAAACCAAAGAAACGAAGGAGTGAAGTTTTCTCTGACTGAGCGCTCGCTCTCGCTCTCTCTCTGACTGAACATAACCTGGAATCGGATTCATCCGCTCTGAAAGGAGACCGCATCACACCTACCCAGTTTAAAATTATAAAAATTCTGCATGCTCGGTGCAATTATCTATTTTCACAAGAGAGGGCCCTAAATCCCAAAACTTACAGAAATGAACTTGTCAAGAGTTGCCTACTTTGAATTGCTTGTCTCTTAATAAAGTGTTTGAGAGCATCAGTTGTAAAGTTGTGAATAGGTAGAGTTGTTATACAGTGAATAGCTCTATTTTAGTCATGCACAAAAAGCAATCCAGACTGTTCTCATACAGAGTTCCCCAAAGGTGGAACAAGCTACCTACTAACACCACCAAAGCAGGAGCGTCCTTCTCTATCTTTAATAAACTCCTGAAGACTGAGCTCTTCAAAGAGCACTTATTCTCCTAACACCTCTAACTAACTACCTTCTACTACCAGATCAGGAGAATCTCTCACTATCTTTAATAAACTCCTGAAGACTGAGCTCTTCAAAGAGCACCTACTCTCCTAACACCTCTAACTAACTACCTTCTACTACCAGATCAAGAGCGTCTCTCACTATCTTAAATAAACTCCTGAAGACAGAGCTCTTCAAAGAGCACTTATTCTCCTAACACCTCTAACTAACTACCTTCTACTACCAGATCAGGAGAGTCTCTCACTATCTTTAATAAACTCCTGAAGACTGAGCTCTTCAAAGAGCACCTACTCTCCTAACACCTCTAACTAACTAGCTACTTTTAACCTTATTTCTTCCTCTATCCCACTGTTCTTCTTTGACCTCCTTTAGTCCTATAAGTTTTACACCATCTATTGCACAGTCACTTTGGATAAAATCATCTGCTAAATGTAATGCCGTGTAAAGTAATGTTCGAATCCGTATTATGGCAAGAACTGCTCAACTAGGAAAAGAAGAAACATACTATAAGAAATGAAGATCATTCAATCTGTCAAAAAAATTCAAGAACTTCGAAAGTACCCTGAAGTGCAGTCACCGCAAAAAACATTAGAAATGGTATGATGAAACTGGCTCTCATCAGGACGTCCACAAAAAAGGAAAAGCAAGAGTTACCAGCCTTTTAAGTTTACTGCATAATTTCCTATATGTTCCTTCATAGTCAGGATTTAAGCTAGTGTCCAAACTGGTGAATATGCTTGTCTTGTCTTGTCAGGTCTTGACTTCCTATAATAATTATGATTTCGCTTTGAATGAGGCCTATCATTTTTGTCAGTTCTTGAAAAATTCCAACTAATTCTGTTTTTTTCTGAAGAGTCGCTCCACGTTGGCAAGTAGATCTCATTATTCTAAGATCTTTCAGACCACCTTAAAACTGCTTTCCAAGGAAAACCGTCGGCTGACTTTCCGTTCTTTATCTCCAGCTTCAGAGAGACTCTGCTTTATTCTTCATTCCTCCACTGGAAGTGAGCGTGTTTGAGTCGGTGAGGAGCGACGTGTGGTTCTTACTTTACACCTTTTCCTTTAGATGATGTCAGCATCGTGGGCTGCTATGCTATTAATAGGCCCATTCTTTTAAGCAATTATAGGAGTTTATTTGGAGAGAACACACCCACACACATATGCAACCACACACACTCGCGCACACATCTACGCGCTGTGACACACATCTACGCACGTTTGCCGATGAAACTCGCGCTGGTTAATAATATAAGAGCTTATATAAGATGTTTCCATCTCCAACACTGTGTTTAAACCACATAAAGAAGTTAATAATTTAAAATTGTTATGTAAGTGTTTTGCATATCCTCAAATTGTTTGGTGAATAACGGAGCCACGGAGAAGCTCAGGAAACCCCCACAGTGCGCTCGGAGACGCGGGAGGGGAACAGAGCGCTGCTGGATAACCCAGAGAAAAAGAGAGAAAAAGGAGAGCTAGAAAGAAAGAGGAGTAAGAGAAAGGAGGAGGAGGGTGTGGGAAGCTGTACTATGATTATGATCATGGTACAACATCAAGGCTGGGCGATATGGTGAGATACATTACCGGTGAAAAGTTTTAGAAAGGCTCAATTTCTTTTCATCTTCAAATCAATAACCAAAAATAGTAAAAAAAAAAATAAAAAAAAAATAAATAATAATAATAAAAATTCAAGTGTACAAAATTTTGCAGGGACTTTAAGTAAGAAAGTAATTTTTGTATTGTTAAAAAACTATAAAATACAAAACTATAAATATATGAATTACATTTATAGTAAAGTGGAAGATATTTTAAAAGTATATAACAGTTCATTGGTAGCAATGGAAGTAAAATGTGAATTTCTAAAGTCTTTGTAGTAAAGCAGTGCTGGAACAGATTAGTACAAAATAAACTAAAATAAAATAAAAAAAAAAATAGATTGTGCATGATTTATATGATCTACCATATTGTCTGCACTATAAGGAGCACTGAATTGTAAGGTGCACTATGAATGAACGTCTATTTTTCTGCTCTATTTTCATACATAAGTCACACTGGATTATATGGTGCATTTTAAGAGACACTATAATGAACGTCTAATTCAGCAGGTCTCGCCGTTGGGTGAAGGTAGTGGTGGGGGGTAGCTAACTATGTTAAGTAAAGCTAAGCTAAGTAAACAAAACTGTAATGTAATAAAGACTTATTTTAAAGTCAAATGAGTGCTGGATGTTAATCTACACAGATTTCTCTGGAGCATTAGCGTTAGCATTAGCTGCTAACCGCTAGCGGTTAATGCTGCCCAACGGCGCTACACTGAGTAACTCTGAGTGTTCTGGTAAGCCAGGGTGATATTAGCTAGCAGTTCGTCCCTTTTAGCATATTTTAACACGGTAAAAGCGTTACACTCCCCTCTGAACGACGAAAGAGCTAGCGTGTTGCATTACTCCAGCAGTGCTAGCCAGGGTTAGCAGCAGGCTACAGGCCAATAATACTCACCTCTGAACAGCAAAAGATCTAGCACGGTTAGCGGGTAATGCTAATGCTGCTCCAACGGTGCTAGCCAGGGTTAGGAGCAGGCTACAGGCCGATAATACTCTTGATATTACCCTCTGAATCAGGAAACAACAGCTAATGCTAATGCTACTCCAGCCCTGGTGCTGGAGAACTAAACTGAAACTGAAACTAAAATTCATACATAAGGCGCACTGAATTAAAAGGAGCGCAGACGATTTTTGGGAAAATAAAGGATTTTAAATACGCCTTATAGTGCGAAAAATACAGTGTAATTTTATATAAAATGGCATGCCCATATTGCTGTGTGTTTCCACCATATTGTTTATCCACAGCAGTGGTAATAAAGAAAAAAAAAAGTTGCAATTAACTTTAAACCCCCAATTATCTTTACTCCCTCCACACGTTGTGCATTTTTAACGTAGGTCATTACTGCGCTGTGGGTAGGTGTTGAGAGAGTAATCCTTTTGAAACCAGCAGGTGGTGCGTCTCTGCTCCTGTCGGTTAGACGTGCGTTATTTACTCATTCAGCGCGGGTTTGAGTCAGAGTTCGGGCTCATTCAGCGTGAGTTTGCATCAGAGTTCCGGCTGGCAGGTGTTTTTGATGTGAGGTAGCAGACAAAGCAGCCATTACGATGCTGCCCACTCACTCTGTACCTCCCGGAGCTCTGACACACCGCCTCCCACTCCTGCTGGGTTGCTAGGCGCTGTTGTCGTTCTCAGGTACTGCGGAGAGCACAGGTACTCAGCTCCATCCGTCAAGGGCCCGAGCGTCTGCAGGTATTTGTGTTCCGGCTCCTCGCTTCTCTAATGACACAGTTTCACAACTCAAACTCAAACTGGAAAACAGGGTTTTGTGCTTGTTTTAAATTAAAGTGACAGTCTGGAGGTTTTTGGGGATTTAGAGACCTCTCTGGTGAGACTGTGTAATTGCAGCATTACAAGCAATGCAACTTCTATTGCTCTCTTCTATCTCTCTCTGCATCATTCTTCCATACTCTACCTCACTCTACCTCACTCTACCTTACTCTACCAAGTTCTACTATACTCCACCTCAGTCTGCCTCCTTCTACAATACTGTACCTCACCCTATCTCACTCTAGTTCTAGTTCTACTATACTCCACCTCACTCTCTCACTCTGCCTAGTTCCACCATACTCTACTTCACTCTGACTACTTTTACCATACTTCACCTTACTCTACCTCACACTACTATACTCCACCTCACTCTCTCACTCTGCCTAGTTCCACCATACTCTACTTCACTCTGACTACTTTTACCATACTTCACCTTACTCTACCTCACACTACTATACTCCACCTCACTCTCTCACTCTGCCTAGTTCCACCATACTCTACTTCACTCTGACTACTTTTACCATACTTCACCTTACTCTACCTCACACTACTATACTCCACCTCACTTTGCCTACCTAGTTCTACCATACTCCCTTACTCTACCATACTCCACCTCACTTTGCCTACCTAGTTCTACCATACTCCCTTACTCTACCATACTCCACCTCACTCTGCCTAGTTTTACCATACTCTACCTCACTTCACTCTACCTCCTTCTGCCATATTCCACTGTACTCTACCTCACTCTGCCTAGTTCTTACACACTCCACTGTACTCTACCTCACTCTGCCTAGTTCTACAATACTCCACTGTGCTCTACCTCACTCTGCCTAGTTCTACCATACTCCACTGTGCTCTACCTCACTCTGCCTAGTTCTACAATACTCCACTGTGCTCTACCTCACTCTGCCTAGTTCTACAATACTCCACTGTGCTCTACCTCACTCTGCCTAGTTCTACAATACTCCACCTCACTCTGCCTAGTTCTACTAAACTCCACCTCACTCTATCTCACTCTGCCTAGTTCCACCATACTCTACGTCACTCTGACTAGTTTTACCATACTCCACCTTACTCTGCCTCACACTACCATACTCCACCTCAGTCTGCCTCATTCTACAATACTGTACCTCACCCTATCTCACTTTGCCTAGTTCTACCATACTCTACCAAATTCTAACTCACTTCACTCTACCTCCTTCTACCATACTCCACTGTACTCTACCTCAATCTGCCTAGTTCTACTATACTCCACCTCACTCTCTCACTCTGCCTAGTTCTACCATACTCCACTGTACTCTACCTCAATCTGCCTAGTTCTACTATACTCCACCTCACTCTCTCACTCTGCCTAGTTCTACTATACTCCACCTCACTCTATCTCACTCTGCCTAGTTCCATCATACTCTACGTCACTCTGACTAGTTTTACCATACTCCACCTTACTCTGCCTCATACTACCATACTCCACTTCACTTTGCCTAGTTCTACCATACTCCCTTACTCTACCATACTTCACCTCACTCTGCCTAGTTCTACCATACTCTACCTCACTCTACCTCCTTGTACCATACTCCATGCTACTTCCTTCTACCATAATCCACTTTACTCTTACCTCTTTCTACCATGCTCCATCTCACTGTACCTCATCCTAACATACTCCACTTCTCTCTGCCTCACTCTGCCTAGTTCTATCATACTCCACATCAGGCCGTACTCCATCTCAGTCTACCTCTCTCTACCTCCTTCTCCACTACCATACTCCACTTCACTCTGCCTCACTGTACCTCCTTCAACCTCATTGTACCATACTCCATCTCACTCTACCTCCTTCTACAATACTCCATCTCACTCTACCTCCTTCTACCATACTCCATCTCACTCTACCTCACTCTACCATACTCCATCTCACTCTACCTCACTCTACCTCCTTCTACCATACTCCATCTCACTCTACCTCTCTCTACCATACTCCATCTCACTCTACCTTACTCTACCTCCTTCTACAATACTCCATCTCACTCTACCTCCTTCTACCATACTCCATCTCACTCTACCTCATTCTACCATACTCCATCTCACTTTACCTCACTCTACCATACTCCATCTCACTCTACCTCCTTTTACCATACTCCATCTCACTCTACCTCCTTCTACCATACTCCATCTCACTCTACCTCCTTCTACCATACTCCATCTCACTCTACCTCACTCTACCTCCTTTTACCATACTCCATCTCACTCTACCTCCTTCTACCATACTCCATCTCACTTTACCTCACTCTACCATACTCCATCTCACTCTACCTTACTCCACCTACTTCTACAATACTCCATCTCACTCTACCTCCTTCTACCATACTCCATCTCACTTTACCTCACTCTACCATACTCCATCTCACTCTACCTTACTCCACCTACTTCTACAATACTCCATCTCACTCTACCTCCTTCTACCATACTCCATCTCACTCTACCTCACTCTACCATACTCCATCTCACTCTACCTCACTCTACCTCCTTCTACAATACTCCATCTCACTCTACCTCCTTCTACCATACTCCATCTCACTCTACCTCACTCTACCATACTCCATCTCACTCTACCTCACTCTACCTCCTTCTACCATACTCCATCTCACTCTACCTCTCTCTACCATACTCCATCTCACTCTACCTCACTCTACCTCCTTCTACAATACTCCATCTCACTCTACCTCCTTCTACCATACTCCATCTCACTCTACCTCTCTCTACCATACTCCATCTCACTCTACCTTACTCTACCTCCTTCTACAATACTCCATCTCACTCTACCTCCTTCTACCATACTCCATCTCACTCTACCTCATTCTACCATACTCCATCTCACTTTACCTCACTCTACCATACTCCATCTCACTCTACCTCCTTTTACCATACTCCATCTCACTCTACCTCCTTCTACCATACTCCATCTCACTCTACCTCCTTCTACCATACTCCATCTCACTCTACCTCACTCTACCTCCTTTTACCATACTCCATCTCACTCTACCTCCTTCTACCATACTCCATCTCACTTTACCTCACTCTACCATACTCCATCTCACTCTACCTTACTCCACCTACTTCTACAATACTCCATCTCACTCTACCTCCTTCTACCATACTCCATCTCACTTTACCTCACTCTACCATACTCCATCTCACTCTACCTTACTCCACCTACTTCTACAATACTCCATCTCACTCTACCTCCTTCTACCATACTCCATCTCACTCTACCTCACTCTACCATACTCCATCTCACTCTACCTCACTCTACCTCCTTCTACAATACTCCATCTCACTCTACCTCCTTCTACCATACTCCATCTCACTCTACCTCACTCTACCATACTCCATCTCACTCTACCTCACTCTACCTCCTTCTACAATACTCCATCTCACTCTACCTCCTTCTACGATACTCCATCTCACTCTACCTCACTCCATCTCACTCTACCTCACTCTACCTCCTTCTACAATACTCCATCTCACTCTACCTCCTTCTACCATACTCCATCTCACTCTACCTCACTCTACCATACTCCATCTCACTCTACCTTACTCTACCTCCTTCTACAATACTCCATCTCACTCTACCTTACTCTACCATACTCCACCTCACTCTACCTCCTTGTACCATACTCCATGCTACTTCCTTCTACCATACTCCACCTCCTACCATACTCCATCTTACTCTACCACTTTCTACCTCCTACCGTACTCCATCTCACTCTACCCGAACCTCTTCCTCATGCTACCTTTCCTCTTTCTGAATGTCTATAGGCTGTACCTTGCTGTACTTCACTCTACCTCAATCTCAGTTTTGCACAAATCACCCATACTGTAAAAATAAAGAATGGTTTACGAGTTTCGAGGCCAACTTAAACTTTTAAGTTTTGAGGAAAACCACAGACAGTTTTCTAGCGTGACCAAAATCAGGTGAAAATCCCTGTTCAACTAAAGAGTCAAACTGAGCATGTGCAGTAGTGCAAAGTAGTGATTATTTAGTCAGACCAACTTTTAACAATAACTTGAATAAAGTTTGTTGAGGCAATTTATTACCTATATGTTAGGGGGCAATTCAGTATTTTTTGAAGCTGAATTAAAAATCACATTAAGGAGAACTGTTTTAAGGTTTTTGGTTCAGGTGTTTCCCTTGCAGTGCTCTCCGCTCACATCATCACTTGTTTTAAATGTAGGTTTTGGCAGTGAGCACAGGTTGGTAAATGTTGAGACATTAGCACAGATAAAGGACATAATTTACTGCATGCACCCTGAAGCAAGAGCTGAAATCAGAGGCTAGATAATTTATCAGCGTCTCCAGTTATTTATTTAATCTGGATTGCTGCTGCTGAGTAAAACTGACATACTGTAGAAAGGAATAATTAATAAATATCACACTACCAAGTAGCAAGTTGCCATGGTCACTAGTACAGTGAGAAATTCTGCCTTTTATGAGAGGAGACTATCCTCATATGCCGTTGGCACGGTGGGTGATGGATAAAGTGTGTGTGTTTGTGTGTTTTGTGGGCTCTCACTTGTCAAATTGATTACATCAGCACCCCACACGATATCATTTGACATAATGCCTGTAAGGATGTGACATAAACACCATGACTCTGTGTGACACGACGGCCCGTATCAGTATCATCAGACATTTAGACGCCATCACTGTGAATCATCTTCTTTAGTAGAACAAACTTTACTCATTTGCTTAATGACTGGATCAATTGGCGACACTGTTTCGGTGACACGTTTACTGTAGGGCGCTGTTTATAAGGCTGCATGACGCCTACATAAGCCTTTATTCACACCTGCCACACACTCCACCAATCTGAACTTGAGCCAGAAAGTTTAGTCTTGGGTTCATCAGATCAGAGAATCTTCAGCACACAGGATCTTTGGAGCTCATCCAGAGTGACCATTGGGTTTCACAACTATTTGTAATCCCGTCTTAAACCATCTCCAAGGCTGTGTTTAAACTGCTAGCCTCAATCTGATTTTTGGCAAATGTTTTTTGGCTTTACCAGATTGATAAAACCGCATAAAATACAGTTAATTCAATTTTCCTTGCTGCAGGTGGTTTGAAATGGGATTACAATCAGATTTGTGCACAGATTTGGACAGTTTTCATTGTGGCTTTAGTGTGACTCATAACGTTGGTTTCAGATGAAAAATATCCAAGCTGTACAGAGCAAGAATAGTAACAGTAATTAGAGCTGATTTTGCCTTAGAATTTGTTTGTTTGTACCAAATAACATGCTGCATTTATCTGTGTAATTTTCACTTATGTGGCTTGAGTTGCACTACTGAGATAAATTATACTGACGAGATACATTCGTGACTTAAAAATGCACTGCCAAGGTACATGTGTGACCAAAATTGCACTGCTGAGGTACATTTTTGACCAAAATTGCACTGCTGAGGTACATGTATGACTAAAATAACACAGCTAAGATACATTCGTGACAAAAATTGCGCTGCTGAGGTACATGTATGATTTAAAATTGCTCTGCTCAGGAACATCTGTGACTAAAATTGCATTGCTAAGATATATATGTGACTAACATTGCTCTGCTGAGGTACATGTATGACTAAAATTACACTGCCAAGGTAAATCTAGGGCTAAAATTACACTGCTGAGGTACTTAAATTTATTTATATATTTTGTGCAGTTATTTGTTAGTTTTTTAGCAGTGGCCTAGGACAAAGAACTTGACTGGTACATATGTGACTAAAATTACACAGCCAAGGTAAATTTGCCTAGAATTGCACTACTGATGTACATTCATGACTAAAATTGCACCGCTGAGGTAGATTTATGACTAAAATCGCACTGCTGAGGTACATTTATGGCTAAAATTGCACTGCTGAGGTAAATTTTTAACTGTAAATATGTGAAAAACTGAGCAAACTGAGTATGGTCAAATTTATTTATGCATTTTGTATAGTTATTTGTTTGTTTGTTTTTTAGCAGCGGCCTAGACAAAGAACTTGACTGGTTCATTATAGCCTCGTAAAAAATGAAAAATAAAATGCCAGATCACATTTTTAGGGTCAAATTTATTCAGAAATATCTGTTCTGTTGTAGTAATTCTGGGCTGTGCTCAGTTTGGCAGCTTGTGGCTCGTTCTGTTGTAAACTGTGTGTTAATGACCCTGTATTGGGCTTTACTGCATTAGTCAGTGTAATCTGCAGTTGCTTACAGTGGCAGCGTATCTGCTGTGTGTATCTCATGTTGCTGAGAGGAGAGCTTGGCATTTGCAGGATGGAGGGGAGGGGCTGAGGGACTCTCTTCTTCTTGAGATTTAATCAGTGTTTTCGCTCAATTATTGATCAGCTGGTGTCAGGGCATGTCACTGATTTTTTCCCTCTGCGGGTGAAATGAGCAAGAGATGCACAGCGGTTTGATTTTTTTCTTCTCGCTCTCCCTCCTGCTGACACCGGCCTGAGGGTCACTGGTGGAGCACTTCCATGTTTTTTTTATGAGCTTTGACTCGTTGGCCTTAATTTACTAGGATTGATAATAGACATTTTAAATATATTCTTATATAAAGTCTCTGATTAACATGGTGCTGATTATGAAGTGTACAGTTTATGATGAAGGACTAGAAAATGACCAACACAAACTGATATTCACAGAAGATTCAGAGCTTCTGTCTCTGACTTTACTTTATCTACAAGTTGGGGCAGCTATAGATAGGAGTGTTTAGCACAGTGTTTAAAAACTCCAGCAGCACTGCTGTAAAATATCCTGTTAACTCCTTCCAACAAGACAAGGTTTAGGGTCATCGTTTTATTGGAAGGTGAATCTCCTTCCTATTCTCAAGTCTTTTACAGCCTCCAACAGGTTTTGTTCTTCCAGGATTGCCCTGTATTTAGCTCCATCCATCTTCCCATCAACTCTTTTTATCTTTTCTTTTTTACTCTTTTCTTTTTAATTCGCCACACATCGCATTTTGCATTTAGGCCAAAAAGTTAAACTTCTTCCAAAGGTCTCATCTGACCTCAGAACCTTCTTTCATATGTTTTGCCTACATGTCTTGAGGCTACAAACTGCTAATGGCACTTCTTATGTTTTTCTTTCAAAAACATTTTTTTTCTTGTCACTCTTCCATAAAGGCTGTGGATCTCTGCAGCTCCTCCAGAGTGACCGTGGACCTCTTTTCTGCTTCTCTGAACAGCTTTCAGACATTTTTTAGCTATGGTTACTACAGTTCCAGACTTTGTATACTGTGCTAAAAAAACATAAAAATAGAATTTGTGACCGACTCCACTAATTTGCTAAATGTACAGTACAGGCCAAAAGTTTGGACACACCTTCTCTTTTTCAATGCATTTTCTTTATTTTCATGATTCATATTTACATTGTAGATTCTCACTGAAGGCATCAAAACTATGAATGAACACATGTGGAGTTTTATGTACTTAAATGTACAAAAAATGAGCTGTCCTCCACAGTCACCGGACCTGAACCCAATCCAGATGGTTTGGGGTGAGCTGGAGCACAGAGTGAAGAAGGCAAAGAGCCAACAAGTGCTAATAAACACCTCTGGGAACTCCTTCCTTCAAGACTGTTGAGAAAAAAAAACATTTCAGGTGGCCACCTCTTGAAACTCATTGAGAGAATGATGCCAAGAGTGTGCAAAGCAGTAATCGGAGCAAAGAGTGGCTATTTTTTGAAGATACTAGAACATAATCTTTTTTTTTTTTTGTTAAGTACATAAAACTCCACATGTGTTCATTCATAGTTTTGATGCTTTCAGTGAGAATCTACAATGTAAATAGTCATGAAAACGCATTGAAAAAGAGAAGGCGTGTCCAAACTTTTGGCCTGTACTGTACCTACACTTAAATGAGGTTAAGGTCAAGATACTGTGGGCTTAACCCTCCCGACGATAGCTCTACCGAGTTCTTAAAGGCCGTACTGGGTGATCCCAGAAGTCTTTTTCGATACTTGTCGCTGGTGGTGACACACAATGCCTCCCTTCAGCTAGTAACTTCTTATTGTTTGGTCAGCCAGGGCCATGCTTGGAGAGATAATGAAAATTATCGGAAAACAAAGCAATAAAAGTAAGGGATGAGCGGCTTGAGACGGGGGAAATAGCGCAGGGGGGGAAGTTGGGCACCTCGGAGGCTTTAAATTGCCTGTGTATTGACATGAGAAGAGGGGGCGCCCCAAGCAAAGAAAGCAAGCTGGGAAGCTTCCTCTCCCTCCAAACCCACTGATCCATGGTGGGTGGATTACGGCTCCCATCGAGAGTGTGTGTGTGGGCGGGCAGGAGAATGCCTCGCTATAGATTTTCCAACAAATTAATGAGGGTGCCGAAAGAGAGAGAGAGAGAGAGAGAGAGAGAGAGAGGGGGGGAAGGAGAAAGCCCACTCCTTGGCGTAGAGGAGTGAGGGAAGCCCCAGCCGTGGGCGCGGACTCACCGAGCTGCTCCCTCGCCCTTGATCTTTCAGCTGGCTGGTGGGCTTGCAGGCCCAGGCACCCCTAAAGCCTGTTGGGCGGCCCCCCGCCCCAGCTGAGGAGGAGGACCTTTAGCTGGAGCGAGACTCGGAAGAGATGGAGGAGTAGGAGGAGGTGGTGTTTTCTCTCTTTCCTCGCTCTCTACATTTTCAAGGAGAGAACGGGTTGAGGAGGGGCGGAGGGGACGGTGGGATTGCCGAGCGCTGTGGGGGCGGGCAGAATAAAGCCCACTGCAATGCTAATGGGCTTCTGCTGTGGAAGAAGTCCTGCTGCATATGTTGCACTGAACGTACTGAATGCTGATACAGTGCAATATGTTTATATTAGGTGTTAATATGGATGTACCGTGCCACTCAAAATTTAGACACACATGCTCATTAAGAATTGTTCTTTATTTGTGTTATTTAATCCATTAAAGATGAAAATTAAAATTAAAGACTTAAAAACTACAAAGGAACACAATTAGACAGTATGCAGTGAGTTATTAGACAGAAACAAAAGTGTTCAGCTTCACAAATACCCAACATAAGAAAAACCCAATCTAGATAATTTGGGATAAGTTGCTCAGAGTGAAGGAAAAGCAGATAACAAGAGCTCAGCACCTCTAGAACTCCTTTAAGACAGTTAAGTCAGAGAACCATTCTAGATTTTACCTCATGAAGCAGACTGAGCGAAAGCACAGCTTCTTTGTCTACCGTTGCCACTTTTGAAGTTCCACAGTTGACTGATATATAGCTATTCACCTACAATTACAACTAGAGTTGTATCCCTTAGGGGCTTAAACTCATATTTCATATTTCAACCAGTAGGTTTTCCTTAGTCAGAAAATTGCTTATAACCAGTTTCATTGCATTCTCAGTCCTATTTTTATCAGCCCTGGGACGGTCGAGCATTGTTAGTCTGGAGCCCTAGAGCTCAAGTGATCAATTATTACATTGGCAAAATTCTGTTTATCTGTTTATCTATTTCACCCAGTATAAATCTATCTGTATTTAATTTTTTGCTCCCACTTCCGATAGCTCTGACCAATAAGTGGCTCAACTTTACAAATGTTTAATAATTCAGATAGGCTAATATTTTAAAAGAAAATTCTAAAACACCAGAGGCTATGTTTTTCACTGTTTCCCCCAATTTATGTCCATTTTTCATAGTTCTATTTCTCTCTTTTCCCTTCCTGTTTTTCATAGCCAAAGAATTGTGGGTAACTAAGGACCAGAAAGGATACATCAGTTGCGTCCACAGAATTGCGCCAAACGTCAACCACGTTTTTAGACTTTAAACAAATCAGCGTTTTACAACGTAAAATGTGCTATAAATGCATATTAGATAGCTACAAAAGTAGAAAGATATAAGGAGCCTTTTTTTTTGAATATATGGAGGATCTGGGCAGCTCTAGAAGGGTTAATAGCTGCAGCTTCTGCCCTTGTAGGGAGATAATATTTATCCTTAACAAAAGCAGCAGCTTCCTGCTTCTCTTTCGTGGCTGATTGGCGTGATCTATAGCTTCTTACCGGGGTCATGCTCAGCTCATGCTCCAGCTACAAAAGGTCACATGAAAAATGTATGGCTTACTCTGTATCGGAGAAGGATCTGAGAGAGAGAAAGAAAGAGAGAGAGATTGAGAGAGAGAGTGAGTAAGACTTGTAGTGTGGGGAGTGACTAGAAGAAGGAGAGCTATTAGGAGAGTGATCATCTTCAAGACTGGGTTGAAGTAGAATGGTTGAAGTTTGACTGGATCCAGGATTGGGTGGTAACAGATTAGATGTAATGGCATTGCATAATCAGAATACAAACAAAAAAATGTATATTGTTACACTTTTAAATAGCTTCATGATTAGAATAACATCGCCTTGGTAAATTCATAGTTAAAATAGTATTGCTGAGGTTAATTTATCCTTTGAATTTTATTGCTGTGGTAAATTTATACTTAGAATTGCACTGCTGAGGTAAATTAATCTTTAGAATTGCACTACTCATTGGCAAATTCATTATTATAATTGTACTTCTGAGGTAAATTCATGGTTATACTTGCATTGCTGAAGTAAACTTGTGATTATAAGTGCGTCTCTGAGGTAAATATATCCTTTAAATTACACTGCTGAGGCAAATTTATACTGTGACTTACACTGCTGAGGTGAATGTATCCTTTGTATTGCACTGCTGAGGTAAATTCTTACTTTGTGTAGCACTGCTGAGGTAAATTTCTTTTGAATTACACTGCTAAGGTAAATTTGTCCTTAGAATTGCACTGCTGAGGTAAATTCACAATTATAATTGTACTTTTGAGGTAAATTCACAATTATAATTGCATTGGTGAGGTAAATGTATCCTTTAAATTGCACTGCTGAGGTAAATGTATCCAACTTTATCCTAGGAATACATTTATTCTTTGAATTGCACTGCTGGGGTAAATCCATACTTTGAATTGCACTGCTGAGGTCAATTTATCCTTTGAAATGCACTGCTAAGATAAATTTATGATTAGAATACCACTGCACAGGTGAATGTGTTGTGCTGTGTAGGTTTGTCTGCTGGGCCATAAAAATATAAGTGTTTATTAAATTATTTTTGAAGTTTCAATGGCATTCTCTTTGAAATGTAAAACAAAATACTTTTTATAGGCTGTTACATTTGTTTAGTTTTGGAAAGTGCCAAAATAAATGAAACCCTGAGAATCACTTGTTGCATGTTTATGTGATTTTGGTCAAATTACTTTTAATAAAGTGAATAATTTTGTAAGTACACTTCTGAATAGATAATCAATAATCTGTGAAGTAATACGTTTTTTAAAGTAACCTTCCCAACTTCATTAAACATTTCTGACCACATTGTGACCAATCATTTAACCGTTTCACCATTGCTAGCCAGGAGAAGGCTGAGAGTGAATATGGAGAGGAATGTAAGAAGAGAGAGAGAGAGAGAGAGAGAGAGAGAGAGAGAGAGAGAGAGAGAGAGAGAGAGAGAGAGAGAGAGAGAGAGAGAGAGAGAGAGAGAGAGAGAGAGAGAGAGAGAGAGAGAGAGAGAGAGAGAGAGAGAGAGAGAGAGAGAGAGAAGGAGCGATAGAGAGAGAGATGCACCCAGACGCCCACGTGTCCATCTGAATGATTAAGGATGAAAAGCAGTCAGCGTCAATGCTCACGTCACTTTCCCACCTCCACATCCAACTGAAAATAAAACCCTCTCCAGCTACACACACTAACTTCCACACTGCTCAGCCACACACACTAACTTCCACGCTGCTCAGCTACACACACTAACTTCCACGCTGCTCAGCCACACACACTAACTTCCACGCTGCTCAGCCACACACACTAACTTCCACGCTGCTCAGCTACACACACTAACTTCCACGCTGCTCAGCCACACACACTAACTTCCACGCTGCTCAGCTACACACACTAACTTCCACACTGCTCAGCCACACACACTAACTTCCACGCTGCTCAGCTACACACACTAACTTCCACGCTGCTCAGCTACACACACTAACTTCCACACTGCTCAGCCACACACACTAACTTCCACACTGCTCAGCTACACACACTAACTTCCACGCTGCTCAGCTACACACACTAACTTCCACGCTGCTCAGCCACACACACTAACTTCCACGCTGCTCAGCCACACACACTAACTTCCACGCTGCTCAGCTACACACACTAACTTCCACGCTGCTCAGCTACACACACTAACTTCCACGCTGCTCAGCCACACACACTAACTTCCACGCTGCTCAGCTACACACACTAACTTCCACGCTGCTCAGCCACACACACTAACTTCCACGCTGCTCAGCCACACACACTAACTTCCACGCTGCTCAGCTACACACACTAACTTCCACGCTGCTCAGCTACACACACTAACTTCCACGCTGCTCAGCCACACACACTAACTTCCACGCTGCTCAGCTACACACACTAACTTCCACGCTGCTCAGCTACACACACTAACTTCCACGCTGCTCAGCCACACACACTAACTTCCACGCTGCTCAGCCACACACACTAACTTCCACGCTGCTCAGCCACACACGCTAACTTCCACGCTGCTCAGCCACACACGCTAACTTCCACGCTGCTCAGCCACACACACTAACTTCCACGCTGCTCAGCTACACACACTAACTTCCACGCTGCTCAGCTACACACACTAACTTCCACACTGCTCAGCTACACACACTAACTTCCACGCTGCTCAGCCACACACACTAACTTCCACGCTGCTCAGCTACACACACTAACTTCCACACTGCTCAGCTACACACACTAACTTCCACACTGCTCAGCTACACACACTAACTTCCACGCTGCTCAGCTACACACACTAACTTCCACGCTGCTCAGCCACACACACTAACTTCCACGCTGCTCAGCCACACACACTAACTTCCACGCTGCTCAGCTACACACACTAACTTCCACGCTGCTCAGCTACACACACTAACTTCCACGCTGCTCAGCCACACACACTAACTTCCACGCTGCTCAGCCACACACACTAACTTCCACGCTGCTCAGCCACACACACTAACTTCCACGCTGCTCAGCTACACGCACTAACTTCCACGCTGCTCAGCTACACGCTGCTAACTTGTGTTCTGGTGTGTGTCAGCTGTATGCATGCTTTCAGACACATGCAGGTGGAAGCCTCTGTGAGTTAGCGAGCGCTGAGTTAACTCTGATGGTGCTCAGCAAATCCAAAACCCACGCACCGCCCCCAACCACCGCCACCCCCGACTCCACCCCGTCTCTCAGTGGTGATAAACTAATGGATGATATTTTGTTAGCTTCCCAGTGGGATGCATATTATTTGGTGTCTCTCTCTATAAATCTCCTGCAGCAGCAGTTTCAGAACTGCCAGTCTGCAGAAACAGTGAATCTGGAGTCGGTGCTAAAGTTTTGGAGAGTTTCGAGGTTTTAAAGAACTTTGTTAGACACTCTTTCAGACGCTCCGGCTTCTTATCCACCGCAGAGCCGAATGGATAGAGGGCTTTTCCACACGGACGTAGTTGAGCATAGTTAGTTTCTGAGCTCTATAGCTCAAGTGATTCTTTCAATAGTCTGATGGCTCATTCAATTTCACAGCCTTGTTAGAAAGTAGTTTTGTGCCAGCAAGACTTACTCCAAGATCCACTCTTTCAAAGACAACATTTAGCCAAATGTTTCTGGACACATCTTGTTTATTTAATATTATTTGCATTCCACCATTAAGCCAAAGAGTGCTGTACACCAACATTTAGCTAAATGCTTCTGGACACCAATATGTAGCTGAAAGTATTTAAATATCAACTTTTAACCAAAAGTTTCTAGTAACAGCTCAGTTACCCAAAACACCTTTGCATTACACCTTTTAGACAAACGTTTCTAAACAACCTTTAGCCAGAAGCTTTGGGACATCAATATTTAGCCAAAAGTTTCTGGACACCAACATTTAGCCAAAAACTTTGGGACACCAATATTTAGCTAAATGTTTCTAGACATAAACCTTAAACAAAATGTTTCTGTACACCAAACTTTAGCCAAAACTTTCTGGAAACCAAAATATTTAGCTGAAAGTTTCTAGACATGAACCTTTATCCAAATGTTTCTAATCACAGCTCTGTTACCCAAACACCTTTGCATTACACCTTTTAGTCAAAGGTTTCGGGACACCAATATTTAACCACAAGTTTCTGGACAACCTTTTGCCAAAAGTTTCTGGACAACAACCTTTAGCCAAAAGCTTTGGGACACCAATATTTAGCTAACATTTCCTAGACATAAACCTTTAGCCAAACCTTTCTGGACACCAACCTTTAACCAAAGGTTTCTGGACACCAACCTTGAACAAAATGTTCTTGGACACCAAGCTTTAGCCAAAAGTTGCTGCATATCAACCATTAGCCATACGTTTCTGGACACCAACATTTAACCAAAGGTTTCTGGACACAGCTCTGTTCACCAAACATATTTGAGTTCCACCATTTAGCCAAAAGTTTTCTGGACACCAACATTTAGCCAAAAGCTTTGGGACACCAACGTTTAGCCAAAGGTTTCTGGACACCAACGTTTAGCCAAAGGTTTCTGGACACCAACGTTTAGCCAGTTGCTTCGGGACACTAATATTTAGCTAAAAGTTCCAAGAAATAAACCTTTAACAAATTGTTTATGGACACCAGCATTTAGCAGAAAGTTTCTAGTCACAACCATTTAGCTAGAGGTTTTTGGACACCAGAATTTAACCAGAGGTTTCTGTACAATCTTTAGACAAAAGTTACTGGACACCAACATTTAACCGAAGGTTTCTGGACACCCAACTTTAAACTAATATACTATCAATATAAACTAGTATATTATACTTTCTCCTAGTCAGCATTGAGAAAGATAATCTCACTGCTTTAAACAGAATTCAGCCTTGAGCCACACAAGCTCTACCTTTGTTTCTCTACATAAATTTGAAGGCCTTGTTGCGTATCAGTGGGCGATCAGAACAGATATAGTCCTGCTTATTCTGATTTCAGGACCTCGGATGCTCCCGCGGTTCTGCAGATCTGCTGCTGTAGCCGTGCCGGGAAGCACAGTTTAGAGCCAGTACATGACTCACTGATTTATAAGAATAAAAAAACATTTATAGCTTCGATTGATTCATCAGTTCTCTCCTGGGAACAGTATCGACCCACTGAACTTAGTACATTCTGTGCTACATAAACAGAAAGGCAGTACTACAGTTTAGGGCTGGGCGATATGGGCCTGAAATAATAGCACTATATATTGAGTTTTTTTTTTTTTTTTTTTTTTTTTGATAATGATGTTCTTGGCAACATAAAAGGAAAAGATTTTTTTTCTCATTTTAAAGAGGGTTTTAATTAGTTTAATGTAAAATTAATTAATATATAATTAAATTTCACTTTCTCTCTCACTCTCCCCCGCTATCCATCACTCTTTTTCACTGTTTCTCATTGTCTCACTCTCTTCCTCTCTGTTCCTCACACTCACTCACTCTTTCTCACTTCTTTTTCACTCTTTCTTACTCTCTCATTTTTTCCAAAACTTTTTTCACTCTTTCATTCTTTCTCACTCGTACTCTTTCTCACTTTCTTGCTCTTTCGCACTTTCTTACTCACACTTTCTCACCTTTCTCAATTTTTTTCACGCTCTCGCACTCGTATTCTCTTTCATTCTTTGTCACTCTCTTACTTCTATATTCTCTTACTCTTATTCTCTCTCTCTCGTTCTCACTCCCTCATTCTTTCTCTATTTCACTTCTATATTTGCTCTTATTCTCTCACTCTTTCTTTTTCACTCTTTCTCACATTCTCTCACTTCTATATTCTCTCACCCTTATTCTCACACTCTTTCTCAACGTTCCTCACTCCCTCATTCTTTCTTTCTTTCTTTCTTTCTTTCTTTCTCATTTTTACTCACTCTTGCTTTTATATTCTCTTACTCTTATTCTTTAACTCTTTCTTGACCTTTCTCACACTTTCTCACTATTTCCCTCGCTCTCTCACTTGTATTTTCTTTCACTCTTTCTTGACCTCTCTCACTCTCGCTTCTATATTCTCACTCTTATTGTGTCAACCTTTCTCACTCTTTCTCACACCCTTACTTCTATATTATCTTACTCGTATTCTCTCACTCTTTTTCTCACTATTTTTCTCATGCTCTCACACTCATATTTTCTCTCTCTCTCTCTCTCTCTCTCTCTCTGTAGGGGTCGGGTGAAGCCGGTTCTGGGGAGGTTCAGTGAGCTGAGTGGGCTGTTAGCAGGGCTCGGCCTGGCGAAGGGAAGTGTGGACGCCGCCCTGCTGGATGCTGGATGCTCCTCCATGCAGATGGACACAGCGGACAGAGGCTTCTCCCTCAGTAAGGACGGACCTCTGGACATGAGGATGGATGGAGACAGGTGCTGAGACATCTCCTGTTGTTGCTTATATAATACATGCATTCATTCAACCTCATTTAACAGCCTAATTTAAAACCTAATTATCACCTACATTTAACTGCCAATTGCTTACAGCTCCAGCGGCAGTGCTGCTATTATTAGAGCGTAACGTTTATAGTTGATTGTATATTTTATCCTGTACAGAGTGAGGTAGAATGATGGAGAATGATGTAGAGTAAGCAGAGTGAAATTTACTGTAATTTTGCTGTAGGTATTACATTTTCAGATGGTGTGTTTAATGGCAGTGAGAAAGCACACATTATCATTAGCGACGAGCTACCTGGCAGAGAACTAAGATTAGCGAAGCGCTAGCTAACATTAGCTGTGAGCTAGCTAGCGCTACCGGAGAGAGAACTTAGGTTAACGGAGAGCTAGCTAAGATTAGTGGCAAATTAGCTAACATTACTGTGGCAAGAACTAAAATTAGTGGAGAGTTATCTAACATTAGCGGCACGCTAGCTTACGTTATCGGGGAGAGAACTAAGGTTAGTGGAGTGCTAGCTAATATTAGCAAGCTAGCTAGCTTACTTTACCAGGGAGAGAACTAATGTTAGCGGAGCGCTATCAAACGTTACCAGAGAGCTAATTAATATAAGTGGTGAGCTAGCTAATGTTACTGGAGAGCTAGCTAACATAAGTGGTGAGCTAGCTTACGTTACAAGGTAGAGAACTAAGGTTAGTGGAGTGCTAGCGAACGTTACCAGAGAGCTAACTAATATTAGCAGGAGGCTAGCTAACGTTACTGGAGAGCTAGCTAACATTAGCAGCGAACTAGCTAACGTTACCGTGGAGTGAACTAAGGTTAGCGGTGAGCTAGCTAACATTACTGGAGAGCTAGCTAACATTAGCAGCGAGTTAGCTAACGTTACCAGGGAGAGAACTAACCTTAGCGGCAAGCTAGCTAACATTACCGAAGAGAGAGGTCTAAGGTTAGCGGAGTGCTAGCTAACATTATCAGTGAACTAGCTGATGTTACGGGGGAGAGAACTAATGCTAGCGGTGAGCAAGTTAATGTTACTAGGAGATAATTAACATTAGCAGGGAGCTAGCTAATGTTACCTGGGAGAGAACTAAGGTTAGCGGAGAGCTAGCTAACATTACCAGAGAGAGGTCTAAGGTTAGCGGATAGCTAGTTACCGGTGGCGGCAAGTAAGATAACGTTACCGTGGAGAGACCTAAGGTTAGTGCGGTGAGCTGGCTAACATTACCGGAGAGAGGTCTAAGGTTAGCGGAGAGCTAGCTAACATTACCGGAGAGAGGTCTAAGGTTAGTGGATAGCTAGTTACCGGTGGCGGCAAGTTAGCTAATGTTACTGTGGAGAGACCTAAGGTTAGTGCGGTGAGCTGGCTAACATTACCGGAGAGAGGTCTAAAGTTAGCGGAGGGTTAGCTAACATTACCGGAAAGAGGTCTAAGGTTAGCAGAGGGCTAGCTTACATTGGCAGCAAGTTAGCAAACGTTAACATTGATAGACTTAAGGTTAGTGTGGTGAGCCAGCTAACGTTACTGGAGAGCTCGCTAACATTAAAAGCAAGCTAGCTAACGTTACCGGGTAGCTAGCTAAAAATAGTGGGGAAAGAACTAAGGTTACCAAAGAAATTATGACTACATTTGTGGGTCTTAAATGAGATTTATTGAGTTCTTAAAAAGGTCTTAAAAAGCATTAAATTTAACTTTTAAAATGGTACTAGACCCTGATGCAGACAGTGGCACAGTGAGATAGAAAAACACTGAGTGAGATTTTGTGAGGTAGAATGAGTTAAAGGTCCATAGTGGAAAAAACACACCAAACTACTTCCTATCCTGGGAGAAATTAGTTCATATTTATATTTGATCTTAATTTATCATATTCCACATTAATATTGGTATATCCAACAGCATTATTGAACATTGGCATTATAATGCATATCGTGCATTCCTACCTGTTATATTGGAATATTGGTTATGGTTAGCTATGGTGCTGAGACATCTCTTGTTGTTGCTCATATAATACATGCATTCAACCTCATTTAATAGCCTAATTTAAAACCTAATTATCACCTACATTTACATGCTGCTATTATTAGAGCATTAAATTTATAGTTAATTGTATATTTTTATATATTTCTGTACAGAATGAGGTAAAATGAAGTAGAGTGACGTAAAGTATGTGAAATAAGAATGAAATAAATTTAGTGCAGAATTACGGCAGGTAAACAGCCCAAAGAGTCTAAAAGCGGAGAGAGAGCGCAGTTTTAGCACAGAAAAACGGGCCAAAGAGTCTAAAGTTGCCGTAATTAAGGAGTTTAATATTAAGAGACATCATGAAATGAAAGTTCTATTTGAAAAATCTTAGTTTGCACAACACTGTCAAAGACAGATAAAGATAGTAAGTCAAGTAAAATGGTGTGTAAATGAAATAATCAGGAAAATGTATTATTTAAAGTGGTATATTTCATTATTTGTTTTATTACAGAGTCTGTGGCCCGTGACTTCAAATATATTTCTCCTTCTGGCCCCCAACAAAAAAAGTTTGGACACCCCTGATATAAACATATAAACACTGTACACTATAAACCTGTTCAGCTCAGTTTGAGCTCTGCCTCAGGGGAGATACCCAGGGCGGGGTATCGGGATATTCTCATGATTTTGTTTGAGGAGATGAGCTCAGAGGTGTGGAGGACGGAGAAAGGCATATATAGAAAAGTGTGTGTGCGAGTTTGTGTGTGTGTGAGAGAGAGAGAGCTCGTTTGGGTTTGGGTGAGTAGGTGTGTGAGTGTGATGGTAATCTCCCCTCATTTAAACAGCAGGGCCGTTTAGGTTCAGACGTGTTTCAAGGTGATTGAGCCGCCCACACACGGGGAGATTTCTCTAATGGAGAGAAAACACCATCACGAAAAACGAGCTCCAGTCTTCCGACACTTCCAAACTTTTACTCAAGCCTGAACAGAAGCCAGGGAAACTTATTTCAGCCAATCCCACGCAGAACAACTTTACCAAAAACGGTGCTTAAGCCTGTTATGATAAATACTGCTTTTTAAAGATCTATTGTTCCAGAAATTATTGCAATAAATTACATTATTCTCATTTTAGGACTATTTAATGCCACTTATATGAAGATAACATGATAGCATAATTAGGCAGTTACTTCAGTGTAAAGCACAGTAAATGTTTAATTTATAATATTTTAGGAGATGTAGATTTGTCTCTCTTTCTTTTGTTAACCTCTCTTTCACTTTCTCCTTTTTTCAAACTCTCTCTCTTCCTTCACGCTCTCCTTTCTTTAAACTCTCTGTCTTCCTTCACGCTCTCCTTTCTTCAAACTCTCTCTCTTCCTTCACTCTTTCCTTTCTTTAAACTCTGTTCCTTCACTCTCTCCTTCCTTCAAACTCCTTCCTTCATTTTAAAATCTCTTTAGCACTCTCTCCTTGTTTTTATCTCTCCTCTTTTCTCTTTCACTCTCTCCTTTCTTTAAACTCTCCCTCTTCTTTATTCAAACTCTTCCTCTCTTTTGTTCAAACTCTCTTTTCTTCCTTCACTCTCTCCTTTCTTTAAACTCTCTCCTCCTTCACATTCTTTTTCCTTCAAACTGTCTCTCTCCTCCCCTCATTTTAAAATATCTTTACCTCTCTTTCCATGATTTCTCTTTCTTTCCATCTCTGTTTCCTTCTCTGCCCGAACCCGACTGTTTTTTTTTTTTTTTTTTTGTTTGTTTTAGTTTTTAAATAAAATTTGCACAAGTGTTAGAGTGTTATAATCACGCAGCTCTGGGGCTCACGCACACGTGAGCTTCTCCACGTGTCTGCATCTGACTTGCAGCGCTGTATGCAGCTGTTCTTATAAAAAAAAAGGTCTTTAATGATAGTTCTATGCTTCTTCAGTGTTGCAATGTTAATTAACATCATTCTGAACAGACTTCACTCGTTCAAACAGCCCGAAAATATTTTTAAAAAGCTCAGTTTTAACGATCTACTTACTAAAAAAAATGTCTTGTTTAAATCAGGCTCAGGCTCATGATGACAGTTTATGGGGTGGAGCAGGTAGGGCTCAGGCAGAATTTTTTGGGGGCTTTTTTTAAGCTTTAAGCTTAACCTTAGATGGTATGGATTTTGTGCAAATTACTATGTTGGGTAGTTTTCCATCAAGTCCTGCGGAAAATGAGTTTTTGTGACTTTTCTGTTGGGTAGTTTTGTTGTGAATGTTGCTCAACACTCAAATTAAAAGATCTCCTCAATGCTGTAATGTTTTACAGCTTTAAATCAGTCCTCCTAACGATACAAAATTAACAGGATAAGTTGCCCATGATACTGTGATTCTAAGATATATATCGCAAGAGAAATCTCTACTAGGGGTGAGCGATATGGCCCTAAAATAATATTATGATATTTCATGGAATTTTTGCGATAATGATACTCTTGGCGGTATGACAAAACACTGAATAAAAAAAGAAATATTTTAAGAATTCTCTACTGCAACAAAATTTAAATTTTATTACTGCATACGATAAAAAATACAAGAATTTTATCAGACTTGTAACAGAAGTCAATTAATGATATTAGACCTATATAATCTCTATAGTCTCTAGTAGATATATATATAATGGGAAATGAGAACAGTGTGAATTCTTTTTTTTTTTTTTTTTTTTTTCCTAAAAACAGCAAAAAAAGTAGTACCCTGATGTGATAATTAGAGGTGGGTGAAATGGCACAATATTTCAGGGTATAATATCATTCACGATATTTAAAAATGTTGGCAATATTATTGCATACGATATGATATGGCACACCCCTATTCTCTGCAATACTTCAAGACATCTGTATTACTGAAGAGGATAAAATACTCTAAATTAAAAAAATATATATGGATTTATTGGTGTCAGTTTCACACAATTTGACAACCAATATTCCTCAGTTCAGGTATATACAGTATATGACAATAATATATATGATATATTGTCATATCAGTATTTTGTCCCACCCCTAATCATTGTATAGCCTACAGTTTATTTTCAAGTTAAAAGTTCTCAAAGTATTAATGTAAATGTGTATTAATGTAATGTAACTTTTTATCATGTTTTTTTTTTTTTTTTTAAGTGAAGGCAGTGTATAAATTGAGTAGCCGCTCCCATTACAGTTGTTTATGGCGAGATTTCTTGTCTCATACAAATCAGTCATATTTTTTTTTCTGGCATCCTGTAGAGAAAATAAACTAATTAAAAACTAAAATAAACTAATCCTATTCGAATACAGCTTATGAAGTTTGGGTTATGACAACAACACACTTTGAGTTTGGACTTGTCCAGACGTTTGACAGCTGTTAGGATGAATGTCAACATGCTGGTCTGATGTTCAGCAGTACGTTGTTTGATGCATGAGAGTTAAATGCAAATTAAAAACCACAAAGAGAAACAGCGCTCCGCTTCCCGCTCCTGATATTTACTGTGTTTACCTGTAAACCAAGGTGTCACCCACGGCAACGTCTTTTACCTGCCGTAATTAATATCTTTCATGTAACGAGCCCCTCATTACTCACCCTCTAATGCTCCCTTTGTTACTGTGAAGAATGGATGGTGACCTCTCTCCGACATTTATTAAGGGGATTTAGTGAGAAGTTTTGCCGTGAGGCGATAATGAACTGGATAACCCGCCCACCGGGACTGACTGCAGAATTACACCGCGGGTGAGAGAGAGAGAGAGAGAGAGAGAGAGACAGAAAGAGAGAGATGGGGGGAGAGTTTGAAGGAAGTTGAGGAAGAGAAAGATGTAGATGTAAAAGTTTGTAAAAGTTAAAAGGACAGATATAGTAGTTTGAAGGAAGGAGAGTGTGTGTTTGAAAAAAGAGAGGGAGAGATAAACAGAGAGGGAAAGAAAGAGAAATCATGGAAAGAGAGGTAAAGATATTTTAAAATGAGGGTAAGAGAGAGAGAGAGAGAGACAGTTTGAAGGAAAAAGAAAGTGAAGGAAGAGAGCGTTTAAAGAAAGAAGAGAGTGAAGGAAGAAAAGAGAGTTTGAATGAAAGAGAGGAAGAGTTTGAATAAAGAAGAGGGAGAGTTTAAAAAAGGAGAGAGTGAAAGAGAGAAGAGGAGAGATAAAAACAAGGAGAGAGTGCTCAAGAGATTTTAAAATGAAGAAAAGAGTTTGAAGGAAGGAGAGAGTGAAGGAAGAGAGAGTTTGAAGAAAGGAGAGAGTTAAGGAAGAGAGAGAGTTTGAAGAAAGGAGAGAGTTAAGGAAGAGAGAGAGTTTGAAGAAAGGAGAGAGTTAAGGAAGAGAGAGAGTTTGAAGAAAGGAGAGAGTTAAGGAAGAGAGAGAGTTTGAAGAAAGGAGAGAGTTAAGGAAGAGAGAGAGTTTGAAGAAAGGAGAGAGTGAAGGAAGAGAGAGAGTTTGAAGAAAGAAGAGAGTTAAGGAAGAGAGAGTTTGAAGAACGGAGAGAGTTTAAAGGAAAGAGAGGGAGAAAGAGAGCTTGAAGAAAGAAGAGAGTGGAAGAAGAGAGAGTTTGAAGAAAGGAGAGAGTGAAGGAAGAGAGAGAGTTTGAAGAAAGAAGAGGGTGAAGGAAGAGAGAGTTTGAAGAAAGGAGAGAGTGAAGGAAGAGAGAGAGTTTGAAGAAAGGAGAGAGTTTAAAGGAAGGGGAGGGAGAAAGAGAGCTTAAAGTAAGGAGAGTTTGAAGGAAGAAAGAGAGTTTGAAGAAAGGAGAGAGTGAAGGAAGAGAGAGAGTGGAGGAAGAGAGAGAGTTTGAAGAAAGGAGAGAGTTTAAAGGAAGGAGAGGGAGAAAGAGAGCTTGAAGAAAGGAGAGAGTGAAGGAAGAGAGAGAGTTTGAAGAAAGGAGAGAGTGAAGGAAGAGAGAAAGTGCGAAGAAAGAGAGAAAGCGAACGAAGAGGGAAAGAGAGTTTGAAGGAAGAAAAAGGGAGAGAAAGAGTTTGAAGAAAGCATAGAAAGAAAGAGAGAAAGTTTGAAGGAGAGAGAGGGAGGGCAAGAAAGTTTGAAGAAACAGTAAGAAAGAGAGAGACAAGAATTAGAAGAAGGGAGAGAGAGAGAGAGAGTTGAGTGAGTGTGGAGATGCTAATGCGCTAAAGCTACAGGGTTTCGTGGTGCTGTGTTCAGCTCCCGCTGACCTTGGCGGAGAAGAAAAGCTGGTTTGAGTGCGTTTCTCTGTCCTCGGTCTGAGTAAGGCTCTTTTGTTGTGCCCACGTTAACTGATGAAACGGTGATGCTGCGGCCGTGCGAGCTTCCTCGTGCGCTGCGCGAGAGCGATCACGATGCGGTCTGCGAGAGGAGAGGGCATGGTGGTGCCTGAGGCTCAGGGCTTCCTGCAGAACATCACAGGCAGGGATGTGTGATTGACTTTCTCTCAGGAAGAAGGTGGAGGTATATGATGAAAGAGTACGGCGGTGGAATTAACACTGGATGGGGTGGAGTAAACATTGATACATACGATCAGTTCGGTTTAGATACGATGATGGTGTGTTTGGACAGTGTTGACGTAGGGTTTGGGTTGGGAGGTTAAATTTAGAATTTTATTGGGCAAATAAGTGAAAAAGATTCAGGAATGTCCTTTTTTCTGTCTTTGTATTACAAGTGGAGATAAGTCAAAAGTTTGGACACCATCTCATTCAATGGTTTTCCTCTTTATTTCTTTATTTAACTGATTTCTACATTGTAGATGAATAATCAAGACATGACAAAAAACAATTAAGAGACACATATGGAATTACATAGTAAACAGTGTAAAAAAGGATTTAATCCTCCACATTAATCCCCTGATCTAAACCTGATGAACTGAGATGGTGATTTGAGGTGATTTAATTGGGATGAGCTGAAAAAAAATGAGCAACTATTGTTCAGCACCTCCAGGAACTCCTTCCTTCAAGACGCTGAGAAAACTATTCCAGCTGACTCTCCCTCATGAAGACACTGAGATTAAAATTCAACCAAGAGTGTGCAGATCTGTCCTCAAAGATAAATGTAGTACTTTAGTATTTAATAAAAATCTAAAGTATAATTCTAACATATTAACACTTTTTAATTATTATTATTATTATTATTTTTTTTTTTTTTTGCTTTTTTTTTTTGGCTTTTTTTGTTGCATTTATTAGAACTCTATATTGTATTATTCTCTATATTGTGTGACCCAAAAGTCCATTCCGGAATAATAATGAATAATAATGTTGATTGAAAGACAGGGGTGTGGCTTGTTTAATTAGTTCAACACACTGCAAAAAAAATAAATCTTAGCAAGTGAAATTTTCTAAATTTAAGGCAATAAATCTTATTTTCTTCTCTGATGAGACTTTTTGTCTTACTAAGCATTGTGTGTAAGTGTTAGATTATTTTGCGTATTTTAGGGATAATTATCTTAATCATTCTTACTTAGAATTTGTACCTTATTTTAAGTAATTTTAACTCAAAATAAGCGCAATCAAGCAGCAATCAAATTATTCTGATTCTTGTGTCCAAAAACAGTGACTTTTTTGCTTGATTTAGGTGATACTTCACTCATTTTGACACTTTGCCATTGCTTTTTGTAAGAAATCTTACTAAGAAAATTTTTCTTACCCCATTGGCAGATTTTTTTTGCTTAATATACATATATTGGTCTTAATTTGCATATATTTTGTCTAGTTTTTGCCTATGTTTTGCAGTGCAGCTATATGTCAAATTAAAACTATAAATTGTTTGCTTAGCATGTGCATGTGCAGCTCTTCAGTAAAATGAACATTGTTGTTTTATTCTATAAACTACGGACATTTCTTCCCAAATTCCAAATAAAAATAGTCATTTAGTGCATTTATTTGCAGAAAATCAGAAACGGCTGAAATTACAAAAAACATGCATTCAGCTTTCAGACCTCAAATAATGCAAAGAAAACAAGTTCATATTCATTTATGTATACATTTTAAGAGTTCAGAAATCAATATTTGGTGGAATAACCCTGTTTTTTCACAGTTTAATCACAGTTTTCATGCGTTATAGGCATGTTCTCCTCCACCAGTCTTACACACTGCTTTTGGATAACTTTATGCCTTTACTCCTGGTCCAAAAAATTCAAGCAGTTCAGTTTGGTTTGATGGCTTGTGATCATCAATCTTTCTCTTGATTCCTCTTGATTATATTCCAGAGGTTTTTAATTGGGTAAAATCAAAGAAACTCATCATTTTTAAGTGTTCTCTTTTTTTTCCAGAGCTGTATATATATAAATGTTTTAAAGGTATATCATTTATCTCTTTCTTTCTCTTTCTCTTTCTCTAGCTCTCGCGCTATGTCTCTCTCTCTCTCTCTCACCCTCCCACAGGTTTGGAGCTATAGGTGCCTTAACGGGGAGCTCAGCCATTTAAAGCTCGGAGAACAAACAGGGGTTTATTTTAGACGCCTTGGGTTTGAGAACTATATATTTGCTGCTAGCTACCCCTTCTCTCTCTCTTTCTCTCTCTCTCTTTCTCTCTGTATGTCTCTCGCTCTCACTCTCACACACATGCTCTTTTTATAGATCTCGAGCCCACATCTCCCAGAGTGGGAAGGGGAGGAAGAGAGGAGGAGGGAAACGAGGGAGGGAGGGCTGCTTTTTCTGTTTTTTTTTTTTTTTCGTTCTTTCGTTCGTTCTTTCTTTGCCCGTGTGTCTAAGAGGCTGTCAGCCTTTGGCTCCTGTCGGCGAGGAACCTGTGACGTCAGTGGGCTTAATTGGGCTCCTCTTTGTGCGTAGGTACCCCGGCATGCCCCGCGCGGCTGACGCCGTCAACGCCTTGGATCAGCAGGCGCTTGCGTCCGTCCTGGCCGCGTACGGGGAGGAGCGGCGCGCCGGCAAAATCGCGGCGGCCATCGCTCGGGCACGCAGCATCCAGCCCATCGCCCGGACGCAGCAGCTGGCCAGCATCGTGGCAGGTACTAAAATACTCCCCCTGCCCTCCCCTGCACCAACATCAGCACCACCAGCACCAGCACTAACACAACCAGCACCATCGGCACACACAAACACACACACACATAAATGAATGCATCCCCTATTCCGCCATATTCTCATATTCTCACCGACGAAAAAAAGAAAAATAGAGTGGCGAGACACAGAGCGGGAGAGAGAGAGAGGGGAGAGAAAACGAGAAGAAAATATTCATCCAATTCATCCAAAAGTCCTCCCTCTGGGACCTATTTGTCCTGGAACGAGGGAGGAGGGAGAGCGAGCGAGAAATGGGGGAAGAAGGAGGAAAGAAAGAGAAACGAGTGATGATTCCATCTGTAATTCCGAAATCTCCCATCCTTCTCGTGTCCTTCTCTTTTTCTGTCCTCTATTCATTCTCTATTCATCCTCGGTTCATTCTGGCTTCCCTTATTAATAATAATAATAATAAAAAAAAAAAAAAAAAAAAAAAAAAACAGGGCAAAACAAATGAATGAATTAATGAAACAAACAAATAATAATAGAGAGAGAGAGAGAAGGAGGAAGATCGTAAGTGTAACAAAGTGAGAGAGATAGCAATGCTATAAAAATATATATTTATATTATTTTTGTCTCAAATTAATAAAAAAAATAGATTAAATTAATATTTTCAGTTATTCACATTTCCTCGTCTTTCTATAATGTGTATATATATATATATATATATATATATATGGGATTATTCAAATGTTGCTTTGGTTTCATTCTCACTCTGCCGAAGGAAAAAAGACGAAGTGAGTAAGGAAGGTAGGGAGTGAACAAGTGTGCGAGTGTGGGAGCGAGGGATTGATAGAAGAAGGGAAAAGAAGGGAAGGGAAGGAGGGATCTGGGCGGTTCGGCGGATGACGGTAGCGCAGGGCGAGCACGTGCGTCACGGCTGGAGAACAGGTGTGAGTGAGGGCAGTTGTTTCATCTCTTTTGAAGAGCCGAGCGAGTCAACACCAATGTTTATTCCAATCAATCCGGAAGGTCCCGACTCGCGCCGGGTCCCGCGGGAGCCCCGCCAGAGGCCGCCTGCTTTGCCCGTTGCCCAGGGAAGCGAGTGATGACGGGGTGGATGCAGGGAAGGAGGGAGGGAGGGAGGGAGGAGGGGAGGAAGAGGAGGAAGGATGTGGTGCGTGTTGGTTTGGTTGTAAGAATGGTCGTAGACACAGTAATGATGGGTATCAGGGGAGTTCTCTCTCTCTGACACCCCCCCCCCCCCCCCTTACACCACCCCCACCTTTCTAAAACCACGCCCTCAACCCTCTTTTGTTTCCTAATGCAGATCATCCTAATCCTACCCCCACAAGATGCCCCTGGGTTTAGGGTCCCACCTGTGTAATGCATAGCCCTGCCATTTATTTATTTATTTATTTAAATGTATATTTATTTGTTTATTTTAATGTATATGTATTTATTTATTATATTTATTTATTATATTACTGTATATTTATTTATTTATTTATTTTAATGTATATTTTAATGTATATTTATTTATTTATTTATATTGGTGTATATTGTAACAACACAAACAAATCTGAAACAAAATGCAGAAATTTAAATAATTTGACACAAACCTCAAAAAATGGGCAGGACACATTTAATTACAACTTAATATTTTGGTTGCAAACCTTTAGAAAAAATAGCTAAAATCTTTTGCAAATTGCTTTCACGGGTCTCATAATTCTCTCAAAAGCAATTTTAAAATCTCTCCACAGATGCTCAATGAGATTTAGATACAGACTCATTGCTGTCCTCTTCAGAACTCTCCAGCACTTTGCTTCCATGCATCTCCAGATGCTTTCTGAAGTATGTTTTGGGTCATCGTCATGCTGGAAGACCCATATCCTAAAACATAAACCCAGCTGCTTTATGTATGACACTGGGACCTACGTTGTGACCCAAAATCATTTGATTTAATAATCAGAAGCGAAACAACCCTAAAACATTTTTGAACCTCCATACCACACCATATTTGACTGTTTATAGATATAGATAGATACTGTGTTCTTTTCTTTTTTGGGGAAAATGTACGGGAAACAGTAGAATGATGTTCTTTACCAAAAAAAAAAAAAAAAAAAAAAAAAGCTCTATCTTTGTCTCTTTTTCTCTTATCGTTCACAAACATTTTTCATGTAGGATTTTGGGAAAATGTGCTCACAATCTGCAGTCTAGCTTTTTTATTTTCAGTTTCAGTGCCAACATTGGGGTTCTCCTTGGTCTCTTGACATAGCATTTAATTTCGTTCATAGTCGACACATAATTCAAGCTGACACTGATGCACCCTGAGCCTGCAGGACAGAGTGATTTTCTTTGTTTTTAGAACTTGATTGGGGCTCCTTATCCTCCATCTGTTCTGTTCTGCATTGCAATATACATATATATATATATATATATATATATATATATATATATATATATATATATATATATATATATATATATTTAAGTTTCTAAGTACCAAGCACAGAGTTTAAAGGGTTAAACCCCAAAATCAGCATATCCCCCACCAATCCCATAAGCACAAGCACTCAACTCAAGTGACAAGCAACAAGCACCGCCCCCTCCCTGTCCGTATATCTGTATCTGCTGCTGCTGCTGCTGCTGCTGCTCAGTGGACCAGGCCAGAGCGGAGCTGGGTCTGCGCAGGTCTAATATTCTCATCAATATGGACCCAGCTGGCGTGACAGAAGATTACACAGAGTCCCGCAGGAGCGTGGCCCCCCGTTCCCCCCCAGCTCAGCTCAGCTCTCCGTTCATCGGGCCGGCCTGCATCATAATGAGCTCCCGGCCAATGCTGGCAGCGCTCCCACCGCTCGTTCACACCCTCAGTGACACTAACCAGTTACACATGCACCACCCCCGAGCCCAGCCCACCTTCACACTTACCACACACACACACCACACCCCTCCCCGGATTATCCCTCATCTTAATCAGCAGTCCACTCAGTCCTCAACAACACAAAAACAACAGAATAACCCCAACAGCCTTTCTGAACAGAAATGTAAAAATAAATACATTAAATTACTCCTATTACCTTGTTTTATTATTCAGAAAAACTAGTTACCAATATTCAATATCTACCATATATATTGCTCAGTAGGTAGCAATTATTTAGTAAGTACTTGGTATGTGTCATGTTTTTGAACTGCCCATTAATCAGTATCAGTAAATAATCAGTAAATATCAGTAAATAATAATTAAAGTTCATCTTACATGTTATTTATTAACTTTTATACATTTATGAGTTTTATGAGTTATTTCTCATGAATTAACAATTATTCAGTACTCATTACTCAGTAAAAAGTAATCACTTCATAACTACCAATTATTTATTAAGTGCCAGTTATTTAGTGATCACTAATTACTCATTAACTTCCAATTTTGTAACTACCATTTACTTTTAATTACTCATTAAATAATTTTTTTTCAGTATCAATAAATATCAATAAAAATCTTTCAGTAATTAACAATTGTTCAGTAACTACTAATTACTCACTAAGAAGTAATCATTTCATAACTTCTAATTTATTTAATATTTATTAAAGGCCAGTTATTAATGAACACTAATTACTAATTGCCTTTCTATTTAGTAACTATTAACTAATTAGTCAGTTCCAGTTATTCAGTTACTACTAATTACACACATAAAATACCAACGATCCAGTATCTAATAATTTCTCAGTAATTAGCAATGATTCAATAACTATTAATAACTCATTAGGCTCTAATTCATTAACTTCCTGTTACTCAGCAAGTTCCAAATATTCAATTACTACTAATTACTCATTAAGTACAAATCATGCTGTATCTGTCTTTTTCAGTAAGTAGCAATTATTTAGTAACTAATAATTTCACATTAAATACCAATAATTTAGTTTCTATTTGTTTCTTAATAAGAAGCAATTAGTAACTATTAGTTACTCATTAAAAAAAACAATTATGCCATATCTATTTCATGATAGATATTTTTATAAAGTCGCAATTATTCTGTAACTACTAATTACTCAGTACTAATAATATTAAAACTACTACTTATTTGTGAAGTGGCAATTAATCAGCAAGAACTAATTGCTCATTGAAGACCAATCCTTTAGTAACTACTAGTTGCTTAGGAACTTAGGATGATTGTTTAGTAACTACAAATGATTTAATACCTACCAATAATTCAGTAACTAGCAATTAATATATTGCTATAGACAACCACGTTCCAAAGGTTTTTCCACCAATGTAAAAAAGCAGTCAAATCATTAAATCATTAAAGCGTTTATCTGCTGCTTTCAGTTCTGTGTGGAATTAAAGCCTTTTCTAACAAACCGCTGAAGAGGGCTTTTAGTGCTTTTAGTGATGTTGCAGTTATTTTTTTGTTTTAATAAGGAGATCCTGTGCTGCTGGATTGGCATGGAACTGTCCAGCAGTGCTGAAATGCTTTGGATTTCCCAAGTTTATACACTACTCTGCACTTTTCCACTTGCTCTGTGTTAAACACCCCCCCCCCCCCCCCCCTGTATGTGTGTATGTATATATACATTGTAAAACATCCTGTGATTGATCGGGCCGAGCTCAAGGCCTTTGCTTGGTGCGGTTAAAGAATCGTTTAAGCCTGTGGTTCTGTTAATATCAGCGTAGAACGCTAATCAGCAGCGTATCGATCACTGGCTGGAGTGCAGCCTTGTTGTAGCTCTGATGAAAATTGATCTTTCAGTTTCTCTTTGAGTTTCTCTGGACCCCCAGTCCCGGTCGGGGCTTTGTGACACTTCTCGGAGTCTGTGTTTGCAGAACCCACCCTCTCCAAGGCCAGTCTAACCTTTACAGTTTCGCTACAGTAAGATTATTTTCGGCCGTAGCTTGATCCTGCCTTTCCCCTGTTGCCCAGGGGTTGTCGTGATCGGTGTGGTGCAGTGGATAACACCACTGCATGCCATGAGGTACCATGTGGGAGACTGGGGTTTAATCCTTGGGCAAGACTCCTAACATCCTACATTGGCCTAACTCTGTAAAGAAATAACCTTGTAAGTCGCTTTTGATAAGATCTACAGCTGTGGTCCACATTGCAAGACTTTTTGTCTTACTAAGCATTATTTTGCCTCGTTTAGAAATTTTACTCAGTTTACTCATTCTTAGAATTGTCACCTTATTATACATTACATTTACATTTACATTTATGCCATTTAGCTGACACTTTTATCCAGAGTGAATTACAATGTTATTTCTAGTACAGAGTTGGGCCAGTGTAGGGTTAGAAGTCTTGCCCAAGGACTCCTATTAGTGCAGCACAGCATTCAGTCACCCAGAGCAGGAATTGAACCCAGTCTCCCGCATGGTAGCTCCCCACTGGCAGGTGGTGGTGTTATCCACAGCACCACACCAACCATTAATTTTAAGTTAAATTTAAGTTGAACTCAAAAGTCAGCAGTCAAGTTATTCTGATTCTTGTGTCCAAATTAAATGTGATTTTTGCTTGATTCAGGTCTTACTTTACTCATTTTGAGACTTTGCGATTGCTTTTATATGTATGTATGTAATTTTTCGTAAAAAAAAAATATATATATATGTATATATATTTATTTATTTTATTTTTTATTTTTTTTACGAAAAATTGGTGACCCCATTGGCTTAATATAAGCACAAATGTCTTAATTTACACGTATAATGCAGTGCAAACTAGTCATTGTGATAACTAGACACACTTTTCCTTTATCCAGGCTGCCAATATATATATTATATGTCCACCAGGGGTATTTAGTAGTGTTTATTGATTAGTTCAAGTGGGGGGGGCGGGTCGGGTCAGGCTTGGGCAGAATGTCCATTGGTTTTTTGGGCCCGATCTAAGCTCTAGCGAGAGAGCACTTCTCTTATTTGTCTACAGTCTGTTGTTGAAGAGGCCCGTGAGCACCATCGCTACACTGACGCTAAACCCCACATATACCCAGAAATATATATATTTTTTTCTTGCAGGCAATAAACTAATAACCTCCCTTGCTGTACACGAGCACCGCTCCGCCGAGAGTTCCCCCACCAGCCAATGGCAGTGCTTGCTTTCAAGCTTGTGACCATATTCATAATGTAGCGTGTCCCTGGATGGCTTGTTGCTTTTATAAAGGAGACTTATGAGCTAATAATGAGGTATTACTATTCACCACAATGTGCCTGAAACAGCCCCGATGCCTCGGCGATGCTCCGGCGTCTTGCTAAAGGCCCTTCCAGGACTTTTTCGAGGAAAAGCGGCATCAGTCGGAGCTGTCCAAGGATATTAGATATTAGATCCTCGGCAGGTTCTCGCCGGTCTTGCAGGCGAAGGCTAGGATCGGGTTAGATTGGACGGTAATGGTTAAATTTGAGGTAACTGCGCAAAGTAAAAGAGAAGATGGAGGGCTTTCATTTCGTCTCTCTTTTCTCCATCTCAGTCATTTTTTTTTCCTTCTTCTCTTTTCTTCCCTAGACGGAGAAGAGCAGAAATATGTAAGTTCATCCGTGAGCCACAGTCACCACAGATGACTCATCAGTTTGTTGTCATAGCGAGGGATTCAGTTCTGTGCTGAGGATACATACGCAAGCCTCCGATAGAGGAGGAGACTCGCTTCAGGTTCAGATCATTAAATCTGATAAAAAAAAAAAAAATCCCAAATTAGCTTCTTATTTTTTTTTAGATCTTGCCTCAAATAGGGATTTTGTGCGATTGCTTCTGTTTCGGGACCACATTCACTGCTAAAAATAACTCAAAAGACGTACGACAGTGAATGTCAATGAAGGGAGAGATGTTTAAATACAGATAAGGCGCTTGACTTGGGTTTATAACACTGAGAATGATCTTTAACTGGCACAGAACCTCGTCATCTTTTTACATACATGGGTTAAAGACTTAAGCAACCATTTATCAATTGCTCGATTGTCCTAAAAGTGATATTTCTGTGGCATCACTCAAAACACCTGGTTAAGGTGTTCTGGCAGCTAAATTAAAGGAGAAATCAAATTAATGAGCCCAAAGATTTGGTTTAAAACCACTGCTGTGGTCAATTAATTACAATTAATTCCTTTTCTTTTTTAGATCTTGCCTCAAATAAGAATTTTGTGCGATTGCTTCTGTTTCGGGACCACATTCACTGCTAAAAATAACTCAAAAGACGTTTGACAGTGAATGTCAATGAAGGGAGATATGTTTAAATACAGATAAGGCTCTTGACTTGGGTTTATAACACTGGGAATGATCTTAAACTGCCACAAAAACTCATCGTCTATTTCGATTTTTCTATATACCCTTCTATTGGAGGACCTATGAAACTGGGTTCAAGCCTTTTTTTAAACATACACAGGATAAGGGCTTGTAGTGATTCGGTTCTAATACATCAGCTCACAGACGCAGCCTTGTGATGATCCACATCACCCTAGGAGTGATGAGGGGAAAGAGAGAGCACCACCTACTGTACCCACCCAGAGAGAGCAAGGTCAATTGTGTTCTCTCAGGGCTCTGGCAGCTGACTGCAAGCTGCAAGACCGGGATTCAAACCAGCTCATGATCATAGTGGCAGTGTTTTTAGGACGCTGGAACACTCTTTGCCCCACTAGATCCCTTTTAACTTTTGCTGAGGATACACATGCGTTCGCAAAATGAGGAGACTTGGGTCACGTGAAGATCATTAAATCAGATGTATATAAATCTCAAAATAGCGTCCTTTAATTTTAAGTCGCTTTTTACACCATTATCCAAGCCGGCTGCGACTCCAGAAGGCAGGCTATGTGTATATATATATATATATGACATATATATATATATATGTCTGTTATTTTCATTACAATGATGGCGGCGCACAGAGCTGAAAGACAGCGTTATAGAATGTAAACACTGTTTTTTTTTTTAATTAGCTTCTTGTGCACTTTTTATTTAAGTTATTAATGTCTCGTTTTAAATATCTGGATTATAGCAAGGAGGGGAGGTGTGAATCTGCTTTGAGCCTGAATAACAGTGTAAAAAACGATTTATAGGGGCACAATATGCCTCAATACGGCTGTTGTAGTAAAATTGTGCTAAATAGCTGTATCTCAGAAAGCTGTAGGAGAGTAGAGGTGTGCTATTGTTTTTTACTACACCCAAAGTCAATTTTACACCGGATTTCTCCTTTAAATAATTATTTTTTATGTTGTCGGTTCAGTTCAGGCTCTACGTTCACGACTAAAAAGTCAAAGACATCAGTGAATGTTCTTTGGAGTACTGCCACAGATCAGTATCACTTTTAGCACAATCGATCGATGCTTCCTTAAAAGGCCATTTTGTAAACGTGATCTAGTACAAGACGCTGAAGTTTGTGCCAGTTAAAGATCTTTCACAGTATCGTAAACTCGAGCCAAGAGCCTCGTCTAGAGATCTACCTGATCTCTTTAACCGGCTGAACTAGCAGGGGATTAGCCAAAACAATGAGGCTAAAACCTGTCCAGTCAATAAGCGGTGTTTGAACAGTTACCTGCCCTATGATCTGTGAAGGAGAGTTCTATAACTGTATGCTACATGTGTAAATGTCAAATTGACACAGCTCTTGATCAGAGGCCGATTTCTCCCCGGCTCTGAACCTCTCCGCTGTACGTTTTGACGGGCTGTAATTGGAGCGATTCAGCGGCACAATTTTCAGCTCGCCTGGACACCTGGTGTCAGTGACACAGCTTCTTGTAGAAGAGAGTGTTAACCAAGGACTGCGTGGTGGAGCAGTCAGTCCGAGTAAGAGTGCTGAAGAAAGACTCGTTTCTTGTTTCTCTGTCAGTGACGGTGAAGATCAGGGCTTTCATTTCCATTTTCATTTTTCATTTCATAATATAATAAAATAAAACTCCAATTCCTGACTGGATAATCATCCATGACTATGAAGGAGCACGTAAAGAATTGATGTAGGAACTTAAAAGTGTTGTAAAACAAACCAAAAAAGGCTGGTAACTCTAATCAACTCTTAATTATCGTTTCCTGGACAGGTCCTGATGAGAGCCAGTTTCATCCTCACGTTTCTGATGGTCTTTGTGGGGACTGCGCTTTGGGATACTTAGTGACCCTTATTTGTATTCTTAAAGTAATTTCTTCTACGTGTCGCTGCATACCCTGCGTCGTAGCCTACGCGTCGCTGCATACCCTGCGTCGTAGCCTATGCGTCGCTGCATACCCTGCGTCGCTGCATACCCTGCGTCGTAGCCTATGCGTCGCTGCATACCCTGCGTCGTAGCCTACGCGTCGCTGCATACCCTGCGTCGTAGCTTACTCGTCGCTGCATACCCTGCGTCGAAGCTTACTCGTCGCTGCATACCCTGTGTCGTAGCCTACGCGTCGCTGCATACCCTGCGTCGTAGCCTACGCTTCGCTGCATACCCTGCGTCGTAGCCTACTCGTCGCTGCATACCCTGCGTTGTACCCTACGCGTCGCTGCATACCCTGCGTCGTAGCCTACGCGTCGCTGCATACCCTGCGTCGTAGCCTACGCGCCGCTGTATACCCTGCGCTGTAGCCTGCGCGTCGCTGCATACCCTGCGTTGTAGCCTATGCGTCGCTGCATACCCTGCATCGCTGCATACCCTGTGTCGTAGCCTACGTGTCGCTGCATTCCCTGCATCGATTGGTCCACCGGGCCTTGCATTACCGCCCACACATTCCCGTCTTCACAGTTTAAACTGCAGAGCGACGCACAGCCACTGATACGCGCACACAGAAGTGTAAACACGCTCTGCTGCGTAGCACTTTTTCTCAAGATTTGCGTAGGGTACGGCGTAGGTTTGCCGCAGAGATATGAATTGACCTTTACACTGAACAATCAAGATGACGCCACCGCAACACGATTCTAGCAAGACTCTCATGATTTTATCCCAAAATCGCATGAAAATCGTTCGATGTAAGGTCGGCATAACAATGAGTCATTAATTAAATTCTGTGTCAACTATTTGTTTTTTCTGTCAACGTTCACTAATTGTTGCAGCCCTAATGAGAACTTTAAAAGAGAGATAGTTAACAGAGTGTTAATAGAGTGGAGCAGTGATTGTAGTGTCTTTAGTTAAACACCACAGAAGCAGCACAGTCAGTTCCGCAATCTGATAACGCGTCTGTTCTGGCCTTTGTTAGTCCGTACTGAAGAACACAGGACTAATGATGGTCTCTGTAATGTAGCCGTGAATTTCAGACGGTGTTTCTTTCTGCCTGTAGTTCTCTGCAAGGGGCAACAGGGAATGATGAATAATAGAACAGCGCCTTCACAAAAGGAGCGGGGTCATTCAGTCCGCGGCTTCGATTAAGAATTAGCCTGCTATTCAGGGTGAAACGTGTGAGGGCAGAGCCGTATTCAGCCGTGCCCTCGCTCTTCATTATAGACGGGTGTCACACAATAATCAGCCTGACCTAAACAAGACATACGGCCAATTATCAGTTCCACCACCAAAAACCCCTCCCCTCCCACTGAACACAACCACTCAATTACACGCCCTTTACAGAGCACCACATAACACAGAGTAACACAGAGTAACACAGGCCCTGTCCGGCCGGGCTGATTCTGAGCCTTTATTTCATTAATAAAGTGATAGAAGTATTAGTATGTTAGTAAAAAAATTGAGTACATTTTCGTTGTTGTATATTTTTGCTTATATTTACATTACTTCATATTTTTATAAATTATATTGACCACAATTCCATTTATAAACCAATAAAATGAATTAATACTTTTATAAGAACTGTAATTTTGTGCATACTGTATAGATACACATTAGTGGATCAGACGCAGCAGTGCTGCTGATGTTTTTAAACACTGGGATCACTTGCTGACCTCTAATTTGTTACACACTCCTACCCACAGTCTCTCTCTGTCCTTCTCGAGTCTCTCTCTCTCTTTCTCTCTCGCTCTCTGAGTCTCTCTCTTTCTCTTGTCTTTCTCAAGCCTCTCTCTCTCTCTCTCTGTGTCTCTTTCTCTCTCTCTCTCTCTCTCTCTCTTTTTCTCTGTCTCTCTTGAGTCTCTTAGTCTCTCTGAGTCTCTCTGAACTCTCTCCAAGTTTCTCTTTTTTTCTGTCTTTCTCAAGTCCCTCTCTGAGTCTCTCTATCTGTCCCTCTTTCGGTCTGTCTCAAGTCTTATTCAAATCTCTTTCTCAGTCTCTCAAGTCTTTCTCTTAGAATTTCTCTCTCTCTCTGATTGTCTCTCTCGTTTTCTCTCTCTGTCTTTCTCAAGTCATTCTCTGGGTTGCTCTCTCGAGTGCCTCTCTCTCTCTAAGTGTCTCTTTCTCTCTCACTCAAATTTCTCTGTCTCTCTCGACTCTCTCTTTCTGATTGTCTCTCTCTTTCTCTATTAAGTCTCTCCTCTCTCAAGTGTCTCTCTCCGGTGTCTTTTTAGAGTCTCTCAAGTCTCATTCTCTCTCCATGTTTCCATGAGTCTCTTTCTCAGATTCACTCTCGAGTCTGTCTATCTGAGTCTCTCTCTCTTTCTCACATCTCTGCCTTTCTTGAATCTCTTTCTCTTAGTCTCTCTCTCTCTGAGTCTCTCTTTCTTTCTCAACTCTTTCTGTCTTTCTTAAGTCTCTCTCTCTGAGTTTCTCGCTTATCCTGTTTTTCTCTCATCTCTTTGTCTCTCTCTATTGCTCTTTCTCATCTTTCTGCTCTTTCTCAAGTCTCTTTCTGAGTTTCTCCCTTTCTCTTTTTCTCTCTCTCTTGTCTCTCTTTCGAATATCTCTCTCTCTCTGTCTTTCTCTGTCCCTCAGCTGCTTCGCCTTGTAGATAAAGTAAAATAAGAGACTGAAGCTCTGATTCTGTTGCTGCACAGTTTACAGTGTTGGACTGTTCTTGGTCCAGCAGTGACAGAGGTATCTAGAACTTTTTTGGATCCATTTTTTTTTAATAAGGTGTTGAACAGTTCTTTACCTGATTTTAGTAGTTTCTCTGCTTGATGCCTGCCAACATCTTTACCACGACCACAGGATATGTGGTCCTGAGCTCCTGAGAGCCTGAGACTCATTCTTTCACTATTGTTAGTAGAAGTAGCCTGCAGCATGACTAACTGCTGCTTTTATACAAGTGTTATCCAAGTGATTGGAACCTAAGTTGAATGATTTGTATGGGTGAGTGAATACTTTTGCCGATATAGTGCGTGTTTTCTGTGGAGATGCAAGTTTCATTAAGCGAATACGGCATGTTTTCTCATTTTGTTTTGACCCCTGAACTGTGTCAGTTTTCTGCTTGCCTGTAGAGACTAATTTAGGCAAATACAGAATGACTCAAGCACCTTTGCCAGCAGAAAGAAAACATGAACAAAGAGTTCTTTCTTCAGATAATGTGAAGCATTGAGTCACTCGTATTCAGACGTCTCTGGAAGAGTTCAGGCTGGATTGGAACCGAGAATTTTGGAGGAGCTTCTGTTGATGCCAGCTCCTCTTAATTTAGGCAAACATCACTTTTCCTGCAGTATCGTGACAGTTGCAGAAACTCCTGCGAGCGTCAGATTGATATCATACCTTACTGACATCATAACAGATCCTCGTGACTAACTTTTCTTTCTTTTTTTTTTTTTTTTGGTGCGAGGCTTGCCGAAGTTGAGCTGCTTGTTTGTTTGTTTGTTTGTTTGCGTGCGGTTGCCCACACCCTCGGCTGGTCGTATTTGTTTGTGCGGTAGCACCATCTGTTCCAGCGTGGCATTCTCTGCTCTTCTGTCTCTTACTTCTCTCTCGCGTTCGCTCTTACGTGCACATCTTCTCCCACAAGTCCTTAATTAAACCCCTCCTTTACTATATACCTCCTTTCACTCTTTCAGTCGTTCATATTCTGTCTCTCTCACTTCACACTCGTCTCTTGAATTTACTTTTCACTAATGTTCTGTCTCTCTCTCTCTTTCTCTGAGTCTCTCTCTCGGAGTCTCTCTCTCTTTGTCTCTTTCTCTCTGGTCTATGTTTTTTTTTCATCAATTTTCTTTCTCATCTCTCTCTCTCTGAGTCTTTTTCTCTCTCAAGTCTCTCTCTTGAGTCTCTCTGTCTTTCTCTGTCTTTCTTTCTCTCTTTGAGTCTCTGTCTTTCTCTCTGAGTCTCCCTGTCTCTTAGCCTCTTTCTCTCACTCTGTCTTTCTTTCCCTCTTTCTTTCTCTCTCGAGTCTCTTTGTCTCACCTGAGTCTCTCTTTCTCAAGTAGCTCTCTTTCTTGAGTCTCTCTCTGAATCTTGCTCTGTCTTCCCCTTTCTCAAGTCTTTCTCTCTCTCTGAGTCTCTCTCCTTCTCTTTGTTTCTTTCTCTTTAGTCTATCTCTCTCTTTCTCTCTCTATCGAGTCTCTCTGCCTTTCTCAAGTCTCTCTCACTCTCTCTTTCTCTCTTTCAAGGCTCTCTGAGTCTTTCTTTCTCAAGTCTCTCTTTCTGTCTTTCTTGAGTCTCTCTCTTAGTCTTTCTTTCCCACTCTCTTTTTCTCCCAAGTCTCTGAGTCTCTCTCTTAGTCTCTTTCTTTCCCTCCTTTTTTTTCTCAAGTCTCTTTGAGTCTCTTTTACTATCTGAGTCTCTCTCTTTCTCTCTCTGTCTCTCTTAAGTCGCTCAATCGCTTGCTCCATCTGTCTCCCTATCTCTACATTTCTGTCTCACTCTCATTCTTTCTCGCTCTTTCTCATTCTTCCGGTTTCTCAGAGTCTCTCTCTCTCTCTCTCTTTCTTTCGAGTCTCTCTGAGTCTTTCTTTCTCAAGTCTCTCCTTCTGTCTTTCTTGAGTCTCTCTCTGAATTCTCCCCCCCTCTCTTTTTCTCCCAAGTCTCTGAGTCTCTCTCTGAGTCTCTTTCTTTCCCTCTCTTTTTCTCTCTCTTGTCTCTCTTAAGTCGCTCTCTTGCTTACTCCCTCTGTCTCTTTATCTCTACATTTCTGTTTCACTCTCATTCTTCTCTCTCTCTCTCTCTCTCTCTCTTTCTTTCTCTCTCTTTCTCTCTCGGGGCAGGGACTTGTGGTCTTATTGATTGGCTGGTGACTCACTCTTGAGGGCAGAAGTGTGAGACTTTTGTGATGCTACACCTCTCCCCTCCTCTGCCTCTCTCGTTCTCTCTCTCTCTCTCTCTCTCCTCTGTTTTCTTCTCTCGCTCCTAAATAGAGAAGTTATTCTAACAGATTTGTTTGTGTATTGTTATCTCAGTATTGTTTTTTTTTTTTGCAGTGTTCAGTTTTTTTCCGTTCTAACTAATTGGAATCCACTGGGCCTCATTCACAGTATTTTTTTCTATAAGAATACTTTGTATTTGTTTTGGAGAAAAGTCACAAAGATTCACAATGTGTTTTTAAGTAAGGAATTGTTTGCAGCTCCGCTCTTATAATGATGGATCCCGCTGTTCTCATAAAAAAACGATGTTACTTTCTAAGAACGGTTGTTTAATGAGGCTTGTAGTTTTTACTGGGTGTGGTTAACATCGTTAACAATCCCAGTTCCTAATGAGTTTTTTTTTTCATTGGGATGAAACATAAATTTGTATTATTTTGGTTGGAGTAAAGTAACCCTAAAGTGTCACACTACAGATTCATCACTTTTCTTATACATAATTTTTTTGATGTATAACATTTTATGAAACCAAACTCATTGTTAATAAGTGGAGAATTTCTCTTTTTTGTTGTTGTTGTTGCCATTTTTGACTTTTTGGTATTAGCTAAATCTGTTCTGTACATTGTGTCCAAACTCCTTGATAAATAGACCAATAGAATTGCTCCAAAATAATTTTACATTATGGTTTACAGCCAATGAAAACCCAAAAATCAGTTTCTCAGAAACATAGAATTTTATGCTAATAAGACCGATTGGTACTTTTGGCAGTGTGCCAAGTCCTGCTGGAAAATGAAACCCTGGTGAGAATCTCCATAAAAGGTATCGGCAGAGGGAAGCTGTAAGATATGAAGTGCTGTAAGATTTTGTGGGAAAACAAAACTGCACTGACTTTAGACTTGATACTAAAACACAGTTTGGACATGTCATCTGCTGGTGTTGATCCACTGTGTTTTATTATCAAGTCTAAAGTCAGTGCAGTTTTTTCACAGAAAATCTTATAGAACTTAAAACTTTTATAGAGATGCAGATTTCATTTTCCAGCAGGACTTGGCACACTGCCCACACTGCCATAAGTACCAGTTGGTCTTATATAATAATTACATTTTCTGAGACACTGGTTTTGGGGTTTTCATTGGCTGTAAAACATAATCATCAACAATAAAAGAAATAAATGCTTAAAATAGATCAGTGTGTGTGTAATACACCTATATAATATTGGTATATAGTATATAAGTAACATTTTTGAGATGCACTAGTATATACCGTACATAGTTTTTAAAGTCATGAAAAACCTGGAAAAGTCATGAAATTTGAAAATAGCAATTTCCAGGCCTGGATAAGTTTTGGAAAAATAAAAATACCCAGAAAATTTTGGAAAAGTCATGGAAATTTAGTCTACAAATCTTTGTGTTTCAGTTTATCGATGGAGAAAATCTATTTTGAGCTAATAAACACATCAGCTCAGATTTAGATTCAGTAATTAGCCCGACACAATGAAGCTCTCAGGATCTGACACACATTTTATTATTAAAGGTCGTGTCAACATTTTTATCAGATTCATTTTAGAACCTATTATAATCAATTTTAATTATAGTTTTAGTTGGTTTTTGTTTTTATTGTCCATGTCTGCACTGATGTTTTAAAAATCATGTGGTCATAAAAATGTAAAAAAAAAGTACCTTTACTTTGTTAAAATTCTACTCAAGTAAAAGTAAAAGTATCCATCTAAAAATCTACTCGAGCAGAAGTAAAAAGTACTCAATTTAAACTGTACTTTGTGTAAAAGTTACATAGTTACTTTTAATTATTTAATGTAAAAAGTAAAACAAAAAATAAATTAAATCGTTTTTAATTAACTATTATTCCACATATTAATTTGGACCTTTTAGGCAGTATTTGTTCAGACCAGCCTATAAAACATTTTCAAGAAATACTCCCCACCACATGCTTTCTCAGGTTTGATGTGGAAGTTTTGAAAGCTGAACAGCTCTGTCCGGCGGGGCACATTTTGTATTGCATGAGGACGTTATTGCATCGGTATAGCACGCGCGAGCATCCGTGCGCCAGTGCATCCGTGCCAATTATTATTATTATTATTTAATTCAGACAATTGTTTTTTTTCCACCAGCATTTTATTTTTTACTCAGTAATTGGGAGTTTTCCAATGTAGTGAAGTAAATTACTTGTGTTGAAACGTACTTGAGTAAAAGTAAAATTACCTAGTTTAAAAACTATTTAAAAATGACAAATTACTCATAAAATCTACTCAATTACAGTAACTTGAGTAAATGTAATTCATTACTTTCCACCTCTGGTAAGGACATGTATACATGCACTATATTCTTGGCTAGAAAGTAGTTGAATGATTAGATTCAGTGCTGCTCTCTGCCTTTACTAATCATTTCTATGATGAAACAGAATCTTCTTGCCGTAGGAAACCGAACCCTCTGTTCTGATTTGATTCAGCATCTTATCGAGTTGCGGCTTCATATCAGCCCGAACAGAATCTACCCTCAAGATCAACAATCAGCAACAAACAGACGGATCTGGGAATAAACACAGTTTCCGGCGGTGGGGTGGAGGATGTGAGGGGGGGGGTTATTTTGCAATCGTAAATCGAAACGCCCACCTCACCTCCTTCTTCTGAGTGTTTTGTAGCCTGTTGCGAGGCTTTGCTATTGTTTGCAGGTGAACTGCGTACAGTACAGTGGATGCTGAGGATTTTCTGAGCTGTACTCTTCATCAGCCCGTGTGTTTACTCTCACGCTGTGTTATAATATTAATAATAAAGCATTCACAGAGTTTTCAGATATTTCTGCTGATTTGTTTGCACCATAATTTTTGCTGTATTTGTTTTTTGTGGGGTTTTTTTTTGCTTATTTATTCAGGCAGCACCCTAAGGTTCTCCATCCACTGTTTGTAATACTTGGCTTTGTGGAGTTTGGTATAAAAAATACCAAGAATAATAATTCTCGTAATATCTTAAGCTGGAATTGGTAAAAAAAAAAGGCTTTTAAACTCACACTGTGCTTCTGTTTCTCCAAAACCTGTTCAAGCCAAAATGTTTACTACCTCTGTAAAAAAAAAAAAAAAAGTCAAAAAAAGTTTTAACACATCTTCTCATTCAATGTTTGACTTTATTTCTTTGTTTAATTTATTTTCTACATTATAGGTTAATATTAGAGACATAAAAACAGTTCACCTAAATCTGATCAACTCCTTCAAGATGCTGAGAAAACCATTCCAGGTGACTCTCCCTCATGAAGACACTGAGATTAAAATACCAAGAGTGTTCAGATCTGTCCTCAAAGATAAATGTGATACTTATTTAGAAGAACCTAAAGTATAAAACATCATATTCTGGTTTGTTTTACACCCTTTGTTTATTAAGAAATTCTACATGTGTTTCTGTAGAGCTTTAATATATTTTTCAATATTACATTTACCATGTAAAAAAAAAAAAACATAAAAAAGAAACGCACTGAATGAGAAGAAGAGGTGTGTCCAAACTTTTGACTGCTACTGTATATTTAATGTAAAAGTTAACAGACTGTAGTCTGTGGATTGTTCATGAAGTGTTACCTTAAGGATTGTTTTCTAAACCATATCATTGGTAACACTGGTCAAAAGTTTATATTACTTAAAGTTTTAGTTGTTATTTAATTTAATCTCAAACTGTGGAGAAAAAAATTAAAATTAAAGATTAAGCTAAAAGCAATTCTCCTAAACCTCACTATCAGACCTAAATCACAAGATAGCACCTCACAAATTGTATTATATAAACTGATCAGTTTAAATAATGATGTCACATGACTTTAAGAATGTATGATAAACACGCTACTGTGCCTGTGTGTGGTGACTTTTTAGGACCATAATTTCTGGTGCTCTAGCCAGTGTTCCTCAACCTCAGTCACAAGATAACACCTCATAACCTACTGTATACAGGAGTGAGTGTTCCAAAGCTTCTATATTAGATAACACGTGATGACCATCTCAGAAAGTTCTGGATTTTGTGGGGTTTTATATTTTATTAAGTAAATTTTTGCTGTTTTTTTCTCTCTTTTCTTCTCCACTATCAGGAGCGTTCTCAGACTCGGCTCTGTACTCTCGGCGAGACCGCCTGCAGAGACCCTCGCACATCGCCACCAAGACCTTCCAGGCTCTGCGTGTGTTCGTGAACGACGAGCTGAACGAGTTGGTGGCCGGACTGGAAGCAGCTCAGTTGGTTCTCCGGCCCGGCGGCCGCCTCTGCGTCCTCACCTTCCACTCTCTGGAGGACCGAATCGCCAAGCGCTTCCTCCGGGGTGAGGACCTCTCCGCCCCACCCCGCAGAAACCTCCGGCAGTGGGCCCGAGACCAGCGCAGAAAGGCCGAGGAGGAGGAAGAAGAAGAGGAGGATGAAGCAGAGACTGGAAGAGTGAGCAGATACTGGACCAGCCTGGAGAAGAAAGTGGTGGTACCCAGCGAGGAGGAAGTACGGGAAAATCCTAGGGCCAGATCGGCTAAACTTAGAGTCGCCGTCAGACGCTAAAGCTAATATTTAACATACCGTATTTTACGGACTATAAGGTGCATATTATTATAAGTTACACTATCAATGAACGTCTATTTAAAAAAAAAAAAAAATTATAAATATGGCACCACCAGATTGTAAGGCGAATTTTAAGTGACAATAGTAAGGAACAAGGGTGCTGCGAAGTGTTGCGAAGTTTCCCTTCTAAAGTAAACTGTAAAAACTATAATTCTTTCAAACAAGTCAAACGAGTGCTTTATGTTAATCTACACATGTTTATCTCCTAAAAAAAAAAAGATATTTGGCAGAGTAAAGCGCTTATTTTCAGCAGCACTAGCCACGGTTAGCACCAGCGCTTAGTGCTACTAAATGCCACCCAACAGCACCATACCTAAGGAACCCTGAGTGTTCCAGTAACGCAGGGTGCTATCAGCTAGCGGTTCGTCCCACGTAGCTTATTTTAACACAGTGAATACCCAGGCTGCAGCCCAACATACTCATCTCTGAACAGCGAAAGAGAACACTAGCACTGTGGTTAGCGTATAATGCTAATGCTGCTCCAGCCTTAGTGCTGGAGAAACTTCACTGAAACTACTGTATAAAGCTGTACTTCAGCGAAACAGCTTTACTGCTCTTTACAATCTGACTGGTAAAATTCAAAGGCACACTGTTAATTTTTTTGAAAATTCAAGGATTTTATATGCACCTTTTTGTGCACCTCATGGTGCCTCTATTTTTGTCCCAATTCTTGTTAGGGCTACGTGTCCCTTCAAAAAGAGATTTTTCAGAGGCACACTTTAAACAGAGGACTGAGAATCACTGGGAAGATAGCACTGGCACAAGCGACCAAAGAAACCCACAAATTTGAGTATTTTCCTTGTTAAAATTTCAGATAACCACTATATAACCATAGTTTAATGTGTAGTTTGAATGTTTATAGCCAAAATTGCTAGTTGTTTGTCTCAGTAGCTAGCTAACTTTCCCATTACACCTTAAGTGGTGCAACAGAGGCTGCAGAATTTAAGGTGGAATGGAAACATTCAATAAATGAAGGCTAATTTCATCTCCTCACAGTCGAAATTAAGGAATGGAGAATAATAGTGATTAGTTGTTGCACCATCTGCCCCCTTTTTGTAGACATACGATAAAGCCCTGAGGCTAACCAGTTAAGCAGCAGCAGTTAGGTTGCTCAAATGTGCAATTACATGTGACTTAACAATTAAAAACTAAACTACACTGATAACAGCAACTAATAATGTGTCCCATGACTTTTGCCATGTGCCATGGAAGCTAAAGGATGCATGACCCATCCATCTAGCATCCATTCATATCATACGTCACTCACTCACAAGATAACACCTGACAACTTACACATATGAGGTATTCCCAAGCCGAGCTGTCCCCTGAGGAGTCATTCAATGATTAGTTTGATTGATTTTTTTTGTGAATGCATAAACGATTTCTTTCAAAGATTTGCGGGAAACTTTTTTTTTTTTTTTAAAGATAGAGATTGACACGGTCATGCAAAACTTTGTATGTAATTATTCACAACTTTTTGACATAACATAAATCTGGCTATTGTTTTGTTCTTGATGTATGGTCCAATAGAAATGCTCCAAAATGACTTGAACGCTTTTTTATTTAAAACTTTTTCATTCTCTTCTCCTGTAAAGCAGTTATTCTGGAGATATGAGGTTTTTGTGAGACACTTGACTGTATACTCATTTTATATGTGACTTATTCTGCTGTTTTCAAGAATGTATACATATTAATACTATATCAAATTAAATGTATTTTCTGGAAACAATAATTGATGGTGCTGTTTGTGAAATTCTAATTAATGATGCATGATAATATCAGAGTTATGTGGGAAATATCAGGTAATTAACATTGTCATTGGGGAAAATTCGATTAATATGTCAAAGCACTATTTAAATATGTATTTATTGCTCTCTGTAATGTTGTAATGTGTTATAATGTTGATTACAGTTTTAAAAATGTATAGTTTATTAATTGAATCTTTCCAGGGAATAACTATATATTCAGAGATTATATTCTGCATTTTGGTAGAAAGCAGTTCCTGTAATGCTAATCCAAGTGTGATTAGTTCTGTTTGTTTTTTACACACATCAGTATCAGTACTGGTAGATGTGTTTATGAAATAATACAGGATATTGGCATTGACTCATATTTAAATTATCTGTGCATCACTAATGCAAACTATGCTAATAAGCTTCCATTGTTTGTTACAACATAGCAAAACTGATACCTAAGTGTGTATTGTGTATGTGTCTGTGTGTGTTTGCATGTGTATATACATATATGTATATGTATATATATATATATATATATATATATATATATATATATATATATATATATATATATATATATATATATATATATATATACATATATATATATATATATATATATATATAAAGACACATCTAGTAACTTGTATTGTACGTTGTGAATGTGTCTTTTTTTATCTACAATCTATTAGTCTATTTTTGTACAAGAGTTTCCTCTGTTGTATTTCAGAGTTTCCAGCTTCAGAAACTGCAAGTTAACAGCTCCCCAGATAAGAGCACCTAAATGCTTCTTCACAGAGTATTTTGATTTGTTTAAACACTTGTAAGTTACTACATGATTCCTTATGTGTTCCTTCATAGTCTGGATCACTTCACTATTCATTTATAATGTAGGAAAAAAAAATGTGAATGAGAAGATGTGTCCAAACTTTTGACTGGTACTGTATGTCTTAAAGATGCAGCCACAGATAATGTAAATAATGCTGTTATTATAAAGTATTTCAATCAATCAAATAATTAATCTATCAACTTTAAGGGATGCCGCCGAGCATTTACAGTTTAAAAGCGATTGAAAACATATAATAAGAAATTAGAGATAATAAGGAAAAAGAAATTAAAGAAATAATTTTAAATTGACATTTAATATAGGTGAATAAAATATATACATTAACAAAACAATAAGAAATTCTTAAAAGACCATAAAAATTTGACACAAAAAGTAAAGAATTTATAATATATAAAATGAAGAAAAAGATAATAGTAAAAGAAAAGAATATAGGAACATAGAAGTCTAAATAAAAACATAAGAATAAAAAAAAACTAATTAGATAAATAAATAAATGAAAAATAATCCAAACAAATTAAAATAATAAGAAAAAGATAAACTAATTAAAAAATAAATGAAAACAATCACCGGCTTACTGATGGTGCCTAGAAACCAAAAACTTTAAAGGATTCAGTGATCCCAGCTAAAAAGCTGGGATTTGAAGTTGTTTGATTTAGGTAGTAATGTCACATTACCTATTATGGGCACATTCTCTCTGCTTATCAGTCAGATGTGTCTGGGGTGGAGCAAAAAAAGGAAATACAGGAAGAAGGTCCTGTGTTCTGGAATAGTGCATATTTCTGTACAGTTTAACATAGAGCAACAGCAGAGATGGCGTTAGGTATTAGCTGTAGTTATAAATGATCTGGGTAACGAATCAGGTTTAACTGCACCTGAACAGCTCAAACCTGTGAAGTAAAGCTGATAGTTGGGTTTGGTTGGATTGAGGTCAGATCCTCACGCGTTCTTTCAATATGCTTGGTGTGGATGCTTTGGTCCACATCTGAGTGTGCATACTGCATTCACAGTGAATCACACCAAGGGTTAAAACTTACCAGTAGGTAGGTAGAAGGTAGACTACTTTTTTTGGTTTATATTGAAATGTGGATTAAATCTTATAGCTAACATTCACTGTCTTACACTTTCCTCCGATCCCCTCCCTCTCTCTTTCTATCTCTCTCTCTCTCTTTTTCCCCTCTCACTTGCTTTCTTTCTAAATCAAAATGAAAAAGTACAGCACTGCACATTTGATTTATTTTCATCCTTCCAAAATGTTGGAGCATTTTAACTATAATAAACTGATATCAATAGCAGAGAGTATTGTTCTGATTGGTCTGATTACATTTTTAATCAGTTGTCCTCACTACATTTGTCAACAGAAATGTAAAAGTGAAACTTTTGTACTTTTTTGCTCTGTATTTCAGCTTATATAAGGATTTCTGAAGGTCTTCTCTCATATCTGACTCTCCTGTTCCTCAGATCTCTGTTAATAAAGGTCCCGATGGTGAAGAGATTGCCTGCTTGCTTTCTATTAGCAGGTAGAATAGGATCCGTCTCATTCATACGGCGTTCACTTCCCATCTTAGCCAGGATACAGACTTCACCAGCGTCCAATCAGAGACTCCAGGAGTCTGTGTGTGTGTGTGTGTGTGTGTGTGTGTGTGTGTGTGTGTGTGTGTGTGTGTGAGAGAGAGAGAGAGAGAGAGAGAAAGAGTTTCACATTCAATTTGTCCCGATGAGTGTTGAGTGTTGGTGCACGCAGTAGTGTGCGTGGGAGTTCATGTTTGCGAGAGTCAGCGTGAGCGTGTGTGTGTGTGTGTTAAAGAATGAGCCGGGCGCTGAGTGGTATCGGAGGATCGAACGTCGTGATCGATGGCTGTTTTGCACCACTGCAGTACGTGAGGAAGTGGCAGAGAGAGAACGAGTGTGTGAATGAGTGCATGGGTGTGCGCTGTGTGCCCACATGGTAGTTGGCAGTGCGGCATGTGTCAGAAAGAGAGAGAGAGAGAGAGAGAGGGAGGGAGGGAGGTAAAGGAAGGTAGAAGTAGAGAGCTTGAGGTAGATAAAGAGAGCTGGGCTGGAGAGATTGAGGGTGAGAAAGGGAGATGGGGTAGAAATAGAGAGAGGTGTGTAGATATAGAGATAGATGGAGTAGATACATAAAGGTAAAGATGAAGTGATGGTAGAAGGAGAGAAAGTGAAGTGTATAGAGATAGAATGAGGTAGATGTAGAAGAAAAGAGATGGGTCAAGAGAGACAGAGATGAGCTAGAGATAAAGAAAGACATGGAGAGAGTGATGGGTAGAGAGATGGGGAAAATGAGATATGAATAGAGATTGAGGTAGAGGTAGAGAGAAAGGAAGAGATTGAGGTAGATAAAGAGAGATAGAGGGTGAGAGATGAAGAGATGGGGTAGAAACAGATGTGATAGATAGATAGATAGATAGATAGATAGATAGATAGATAGATAGATAGATAGATAGATAGATAAAGGTAGAGATGGAGTGATGGGTAGAGGGAGAGAGAGTTAAGTGTATAGAGATAGAATGAGGTAGAGATAGATGGAGAAAATGAAAGGGTGACAAGACAAACAAAGGGGTAGAGATAGAGAGATAGTGGTAGAGATAGAAAGAGTGTGATTGATAAAGGTAGAGATAGAAAGATAGAGGTAGAGATAGATAGATAGATAGATAGATAGATAGATAGATAGATAGATAGATAGATAGATAGATAGATAGATAAAGGTAGAGATGGAGTGATGGGTAGAGGGAGAGAGAGTTAAGTGTATAGAGATAGAATGAGGTAGAGATAGATGGAGAAAATGAAAGGGTGACAAGACAAACAAAGGGGTACAGATAGAGAGATAGTGGTAGAGATAGAAAGAGTGTGATTGATAAAGGTAGAGATAGAAAGATAGAGGTAGAGATAGAAAGTGGTAGAGAGAGATAAGGATAGAGAGAGGGAGAAATGGGGTAGAGATAGAGAGATTGAGGGGGAGATAGAGAGAGACAGAGGGAGGGATAGATCGAGATGGGGTAGAGATAGAGAGAGATGGGGTGGAGATAGAGAGATAAAGGGTAGAGATAGAGAGATTGAGGGAGAGATAGAGAGAGATAAAGGGAGGGATAGAGAGAGATGGGGTGGAGATAGAGAGATAAAGGGTAGAGATAGAGAGATTGAGGGAGAGATAGAGAGAGATAAAGGGAGGGATAGAGAGAGATGGGGTAGAGATAGAGGGAGGCATAGAAAGAGATAGGAATACAAATAGAGAGAGATTGGGGTAGAGATAGAGAGATGAGGTAGAGATAGAGAGACAGGGAGGGATAGAGGGAGATAGGAGTATAGATAGAGAGATTGAATAAGAGATACAGGTAGAGATAGAGAGAGATTGAGGTGGAGATAGAGAAAGATATTTGGAGTATAGATAGGTAGATAGATAAGGGTAGAGAGAGATAGGGGTAGAGATACAGATAGCGAGAGAGGTAGAGATAGAGGAAGAGAGGTAGAGATAGAGAGAAATAGGGGTAGAGATAGAGAGAGATATATGGAGTATAGATAGATAGATAGATAGATAGATAGATAGATAGATAGATAGATAAGGGTAGAGAGAGATAGAGATAGCTAGGGTTAGAGATAGAGAGAGATAGGGTAGAGATAGAGGGAGAGAGGTAGAGATAGAGGGAGGATAGAGAGATGGAGAGATTGCGGTGTCCTCTGTCTCTTTGTGGAGCTGATGGGTGAGTCACACACCTGCAGGACGCGGGTGGGACTCTGGCTGCCATGGTGATGCTATGCGCCTTGTGTACTGTACTCTCTCTCTCTTTCTCTCTTATTCTGTCTCTCTCTTTTTCTCTCTCTTTCTCACACTCGCTCGCTCAAACTCTATCTCACATCAGATCTGATTAACTTTGCATCTACACTTCATTCTGAGACCCACCAAACAACCCCAACCCCCTCCACCCGTGTTTAGAACAGTGCATGTTTTATAAATTCTATTTTTCCTCAAAATCAGACATTGAGTGTGTTTACAAGCATTTATATAATTAATTCATAATTCGATTAATGCAGTTATCTAATTATTATTCAGGTTGTCATGTGAACAGCATGCTCTAATTTCTACCAGAACAGCTAGAGAGAAACTAGTATTGTCAATCGGTTAATACATTTATTTAGATTAATCACAACAGCATTCTTTGATTAATCACAGTTAACCACAAGTTAAAATGCTTGGATAGAAAAAATGTATGCATGTAATGTATATCACAAGGCAGATGGAAGCTGGTGATTGGTCGGTAGATGAAGAGACGTAATATTATGACTAGTAGAACTTTCACTAACACTACCATTTATTAACATTTTTTTTATTCTAATGTTTTATATTTTCATTCTTGTTCTTAGTTCTATTATTCATAATTTTATAATTTCATTTTAACATTTTACTTTACTTTTACTATTCTTATATGTTTTTACTTATTTTATTTTATTATTTTTATTTTAGATTTTGTGTGTCAGTTACTTTTTTTATGGTATTTTAGAATTTTCTGTTTTACACATATATATTTTATTTATATATATTGAAAGTTGATTTAAAATTAGTACTAATTTTATTTTACTATTTAATTACTTATTATTTCTAATTTATTATTAAATGTTTTAAATCCCTTTGATGTTGTAAATGCTCTGCAATATTGTAAATGAGGGTCATCCTTAATATTTGAATAAAGGTTGATTGATTGATTGATTTGTAAATCTGAACATCCGCATTAAGAAATTCAATGGCTTTATTGGCTTTATTAGAACATGACAAAACTCATGGGACACAATGCGATTGTCCCATGACTTTTGGCATGTCAGTGTAGAAGAAGATGCACTGAAATGATTGTCCAGGGTAACCAACCCAAGTAAAAACATTGGAGTATTCAGTGCTGAAAAACACTGAAAAAAAACATTTTCATAGCTGAATCCAGCTCACTCTACAGTTGAATGTCTGTCTGTCTGTCTGTCTCTCTGTCTCTTTCTCTGTCTGTCTGTCCCCCCTCCCCCTTACGTCTAGGACTCTTTTGGGGGAGCACAAGGGACTTCAAATCACTACTGCCTCCATCTGGCTCACATTCACAGCCCACCAACACAAACAACAGCTCCAGACTCCTAACCAGCAGATATACGAACGCCGTATCAAATGTCCACTGAGGGAGTCTCTCCTGACGTACGCATGTTTCTTCACAAGTGCTAAGCTGACATTTAGAAGTGGGAGAGGTAAGAAGAAAAGAAGGAGGGAAGAAAAGAAGTTGACTGGTTTTACTCCGTAGCTTCGTTCTGCCTGCCATGAATCAGTTCTCTGCTGATGCTTTAAATACTCAGTGACTCAAAAAATCATGTCAGCGGCTCTGCGGGAGTCTGTGACTTCTCCTCAGATTCTCCTACCAGGCCTCAGAATTCTCTTCTCCTCAGCCAAACTGCATCGTTTAGGAAGAGAGTACTGTCTCAGAGATGAAGTGTTCCAATTACAGACATCCCAAGTTGCAAAAGTTGCAAAACAATTGGCCTAGCTAAATTGAAAGAAAATGGGAAAAATAAAATTATAAAATTATATTATTATATATTATATATTATATTGTATATTAAGTAAAATTATAAAGTATAACATTATATTTTATAATATTATATTTTATAAATATAAAATTACATTACATTACATTACATTACATTTGGCAGACGCTTTTGTCCAAAGCGACTTACAATAGTCAAGTACAATGTAAAATAAGTTTAAAGGTAAAACATCTTTGGATAGGGATAAAAGGAGGTCAAAGGGGAATAATAGGATAGAGGAGTGAAGGAGGGGAAGAAGGAAATGAGGTTAGAAGTAGTTAGTGTGTTAGAGGTGTTAGGAGAGTAAGTGCTCTTTGAAGAGCTCTGTCTTCAGGAGTTTCTTAAAGATAGCGAGAGATTCTCCTGATCTGGTAGTGGAAGGTAGTTTGTTCCACCATTGGGGAACTCTGTATGAGAACAGTCTGGATTGCTTTGTGTGAATGTTTGGCAAAGCGAGGCGACGTTCATTGGAGGAGCGCAGCGGCCGGGAGGTAGCGTAAGTCTTCAGGAGTGATCAGTGCAGGTAGGAAGGAGCTGTCATCACCTTGTAGGCGATTGTAAGAGTTTTGAATTTGATGCGAGCATCAACTGGTAGCCAGTGGAGCTCAATGAGCAGCGGGGTGACATGTGCCCGTTTTGGCTGGTTGAAGACCAGACGTGCTGCTGCATTCTGAATCATCTGGAGTGGTTGTACTACACAGGCCGGGAGGCCAGTTAGCAGGGCATTGCAGTAGTCGAGGCGTGAGATGACGACCGCTTGCACCAGGAGTTGGGTGGCCTGTTGCGTCAAGAACGGTCTAATTTTTCGGATGTTATAGAGCGCAAAGCGGCAGGACCGAGCAACTGAGGCCACATTATAAAGTAAATTATAAAGTAAATCTCCATATATGGTCACCATATATGGACAGCACTGCAAGAGGTACAGTATGAATCCTTAGGATGATATGGATCTATATTTTTATTACTGGTTTTAATTTTTCATCAGTTTTTTTGCACTTTTTTAGTGATTTATTTTCCCCCTAACGCTCCCTGATCCTCCCTGCTATACTTTGGAGCCTTAAATTTAAACATACTGTTATAGACTATCGTTTATACATCCCCTTCTACAAAGTATAAGCTATATATATGTGATACAAATAAGATATACATGATTGATTAAAGAAATGTTAAATACAAACCATTCATTAAAAAAAAGAGTGTTGATCAGTGCTGAAGTGAGGGAATGACTACACACTGATGGTATTGTTTTAACTAATTATAAGTTGATAAAACTCAAATATTTCACTTGAGTGTCCCGTATATGTGACTTAAAATAGCTGAATAACATTTGGAAACGTCCAATTGTACGTAAAACAGACTTATTTGAGATTTATTTTAGTTAAAACTAATCGTGGGTTTGTGTAGAAAAAAATCTCAGTCTTCTTGACCTTTATATATATTTTTTTATTCTCAATCATTTTGTTTTAATTCCTGTTCATTAAAGGACAGAGTTTTTTTTTCTGTTGGTGTAAGAAATAGAAAATCATGATATAAAATATGCAGTAGATTTATTTAATATTTACATTTCCATTGTTTTGTAATACTGTAGTTATGAAGCATTACTCCTCCTCCTCCTTCTTCTTCTCCTTTCTTTTTCTTTTTTCTTTCTGTCCTCTCTCCCTCCTTTTTCTCTCTTTTTCTTTTTTTTCTCCTCCATTATCGACTCCTCAGCGTCTCCTTCTCCTGCAGGCTCTAAATATACACCGCCCTGGCGTTGCTTGGAAACTAAACGGCACATGTAACATTGAACGTAATGGTGTTTAAGTGTGTTTTCTGTTCTAATCGTGGCGCGATCGGCTTCGCCCCCTCCCCATCCCCTCCCCGCCTGCATGCTAATGGGGCGGGGCTCCGAGCGGCCGGCGGCGGCGTGTTCGCCGTGGGAATTGTGGTCATTGCAGCGCTAATTATTTCTTATCTGGAGGAGCGTCCACCTTTTTGTAAGAGGAGTTACGAGGATTAAACAGACGAGTGTCGCACTACAGAGCTCTGACTCCGCTCGCACCGCAGAATGAAGAGATAAAGATGCTGTCTGATGATGTTCAATAGGCCATTGATGGTTTAATTTAGCTGAAATGCTCAGTAAATGTATCCAATCCAAGGCTCATTTTCAGTTAAAGACTGCAGTGCAGATTTTATACACCAATAAAAATAAAAAAAGGAAGTATATTTAAGAGCATTAAAAGTATGTTCAAATTAGGTTAAAAAATACTAAAAAAGTAAATTTTTTATTTGATATACAATGAAATATCAATGAAAATATACATTAAATACACTTTCTCTGTATTGTCATAAAATTTCTTTTTTTTAGCAATATGCTTCAAATTATACATTGTGTTAATAGAAAATATATACAGCTCTGGACAAAAAATCAGTTTCTGCATCAGTTTCTCTGATTTTGCTATTTATAGGTATATGTTGAAGTAAAATAAAATAATAAAAATTAGAATAAAAGTTTTTTATTCTAAAAACTACTGACAACATTTCTTCCAAATTCCAAATAGAAATATTGTCATTTAGAGCATTTATTTGCAGATGAGAAAAGAAATTAATTAAATAACAATGCAAAGAAAACAAGTTCATATTCATAAAGTTTTAAGTTTTAAGTTCAGAAATCAATATTTGGTGCAGTATCCCTGGTTTTTAAATCACAGTTTTCATGCATCTTGGCATCGTGTTCTCCTCCACCAGTCTTACACACTGCTTTTGGATAAGTTTATGCCTGCACTGCACATCTTCAGTGTATGTGCATTTCCATGTTAAAAATGCTTTGAAAATATATACGTAAAAGCACTTTTCTTTTACAAGGGCTGTTTAAACTGCCATACAACATTATTAGCCAAAACCTTTTGAGGGGGGCATCCTACCACTGGTCACTATCTAAATCATCAGCACCCTGTGGTACAACAAATAAATATCACTATGATAATAATCAGATTATTGCACATCTCTGTCGAAACATCGCACTCTTTCGCAATTGTGTTTTTTTTTTTGTGCTTTGAAATCATTCAGATTAAATGTTTTGTTACAGATTGTTCAGCCCTTGTTTCTTTTTTTTGCTTGTCTTTGCTAAAATTAAATATCCTCTGGATCTGAGTGATGGGCATTATTCATCTTCTTTAAAGCATTTTTTTTTTGTAGGCTGTTCTTCTTTTTTATTTTTGAGATGTCTTTTGTTTTCTTCTTAGTCCATCCATTTTTCTTTGTAAACAAGAGTTACATTTGTACTGCTAGAATCACTGAACACAGCAGAGCCAGAGAGAGAGCGGGAGAGAGAGAGAGAGAGAGATGAAGAGCGGGTGTTTGTTGGCTTGTTTCTTGGCACTGGTGCAGGTTTATTTCTGGCGATACCTCTCCTCATGGCGCGAGAGTTGGCACTGCTGGCAGTCATGTGAATGTGACACATCAAACTAACCAACAAAGTTCTGTTACATCTCTGATGTGTATTTTAGGCTCTGGATGACTTCATTGTCACTTAAAGGGAAATCACAGCGAGCGTGCATCCTCTGTCCGTTCTGTTTTCTCCAGTAGTTCTCAACTCGTTTACAGGCTTTGGTTTCACACTCTGAAGAGGTACATTCTGAACAACCTCTTTACAACAGGACAGGTTCACCAAGCAATTGCCTGGGGCCCCAAGCTAACCTGGGGCCCCCAGACAATGACTGGTTATGAATTAAGTGCCACAATAAACTGTATTAAGCCCTTAAGGGGGGCCCTCCCGCTAGTTACTGACAGTAGAAAAAAAATTTACAACCAGACTGGAACATGTTCAGCAGTATCCATTCACACCAGCTTTAACATCACTGTCCTTAACACCAGAACGGATAAAGCTACTGACTAACTGACTAATTAGTTTCATTACCTTCAAATCATGGAAAACAACACACCAAAACCTCAGCCTATCTTTAATATAGTGCAGTCAATTTGTCTTAGGGCCGCCAAATGCTCCATCTGATCTGTTTTCTCAACTTGTTTCTGGGGGCCCACCGACAACGACTGTTAATGAATTGAATTCCACAATAAATTGTGTAAGCCCTCAAGGGGGCCCCTCCCACTAGTTACTGACAGTAGAATACAACCAGACTGGAACATGTTCAGCAGTATCCATTCACACCAGCTTTAACATCACTGTTTTTAACACTAGAACGGATAAATCTACTGACTAACTGACTAATTAGTTTCATTACCTTCAAATCATGGAAAACAACACACCAAAACCTCTACCTATCTTTCATATAGTGTAGGTAATTTTTCTTCTTAGGGCCCCAAATGACTTAAAACGGCCCTTATTCCGAAACAATAGCGCAATCAATTCCCGTACTTTTCCTCTCCAGCACTGGCCATGCAGAATTTTCTCCAAACCGTAATTAATATGGTTATCCCCACCCAGCTCCGTGCTGGCTCCCTCGCTATGTACTAATTTAAAATATGAGTCAACAGAATCACGGGGCAGGTAATGAGATCCACACTTGCATGCGCGCTAATTAGCTATAATTAGAGCCTTTTTTGTCCATTATGTGAAATCCACCTCAGATGCTGGGAACGGCTCGGCCGGCGGGGGGTTGGCTATTTGTGGAGGTGGAGTCACCTTGGAAAAGGGGGGCTTCTGTTTGAAGTGAGAAACGGGAGTACAGTGGAACTCCACTGGCATTAGTAAGAGAGAAAAAGAGAAAAAAATTAAGTGAAAGAGATAAACAAAGAATGAATGATAGTGGCAATTAAACTAAACCGAGATAATGGCTGTTTTTTTCCCATCCAGTACAGTTCATTTGTAGCCCATATGTAGTGTTCATCATGCTAAATTAATCATCTATCAATTGTGTTAGCATTAATAAGCATACAACGTTTCTTTTTTCCATTTTCTCCCCAATTACCCAACCCACTCATTAGGACTCCCCCTATCACTAGTGATGCCCCAACACAAGCCTAATCTGACACATGTAGAGTCAGACTTCACCTCTTTTCATTGCCGAATAGCATCACAATGCAATCGGAATGAAGTGTAGTGACTCGGTTCTGATACATCAGCTCACAGACGCAGGCTTGTGCTGATCCACATCACCCTAGGAGTGATGAGGTGACAGAGAGAGTGCCATCAACTGTACCCACCCAGAGAGAACAAGACCAATTGTGCTCTCTCATCGACAGTCAATGGCAAGGTACATGAACAGGATTCGAACCAGCGATCTTCTGATCATAGTGGCAGAGTTTATCCCGCTGGACCACTCCGAGCCCCAAATTTACCAAGTCATCAACAGTATCCATGCCAACTATACATGCAAAACTTGGCAAACAGCTATGTTTTAGTTATATCAAGTGCTTTCCTCACTGCTCTGAACAATATAAACTACATTTGGGTAGTGTACCTCCTGGTGAGAGATCAAATACATTTTGCCCGTTTGGATTGAGAGAAGCAGGATGGATGGATGAATGTTTTGCAGCCAACCAACAGCCATACACCTTCATTAGCAGTGATGTAATCATTAATAAAAAACTAGACTTAACCATGAACTGGAACTGTACATGGAACATCTTTAAATCAAATTCAGGTTCTGATTGAGATCCAGTGATGGTTGGTTTAGAGCAAGGGCCTCAAACTTTTGAGCCAACTGCGAAAGCCAATTGGGGAAGAGCAGACTGCTACATCTAGCACCACAAACACACAAAACAGGGGTCTTTTAACCACTGAAGAGAAGCTGGAAATGATGGAATATAAATATATAGAAATATGATTTACAGTGAGGTGGATTTCAAATCTTAAAATTTTAAACATATGATTGACTACATCTGTTGCTTCATTTTAATAAAAAAACATTACAGACACGCCCACACATAATGAAAAAAATAAAACGCTTCTCTGGTGAGCTTTTGTTACATTCCTTCCCTTTGTCTCTCTCTGTGGCACTCGGCCCATTCTTGGGCTTTCTATTTCCTTATAAGGGCGTTTTTTCTCGGTTGTGTCCCAATTCACTAGCTGGGCCAGCGGTAGTATATTGGGACGTGACCCTGACGACACAGACTCGATCCTGAGTGAGGAGCGGTGTGATTTAGTTATTTTTTCCTTTCTTCTTGGGTTTTCCTGCTTTAAGATCAACTGTTCTGCAATTGGGTTCAACAGCCCTCTTGGCTGGAGAGCTACAAGTCTGTAGCACTCCACACTTCATCCCATTACACTTCATTCTCCAAAACAGAATTTTTTTTGTGGCCTGCCACATAATGGCTTGGAAAATATCTGGCCTGGGGCCAAACTTAATTGCTGACCCCTGGCTTAGAGCAATAGGATGTGCAGGGCATCCTGTGTCCACGTGTTTTGGCTTTTACATGGCATTTTTCAGCAGGATAATGCTCACCCACACACTCAATAAAGGTAAATCTGCCCAATTTCCTAGATCTCTTTATCTGTACTGTACATCCTGCTCAAGCCTTCATTCTACCAAGACTATAAGTGCCTCTGTTTTGATGTGTTTTATTCTATTACTGCCTACTCTGTTGGATCATTCCTAGCATTTATAGAAAAGTGGCTCTTCTTCAGGACGACGTAGCTCACGTTTAGAGCAATTTACTCATCTTCAGGACAGTTTAGCTCATGTTTTAAATCATTAGCGGTATCTGTGCTACATCTATAGTGCTGCTGCACTCTTGTTATGTCAGCAGCATTATTGAAAGTGCAGGGTGTCTCTTTCATGCGAGACTTTACTTAGTCTGACTAAGCTACTGTATCTATCTCCGTGCATAGAAACACCGCCGCCCCCCCCCCCCCCCCCCCCCAGCGCACCCCCCGGCCAATTTGCCAGTGTACAGTCACGCCTGGATGGGCACCATGGTGTAAGGGATGTGAAGAACTGTGGGTGTGTGTATACACACCCTCTGTGTGGAGAATCACCCTGCTGCATGAATCTGTCAAAATAACCGAGTGTGGCGGTGTTGGAGGCGGCTAATAGGTTTTAATGCACTCCTGTTGTCCCCCCCCTCCCCCTCCCCTCACACTGCTTCTGATTAGTGCCACCTCATCTGTCTCCCAGCAGCCTCATCTGCCCGTGAGTCTTGCCAGAAAGCCACCCCGCGGCTCGCACACGCCCATTTCCTGGCTCGGCCCTTCCTCGAGTCACTCATCCCTCAATTCCCTTCGCCCTACTTGAGTCCCATTTGTTCACTTATATTCCCATTCTTGTTTAGCTCAAATCCCATTTCGTCTCATTTGATTTCATTTTATACTTCCATTCAGATCCCATCCATTGGTTTAAACTGCAGTTTTCTTACTCAGAAGCCATTAGTTTTATTTTTTTACACCACTTAAAAGTCCTAATGCTCCACTTGAATCTCATCCTTCCACTTGAATTGCCAACTCAAATTGAGATTTAGTCCCATTAGTCCAATTACTTCAACAGTTCTGGTGATGGTTACCCTCTGCACTGTAAAAAAAAAAGTTAAGTAATGGATAATGAAAACTGAAGTTAGCATAACTTAGAACATCAAGTTATTCCAACTAAAAGGGAAGTTGATTTAACTTTTATATTTTTGTTATACTGTAAGACCTGATAAGTTGAGTTTACTTTTGTAAGGCAGCTGGCCACTGTCCAAACTGCTTGAGGTCTCGTGTGAAGTTTCCACCAATCAGTGATGGTTTGGGGAGACATGTCATCTGCTGGTGTTGGTCCACTGTGTTTTATCAAGTCCAAACCCGGAAAATCTTACAGAACTTCATGCTTCCCTCTGCTGATACCAACTTTTAAACAGATGCAGATTTCATTTTCCAGCAGGACTTGGCACACTGCCCACACTGCAAAAAAAAAAAAAAAAATCCAACTGGTCTTATGTAATATTTAGATTTTCTGAGACACTGATTTTTGTTTTTTTTATTGGCTGTAAGCTATAATCATCAACATCAATAAAAGACATAAACTCTTAAAATAGATCACTCTGTGTGTAATACATCTTTATAATATAGAGTTTCACATTTTGAACTGAATTACTGAAATAAAGTAACTTTATATTGATATTCACTTAAAGAAATGTGGTTCAATTAAATAACATTTATCATTTTGTAGCACTGCACTGCTGTATCATTCCTTAAAAAAAAAAAAAAACAAGAAAATAGTCCTTCCAAGTAAGCCATCAATGAATAAATCTATTCTGTGCTCTAACTGTAGCTATTCTATGCATGAATAGTCCCAATAGTCTCAATAGTCCCATGCTAACACTGCGTGCGTAGATGCCCATCTGAAAGTCCTTGCAGACATTTGGCTTGGATAGATCCGGCAGAACCATGGTAGACGATTCTTTTTTTAACAAACTCCTCCATTCATTATTCATCTCCGGTGTGTATTTTATTGTCTGGCAGGCTTTGATTGCATTGGATCACTCTGTCTGTTGGCTTCAGTTTGTACAAGGCCAGTTTATACTGTACTGCTTACATGGCATCAATAGAAAAGATAGAATGCCATAGTATACAGCTCTGGAAAAAAATAAGAGACTATTAAAAATTATGAGTTCCTTTGATTTTACCAAATTGAAAACCTCTGGAATATAATCAAGAGGAAGATGGATGATCACAAGCCATCAAACCAAACTGAACTGCTTACATTTTTGCACCAGGAGAAAAGCAGCATAACGTTATCCAAAAGCAGTGTGTAAGACTGGTGGAGGAGAACATGATGCCAAGATGCATAAAAAACTGTGATTAAAAACCAGGGTTATTCCAACAAAATTTATGAGTATGAACTCGTACACCTATACACAAACATGTACAGCTCTGAAAAAAATTAAGAGATCACTTCAGTTTCTGAATCAGTTTCTCTGATTTTGCAATTTATAGGTTTATGTTTGAGTAAAATCAACATTTCTCCATGAACAATTCCAAGTACAAGAAATCAAGTTCATATTCATAAAATTTTAAGAGTTTAGAAATCAATATTTGGTGGAAAAAACCTCTTTTTAATCACAGTTTTTTTTTATGCATCTTGGCATGTTCTCCTCCACCAGTCTTACACACTGATTTTGGATAACTTTATGCCTGCACTTGGTTTGATGGCTTGTGATCATCCATCTTCCTCTTCCATCTTCCGCAATTTGGTAAAATGAAAAAAAAAAAAAAAACTCATAACTTTTAGGTAATTTCTTGTTTTTTTCAGAGCTGTATATGGATGACATTTTTAGTTTTAGTGAATCAGGAAACATTAGTAAAATTGGTCTGGTTTAGGTTACCACATAAACTGGTTATTTTAAGTTATAATAGATACTAGTCCCATATGCCATGGCATTTAATGTGTCAGTGTATAATATATGTATTATAATACAATATATTCCATTTTAGTTACCTAAACCAGCCCTATTTGATCTAATCCTTTGTTTTTTTCTTGCAAAAGTGATCACATCCTGCAGTCTACAGCCCCCTGCACCATGAAAACACTTCATGAAGACTCGTTTGTTTAGTTTAGAGTTTAAACCATTATAGAAACATGATTTGTAATCCTTTTTTTCAGCTCCAGTGTGTGTATGCGCGTGTGTGCTTTATATTTAATTTATTTATTTTTTCTCTCTCGTCTGGACGGGCCTTGGTTGCATTTTATAGCTGTGTCCGGGGACTTGATTTCGTAACGGTCTCAGCGTCTCGGAGAATGATTTCAGTGTTAACTTTGGCAGGTGATCTGATATGTAAGAACCCCGCCCCCCGGGCTAGCAGATTGTGTTGTTGTTGCTGCCGCCGCCGCTGCTGCAGCCGTTCTACGAGGCCATTTGGCTTGGAAGATTACAGCAGGAACATGGCAGGTGATTATTTTTAAGCTTATTCCTGCGCTCTCCAGCAGCAGCTCCAGCTCTGGTGGAGTGTGTTTGGTATTCTAGACAGGGCAGTATGCATTGGATAAGTCCTGCAGAGGGGAGGGATATGGGGCTTGGTGTAGGGTCTTAATGTAACCTTTGGCAAGAGGTATGATTTATGTTTATATACAGTAATAGCCATTATATTTAGTAATATACTGTAATAAAATGTAGATTCATTCACCCTAGTCGGTTAAATGAGGCGTTGCGTTGCATGGCCATTTAGCCTGGATGATTATGGTTTTGCATAAACATGGCAGATGGTTTTAATTCAGTATATTTTAAAGCTAATTTCTTACACTGCTAAACACACAATGCAGCCCCAGTGTTGTATAAGTGTAAAGTGTAAGTCTTTTTATTCAGGCAGAAAAGCAGACAACCAGGCAGGCTTAGCAGTTTAGTTTTCAAGGCCCCGGTATTGTAATAGACTTGTACACAGCACCTAATAGGCCTGTTATATGTGCAGTCATTCAGCTCAGGCTGTGAGCCGAGTGTGTTGTCGCTGCCGTCCTGCGTTCTGTATCTGTGAATGAAGCTGCTGTCAGTGATGAGCGCCGTGACGTCTTTACTTTAAGCCAATCAACTCCTTCGCACCCATCAGACGAAGGACAGTGCCACGCTCGCCGTCCAATCGGAGGCTTCCCGCGGATAGACAGGCGCTCCAGCCAATCGGGTGCAAAAAAGAGGTGTCAAAAAAGAGGCGGGGAAGTAGAGGAGCGCGTGAGAGAGAGAGAGAGAGAGTCTGTCATCACTTACTTTCGAAACAGCTCCTCCTTACTCTCTCTCTTTTTCTATCTATCTCTCTCTCTCTCTCTCTCTCACTTACACACAAACACCTCCCCTCCCCCTCCGGCAAAGCACCACCACCACCACCACCCCACCACTCTCCTCCTCGCACGCCCTGTTCCCTGGCACAGCCCAAGCTATAAAAAGATTTCTGAATGAAGGCGAGGCTTTGAGGTCGAAGCCATTTGAATGATTTTTGTGAATGACGCAGGGCCCCGTGGCCTTATGGGAGGCAGATCAAACCCAGAGGAGGAGACAGCCATGTTCCAGCGCTCAGCCGGGAGCTCCTTCGCCTTTCGCTGACTTTCAATTAAAACTTTGATTGGGGTGGGGTGTAAAAATACGAAGGGGGGGGGGGGGTGGGGGGGGAATGAGGGAGAAGAAAAGACGGTCGGGATAAATGAAGCTATAGCTAAATAAAACAGAGGGTGCTGCTGCTGGCAGAGAGAAGGAGTGGACTGCGTGAAGCCGAGAGAGAGGGGGAGAGAGAGAGAGAGAGAGAGAGAGAGTGGATGAGAGAAAGAGAGCAAAATTGAGAATGAGAGAGAGTGAGCGAGATATAGAAAAAAGAAAGAGTGTGAGAGAGAGAGAGAGAGAGTGAAATTGAAAATGAGAGAGAGCGAGCGAGATATAGAAAAAAAGAAAGAGAGTGTGAGAGAGAGAGAGAGAGAGAGAGAGAGAAATTGAGAATGAGAGAGAGTGAGCGATATATAGAAAAAAGAAAGAGTGTGAGAGAGAGAGAGAGAGAGAGAGAGTGAAATTGAGAATGAGAGAGAGCGAGCGAGATATAGAAAAAAGAAAGAGTGTGAGAGAGAGAGAGAGAGAGAGAGAGTGAAATTGAGAATGAGAGAGAGCGAGCGAGATATAGAAAAGGAAAGAGAGTGTGAGAGAGAGAGAGAGAGATCAAGAGTAGGAAAGAAATAGAAGAAAGGAGAGAGAGAGAAGGAAAGAGATAGTGAACGAAAGAGACAGAGAGCAAAGGAAAGAGAGAAAGTGTGAAAGAGAGTGAGAGTAGGAAAGAAATGAGAGAAAAGAGAGAAAAGAAAAGAGAGAGAGAAAGAAAGAGATAGAGAGAAAAAGGAAAGAGAGATGAAAAGAAAGAGACAGAGACAAAGAGAGAGAAAGAAAGAAAGAAAGACAGAGCAAGAGTAGAAGAGAGAGACAGAGTAAAAGTAGAAAAGAGAGCTGAAGACTGAAGGAAAGAGTGAGGAGTAGAGAGAGTGAAACATGATCATGAACATGTGTGCAAATGTTACCAAAAATAACAACACTATTAATAATTGTTTAATTATTTAATTATTATGTGATTGTAGTGTTTGAATTCTATGTGTCAAAACTGAGTCTGAATCAGTGTTTCTGATTGGTTCTGAGATTGTTTTTAGGGAGAAATAGTCTGTTAATATATTTTTTTCTAGTGGTTGATGTTTGTTCAGAATTTTAAACAAGTATATTTTATGAATCTTTAACTTTGTTGACTTGTTCAAAGCTGTGAAATGTACAATATGATGAAATAATAAATATCTTTCCCTGGAAATGTTACATAAATCCACTCCTCCATCCACGCAATACAACAAAATAGTTGCACTCAATTTGTAATGCTATTCAGAAGAAAAGTAAAGGTTACCAGGATTTTTTAATTAAATAAGACACATACAGAAGTAGTGGGAAATGCACATGTAAAGTATAATATGCCAGGTATTTGCCAGATATAATGTCTTTGGTGGTCCATTATTTCACTTCCATATCTGACTGTCTGGATAGAACAACATGAAAGAAGCAAATAAATATATCTTGTATTGCTGTTGGCAAAAAAAAAAAATCCCTGTGCTGCCAAAAAAACATCGCTTAAGAGAAATGTGCTAAATGCCACATGTAGAACTTAACATTGGAAGTGCTTTTCCAAAATGGAGTAAATTATTACTTATTATGTTTAAGTGGCTGACTTAAACAAGACATGCCAATCAAGTAAAGGCACTATATGGACAAGATTGGTGGAATTGGTGGAAACTTCACACTAGTCCTCAAGCAGTTTGGACTGTGTGTCTCTCCACTCTTCCTCCAGACTCTGCTCCCTTGATTTACAAATGAAATGTAAAATGTACTGATGATCAGTGATGGTTTGGAGAGTCATGTGCAACATCTGCTGGTGTTGATCCACTGTGTTTTATTATCAAGTCTAAAGTCAGTGCAGTTTTGTTTTCCCACAAAATCTTACAGCACTTCATGCTTCCCTCTACTGATAACTTTTATGGAGGTGCAGATTTCATTTTCCAGCAGGACTTGGCACACTGCCCACACTGCCACAAGTACTGATTTGTCTTATATAATATTTGAATTTTCTGAGACACTGATTTTCTGGTTTTCACTGGCTGTGAGCCATAATCATCAATAATAAAATAAATAAATGCTTAAAA